>NC_064626.1:569867866-570492866 GCF_023864275.1 Schistocerca cancellata
GGACATCCTGTTCAAGTTCGGTGGTTGATCCTTCCACTCAGTTTTTTTATTACAGAGGCCAACCGGCTGTCTGACCGAACACGCTGAGCTACCGTGCCGGCTAGCACTAGACCACGGGCTCACACAACCCGAGAACATCTCGGAAGTAGACAACACTTCCTCCTAACGCTTCCGCATCTTACAGTGTTGCCAGATTGTGCAGATGGCCGGTCAGTTTTATTGGCTACATTAAGTGAATAGTCTCTGTGGCAGGCGGCCGGCGGTCAGTTTTTATGTCTAAAACTGTACGCCAATGTGTTTCATTCACGTATCTGTGTGACGCTAAAGTGTGGTTATGGATAATACGTATGCTCAGTTTGCGAATGAAACATCATAAGTAAAGAGAGGGAAACGAATTAGGCGTCCTTCGTCTTCCGTAACATCAAATAGATTTTCGTTATTCTATCTTAAATGAACTGCGCAGAAAATCATTCACCAGAAGTAAATAACTTGTTAGCAACATCAGATGATATTAACAGCTTTCCGGCGCGGGTTAGCCGTGCTTTCAACGGCGTCATATCGCGGATCGCACGGCTGCTTGCGCCGTCAGTTCGAATCCTTCCCCGGGCGTGGATGTGTGTTAAGTTAGGTTGGTTTAAGTAGTTCTAGGTCTAGGGGCTGATGACGTAAGCAGTTTGGTCACATAGTTCTTGAAGCCATTTTTTGACCTTTCACGTAAATTTCCTTTTCATAAACGGCCGTATCTTTAGATTGCGTTGACATAGAAGCTCACTTTTTTACACCACCAAGGGACCGGTTACCACAAGAAGTGCGATACATTTCCGCTTATTATGTCTACGCGTTCTGGAGGTGAACGGGTTTTAAAGGTTGGGTAGACCGATAGACGGTCAAGAAAGTGAGACTTGTAGGGTTCCGTTTTTACTGGTTTAGGTGACGAAATCGTAACAACGAAAACAGCTGCGACAGATACTGAAGATGAGGGCTGCATAAATAACACCCCCTACTCTTTATTCGAAATGTTCTAGTTGCAGTCGATACATCAGCATATTAATCGTAGCTACGCCTTCGATCCCAATCACGTTTACAGGAATGCAAATACAATCCATTTGCCTATACACGTGGTAGTTCACATCCCAGTATTAATGCTACCGCGTTTTAGAAGTGCGAACATTCCCATTGCTAGCTAGCTTAAGAAACACTTAGGCTAATGAACGTTTTGCGGCTGTGGCGAGTCTAGTGGAGAATTCGAAACAGTGTAGAATACGTTTGGCAGCTGTGTAGCCGTTTATTTCCTGGGGTGGTGCAGAAATATCCTACTAAATTTACTCTCTAATAACAGTATTTTGCTATTTCGATAAACATCCCGAATGGTTGTCACATAAGCGGTGACATAAAGGAAGAAAATTCATGTTTTTGAGTCCAGAAAGCTCTATGCAACAGAAACTGCAGATCATTTTGCCATTTTCATTGCGAAATTGGTGGCTTATTCATGTCTGGGGTAATAATAGAGGGCTGCATGGGTTGTCTGCGTAGTGAAAGGAAGGTCTGGTTTGTTTTCGGTTCTAATCTCGATGGAGGCAGGTAGAATATCAGTAAAGCAATTTTAAGAAATTCTCGCGGCCCCAATACGTTTTATCGCTACCTTTATTCTGTACTGGCGCCCTGTGCATGTCAATATGACACTCTTGTAGAATTTCATACATGTTACTGCCTACTTTTTCCGCTTCTGTCAATAATGGAATTGACTTAAGTGTGGTACTGAATGATTTTTAACTGAATTTCGTTATGAATCTTCACGCGTTGTTAAATTTGCACACTTTCATGGTAGGTCAGCAACGGTAATCCAGTATGACTGGTCTGAACGTTGACACAGACCGTTTCGCGGCCGAAAGCGGATAATATTTTGCTGATTCGTAACGATCCGGCGTTCTTTGTATTACTAAAACAATTATGTTATCTCGATAAGTTGAAATTCATTTTTATTGGTACAGTTCATACCAATTAGCGTTTCTTCTTTCAGTTCTGTCTTATATTTACGTGTTGTATTTAACACACTAATCAGCATTAATATAGTCTTACAAATTATTGAAAACAGCCTAAAAAAGTTCAGATAGTTTGTCAATTTCACGCAAGTGCATAGTATGTTGGTAGCACTTCGTCGCCTTGCCTGTTATGCTGTGTAGCAGACTTTAAAGCCGTGCGGATCAGCATAACGAAAAGGCGAGGGGTCTCGCTCGTTTTGTCCACGACTGTACATCCACAACTGAGCTTCGTGGTGGAGTCAGGTAATCAACCGCTTCAGTTGTAAGTAGTTCTACTGGTTCAAAATCACGCCCGGTTTTGGGCAACTACAAGACCATCTTCAGATGTAGAAGAACCGTGGGATGCATGGCCACGGCATGCTATGAACACGAGGCTGCGGGCAGGTGACGGCTGCACGTGGAGCCGAGATACAGAATGTCATTAGAATCTCATTTAAATCGTATGATTCGTATCTCGGCTGCACGTGCGGCAGTCACCTGCCAGCAACAACCTCGTGTTCATAGTAGTGTGCGGCGGCCATGTGGCCCACGGTTCTTATACACCTGAGGATGGGCTTATAATTGCCCGACACTGGTCTTGATTTTGAGCCAAAAAACTACTTCAAACTGAAGTGGTTGATTATCTGACTCTACTACGAAGCGCAGTTGCGGATATCCTTCTAACCAAATGTTTCTACTAACATCTAGTGACTTTTATTACACTGGCCAACAAAAAATATATTTTTGAATGTTTCCTTCACTTCATGATTCAAATATCACTAATGTTGGGTTGAAAAAAAAAAGAATGTAACAAAGAAAATATTTTATTACCTCGAGTATCAATGATTCACAATAGGTAAAAATATTTTATATTATCAGGTTAAGAGAAGACACATTTCATTTAAATATGTCAACGACATTAGATGTCCAGCTAAATTTTGTAATAAGTGTTACATTCCAAAAGCTCTAAACTTCTAAAAGAACCCTAGCAGGTGTTTGGGTCTGAATGGAATCATGTGGTAGCTTTAAGAGCTCGTTGTTTTAGGGCTGTCCTCTTATTAGATTAGATTAATACGTGTTCCATAGATCATGAATACGACACTTCGTAATGATGTGGAACGTGTCAGGTTAGTAAAAGATGTCTGTACAAGCTATTACATTACACAAAATATTGCATGACACTAATGTTTAAGTGATTTTTCTCTTAATTTATATCTAAAAATTTAGCCAATGAGTAGAAGGAGTTGTCATCTAGAAATTCTTTTAATTTATTTTTAAATGTTAGTTGGCTATCTGTCAGGCTTTTGATGCTGTATGAGTTCCAGAGCATCCGATTACCCACTTCTTTATCGACATTACACGTTTCACCTGTTCTCTTTGCTCCCTCTTCTCGTAGTACAGAAGCGCGCTAGATTTCTTGCAGTGCCGTTTGCACTAGGTTCTTGCCAGCTCCATCAAGTGAGAACTTTTCACATATTTGGTTTACAGGATCATACATGATTGTTGCTTAGTCAAATTATTGATCAATTTTGTGTTTAAATGTAGCTGTAGAATTTTAGGACGGCGTTTATCCGTTAAAGTCAAACTCGCCAGAATCCTTTGGCATCATCATTTCTGGAGGCGAACTTTGATCAGTTAATTTAATGAATAAATTATATGAGAGGCTTGCCATCCCACTTTGGATTAATATCAGGGACATTACGCGTTACACGCCTTGTGCAGATTCAATATGAACCCACTTGGGTGTGATTTGCATAACATCCTGATTCTGCCCCCTGACTTGCATAGCAGTTAAGGATCCCAAGATACCAAACACGCGGCCAGTTTCCAAGCAGAAAATACGAATTTAATCTGATGCTTGCAATATTCGACGCGTGAATAACTACAGTCAAACAACAGGAGAAAACACTTGAAGTACTTCAGCTTTATGGAAAATACTAAACAGTACCCAACTCTACTATATTGCCCATGACGGCACGATGGAAAATCTGTCACAACAAGATTAAAAAATGACTTCACGCCTCGGCGATACAACGAGGAAAAGCCACCACCAAAACCGCAAGAGGTGGCCCGCAGTGCTGGCTATATAAGAAAGGAGACCGAGTCTCGCAAAACTGCGTGCCTCAGGTCGCGAAGACGGCCGCGAGAGAGCGCGATTTTGGCAGCACCGCCCTACACGCCGTGTGGTGGTGTTTCAAAAAGACCGGAGGGCGGGGCTAGTTCAAAACGGTTCAAATGGCTCTGAGCACTATGGGACTTAACATCTGAGGTCACCAGTCCCCTAGACTTAGAACTACTTCAACCTAACTAACCTAAGGACATCACACACATCCATGCCCGAGGCAGGGTTCGAATCTGCAACAGTAGCGGTCGCGCTGTTCCAGACTGAAGCTCCTAGAACCGCTCAGCCACACCGGCCGGCGAGGTCGGAGCCACACGGCACAATGTGTTTGGATGTGGAAATAAGTGCTCGTCAAGTTCTGCCATTTCCGAAGTATATCTAGGGACAGCTGCAATGCTCTTTTGTAGTTTAGAACTCTTCTCGAAGTGGACAAGGTAAGGGTGGAAAATTCGTGTCATTTTTCAAAGTAATCATCCCGACATTTTGACTAAGTAAAATCGTGTAATACCGAACTATTTTGTAAAGTATGCCTTTATGTCACACCACAGGAAAGGAGTATATCGTAATCCGGTTCATTTCAAAATATTGTCTATTCGCCGACAAAATCATGCAGCAGTTGCGTACATTGCCAGTTTCGGTTATTATCAGTAATCATCATCAGATCATCTAATCATCTTCAGATCGCGTTAGTGCCTTCAAAAGGCAAGATGACGTGGTGATACGGACACTGGACACGCATTCGGGAGGATTACTTGAAATCCAATCCTGTCGCAAATATTTAATTTTTCCTTGGTTTGTCGGACGAACAATCAACATGGCAGTAGTTGCATGAATAATGAGAGTTACGGCCGTCGAACAGCCTAGAAGATCAGTTCAACGGATTGAATAGTCTCCAGAATAGATTTTCAGTCTGCTGTGCGCTGATGTGGAACTTTCCGGCAGATTAAGATTATATACTGGACCAGGACTCGAACGCCGGCCGTGGTGGCCGAGCGGTTCTAGGCGCTACAGTCTGGAACCGCGCGACCGCATGGATGTGTGTGATGTCCTTAGGTTAGTTAGGTTTAAGTAGTTCTAAGTTCTAGGGGACTGATGACCACAGCAGTTAAGTCCCATAGTGCTCAGAGCCATTTGAACCAGGACTCGAACGAGGGACAAGCAGGCAACTGCTTGGATAGTGTTTTGAAAAGAGCTTATAAGATTAGCATAAATAAAAATAAAACGAAGATAATGGAAATGTAATCGAATTGGATCAAAAGATGCTAAGAGAATTAGAGTAGGAGACGAGACACTTAAAGTAGTGGACGAGTTCTCCTGTTTGGACAGCAAAATAACTGACGATGGAGCAAGTAGAGAGGAAGTGAAATGAAGACTGGGAATAGCAAGAAAAGCGTTTCCAAAAAAGAGAAATTTGCTACCATCGAATATAAATTTAAATGACAGGAAGTCTGGTCAGGAGATACACTATGTGATCAGAAGTATTCGGACACCTCCAGAAACATACGTTTTTCAAAAAAATGTTCAAATGTGTGTGAAATCTTATGGGACTTATCTGCTAAGCTCATCAGTTCCTAAGCTTACACACTACTTAACCTAAATTATCCTAAGGACAAACACACACACCCATGGCCGAGGGAGGACTCGAACCACGGAGAGCAGAATGGAGCGCTCCGCGGAACTCATGGACTAAACGACGCCTCGCTTGGTGTAAGGAGCGTAAAAATTGGACGACTGGACATTGGAGAAACGTTGTGTGTAGTGACGAATCACGGTACACAATGTGCGACCCGATGGCAGGGTATGGGTATGGCAAATGCCTGGTGAACGTCATCTGCCAGCGTGTGTAGTGGCAACAGTAGAATTCGGAGTCGATGGTGCTACGGTGTGGTCGTGTTTTTCATGGAGGGAGCTTGCACCCCTTGTTGTTTTGCGTGGCACTATCACAGCACAGCCTACGTTGATGTTTTAAGCAGCTTCTTGTTTCCCACTGTTGAAGAGCAATTCGAGGATGGCGACTACATCTTTCAACACGATCGAGCACCTGTTCATAATGCACGGCCTGTGACGGAGTGGTTACACGACAATAACATCCCTGTAATGGACTGGCCTGCACAGAGTCCTAACCCGCCTCCTACGGAACACCTTTGAGATGTTTTGAAACGCCGACTTGGTGCCAGGCCTCACCGACCGACGTCGATACCTCTCCTCAGTGCAGCACTCCGTGGAGAATGGGCTGTCTTTCCGCAAGAAACCTTCCAGCACCTGACTGAACGTAAGCCTGTGGGAGTGGAAGCTGTCATCAAGGCTAAAGGTGGGCCAACACCGTATACTGAATTCCAGCATTACCGATGGAGGGCGCCACGAACTTGTAAGTCAGTTTCAGCCAGGTGTCCGGATACTTTTGGTGGCATAGTGTGTGCCTTTGGAGTATAGCCGTGTACGAAAGTGAAGCGTGAACGATGGACAGTTCGGACAAGAAGGGAACATAAACCGTCGAAATTGATATTACTGAAGAACGCTCATGATTACATGGGTAGAGTGGCCCACTGATGAAGACGTACAGAATCGAATGGAGGAGAAAAGGAATGTACGGAATATTTATTTATTTGTCGTATGGCAATACGTATACAAAGATCACAAAACTACTACATGTCAACATTTAAACAGAGGTCTCCATCATAAAATAACACAAATGACAACAGCTGTATACGGACATCAAGGTCTTTTATGTATTTTATCACACCACTCGTTGCTCTCAGCCAGTCTCCGAAAGGACCCTTGTAGGTCCGTGCGGAACATGTTGGTGCAACATGAGCAATTGTCTGTCGTTCAGCACTACAGTCACACGATGGCGATAAAGAGTTTCCCCACTTGTGGTGACTGTCTGCACATCTTCCATGGCACGTCCGGATGAGGTTAGGGTAGGCCAAATTTACCGACGCTGGTCATGTCCAGGGGCTTTCTTCTGTTTGTAGAGCATTTTCAGGCATTGTGGAGAGCAGTTGTGTCGCCAGCTGCGTTTCCATCCAACGATAGTATTGAATTCAGTTTTCGTGAGATTCCTGGCTGTGGTAAAAGTGGTTTGTCTTGCTCTTAGTCTTTTTCTCTCCACACGGAAAACATTGTTCATTATTGGAATGCCGGTATTATTCACGCAGTAGCGCGCCCTTCCTTCTGATATCGGGAGGTGGAATGTGGCTCAAGACAGGTAGCCAGTAAGTGGGCGTAGATCGCATTGACCCACTAACGCTGCGCGTAGCTTTGTTAAGTTGTACTCTATCTTTCTTACGTGTGGACTACTGGGCCAGACAGGCGCACAGTACTCTGCTGTTGAGTGTGCCAGTCAGAGTGCTGATTCTCGAAGAGCATCTGCTGACGATCCCTAACGAGTGCCAGAGACGTTATGGAGAATGTTGCCTCTGATTTTGAATGTAGCAGGTATTCGTGTAAAGAGCCGCTTAAAAGAAAGTCTCATATGTAACGTGATCGTAATGTGATTTGGAATCACGTTATGACGAAGTTTGTCTCCTTACAGCAGACATCAAGAGCTCTGTGTGCCAACCTGTTGGACAGATGAAAACACGCAACGCCTGTTCTATTTGAGTTTGGTTGTAGCCTACCTTTACGGAAGTAGTGGCTCAAGGTGACTACTTCTGAAGTTAGGATTTCTCCAGCTGTTTCAAAGGATTCTGGAATGTGTTGGAGGAATATCGGATATTTATAAATTAAACAAGAGAGGAGCAAGGAAGGATATCTGTGGTAAGCCATTATTCAATACTATTGGACAGGTAGTGTCTTTTTCCTATGGTTACCGTACATGTCCTTCCAGCTAATATGCTGTGAAATAGTTTTGTTGTCCGTCTGCGTGGGACAAGCTGTAATAATCTATAAAGCAGTCCATGCCTCCAAACCGTATCACTTGGATCAACGACAGCAGCTGATATGTTCTGCTTCATTTGGTATCCTGCTTCAATATTGGTTGTTAAAAATAAGACTTGACCTCCGCGGCTCCGTCCTGGTCGGCGCAATTTGGCTACAAGGAGGGACTGGTTGGTAGAACCTGTCCTGAGGCATCAAGGTATCATAACTTTGTTGATGGCGGGAAGTGTGAGGGGTAAAAACTGCAGACTGAGACTAGCTTGGAGATTGCATAAGAGGAATCCTCGGCGAAGACCACAACATTTGTGCGTAATGACGTTCCCTCGGCAGTAAATGTAACCCAGAAGGAGCCATTGTTGCAGCAACAAAAAGCTACGCCGTAATACACAGAGGAGAGCCTAGACACAACGAGTATTCAGCGGTTTGACACGGGAGCTGGTAACCCGGTCTGGCAGTGCAACACGGTAACTTTCGGTTTCGCCCGACAGGCAGCCAAGCCATATATCACGGCCACCTGGAGGCAGAGAAGAGGCAGCTGGCGGCACCATTTCGCTCTTTTCTTTTCATTGCTACAACTGCCTCGCCCTGCAGCCGCACGCCGCACCCCAATACAGCCAAGCGGATGGATCTGCTGCCGGCTGTCCTAGTCCCTTTTCACTGCTTACAGCCGTCATATTTCCCGGTGACAACGCAGCTCGACTGTATGACATGATGGTATTATCCTGGCCAAAATATAAAATAGCAGCCCATTTGGATCAACATGGGGCACTGTTTAGGAGGGTATCATTATCAGACAGGGTGTATACGACCCAGGACAAGCGGGAGATCCAGGATAAACCCGGGAATTTTTTCGTCCGGGAGAAAACCGGGAAAAACCCGGGGATTTTTTAGAATTCCGGGAATTTTTCATTGTTTTGGTTATCAGTTAAATTTTTGTAATTTTGATTGGTAACAGTCGATACTCTAACAAAGGATGTTACTGTAACCCGCTACTGCAGAATAATACTGCAACAATAAAACGTGAACGAGAAAAAAAACGAAAATAAAACATAAATTGAAAAAGGAACTGTGCCATATGCAACAACAAAACACAGTGCTCATACAAGTGTTTGCCAACAGCAAAATGTGTCAAAGGCTTTAGGAAGACTATGCAACGCTTCTTAACAACAAATTGCCTCCGATGAGCGTGACGTCACAAATGTTTACATTAGATTCATTTTAGCAGTTACGAGCCCTCGCGCTGCTCCCCCCGTCGGAGGTTCGAATCGTCCCTCGGGCGTGGGTGTATGTGTTGTTCCTTAGCGTAAGTTAGATTAAGTAATGTGTAAGCCTAGGGACCGATGGCATCAGTAGTTTGGTCCCATGGTAAAAAAAACCATAAGTTGATTTTTGAATGCGTGCATAGTGTACGTGATTCTGTCAGGGGAATCCTCGTCGCATCTAGAAATAAACTTTCCTGCAGGTGAAAGGGGACCGGGCTATATAAGCTGAGCGGAGTAAAGCCGAACGCGTGAACGCCAATTGCTGTCTGATTATGTTGTTGTTTGGGTTTGCGAATGATCAGCGGTGTTATAATGACTAGGGAAATCCATAGATTCAGACTACCAGAGTGGAAATAAACGACTAACAGGTAAGAAAGATTACGTATTATCTTCTCGGTGTATCCAGGAAAATGAAATTTTGCCAGAAAATTTTTGGCCAGATCGCTACACTAGTAAGGGCCAGCTGTACAGTCCCCGTCTAGCAGCCGCTTAAGTTTTATTCTGGAAGTAGCGCGGAAAATGGTTTGTACGAACATAACAACGCCTAACCGGAGAATAATCAGGGATAACTAAACCGGTGATTCTGGCAGGGTTAGTGAAGTTAACCGGCGAATAAGTTTTGACAAAGGCAGAAATAGTTCCAGAATTAGTCATGACAAGATTGTTTGTTAGTACGAGCAAGGAGAAGGAACAGGGACATCATACAAATTAGAGAAGAATATGGCGACTCCAAATTTATATAAAAATCTCGTACTACTACTTTTCGATCTCATCCTCGAGAAACTGGAGCGTATGAATGAAATGTGAAACTATTTTCTAACATAAAGCTTTTTGCTTGTTGTAGGCGTAATAGGCATTTTATGTTGGTCTTCGTAAATTATATTCTGTCGTGTTATAAAAATGACTATTTGTGCCAAAACAGTCTCGTTTATTTGGTGTGTGTTACAATTTCTGCAGTGTTAGAAATGCCTATTTTGTTTTATCTAGCAGACAGTGACAAAATAGACGTAATCAGATCGAGGAATCACACCAGTCTTGGGTACTGCTTGTATTAACAGCTTACGCAGTATTAGACAACGATATTTCAATTTTTCATGTAGGAAAACGTTTGACGAACTTTGATTAGGTAATAGATTCTGGCGCAGAAAGGAAAGCACGCCATGTAAAGCTGTAGCAAGATTAGAGAGAAAACAATGCGAGGAGCTAAGGATTGAAGAAATGTGTACTGTATTGATTGTCTCTTGTCTTAGCTGACAGGCAATAAAGAGTGCACATTTTCTGAAGAGTTCTGGTTCTCCCGATTACAAATAATCCCATCCAGTATTAATTGCAAGTTTTTTTGCGACTGGGAGCAGGAGAGGCACCACGGAATATTTTAATTTCTACTGCCCTTAATATATAGTTTGATGGCATCCAGTACAAAATATACACGTTTCAATTCCACGGAGCGAAATACAGCGACGTGCGATAGAAGAGTGCTGTGTGAAGAGGGGTGGCACTGCACTCAGGCACACTTAAAACCAAATAACATGTCTTACATTTCCTCGAACACATGTTTCATGTATCAGACTCTTTATAAAGATGTGCGCTTCCAAATGAACACATTATAGAAAAATCCGTTTTTTAAAATTTTTAACGTCGTATCTCAAACGCTCGAGGGTAGGGGGGTAGTATTGCCCCGGTTCGGAAATATCGTAGATCCGAGGCTGATGGCGCAGAGCAGTCTGAGTTATAGTGGGGAAGCGCGTAGTCTCCACGTGACCCGTGTTTACATTTAGTGATTTGCTGTTTCCTCTTCGTTCACTACTCTCGCGTTAAATGAAAACAAAATGGATCTCTGTGGCCGGAAGCTACCAAGTGAATTAAAATACACTCACATAATTACGGAAGGCTAATACACGTTATTAGTATCAGATTTTATTTTATTTCCACTTTTCTGACAGCCATGCATTGATCGCCTTGTAGAACACGGCAGTTATTTTTGTCGGTTTGCTAAAGAAATTTGGTTTTTATTAATCTTTTACGCTGAGGCAGTCAATGTGTTTGAAACAAAGTGCTTGGTTCCACACTATTGGCTAATTTCAACTGCTCGCTGCATTTCAAGTACACGTTTCATCTTCTAGCACGTACGGCATTATGCCATAATAAAGAATCAAAAATGAGTTAATACAGTACTGGTACTCCACGAAAATTTACATCCCGAAACCCACACTGAAAAGCTTAATACCAGGTCGAGGCCTACTTCATTGGGAATCTGCTCTTTAAGTATGCACTTTAAATGTGCAATTTTAGTATGGTTCACGAAATTCCGATGCTGCTGGAGTATCTTCTGATGTCTTTTTTTACGACATAATGTAAGATCTTTTAATGTTTTACAGATACGAACATACGGACTTCCTGCGTCATAGCAACTGCCAAAGTGCGGTGGCGCCTATTATCTGGCGCTCTCTGACGACTACTGAAACGAACCTATTTCAAACAGGTCGCGGGAAAATATCGCGAATGGTTGTTTGAAAAGCGTTACTTTCAAAATAAATTTCCTTTTACGCAAGTTGAACTATGTGCGAGAATGTACGATGAATTTCTTAAATCACAGAGCGTCTGTTGGCGAGCCATTTAGAAGTATTTCGAGCCCAGAAGATCAGACATTCATGTCGTTATTATGAGCAAATTGATGTAGTGCTACGGGAAGCTCTCTCTCCACTGCGGTAGCTAATTTATTTGTGGAAAACTTTGAGGACAAGTCACTGGACTCGCCAAAAATTTTACTGGCACATTTGTGTGTCATATCTTAAAGTGTAACACGCGCAAAAAAATATGTAGTGGTTTATTAAAAAAAGAAAAGAGAGAAGAAAAGAAAAAGGTTGAAAATGTGGGAAGAAATCGTAAGTGAAATGTTTTTTTTAAATCGTTAATGACCGTGAAAAAAGGGAAAGAAAGAAATGCAGATCGGACTTCGTATTACAGAAAAGCTATCGGACTTCGTGATTCGGAAAAGCTATTGTTGGGGTGGTCCTTGTGGCTTTTTGAGCAAAAGTTAAACCAATTTCCACTACAAAAATTATTGAAAAGAAACAGAGAATAACAAAATGTAACTGACAGGGGGAAGTGGCGTAGATAAGAGTTCATCCTTTACCAGGTTAACTTGTCTTCTTTCGTGCGGCGTCCAGGTCTTCAAAAATCTCCATTTCTGCGTCAAAAGTCTGCTCCGAAATCTTGCAATCGTCCAGGAATCATTAATTCATACCAATTAAAATCATCTTGATACTGTATTCAATTTAATTTACTTTGCTACTTCCATCCTCCGAATTTCTTAACAACTTCCACAATCGTCCGCCGCTCGTGGTCTCGCGGTAGCGTTCTCGCTTCCCGAGCACGGGGTCCCGGGTTCGATTCCCGGCGGGGTCAGGGATTTTCACCTGCCTCGAGATGACTGGGTGTTTGTGTTGTCCTCATCATTTCATCATCATCCAGGAAAGTGGCAAAATTGGACTGAGCAATGATTGGGTAATTGTACGGGCGCTGATAACCACGCAGTTGAGCGCCCCACAAACCAAACATCATCATCAACTTCCACAATATGTCTACACATTAAAATCAAATCAAGACTAGCTAATAAGTTTTTTTAACGTCTTCATCATATCACGTCTGCCTTAAGCTTCGGCTATCAAGAGACAATCAAGAAACGGATAGAAAACAAAAAAAGAGTTACAATTTTAGTATTTTCTCTGCCGTCAAGCGCTCATACCGCTGCGACGGGATATTTATCTGAGGGAACGAGTGTAGCGCGGCGAAATTCAAAGTCCCGCTACAAATATCAACATTATATGTGAAAGTTTAGCTTCTCTTGCAGCTTATTAACCTTAGAGACCAATGTTATATGTGAAAGCTTTTCTTTTCTTGTAACAACACTATGTATATTAATTTAAAACATTATCTTTTCCTGTTTGTGTATTCGCCCTACTTAACAGTGATGTTGCTATTAGCTGACCACATCACGTGTCCTGTGGTCTAAATATCCACTGTCATCGGCTGGCGGAATCACGTGACATGAGCTATGACTGGCTTACAAAAGCGCATCGCAATCTTGATTACAATGGTTCGGAAAGTAATATGCGGTGTTTGGTGGAGCTGCATCAAACCAGTCTCAGGACTGAAGACCACAACAACAACAACAATACGAAAATATGCGGCGCACATTTTGCTGAGCATAAAAAATCTTTCCAAAAGGAGTTTTCTTCCCTGAGTTTCGTTTTCTAAAGCGCCGGGAAATTATACGCACGTGTATAAAAACATAACCATTCAAAGGATTGATAAGTTTTACAGTTCTGTGGGAAAATATACGGTCACTTAATAACACGAAAAAAGAGTGTTCTCATCCGGGAGCAAGTGTATTTTTAACCGGGAAATCCGGGAATTTTTTTTTCCTTGTCCGTGTACACACCCTGTCAGAAAATAACACATCTGCAGACGTGGCGTATTCCAAAACTAAGCTCCGGTGACCAATATTTAACTGATGGTAGGTCTGAATGAAATTTGACACGTGCTGTCTGTAGACTCTTTAGGAAGCTATTGCAGTGTTTGTTTGATTCAGCAGTGATTTGCCAGTCGGTGAGAGCAGATTACAATGGCCGAGGCAACAGTAGATCCCGCCACTTGTGAAGCGAGCGGCGTGATTAGATTTTTGCTGGCAAAAGGATCTTCAGCTGCTGAAATCCATCGTGAATGATGCCTGGTGTATGGACCTGAAATAATGAGTGACAACAACTTCGAAAAAGGTGTCGAAGATTTCAAAGAGGCGGCACAAATGTTCAAGATGAACAGCGGAATGGCAGGCCCTGTATTCGGACCGGCGACGGCGTTCATCTACATCTACATTTATACTCCGCAAGTCACCCAACGGTGTGTGGCGGAGGGCGCTTTACGTGCCACTGTCATTTCCTCCCTTTCCTGTTCCAGTCGCTTATCGTTCACGGGAAGAACGACTGCCGGAAAGCCTCCGTGCGCGCTCGAATCTCTAATTTTACATTCGTGATCTCCTCGGGAGGTATAAGTAGGGGGAAGCAATATACTCGATACCTCATCCAGAAACGCACCCTCTCGAAACCTGGACAGCAAGCTACAACGCGATGCAGAGCGCCTCTCTTGCAGAGTCTGCCACTCGAATTTGCTGAACATCTCCGTAACGCTCTCACGCTTACCAAATAACCCTGTGACGAAACGCGCCGCTCTTCTTTGGATCTTCTCTATCTCCTCCGTCAGTCCGATCTCGTACGGATCCCACACTGATGAGCAATACTCAACTATAGGTCGAACGAGTGTTTTTTAAGCCACCTCCTTTGTAGATGGACTACATTTTCTAAGGACTCTCCCAATGAATCTCAACCTGGCATCCGCCTTACCAACAAATAATTTTATATCGTCATTCCACTTCAAATCGTTCCGTACGCATACTCCCAGATATTTTACAGAAGTAACTGCTACCAGTGTTTGTTCTGCTAGCATATAATCATACAATAAAGGATCCTTCTTTCTGTGTATTCGCAACACATTACATTTGTCTTTGTTAAGGGTCATTTGCCACTCCCTGCACCAAGTGCCTATCCGCTGCAGATTTTCGTGCATTTCGCTGCAATTTTCTAATGCTGCCAACTTCTCTGTATACTACAGCATCATCCGCGAAAAGCCGCATGGAACTTCCGACACTATCTACTAGGTCATTTATATATATTGTGAAAATCAATGGTCCCATAACACTCCCCTGTGGCACGCCAGAGGTTACTTTAACGTCTGTAGACGTCTCTCCATTGAGAACAAAATGATGTGTTGTGTTTGCTAAAAACTCTTCAATGCAGCCACACAGCTGGTCTGATATTCCGTAGGCTCTTACTTTGTTTATCAGGCGACAGCGCGGAACTGTATCGAACGCCTTCCGGAAGTCAAGAAAAATGGCATCTACCTGGGAGCCTGTATCTAATATTTTCTGGGTCTCATGAATAAATGAAGCGAGTTGGGTCTCTCCGAAATGCATGTTGATTCCTACAGAGTAGATTCTGGATTTCCAGAAATGACATGATACGCGAGCAAAAAACATGTTCTAAATTATACAACAGATCATATAAGTGGACCAAGAACTTCAAAGTGATCAACGATTGACGATTAGTGGTTAATGAACTCCAAAATGTTGCTCGAAAATCAGTCTACAAGATTATCAATGAGCAGAAACTGTGTGCGAGGTCAAAAACTCTCACTGATCAGAACAAAGAACAAAGAAAGCGTGGTGCAAGACAGATTTGGAGCGCTGTAGACAAGATGGAGGTGATTTGTTTTACCAAATTGTTACGGGCAACGAGACGTGGATATCGTACACCAACACAGAATGAAAGCAACAGTCAATGCAGTGGCGCTCTTCAAGTTCAGCCAAACCAAAAAAGTTTAAGCAGTCCCAGTACCCGAATCGGAAAATGAAGGCTACCGTTTCTTGGGACGAAAAGGGGGTCCTTTTGATTGATTTCGTGGGCTGTGGGTCAACAGTTACAGGTGACATATATTGTGAAACGCTACCCAAACAGACGTGTGATCGATCCAAAATCGACACCGCGAGTAACTGTCGTCTGGCATAATCCTCCTTCACAACTCGCACCCTCACACTGTTGCCGAAACCAAGGAGAGATTCAAGATTTTCGTTGGGAGATTTCTGAGCAACCTCCGTGTAGTCCCGGCCTTGCATTTGAAAAACTGCCTGGGTGGACAACGATTTCAAAATGTCGGTAAACTCAAGACTGGCGTTACCAACTGGTTCAGTACCCACATGTCAGGCTTCTATACACAGGAGTTAAAGAAGCTGGTGCAGCTCTACAGAAATTCTATAGATGTGAACGATGGTATGTGAAAAAGAAATACATATAGTAAAATATTACTGTCGATAAAAATCTTTTCTCATGAGCTTATTTTTTATGACCAAACGGAGCTTAATTTTGGAGTACGTCTCTTGCACACTCTACAGATCAGTGTAAAATGCCTGGTAGAGGATAGTTAGTATTGTACACACAGCAGTGTGTCCCTGTAGCAATCGTGTGTGGACCGCGCGAAGAACGATCGCTTATATGCGTATGAGCGCACTGTAATTAGTCTAATCTTGTCTCCGTGGTTCCCACGAGACCTATATATGGGGGCTAAAGTTTCTCTCTTAACAGTGGATGTACCGGTCAGAACGTGGAATGTTACGTCCCTTCGACACGTACATAGGTTAAGGTGATGTTAGAGACAGTGAGAATTAAGTGCGATGGCAGAAAGGACAGGATGTGGTTTCAGGCGAGTACAAGGTTATGAACACAATACAAATAGGCGTAATGCAGGAGTGGGTGTTATAATGAACGAGGAAAAGTGAACAGTGCCGAGAACTGTTAGTCACCGCCAAGAAAGACATAATATCGCTGTCCGTGACAATAGCAAAAGTATACAGGCGTGCTAGTACCTCAGGTGACGAGGATACTGAAAAAATTACGACGAGGTAAACAAAAGTTTTCACTACCTTAAGAGAGACGAAATGTAATTGTGGTAGGAGTTTGGAATTCGACTATGAGAACAGAAAGAAGAGAAGGACAAATAATAGGAAAACATGTACTGGACGAAAGTAACGAAGTGGAAAGCCACCTGACAGGATTTTGCATACAGTACACGTTAACCATTCATTGCAAACACTTTCTTCAGAACTATAAAAGAAGGTTGAACGCGTGGAAAAGACGTGTGGACGCGGGAAGGTTTGGTATAGATTATATAATTGTAATACGAACATTCCGAAATCAGACTTTAAACTGCAAAATAATTCCAGGAGTGGATGTGGACCAGACCATAATTTATTGTTTATGGAATGCAAACTAAGGCTGTAGAAGTTACGAAAACGTGGGACTTTAAAGAATTGAGACATTGCTAAGTAGAAACAGAGATTGTTGACTGTTTCAGTCGGAGTGTTAGGCAACGACTAACTGAAACAGGGTACAACAGTAGAATATAAGAGAATTGACATGTCGTCAACCATGCGTCTACAGCCTGTACTGCAAGAAATAGGAAAAAAATACGAGGCACATTAGAAACCCTTAGATAACACAAGATACAAAATATGACTGCTGAAAGGAGAAAATATATTAAAAAAGTAACGTAAAATGTTGCATATATCACCGACAGAATGTAATATATGCACCAAAAAGTTAAAAAGAAGGTCAGGAACAGCAGAGTGACAAAGCAGGAATTGCTGGGTAGGAAACGCAGAACTGTAAACGAATACATGTCTATAGGAAACGTAGATGCCATACGTAGGAAATTAGAAAAGCCTTTGATAAAGAGAGATGAATGTCAAGAGCTGATTGTCAGATGGGAAGCATAAAACAGGAAACAGAACCACAAAAGGAACAAATGTTTCAGCTACATACAGGACAACTTTATAGACAGGAAAGAGGAACTGGATGAAGATGAAATGGGTGTGGTACGGTAGAGTGAGAAAAATTTGCCTTAACACTGACAGACATACAGTAATTCGAAAAAAGGCATAATAAAAGACAGTATCTCAGAATTATTCACATCTTTAACAGAACCAAAAATGTCAAAACTGTTCCACATAGTGTGCAGATAGACGAGTTACAAAAGAATATCCTCAGTCTTCAAGAAGAGTGTACGAGGAGTGTTCAGTAAGTAATGCCATACTTTTTTTTCCTGGCCAATTTCGGTTGAAAAAATGAGCAATTTGCTGTGGAACATGAGGAATATTACCGCTTCAGCCCCTATAGTTAAAGTTCCGACAGGTGGCGGCGCTGTAAGTAGCCTTCAAATTGGCATCTCTAACGCAGGTGCGTTCCAAGCAGAGAGCTGTCATTCAATTTCTTTTGGAGGGAAACCAGATATTCCCAGATATTCATAGGTCCTTGTAGAATGTCTACGGAGGCCTGGCAGTGAACAAATGACCGGTGAGTCGTTGGGCGAGGCGTCTGTCATCATCGAAACAAGGTTACGCAAACTTGTCCGATGTCCCGCGTGCCGCCCGGCCGCACACAGCTGTGACTCCCACAATGTTGGAGCGTGCGGACACTCTCATTCGAGGTGATCGACGGCTCACAAACACACACCTCGCTGCACAGCTGGACGTATCTTTTGGTAGTGCTGACATACTCGTCCACCAGTTGGGGTACTCAAAGGTGGGTGCCCACTGGTTCAAATGGTTCAAATGGCTCTAAAACTATGAGACTTAACATCTGAGGTCATCAGTCCCCTAGACTCAGAACTGCTTAAACCTAACTAACCTAAGGACATCACACACATCCATGCCCGAGACAGGATTCGAACCTGCGGCCGTAGCAGTCTCGCGGTTCCGGACTGAAGCGCCTAGAACAGCTCGGCCACAGGTGCACGCTGGGTTCCTGATCGCCCAGCGGAAGGCCATAACGCAACGAAGGTCCTTCTTGCGCGGAGTTGCTTCCACGCTACGAGGCTGATCGTCACTTTTTTCCGAGGATCGTCACAGGCAAAGAGGCGTGGGTTAAATACTTCGGACCAGAAGCAGAACGGTATTCCATGGAATGGTGCTACGCCACATCTCCCCTGAAGAAAAAGTTCAAAGCCGCACCCTGGCCGGTAACGGCATGGCGACGGTCTTCTCAGATTCTGAAGAGGCTGTTCTGTTTGATTTCTTCCCTCATGCTGCAACGACCAACTCCGAAGTGTATTGTGTAGCCCTCAGGAAACGGAAGAAACGACTTTAACGTGTTCGTCGCCACAAAAATCCAAACGAAATTCCCCTTCTCCATAACAACGCAAGACCTCACACAAGCCTGTGCACCTGAGAGGAGCTCACAAAACCTCTCTGGGCTGTTCTTCCTCGTCCACCATACGGCCCGGATCTCGCACCTTCCGACTTCTATCTGTTTGGCCCAATGAAGGACGCACCCCGCAGGAAGCAATACGTGTATGATGGAGAGGTTATTGAGGCAGCGAACAGTTGGCTCCAACGTCGACCAGTAGAGTGGTACCATAAAGACATACGGACCCTCCCAGTAAGTTGGTGTAAGGCCGTCACAGTGTACGGAGATTGTGCTGAAAAATAGGGTTAATGTGGCCAAAAGAATGGGGAATAATATGGTGTATTATGTAGTGGAATCCAGAATAAAAGGAGCTTGGTTTCAGAGAAAAAGTTTGTCGCTTCTCTTATTGAATGCCCTCTAAATAACTGCAGTAGCAAAGAAGACAATTGATGACAGGTGTCATCAATTCAATACTATATTGCAATGCCTGTGTTATTCTGATTACGATGCAAACGTCCTTTGAACATTCATAAGATTCACGCATGTCCAAGGGATTCCAGTACATATTACACCATGTTATTCCCCATGTCAAAAGGAACGGCATCGCGGCGATCGCAGCCATTATGTAATACTTAAAATGAATTCGCAATTGCGAATAAGGACTACCATGAGCTGTAGAACTGAATGACTACAATGAAAATTGTGCCGGATCGACACTGGAAACCGGATTTCCCGCTTATCGCGAGCGGTCGTCGTACCAATTTTTTTTTTCCTGATCTCATTTTGTTCGTTGTATATGTTCGGGACGGACCTTCCAGGACACCTGTTAAAGTCCATCGTCGATCCGTTCACCCAGTTTTTTTATTGCAGAGGGCAGCTACCCCTCCGACCGAACACGCTGAGCTACCGTGCCGGCTACCATTTGGCTATCCGTGCACGACACACGGCCAGATCCAAACTTTTACATGTCGTCAACCATGCGTCTACAGCCTGTACTCGTACGTCCATTACTTGTACTCCCGTGTAGATCAAATGTTGTACTTTAACGTCGCTTGCCCGGTATCGGCAGCTAAATACGATATTGCAGTGCCTGTGTTATTGTGATTACGATGCAAAGTTACTCTGGACATGCACGCATGTCGCAATTGCGAGTTCATTCGATGTGTTTCGTAACGGCTGTGGTCGCCGCAGAGCCTGATCCCTTGGACGTGCATGCATGTCCAAAGGAACTTTGCATCGTGTAACACAGCCACTGCAGTATCGTATTTAGCTGCCGATACCGGGCAAGCGACAATCAAGTACAACTAGTGACCTATACGGGAATATACATAATGGGCGTACTTAGTTGGTAGAGTAGTTGTCCGCGAAAGGCAAAGGCCCCACGTTCGAGTCCTGGTCCGACACGCAGCTCTAATCTGCCAGGAAATTACACATGAGCGCACACTCCGCTGCAGAGTGAAAATTCATTCTGGAGACTTTCCAGTCCTCTCAATTGATCTCTGATCTCCTCCTCGTACTGGGGGGAGGAGGGATGCTGATTACATCTGCAGCACATTCATTTCAGGAAAACATCAGTATTGTTACTACTGTTCGGAGGACCATACTGTACAAGTTCGAACCACTCGTGGAAATTCAAATTAAAACAATTACTTTACAGACGAATGGAAAAACTGATAGAAGCCGACCTCGGGGAAGGTCAGTTTGGATTCCGTAGAAATGTTGGAACACGTGAGGCAATACTGACCCTACGACTTACCTTAGAAGAAAGATTAAGGAAAGACAAACCTACGTTTCTAGCATTTGTAGACTTCGAGAAAGCTTTTCACAATGTCGATTGGAATACTCTCTTTCAAATTCTAAAGGTGGAAGGGGTAAAATACAGGGAGCGAAAGGCTATTTACAATTTGTACAGAAACCAGATGGCAATTATAAGAGTCGAGGGGCATGAAAGGGAAGCAGTGGTTGGGAAGGGAGTGGGACAGGGTTATAGCCTATCCCCGATGTTATTCAATCTGTATATTTAGCAAGCAGTAAAGGAAACAAAAGAAAAGTTCGGAGTAGGTATTAAAATCCATGGAGAAGAAATTACAACTTTGAGGTTCGCCGATGACGTTGTAATTCTGTCAGAGACAGCAAAGGACTTGGAAGAGTAGTTGAACGGAATGGACAGTGTCTTGAAAGGAGGGTATAAGATGAACATCAACAACAGCAAAACGAGGATAATGGAATGTAGTCGAATTAAGTCGAGTGATTCTGAGGGAATTAGATTAGGAAATGAGACGCTTAAAGTAGTAAAGGAGTTTTGCAATTTGGGGAGCAAAATAACTGATGGTGGTCGAAGACTGGCAATGGCAAGGAAGCATTTCTGAAGAAGAGAAATTTGTTAACATCGAGTATATATTTAAATGTCAGGAAGTCGTTTCTGAAAGTATTTGTATGGAGTGTAGCCATGTATGGAAGTGAAACGCGGACGATAAATAGTTTAGACAAGAAGAGAATAGAAGCTTTCGAAATGTGGTGCTACAGAAGAATGCTGAAGATTAGATGGGTAGATCACATAACTAATGAGGAGGTACTGAATAGAATTGGGGAGAAGAAGAGCTTGTGGCACAACTTGACTAGAAGAAGGGATCGGTTGGTAGGACATGTTCTGAGACATCGAGGGATCACCAATTTAGTATTGTAGAGCAGCGTGGAGGGTAAAAATCGTAGAGGGAGACCAAGAGATGAATACACTAAGCAGATTCAGAAGGATATAGGCTGCAGTAGGTACTGGGAGATGTAGAAGCTTGCACAGGACAGAGTAGCTTGGAGAGCTGCATCAACCCAGTTTCAGGACTGAAGACCACAACAACAAGAACAAGAAATTTTCATTTATCAAGACTTACAACTCCGATCCCCTATGGCGAATCATTAAAACATGAATGCTGCAGTAATTAAGTTCACTTAAATTTTGTAATAATTGACAATGTCATCAGTTTTCAGAACAGTCAGTTAGGCGTTGCGCTAAAGTGAATTGATATTTTTTTCTCTACTGAGTTGACAAGTCTTACTGCTGTGTTTTAGTAATTAAGAGCGTTGCTTGTATGATCCCTTGTGTTTATGATATACGAGTGCTGATGTGAGTGAGTGAGTGAGTGGTTGTGTTTTGTCCAATTATACCTTTTAAATGACAAGGTTCAGCAGAACTACTAAAGTCGGCGTTTTGTGAAGTACAGCGTAATAACTGCAGTATCTTCTGCTTTGAAATGATTTATTTATGTTGCTTGTTAATTAATATTATTTTTAAACTTTTTGAAGTTATGTTCGTAGCTTTTGGAGCTGATGTTTCTGTCTCTCTGTGATCGCGTATTTATTGTTCTCCCCAACCTACAGTCCGTTAATCTCGACCAATGTTGACCAGACCATTAACAACTGCACTTTTGGACAGTGACAGGGTTAGGAGAATAGCGTGTCTCTCCTTAACTGTACGATACATGCTTACTAGTAACAATGGCAGTTCATAGCAGGCGAAATCCATTGTAGATGCTTATGTCAAAAGTAAATAGGAAGTGCAGCAGCATACACATCTGGTAACCACACGTATAGGAGGAAAAGAGACGTTATAAAAAGAGAAACAAACTTTCCCCCTCTGACCGTCCACAGCATTATAACACACGGTATCTACAAGTGAAATGTCAACAGTTTAGCATTCACTCCAACTAATTTTATGTGGTTTCTGTTCCCCTGTCACTTTGTATTTCATTTTGCACGCATCCTGATTTGGGTTGTCCGAGGTATTTCTAAATCATTACAGAGGAGTGGTGGAATGGTTTATTAAAGAAGGACGCCGCCGATTTCCTTCCCTATTCTAATTTTGTACTCCATCTCCGATGACCTAGTTGTCGACAGAACGGTAAACTCTAACCTTCCTTTGTTCTTTATTGCAGCGGTTGTCTCGTAAGTATTGGTATCTACGTCTTATTTAACAGCTGAATCACAATCTCTACTGCCAGCACAGGGATGCTAACATATCTCGGTGCACACGCTAAAACCGTGGGATGCAGAACATTTCATTCCGAAGGAATAATAATCGCAATATTTTGCTACAATACTTACTTGTTGCACATGTAACGCTCCTAGAACCTCATACGAAGAAGTTTCCAATCGAGAAGTCAGCAAAAGACCGCAAACTTCCTGGCAGGTTAAAACCATCTGATGAACCGGAACTCGAATCTGAGAACTTTGCTTTTCGCGGGGAAGTTAGCTATCGAACCACAACTCACGACCCGTCCTGACAACTGTACGACAACTACATCCTTACTTCCAAATTTCACAAGAGTTCTCCTCCATGCGTTGAGGGATTAGCACTCCTGGAAGAAAAGATAGAGCGGACAAATGGTTTAGCCACAGCCTAGAGGATTATTTCCAGAATGAATTTTCACTGTGCAGAGGAGTGCGCGCTGATCTGAAACGTCTCCGGCGCGGCAGGTTAAAAGAGTGTGCCGGTCTAGGATTCGAACCCCGAACCTTCCCTTCAAGACAATGGTGAAACGCATTCTGGAGGACGTTGGATGAAATTCCATCCAGATTTCGGTTTCCGTGGGTTCCCTAAGGTTTTAAAGCAAATGCCGGAATTGTTTTCTTGGAAATGACACGACAGGTTTCGTTTCGAATCTTCCTCAACGCTAGCTCGTCGACGGAACGTTACATCTTAATTTTCCTTCTTCTTTCATTTTGAAACGTTTCGCTGTGTTGTGCCTTTCGCGCATGTGCTTAATACAATGAAGAAAATGGAGCAAGGCCGTTGTGACCGAGCGGTTCTAGAAACTTCAGTATGGAACCGCGCGACTGCTACGGTCGCAGGTTCGAATCCTGCCTCGGGCATGGATGTGTGTGATATCCTTAGTTTAGTTAGCTTTAAGTAGTTCTAACTTCTAGGGGGCTGATAACGTCAGATGTTAAGTCCATAGTGCTCAGAGCCATTTGAGCCACTAAGGCAGCCGAAAAAGTGTTTTGTGTTCCAAGAGGCACCATATCGAAGATTTCTACCGCATACAAGAAGAGCAGAAAAACGTCATCCGCTAAGTTACAGCGCGAACGGAAGTGTATGTCGAGTGATCGTGATAGACGGTCATTCAAGAGGATTCTGACGAAATGTAAAAGGAAGGCAGCTGCAACAGTTACTGCACAATGAATGTCTGACTCGCGAACACTGTCAGCATCAGCATAACACGAAAAGAGCTCCAGAATTGAGGGATTGCACAGCGAGCTGGAACTCAGGTGCCCGTAACAGGAAAACGTAGTCCCGAGGCTATAAAACCTGTGCTATGAAGCATTGGAAGAATATCATTTGTTTGAGTGATTCTTATTTCACACTGTTTTCATCTTCTGCCGGAGTTTATGTTCCAAAAGATGGCGCGCTTAGATGATGATTTGGACAGACATATCGCGCTATTCCATGAGCCCCATGTTTACTATTGCAAGATCGCATTACTGCCGAGGACTAAGTGACCATTTTAGCTGATCAGGTCCATATCATGGAACACTGTTTGTTCCCCAACTGTGATTCTACCATTCAAGGCGACAGAGCTCCTGGTCACACAACTCGTGTCGTCCACGGCTGGTTTTTTCAGCGCGAGGATGAATTGTCACGTCTCTCTCGACCATGAAAGTCAGCAGGTCTTATTACCGAGCCTTCTCGGTCTCCTTTGGAGAGAAGGGTACGTGATCACTATCCACCTCAACTATCATTACCTGAACTTGTCACTATTTCACAGGAAGAATGGTATAAGATTGCCTTGAAAACCACACAGAACCTGTGTTTATTCTTTCTGAGACGACTGGAAGCTGTTCAATTTTTCTACACCGTATTGGACATGGTAATGTGTTGTAGTTTTGGAGTTCCTATATGTTTGTCCACCCTCTGTACATGAATTAGTAGTGCGTCACGTCGACAAATGTCTGCCTTAATGGTCGAATGCTTAAGTCGAAAGAATCTAAAGTACAGTCTAACAACATCATATTGCTTCAAGATAGCGTCGCCCACACATTTCGAAACCAATGTGGATACATTTTTGTGAGTCTTACTACTGATTCTCATATATTTTACAGTGTGAAATATGGTCTTCGTGGATGTCGCTTTGAACCAGTCGGGCATGTATGCAGATTCATTTGATGCAGTTGATGGTTAAGACAGGCGCTTAGTAGCACCGTTATCAGCTATTTCGGCACCCTAAGATTATCGCAGGAAGGAGAGTTGTTGCCACATCTCTTAGTGAGGCTACTGGGTTATTAGCTGCACAAATTTTGAGATAAAATGCCACTACAATCACTTTTCGACATTGTTCCCCAAACAATGCCCGGACCAGTAACATTGTTACACTGAACGTACGGGTAAGGCGATAGCGAGAAGATATGTGCCCATCATGTGAGATTTCCGGGTCAAGACAGATTACACACACACACACACACACACACACACGTACCGCCTTTGTTTGCTGCGCGCGGCACGCTTTTGACGCGAGGTGAGATAAAAGGGGAAGAACCTGTGTGTAAGGCTCAAGCGTTCTGTAAACCATCATTAGTCATATCGTGACTCCGTCGAATGCGGGAAAAACACACATTTTCCCCAAACCGCACCTCGGGAGTGTTCTATGTGACGTACTTTCCAGGCGGAAACTGACAAACAGAACCCAGGACATACGTTCGTTATCACTAAGCAAGTAGACTGTCACCGTCCTGATCTTTGGCCCACGTCTTCAGCCACACTCCGTGTAAGCCTTGGTACCAAAGTACGCACTATCTTCCCAGACCATTTATTGAAAAATGAGGAACTTCTTCTCATATACAGGATGAATCCGAAATTCACCGACATTATTTCAGGGGTTGTTCAGGGATATTTTCTGAGTATTTTGATATCAGACGCTCGTGGTCACCGATGGTGCGTTACAGAGAAACGATATAATTCTCAATCGGTTTCTTAACCCAATTGCCTTTGTTTCTATGAAAACACCTTCGCAACAGTTGAAAAGTCTTACCAGTTACCAAAACGCGCAATAAATCACTTTCAAATGTACTGTGCTGTGGCTGCCGTCGCTGCAGGTACTTCTCGCCTACCTCAGGCAAGTACCAGACACACTCACAACAATCATCACAAATCACAGACACCAAAAACTATAGAAAAATCACACACACACGTTCACAGGGGAGTAAAAGCCGAAAGGCTACAGACTCCCCCTCACACTTCCCCAAAGAGGGGAAAGCAACAGATGAGAGCAGCAGCGTCGCTGCAGGAACAGCCGGTGGGCATCCCTGCCACTGCATTGAGTGAACTCATACACGCCCCAACTCTTCGTCAGTAATCACGAGTTGCGACACATTCGCAATAATACGATACTACAGTGCCTGTGTTATTAAGAAGAACAATGCATTGGTCATTCGGGCTTGCGTGCATGTCCAAAGGATCAGGCACTGCAGCGACTTCAGCCGTTTTGAAGCACATGAAATATCCGAAGGAACATTACATAGTTCTTAACAATACAGGCATTGCAAACTCGTATTTATCCGCCGATACGAGGCAGCGACTTTCAATTAAAATGTCCTCCCCCTGTACGGGAATTACATAATGAGTGTACGAGTACAGGTTGTGAAGCAGGAATGAAGACATATCGAAGTTTGGGTCGGGCCGTGAGTCGTGCACGGATAGCCAAAGTGATTATAGCGACCGCTCGCTTGAAGCGGGAAATCCGGGTTCAGTTCCGGTCGGGCACAAATTTTCAATGCCGTCGTTCCCTTATAC
The DNA here is from genome assembly GCF_023864275.1 of Schistocerca cancellata. Taxonomy (NCBI): domain Eukaryota; kingdom Metazoa; phylum Arthropoda; class Insecta; order Orthoptera; family Acrididae; genus Schistocerca; species Schistocerca cancellata. Next base: position 569,894,725 of record NC_064626.1, read on the forward strand.
AGCTCATGGTTGTCCACATTCGCATCTGCGAATACATTTTCGCAAAAAGGTGCCACAGCGATACAGGAAATACTTATTGTGTTACAAATCCTGTCACGTACTAAAATTTTTATTAATCAGGTAATTAATTTCGGTGAACGATGATCATCTACAGACTTAAAAGTAATAAACATACAGAAGTATCTTGATATAGAATGTTCCCAAATTACATAAAGCACAGAATCATAAATCATTATTAGCAAACTTGAGAACATCTCCGTGCCTGAACAAATCCAGTAGACTACATATTTAGCATCACTGCGTATGCAGATGGTACAGTCACATCAACCAGCAATATAAGTTTCCTGACAAGTGGGCACTTTAAGGTCACGAAGTACACTGCCGAACAGCGACGAGTGACGTGCCTGCAATCTGTCACGTTTGATGTCGCTGTTGCACATCAGTTCACGTAACTTCAAAGAAATAGTCCTTTTAACTGATTGCACAAAATCTTCCCCACAGAATATAGTGCAAATATATCTCAAAACGCACATGACTGTGCTTATACAGGGTGAAGAAAAATTCGCGCAAAATTTCTCACAAGATTTCGTCCTGTGCACATTTCGGGTAGTAAATCGACGATAAAGGATGGTAATCTGGCAACACTGCAATCACGTCTACAGTAACTACGTCTGTCAGTATACGTCAATAGTGCCGTGCAGGTGGTGCATAGCGTTTCGGGTTAGCATGCAGAAAGTCGAGGGTTCGAGTCTGGGTCGAGGCTTATTTGTTGAAACTGGTCCGCGAGGTACGATATCTGGCGTCTTAATTGTCATACGGGGAATACAGTGGGTCTTCTACAAAACATTTGGAGTTACGTACTACGATCACAGAATTGGAAACACAACACTTCTATCGACCAGCTTTTAAAGAAACCTTTTGCATGTCGTGGACGCGAATGGTTTCTCACTACTGCATCTACTGGAGTCCAAATTTGTTTTGTGTGTACCCTTCCCCAATGGTTCCATCGATTAATACTAACTACTATTCTTGCCATGTTCAGGTCTATTACACATCGTCAGGGCGTTACATTACCAATATGAGTAATAACGTGCTTTGCAAATAATTTCGATGGGACCATTGGCGGAGGGTACACAGAAAATAGGTTTGGAATCTATTAGATGCAGTGGCGCGAAACAATTCGCGTACACGGCTTGGAAAAGCCTTCTTTAAAAGCTGACCAGTGAAAGCGACTGTACTTTCATTTCTGCGTTCGTGATACGTAACTGCAAATGTTTTGTAGAAGACCCACTGTAATTGCTATATGATGATACCATATCAAGCTGACTACTTTTAGCAAATAAAAGCAAATGTCTCGATCTAGAATCGAACCCTCGACTTCCCTTCATGCTAACCCAACACGCTATCCACTGCTCGACCACCTAACAGAGGCAGTTACCGTACATGTGATTACAGTGTTGCCAGATTTCCAGTCTTTATCGTCTATTTACTGCCTGAAATTTTATGACAGACATTTGTGTATTGCCAGTATGTGAGGAATCTCGCTGCAAAGTCCGAGTGCGTAATTTTTTTTCACCCTGTGTATTACACAACAAAACGTAACGAGGAAATAAGGCTTGTTAAAAATGATGCTAACCGTGTTATAAAATACATAGCACCATTATATAATGCAATCAACCATTGAAACAGAAACTGACACTCGACACCTATAAATTCCTGATCCAAACCATTCTCTACTGTGCAAACGTGACTTGGACTTCCGCTCCTCTCACTTTTCATCACGTCCTCCAGGTCCCCGAACGCCATGCACACCGCCTAGCCTTTCCCATCCGATTACCCTCTCTCACCCGAATCATCGACTACCTTATAAAAATCTCCGCCCCACACCTTCCATATTGAACACCTTCCTGTGTACTGCGTTACCCGGAAACTTGGCACTACCAACCGACTAGTTTGCCCCCTGCTCACTGGTCCTGGCACACTGTAGCGGCCGGCCGGAGTGGCCGAGCGGTTCTAGGCGCTACAGTCTGGAACCGCGCGACCGCTACGGTCGCAGGTTCGAATCCTGCCTCGGGTATGGATGTGTGTGATGTTCTTAGGTTAGTTAGGTTTAAGTAGTTCTAAGTTCTAGGGGACTGATAATAATAATGTCGTGTGACGAGGGCCTCCCGTCGGGTAGACCGTTCGTCTGGTGCAAGTCTTTCGATTTGACGCCACTTCGGCGACTTTGGAGTCGATGGGGATGAAATAATGATGATTAGAACAACACAACACCCAGTCCCTCAGCGGAGAAAATCTCCGACCCAGCAGGGAATCGAACCCGGGCTCTTAGGATTGACAGTCTGTCGCGCTGACCATTCAGCTACTGGGGGCGGACGGGTGACTGATAACCTCAGCTGCTAAGTCCCATACTGCTCAGAGCCATTTGAAGCATTTTTGAACACTGTAGCGCCTCTACCGCTACATTCCCCCAACTCAACAGCTACACACTCTCTACATCCTCTGCCAACGCAACTTCCATCGCCTTCCCTTCCCCGATCGGGTGACCCGCCCTGATATATAGCCGTCCTAAGATATCTAAAAGAACCTACCTCTGCTCCCCCCAGTCAGGTCTCTCTTTCTCTCCACCCACATCCTAAGACTTGGTCCCAAACAGCATTCCTCTTCTCTCTCCCAAATTCCTTCTCCAAACATCCGCCCACACAAACACTCTCTTACGCACTACCCTGTCTGCAACGGTCCGATGATATCCCCATCTCTGGCAGTATGCATTGACTCATTACTTCACTCGTCTATGCGTCTAAATTATCGGTCAACAAATCGGCTGTTTACTTATGCAACTGTTCATCTGCCTTTTAAATTTTATGAAACATCCACTTACCAGCCAGACGCCGTGGCCGAGTGGTTCTAGGCGCTTCAGTCCGGAACCGCGCTGCTGCTACGGTCGCAGGTTCGAATCGTGCCTCGGGCATGGATGTGTGTGATGTCCTTAGGTTAGTTAGGTTTAAGTAGTTCTAAGTCTAGGGGACTGATGACCTCAGATGTTAAGTCTCATAGTGCTTAGAGCCATTTGAACCATTTCACTTACCATTTCCTCTGTGTCAACATTTTAATTACTCAACAAATCAGCCTTTTATATTTAAAATTCTGCAAATAACGTTTTATATTTTTACTATGTCAACGGCCATTTCCAATTTCATAATATAAATGTTTACAATCATATGGCTAATGTGCGGCGATTTGTGATCGCTGACAGCCCGCCTTCCGCGAATAAGGGGCGACGGGAATGAAATAACGAAATAGGTAAAAAAATTAAACAAAATCTGCAGCGCGCTAGTGAAACACCAAAAAACTCTTCCTCAGAGCGCACATATTGCGCCCGGCGGACAGTGTACTGGCCGACGCCCTTCACGTAACGACCAAGAGCAGCGGCGTTTGCATAGGCGTTTGCAAATAGGCTAGCAACACTGCATGAAATAACCGCAAAAATCGGTGTGGGACACGCGACGAACGCATCCGTTAGAACAGTGCGGCGAAATTTGGCGTTAATGGGCTCTGATAGCAGACGAACGGCGCGAGTACCTTTGCTGACAGCAAGACATCGCCTGTAGCGCCTCTCCTGCGCTCGTGACCGTATCGGCTGGACTCTTAGACTACTGGAAAATCGTGTCCTGGTCAGACGAGTCCCGATTTCGCTCGGCAAGAGCTGGTGGTGGTGGTGGTGGTGGTTAGTGTTTAACGTCCCGTCGACAACGAGGTCATTAGAGACGGAGCGCAAGCTCGGGTTAGGGAAGGATTGGGAAGGAAATCGGCCGTGCCCTTTCAAAGGAACCATCCCGGCATTTGCCTGAAACGATTTAGGGAAATCACGGAAAACCTAAATCAGGATGGCTGGAGACGGGATTGAACCGTCGTCCTCCCGAATGCGAGTCCAGTGTGCTAACCACTGCGCCACCTCGCTCGGTCGCCAAGAGCTGATGTTAGTATTCGAATGTGCCACAGACCCCACGAAGCCATGGACCGAAGTTGTCAAGAAGATACTGTACAAGCTGGTGGCTGCTCCATAACGCTGTGGGCTGTGTTTACATGGAATCGATTGTGTCCTCTCGACCAACAGGACCGATAACTGACCAGAAACGGTTATGATCTTTTACTTGGAGACCACTTGCAAACCATTCATGTACTTCATGTTCCAAATAACGACGGAATTTTTTATAGGGCACAATGTGCCATGTCACCAGGCCACAACTGTTCGCCGGACACGAATCTCATCTAACATTTGCGGGACATAATCGAGAGGTCAGTTCGTGCACAAAATTTTGCACCGGCAACACATTCGCAATTATGGACGGCTGTAGAGGCAGCACGGCTCAAGTATTTCCGCAGGGGACTTCCAAAGACTTGTTGAGTCCACGCCACATGGAGTTATCGCACTACGCCGGACAAAAGGAGGTCCGACACGATAGACGGAGGCATCCCATGAAGTTTGTCACTTCAGTGTATATGCGATGACACAGCGAGATACGTTTCACAGGAACGATCCGTTCCGAAATCCGTGTTTATTTCTGCTAAAGTGGCCCTATCTTTAAGTAAACAGAGTGTTGTGTGATACTATGCCAAAGAAGCGCCGGAACGACTGAGAATAATGCTGTCTGTATTGTACTTTCCAGATAGCGATACGAAAGCAAATAAGAATCGTATTAGCGAAGTTTATTCAACAACGAAAGCCACAGCTTAGTAGGCCAAAGATGCTCTTTCTTGTTTTCCAAAGGTTTTCAATGTGTGTTACTGTTGTATATTGAATACTAAGCTGACTCCTAATATCTTTCTGCACGCAAAAAACGAGGAAACATTTAACTGCATAACACAAAGAACATTCCTTACTAGATAAACAAGAACTCTGATCACGCGATATCCACAGTGATATCTGTGCTATCAGGAAAAGCTGAAAATACTTTTAAAGACTCAGTGTCGGCCAAAGAGAGAGCACACAGCCCGAGCTACAGAACCCGTTATTTCCTGCAGGAACGGACAGTTCGTAGTGGCCTTCGTCGATTTCAGGAAGGGGCACGACTGGATTGATCGAACCATCCTATTTCATATCCTTGATCAGTTTGACTTACATGGCAAGGAAAAAGCGGTTATCCAGCAAATTCTGGCCAACAATACCTCCAAAGTGAAATTCAGACGACAGAGATGTCATACCTTTGAATGTAGGGCTGGGGCGAGCAAGTAAATCGACTATCGCCTCTGCTCTTCAAATGCGTTTTAGAAAATATGTTCCGACAATGACGGAAGGAAATAAAAAAAAATTAAGGGTTAGAAAATGGGGTGAGGTTACAATCGACTGGCTACCTTTTGCAAATGGTGTAGTAATCATGTCAGACTTGTTAGGTACGGCAGCAAAACAGCTTAACTAGCTGAAGGCACAGGCGGTGAAGGCTGGAATTAAAACCTCCTTTGAGAAGACGCACATGATAAACGTAAAACCAGCGCCACGAGAATTGGAAAACTTTAGAATGCAGTAAAGTTTAAATATGTAGGTGAATGAAAATGGCCTAACCTATCAGAGAGACAGGTCTCCGTGTCGCGTATTAAATGGCCTGCCAACTAACGAAAAGCATCTACAACAAGATATCTATAGGGTGTTTCAAAAAAAACTTTAAAACTTTAAAAATTCATATAAATTTATTGAAAGAAGGTACAGAGTTGGGTACCATCAAGGGGATAGTGTACCTGGATATGTTACAACAATTTTTGATACCGCAGATCGATGAGGATGACCAATGTTTACTTCATGCAAGATGGTGCACCACCCCACTACGTGGCTGACGTCCGGGATTTTCTCTGTGACCGCTTACCAGGTCAATGGACTGGTCGTGATGCGCCAATTGCATGGCCCCCCTCGTTCCCCACACCACTTGATTTTTTTATGGGGATTCATCAGGGATATCGTGTTTGTACTGCCCGTGCCGGCTTCTCTACCTGAAATTAGAGCAAGAATTTACGCTATTTTGTAGGGAAACGCATAAAGTTTTCTTACCTTAAACTAAATACACTCCTGGAAATTGAATAAGAACACCGTGAATTCATTGTCCCAGGAAGGGGAAACTTTATTGACACATTCCTGGGGTCAGATACATCACATGATCACACTGACAGAACCACAGGCACATAGACACAGGCAACAGAGCATGCACAATGTCGGCACTAGTACAGTGTATATCCACCTTTCGCAGCAATGCAGGCTGCTATTCTCCCATGGAGACGATCGTAGAGATGCTGCATGTAGTCCTGTGGAACGGCTTGCCATGCCATTTCCACCTGGCGCCTCAGTTGGACCAGCGTTCGTGCTGGACGTGCAAACCGCGTGAGACGACGCTTCATCCAGTCCCAAACATGCTCAATGGGGGACAGATGCGGAGATCTTGCTGGCCAGGGTAGTTGACTTACACCTTCTAGAGCACGTTGGGTGGCACGGGATACATGCGGACGTGCATTGTCCTGTTGGAACAGCAAGTTCCCTTGCCGGTCTAGGAATGGTAGAACGATGGGTTCGATGACGGTTTGGATGTACCGTGCACTATTCAGTGTCCCCTCGACGATCACCAGTGGTGTACGGCCAGTGTAGGAGATCGCTCCCCACGCCATGATGCCGGGGGTGGCCCTGTGTGCCTCGGTCGTATGCAGTCCTGATTGTGGCGCTCACCTGCACGGCGCCAAACACGCATACGACCATCATTGGCACCAAGGCAGAAGCGACTCTCATCGCTGAAGACGACACGTCTCCATTCGTCCCTCCATTCACGCCTGTCGCGACACCACTGGAGGCGGGCTGCACGATGTTGGGGCGTGAGCGGAAGACGGCCTAACGGTGTGCGGGACCGTAGCCCAGCTTCATGGAGACGGTTGCGAATGGTCCTCGCCGATACCCCAGGAGCAACAGTGTCCCTAATTTGCTGGGAAGTGGCGGTGCGGTCCCCTACGGCACTGCGTAGGATCCTACGGTCTTGGCGTGCATCCGTGCGTCGCTGCGGTCCGGTCCCAGGTCGACGGGCACGTGCACCTTCCGCCGACCACTGGCGACAACATCGATGTACTGTGGAGACCTCACGCCCCACGTGTTGAGCAATTCGGCGGTACGTCCACCCGGCCTCCCGCATGCCCACTATACGCCCTCGCTCAAAGTCCGTCAACTGCACATACGGTTCACGTCCACGCTGTCGCGGCATGCTACCAGTGTTAAAGACTGCGATGGAGCTCCGTATGCCACGGCAAACTGGCTGACACTGACGGCGGCGGTGCACAAATGCTGCGCAGCTAGCGCCATTCGACGGCCAACACCGCGGTTCCTGGTGTGTCCGCTGTGCCGTGCGTGTGGTCATTGCTTGTACAGCCCTCTCGCAGTGTCCGGAGCAAGTATGGTGGGTCTGACACACCAGTGTCAATGTGTTCTTTTTTCCATTTCCAGGAGTGTATTTCGTTTGTGGCTTCCGTTGGTTATCCTGCACACATCCCTTTGGAAGCCAGTTTCTTCCCAAACTCGCTGTATCATTGCAGGTCTAACTTGTTCAGTGACGGCGTAAATTCTTGCTGTAAGTTCAGGCAGAGAAGCTGGCACAGCAGGTACAAACACGATATCCTTGATGAATCCTCATAAAAAAAATCGAGTGGTGTTAGCTCTGGGGAACGTGGGGGCTATGAAATTGGCGCATCACGGCCAGTCCATTGACCTGGTAAGCGGTCACTGAGAAAATCCCGGACGTCAGCCACGTAGTGGGGTGGTGCACCATCTTGCATGAAGTAAACATTTCGTTCTTATTCATCCTCATCGATCTGCGGTATCAAAAGAGTTGTTGTAACATATCCAGGTACACTATCCCCTTGATGGCTCTCACGGAAAAAAGAGGCCGTACACCTTGTTCTCGCTCAATGCACAAAAAACGTTCAGTTTAGGATTATCACGAACATGTAATGTTTGATGTGGATTTTTGCTGCCCGAAATCCTACATTATGTGTATTAACTTTGCCACTTAAGTGAAAAGTCGACTCGTCAGAAAAGATGATTTTGTCCAAGAAATGTTCATTCTCATTTAATCGATTTAACATTTCCGCACAGAAGCAATTTTATCAGTGTCTTTTATTGTTTGTACAACCGTCAATCTATACGGTTTCAAATGCAAACGGTTTCTCAACAAACGCCAAACAGTCTATGTGGGATTTGCATTTCGCGAGATGCACGCCGGGTCGATTTCCTACGGCTGTTGACAAGACGCAGCCTCACTCGCTCAACGTCGTCGTCTGATGTGCTTGGACGACCTGATCATTTCCCATGTCTTACCGGGCAACCTGTTTCTACAAAACATTTATGCCACTCATAAACTGTAGGCGTACTAGGAGGATCTTTAGCGTACTTGGTACTGAAATTACGCTGAACTGGTGTCGCCGCTTCGATTCTTCAAACCAAAACACATAGCTAGCACACTCGGGTCCAGTGAAGGCAACCATCTTTAAGGCTACTGCTATTAGCGCTCCTTACGGTGCGATCCTGCACTAGCGAACTACACGAGACAAAACTTGTATTTTCCTACAAATTGACACTACAATCAGCTTTGTAGCTACTACGAATCAATTTAAATGAATTTTCAAAGTTGTGAAGTCCTTATTGAAACATCCTGTATGTTCTTAAAAGCCTGGAGGCTCTATATGTGGCATAGACTCTTACGATGAACAAGAAAGGTCTAATCGAGAAACCTGCGGCTAAAGAAAGAAAGATTTTTGAGAAAAATCGTGGGTCCCATCAAAGAAATAAGCGAGTGCAAAAAGCGTCACAACAGGAAACTACATTCACGGAAAAAATAGGTACACCAAAAAATAATGTTATGTAATGAAATTTCGGGAGTGTATTTGTCTATATGACATGTTTCAGTTATTAACATTGCAAAATCACAGGTTAATGTGCGCGCGAGATAAGCCACTGCAAAAGTGAAATGCTGGCGCATTAGTAACCGATGTAACCGCCAAACTGTTGAATATAAGCAAACGTGCATGCATTGTGTTGTACTGGTGCCAGATGTCAGTTTGTGGGATGGAGTTCCATACCTGCTGCACTTGGTCGCTCAGTACAGGGATGGTTAATGCTGTTTGTGGATGACGCTGGGGTTGTCGTCCGATGATGTTCCATGTGTGCTTCATTGGAGACAGATTTGGCAATCCAGTAGGCCAAGGCATGAAGTCGACCCTTTGTACATCATGCTGGGTTACAACAGTGGTATGTAGGTGAGCGTTATACTGTTGGAAAACAGCCCGTGGAATGCTGCTCACGAATGGCAGCTCAGCAGGTCGAATCACTAGACACGAGTATAAATTTGCAGCCAGGGTGAGTGGGATATCCCCGAGAGCGCTCCTGCTGCCGTACGATATCGCACCTCCGCTGTAGGACCAATGTGTCTAGCACGCAGACAGACTGGTTGCAGGCTTCAACCGGCCTCCTCCTCACCAATACACGGCCATTACTGGCACTCTGGCAGAACCAGCTTTCATCAAATAACACAACAGACTTTCATCCTGTTCTCCACCGAGCTCTCGCTTGACAGCAGGGAAGAAGCAAATGGCGGTGGTTGTGGGAATAGTGGAATGCACACTAAAAGGCGTCGGTTCGGAGTTTTCTTTGAAGTAACCTGTTTGTAATAGTTCGTTGTTTCACTATGGCGCCAACTGCTGCTCAAATTGCTGCTGCAGATGCAGTAAAATGCGCCAGGGCCATAAGCCGAATACGATGGTCTTTTCTCTCAGTAGTGCCACGTGGCCGCCCTGAGCCCGGTCTGCTTACGACCGTACATTCTCGTGACGACCGCTGACAGCAGTCATGTACAGAGGCTACACTCATGGCAAGTGTTTCTGGAAGATTGCAAAAGGAACGTCCAGCTCCTCTTAGCCCTGTATTTAAATCATACCTGATATGCATCCTCAAAGTGGCTCTACAGAACCAGTCTTACGTGACTGGCGCAAAATCTGAATAGACATCGACTATCAGATGTAAAAAAAGGCCTACCAAATTTCATTTATGTCGCACAACACCGTCATGGTGCTGCGATTTTTTCCCCTCAGTTGATATAAGCATATGGAGAAGTTAAGTGACACGAATCGTAAGAACAGGATTGCCTACGTGCACGCATGAACCCAGGAAGGAGCATGGTTCATAGATGTTGAAAATGATCTAAGAACTGGAAATTTCTCCTAAAAAGCGTGATCCGCTTAAGCAAATACTACGAATGCACAAAGGTTTCGAGGAAAAGGTGAAAGCAAGGTGTAGAGCCAAGAGAGCAACCGGAAACGAATGCCAGAAACGGTTCAAATGGTTCTAAGTACTATGGGACTTAACATCTGGGGTCATCAATCCCTAGACTTATCAAACTAACCTAATGACATCACAAACATCCATACCCGAGGCAAGATTCGCACCTACGACCGTAGCAGCCGCGTGGTTTCGGACTGAAGCGCCTAGAACCGCTCGGCCACAACGGCCGGCGAAACGTATACAGGAGGACTGGACGGCAGTTCAAGCTCGGAAAAAGAGAGTTGAATTGACGTGTTCTGTATTGGCCGAAACGAAGTATGAAGAAGTGAACGAGAGTCTGGTGCCAGAATTTAATTTTAACCCTGCAGCTGACAGTGCGTTGATTTATAACTACCTGACAAATTAAAACTGTTTGTCGAACCTTTTCTAACGACTGAGCCGTCCAAGCACATCTCGCGACCGGCCTTCGTAGCTTTGCTTCCGGCAGTACCTTACAAACTTGACATAAGAAAATATGGTGAACTCCGTCCTTTCAAGGAACTTTGGTCTTGTGAAGACCGTTTGTTCAGTTATTGCCGTATGTCTCGTGAATAATTCGAAACACTACGCAGTCTCGTTGAACCGAAAATCTTGACTAACTCCAGCTGTACATTGTTAATCATCTAGTCAAATCAAAGTAAGGAAAATTAATTACACGTCCGAGAACTACATTCAATGGTTCTCTTAAGCGATACTATCTTATTACTATTTACAAGCGTAGTCTCTGCAGAGGAATACTTGTGATACGGAATTGTTGGCTCTAAATTCACACAAACATATTATTATTGTGGTGTCACCGCCAGACACCACACTTGCTAGGTGGTAGCTTTAAATCGGCCGCGGTCCATTAGTACATGTCGGACCCGCGTGTCGCCACTGTCAGTATTCGCAGACCGAGCGGCACCACACGGCAGGTCTAGAGAGACGTACTAGCACTCGCCCCAGTTGTACGACGGCTTTGCTAGCGACTACACTGACGAAGCCTTTCTCTCATTTGCCGAGAGACAGTTAGAATAGCCTTCAGCTAAGTCCATGGCTACGACCTAGCAAGGCGCCATTAACCATATCTGGAGAGAGTCTCATTTGTATAGTCAAGAGCGATGTACCACAAGGATGAATTAAAAGTTAAGTAAACAGACGCTACGTACTTTTCTTTAGTGCATTCATAACGTATACTGTTCCAGACTTCACGCCAGTCGGTGTGTGTGTACGCGTGCCTTTCGGTTACCCGTCACTGTGGACTGGTTGTCTTGTCAGTCCACTACAATTATTACAATATATTTTATACAGCAATATCCATGTGGATGTGTGTATATACAAGTGTGCGTTTATTTATAAATATATGGAATATGTTAATATCTACTTGATTCAGACGTGTGCATATTTCCTTCCACATTTTTTCCTTTTTGGCTCATTTATGTATTCGGCGTCGCGTGTATGCCATGCAGTAAAAATGATGGAAATGAGCGTTTGGCGTCATTGGCCGGGAGGCCCCTTATGGGGCAGGTCCGACCGCTGTAGTGCAGGTCTTTTTACATTCGACGCCACATTGGGCGGCCTGCGCGCCGGATGGGGATGAAATGATTATGAAGACAACACAACACCCAGTCCCTAAGCGGAGAAAATCCCCGACCCTTCCGGGAATCGAACCCGGGCCCGTAGGACGGGAATCCGTCACGCTGACCATCTTTAAAAAAAATAATCATTTTGTTCGTTTTTGTTCGTTGTATCTGCTCGGGGCGGACGTCACAAGACACCCGTTTCAGTTCCTCGTTGATCCATTAACTCAGTTTTTTTTTTTATTTATTTTTTATTTTTTTTTTTTTTTTTAATTACAGAGGGCAGCTAACCCTCTGACCGAACACGCTGAGTTACCGTGCCGGCGTCACTCAGCTATTGGGGCGGACAGTAAAAATGGTGATATAGTGGAAGTGGAATTTGCCAAATTTCTGGAAGTTATATAAATCTAGATAAGAATTTAAACTAGAATATGGACATTGAGTACCTCAGATAAACTAAGAAACTCTCCTTTGCCAGTGCAAATATTATCCAGTGTGCCTGTGACCTCCACATGGAAAATTGCATACCATAGTTATTTGGAATTAGTAATCAGTTGTGGCATTATTTTCTGGGGAAATTGCAGTAATATATCATGTATACTGAAACTAGAGAATCAAGCCATCAGAAACGCATGTACTACTCGACCAAAGAAATAATGTCGTCCATTATTTTAAAAACGTGGAACATTTAACTGTCCCCTGGCTATAAATCTATAAGATAATAATCATGTTACACGGAAAACACCATTTTGGTCATCCATTTAGCACAAGGAGTAAACAGAATTTTATACTTCTTGTACATTGATTTTGCTTGAACTCTTCAATACATGAAAATGAAAGTCTTCAAGAGGTAAAAAAATAAAAGCATTCTGAATATGAAGATAGGTCTAGTGAAAAAGACGTTGCATGCTACTCTGATGCAGAAATGTTACTACTCGGTGGAAGAGTTCATGAAGGATGAGCTGATAATTTAAACAGGATGACTGATCCTTAGCATTATTATGTAGATACGACTGTAATCTGAATAAAAGAATACTAACTTCAGAATACTGCTCCATCTATTTAGCTATAATTTTATGTAAATGAACTGCATTGCCGGGTGTTGTGACCGAGCGGTTCTAGGCTCTTCAGTCCGGAACAGTGCTGCTGCTACGGTTGCAAGTTCGAATCCTGCCTCGGGCATGGATGTGTGTGATGTCTTAGTTTGGTTTGGTTTAAGTAGTTCTAAGTCCAGGGGACTGATAACCTGAGATGTTAGGTCCAATAGTGCTGAGAGCCATTTTTATATTTGAACTGCATTACTAATTCTGATGTGATTTCGAACCCTAATCTTGTGATTAGTAAGTGTACTTATGTGACGAATTAATCACTATTGTCTATACACTATTTGTATAAAAAACGTTGACATGCACCAGTTTCAGTTAATCTTTCTGTTTATTCTGTCGTTTCTCACACGTGCCCCCTGCGGTCCCAGTAGAGAATGGCAAGCTGAATGCGGCATTCCGAAGGCAAGAGCGGGCTCTCGCCTCCTGCTTGCGCTTTGCAGGCAACGTGTCGCAGTGCCCAACGCAGGATCGGGGGCTGCCCCATGCTTGTTTGGTCGAACCTTGAGTTATGCAGTGGTTAGACACGTTACTATACTTAATGCGGTGTATGAAGCCTTTTGGCGTTCAAAATGGTTTCCAGTCGTTTCAGAATGGATAAACATAGGTCCTGTATGGTTTTCCAGGGAACCTTAGACCGTTCTTCCTGCAACTAGAGGCAAGTTGAGGTAACGATGATGGAGGTGGGTAGCGATCACGCAACCTTCTCTCCAAACTAGGCCACAAAGGCTCAATAATATTGAGATCTGGTGATTCTGGTGGCAAGGGGAGATGCGACAGATCATCCTCGTGCCCACGGCACCAGTTCTGGACGATGCGAGCTGTGTGAAAAGGAGGGCTGTCGATTTGGAACACAGCTTTACCACCGTGAAACAAATGCTGTACTATGGGCGGACCTGATCAGCCAAAATGATCACATAATCCTTAGCGGAAATGCGGCCACGAGGCGCATGAAACATCACGGTAATGGGTGTACAAATCATAACCGATCCACACCCCCCCCCACACTCCCCCCCCCCCCCCCCGTACGTTTCACTGTTTTCACTGTTGGCACGTATACTGAGCTGACAAAAGTTATGGCTCAGCGATATGCACATACGTAGTAGAAAAGAGCAGTGCATTTGTGGAGCTGTCATTTGTGCCCAGGTGACTCATGTGAAAAGATTTCCGACGTCATTATCGCCGCATGATTGGAATTAAGAGACTTTGAATGCAGAATGGCTGTTGGAGCTAGACGCATGATATCCCACTTCGGAAGTCGTTAGGGAATTCGATATCCCCAGATACACAGTGTCAAGAGTGTGCCGAGAATACCAAAATTCAGACATTTGCTCTCACCAGGGGCAAAGCAATGGCTGGCGTCCTTCACTTAACGACCGAGAAGAGTGGAGTTTGCGTAGAGTTGTCAGTGCTAACAGACAAGCAACACTGCGTCAAATAACCACAGAAATCAATGTGGGACACACGGCGAACGTATCCGTTAGGACAGTGCGGCGCAATCTGGCGTTAATGGGTAATGGCAGCAGACGATCGACGCAGTTGCCTTTGTTAACAGCACGACGACACGTGCAGCGCCTCTGCCGGGTTCGTGAGCATATCGTTTGGACTACTGGTAAATCGTCGGACGAGTTCCCATTTCAGTTGTTTAGAGCTGATGGTAGGGTTCGAGTGTGGCGCAGACCCTACGAAACCATACACCCAAGGTGTCAACAAGGCACTGTGCAAGCTGGTATGGGCACCAGAATGGTGTGGCCTGTGTTTACATGGAATGGACTGGGTTCTCTGGCCCAATTGAGCTACTTAGAGACCATCTGCAGCAGTTCATCGACTTCATATTCCCAAACATCGATGGAATTTTTATGGATGGCAATGCACCACAATACCGGGCCAAAATTGTTCGCGATTGGTTGGAAGAACATTCTGGACAATCCGAGCAAGTGATTTGGCTACTAAAAGCCTCCGACATGAATCTCATCAAACATTTATGCGACATAATCGAGAGGTCAGTTCGTGCACAAAATCCTGCACTGGCAACACTTACGCAAATAAGGACAGCTGTAGAGGCAGCATGGCTCAATATTTCGCAGGGGCCTTCCAACTGCTTGTTGAGACCATGCCACGTCGAGTTGCTGAATTACATTGGACGAAAGGAGGTTCGGCACGATGTTAGGACATATACCATGAATTTTGTCACTTCAGTGTAAACTCGGATGAAGCTGAAACCAGTGTGAAACAAGATTAATCCTACCAAATGCCGTCGTCTTATTTTTCTCCACAATCCTCTTAATCCTCTTGAGTGACTGTCCGTCACAATTCAACACACACTTTGGTCCGCGCTGTGACCCTATGGATGATGATTTCCTTCTTCCCTGATGCGGTATAAAACTTTGGCTTCCTTGGTTCGTGCGGTTCTAGGCGCTTCAGTCTGGAACCGCGTGACCGCTACGGTCGCAGGTTCGAATCCTGCCTCGGGCAAGGATGTGTGATGTCCTTAGGTTAGTTAGGTTTAAGTAGTTCTAAGTTCTAGGGGACTGATGACCACAGATGTTAAGACCCATAGCGCTTAGAGCCCTTTGAACCATTTTGAACCTTCTTTGGTTATGGAAGCACCCACTAAAGGAGCGTCAACAAGTTGCCCAAGTTCGATATCACTTAGCTCCGACAAAACACACAACTATACAGGACGCTGTTCTCATCACGACTGACAGTTGCGACGAGCTGAGGACTTTGCACAGGTGCCATTCGTGGTCAGACACAACAGCTCAACTTGCAGGATTGTCTAGTATCTGCATCAACGTTTAAGAACGCATATCTCGCGGCCTTTCCATATTTTTGTCCAACTCCTGTATAAAATTACCAAGAGTCACATGGACGTACTCTAGCATTCCTGAAAACTGCAAAATCCAGCCCGCATATCGTGGTAGTGCGGTAGCGTTCTCGCTTCCCACGTCCGGGTTCCCGGGTTCGATTCCCGGCGGGGTCAGGGATTTTCTCTGCCTCGTGATGGCTGGGTGTTGTGTGCTGTCCTTAGGTTAGTTAGGTTTAAGTAGTTCTAAGTTCTAGGGGACTGATGACCATACATGTTAAGTCCCATAGTGCTCAGAGCCATTTGAATCATTTTTTTTGCAAAATCCAGAAAGAATCCATATGGATCCAAACATGGGAAGTATGGAGAACAGAGCAATACATGATTAAGCGAGAGAGGTCAATGACATCTCAGGTGAAGTCAGTGAAGAGCCTTCCAACGAAGCGGATTATTGGTTCAAAAATGGTTCAAATGGCTCTGAGCACTATGGGACTTAACATCTGTGGTCATCAGTCCCCTAGAACTTGTAACTACTTAAACCTAACTAACCTAAGGACATCACACACATCCATGCCCGAGGCAGGATTCGAACCTGCGACCGTAGCGGTAGCGCGGTTCCGGACTGAGCGCCTAGAACCGCTAGACCACGAAGCGGATTATTGATCACGGGAGACAGTAAGCCTTGTTAATCAGAACGGAAACCACATCAGCATGTGAATGTTTTGAAGCAGGGCAGAATGATCAAATTCCCGCGAAATGGATTTGTTGTACCGTGCATACTGCTACGTCAGAGATGCTGATATACATTTATTGGCCAAAAGGCTAGGAAATGCAAGCGACAGAAGCCGGTCATTGGCTACTGCAGTTTCTGCGGTGCTTTGTCTGCGTACGGTCTCAGCAGCAATGAGTTCCTGGTGCCCCACAATCAAATCTGCGCTAATTTGATTCACAATCACTTTAGATCCTCGATAGCCTAGCTTAGCCCTGTGGATGCGACGTAAGGTCTGCTTTTCATACGTTTTTGGTCGTCGGTGCAGCAGTTTGTGGGTGTGGAAACATTCCCTCTGCGATGTGGAGGATCCACCCTGGAAGATGACGACCTCGTAAACACGAATTATAGTGTAATTTTCGATGTACTCTATTCAGACGTCTAATGGGATAACAAGAATCCGCATCCCACCCACAAGAGCCCTGTCCGAATCCTGAAGTCTTTTATATACATACATGAACAGTAAAAAAAAAATTGAAAAACACTGTAACTGGTTACGTGCGCTTGAGTTCTGACGGGAGGCTAGCGCGTGGCCTGAGTTTTCCCCTGTTGATAACAGAACTCTTAATTCACATTTCATAGACTAACAATGTAGAGACCGACCATGGTAACATTTTAATTCAGTAAATCCAGCCATATTCTCGATACATTCTTTAATTTACGACGTTCTTTCGTAATTATTTGAACGGATTTTGCGAAATTTTCTGCAGAATATTTTCTCAACGTTCAGAAGCCAAATGAAGTCGTACACTACTGGCCATTAAAATTGCTACACCAAAAACAAACGCAGATGATAAACGGGTATTCATTGGATAAATATATTATACTAGAACTCACACGTGATTACATTTTCACGCAATTTGGGTGCATAGATCCTGAGAAATCGGTACCCAGAACAACCACCTCTGGCCGTAATAACGGCCTTGATATGCCTGGGCATTGAGTCAAACAGAGCTTGGATGGCGTGTAAGGTACAGCTGCCCATGTAGCTTCAACACGATACCACAGTTTCATCAAGAGTAGTGACTGGCGTATTGTGACGAGCCAGTTGCTCGGCCACCTTTGACCAGACGTTTTCAATTGGTGAGAGATCTGGAGAATGTGCTGGCCAGGGCAGAATAGAACATTTTCTGTATCCAGAAAATGCCGTACAGGACCTACAACATGCGGTCGTGCATTATCCTGCTGAAATGTAGGGTTTCGCAGGGATCGAATGAAGGGTAGAGCCACGGGTCGCAACACATGTGAAATGTAACTTCCACTGTTCAAAGAGCCGTCAAGGCAAACAAGAGGTGACCGAGACGTGTAACCAATGGCACCCCATACCATCACGCTGGGTGACACGCCAGTATGGCGATGACGAATACACGCATCCAATGTGCGTTCACCACGATGTCGCCAAATACGGATGCGACCATCATGATGTTGTAAACAGAACCTGGATTCATCCGAAAAAATGACTTTTGCCATTTGTGCACCCAGGTTCGTCGCTGAGTACACCATCGCAGGCGCTCCTGTCTGTGATGCAGCGTCAAGGGTATCCGCAGCCATGCTCTCCTAGCTGATAGTCCATGCTGCTGCAAACGTCGTCGAACTGTTCGTGTAGATGGTTGTTGTCTTGCAAACGTCCCCATCTGTTGACTCAGGGATCGAGACATGGCTGCACGATCCGTTACAGCCATGTGGACAAGATGCCTGTCATCTGGACCGCTAGTGATACGAGGCCGTTGGGATCCAGCACGGCGATCCGTATTACCCTCCTGAACCCACGAATTGCATATTCTGCTAACAGTTATTGGATCTCTACCAACGCGAGCTGGAATGTCGCGATACGAGAAACCGCAATCGCGATAGGCTACAATCCGACCTGTATCAAAGTCAGAAACGTGATGGTACGCATTTCTCCTCCTTACACGAGGAGACAAGTGCCACTGACGTACCAAAACAAAACAAAGGCCTAACGACTGCGCTACAACCTGCCTGAATTTACGATTACAGTAACTAAAACTCGAAATTACACCTCCTATACGAAACTCACACGCAATGTAAGTAAGAATCCACGAAGTAAACACAGAAAAGAAGCTATATACGTATCTTTCTGCGCTGTCGATGTGCACCAACTGGGAGCTCATGCCACACTGGTCTCAGAGCCTACTAGACAGACAAGTGTCTGTCAACAGGTTATTCCCCTGGAAGACGTCGAATTCACGGCCTCCCATCGGCATGATGAAGAATTATCGGTATTCATCAGACCATGCAACGCTTCACTACTGAGCCCGCATCCAGTCGTAGTTTCCGATGTCGTGTTGTTAACGTTGGCACATGCATGGGTCATCGGCTGCAGAGGCCGATTGTTAGAAGTGTACGGTGCACTGTGTGTTCGGACATACTTGTACAGTGCCCAGCATCAAAGACTCATATTAGTTCTGCCACACTTCGCCGCCTGCCCTGTTTTACGGGTCTGCCTAGTCTACGACGTCAAACATCTGTAATAAGGGGTGGCCGCCCAACCCCGCGACGGCTGGTCGTGGTTGCAGCCTGGTTTCGCCACGTTTGGAAAGCACTTACTACAGCACTCCCCGAACACTTGTCAAGTCGTACAGTTTCCAAAATGCTCGTGCCGGGCCTCTGGCCCATCAAAGTCTGCCCTTGGTCAAAATCAGACAGATTACGCGCCTTCTCCATCCTATACACGGCAGCACGTTCACTGATACGACATGGCACCGTGCGGATGTCTGACTAGCATTCATTCCTCGCCAGGTGACGCTGCTATTGCCTGGATGGGCTTATATCGATAGTAGGTCGGTAGTCATAATGTTCCGACTGATCGGTGTATCAGTAATCTGTTCAACATTGCCCGCATCTCGTGGTCGTGCGGTAGCGTTCTCGCTTCCCACGCCCGGGTTCGATTCCCGGCGGGGTCAGGGATTTTCTCTGCCTCGTGATGGCTGGGTGTTGTGTGCTGTCCTTAGGTTAGTTAGGTTTAAGTAGTTCTAAGTTCTAGGGGACTGATGACCATAGATGTTAAGTCCCATAGTGCTAAGAGCCATTTTTTTTGTTCAACATTTTTGCAAATCTAAGAAGAGGCGGAGTCAAATTCATTATGTCTCATAGCACTGCACCATCTGCTGCACCTTCACCAATTGCTCTCAGTGTATAGACCAAATGTAAGTTTATGTCATACGCCTTTGATCTTGGATTATCATATTTCTGAGAAACAGGTGAATAACAGAATGTGGCACTAAAATCATGTTTTTCAAACCTTGTCTTGAATATAGCAGCCAGTCCAACCCTTCTTTCAGATTCAAGTTGCAAACCATACTCACCACATTGTTCACAAACGCTGTTATGTAAAATACCGCACACAGTGTATCCATATACATTATTTTCATTACACTCTTTTTTAAATGTACTACATTGCTGTGTCGTTTAGTACTTTCCGAGAACTGGTACGTTGAGATTGTGGTTGGACATGTGGTTTCACTGCGTTCTTTCGTTTTTTTATAAAAAGCTTCGGATGATTCCTACCGATGTATTTTATATTGGTAATGAACTAAATTATGTATCAACAACACTAATAAATTCACAGTACACGAATGAAAATTGCGGCTATACACAAAACAAATAATACTTCCAAGAATATTCAAACAAAATCATGAACAAAACCAAAGCAAAGTAAACAAATCAAGATCGGAAAGCGACCTCTGTGCAGTGCAGCTAATGTAGTGATGTCACTGGAATCCGAGAAACATGCACTCGGAGCCGGACGATTCAAAAAATGTAATTTTAGTCTGAGAACTGACAAATGTACATGGTCACGCCCACACAATGTTTTGTGTAAATGAATGAATAAACGAGAAATAAGGCAGTAATATATATGTATTATACACTCCTGGAAATTGAAATAAGAACACCGTGAATTCATTGTCCCAGGAAGGGGAAACTTTATTGACACATTCCTGGGGTCAGATACATCACATGATCACACTGGCAGAACCACAAGCACATAGACACAGGCAACAGAGCATGCACAATGTCGGCACTAGTACAGTGTATATCCACCTTTCGCAGCAATGCAGGCTGCTATTCTCCCATGGAGACGATCGTAGAGATGCTGGATGTAGTCCTGTGGAACGGCTTGCCATGCCATTTCCACCTGGCGCCTCAGTTTCACCAGCGTTCGTGCTGGACGTGCAGACCGCGTGAGACGACGCTTCATCCAGTCCCAAACATGCTCAATGGGGGACAGATCCGGAGATCTTGCTGGCCAGGGTAGTTGACTTACACCTTCTAGAGCACGTTGGGTGGCACGGGATACATGCGGACGTGCATTGTCCTGTTGGAACAGCAAGTTCCCTTGCCGGTCTAGGAATGGTAGAACGATGGGTTCGATGACGGTTTGGATGTACGTGCACTATTCAGTGTCCCCTCGACGATCACCAGTGGTGTACGGCCAGTGTAGGAGATCGCTCCCCACACCATGACGCCGGGTGTTGGCCCTGTGTGCCTCGGTCGTATGCAGTCCTGATTGTGGCGCTCACCTGCACGGCGCCAAACACGCATACGACCATCATTGGCACCAAGGCAGAAGCGACTCTCATCGCTGAAGACGACACGTCGCCATTCGTCCCTCCATTCACGCCTGTCGCGACACCACTGGAGGCGGGCTGCACGATGTTGGGGCGTGAGCGGAAGACGGCCTAACGGTGTGCGGGACCGTAGCCCAGCTTCATGGAGACTGTTGCGAATGGTCCTCGCCGATACCCCAGGAGCAACAGTGTCCCTAATTTGCTGGGAAGTGGCGGTGCGGTCCCCTACGGCACTGCGTAGGATCCTACGGTCTTGGCGTGCATCCGTGCGTCGCTGCGGTCCGGTCCCAGGTCGACGGGCACGTGCACCTTCCGCCGACCACTGGCGACAACATCGATGTACTGTGGAGACCTCACGCCCCACGTGTTGAGCAATTCGGCGGTACGTCCACCCGGCCTCCCGCATGCCCACTATACGCCCTCGCTCAAAGTCCGTCAACTGCACATACGGTTCACGTCCACGCTGTCGCGGCATGCTACCAGTGTTAAAGACTGCGATGGAGCTCCGTATGCCACGGCAAACTGGCTGACACTGACGGCGGCGGTGCACAAATGCTGCGCAGCTAGCGCCATTCGACGGCCAACACCGCGGTTCCTGGTGTGTCCGCTGTGCCGTGCGTGTGATCATTGCTTGTACAGCCCTCTCGCAGTGTCCGGAGGAAGTATGGTGGGTCTGACACACCGGTGTCAATGTGTTCTTTTTTCCATTTCCAGGAGTGTATATCATTGGAAAGGGAAAATTAAGTAGATTAAGATCAATGAAACAAATAGAAAATTTCAAGATTTCAACTGGTATGAAGACCTTCAACAAGATAGGCGATATTTTACACAATAAAATTGGAGATTAAACAACATTCAGTTGTACAAAATGGTTATCCCCAATAACTCAAATGTTTAAGCGTTAAAACAATTATCTACATCAGTAACGTTAATTTACTCACATGACGCCTTTCTGGGTATAAAACCCTCACATTCAGGTGCAATAATGTATTACATTATAGTTTTATTTCCTGGATGTAGCCAGTTTTCTGTAATGAACTCCACTCCGATACAAATAAGGTATAATTAACACTTAACGCAATATGGTACTGGAATTACAAATTTTAACCGATAATAAAATTACTTGCAAGATGTTCCACCAGAAATAACCGTGAGGACCGTCATAAATATACATTTTCATCTTTAGATGGAACAAACACGAATCAATAACGTAGATAAGTCCAGAGAATATACAGATGTAGAAATACAGTCAATTGTAAGTCCAACAGCAACCAGATTTTTATATGATTTCGTCTTTGTTTTATTAGTTGTAAGTCCAGTGCCACGAGTATCATATTAAATTAGCAAGTGGTAATTATACCTTATTTATAGCGAAACGAATGTCAAAACAGACAACAGACTACGTACAACGAACAAAAATGGAATAGAATCCACTGATCCGCCTGAAGATCACGGTATAAGTCTACGAAACACGTCATGAGGGAAAATAAAAGTGACTGACAAAATAACTGCTTTAGTTTAGCTTTTATGCCACAAACAGTTGCAGTTTCTAAACCACAGTCCAATATGGATGACACAAGGTTAACTCAGTGATTATTACAGAAGCAGTTATATTGCACTTCATGACTTTACTTACCGGTAATTGAACTGCCAGATAGCAAGGTCCTCCATATAACTAGCGACTGGGCGCATTTCCAGATAACAGATAGGATAAATAAATGTGTGTTACCGTTCAGATTCAAGTCCCTGCTGCTAGACATACGTCGCCTTCACAGTCCCCACACGTCACCTTCATCTGCATAGGCATACAATCCTCCTTTGCTGTTCCATGTGCAAGTGGTACGCTGGATGAACGAGTGTCAGTAAGCCTCCGCATGAGCTCGAATTTCTCTGATTTCCGCGCCATGTTTATTTCACGAGGTACACACGACAGAAAGTAGTAATATATATCGTCTCATTCTTCCTGGAATGTACGCTCTCCGAACATTAACAGATAACTCCTAAGTGTGCATAACGCACATCTTGCTCATGCAGAATAATGCAAGAGTGGACACAGACACTGCGTCTCTGACGTTATTACAAGTATTTTGATGATAAGAACTAATTATACACACACTTCTGTTTTCACATCATGCATAGCCAGTCGATGTAATTGTGAAGAACTGCGACATCGATTGTTGCACAATTTCACGTACCACGATAAATCCAGTCATGCTTCATCAGAAGAAAAACAGTATCCCAAGATTAACGTCTTCATTATGCACTGACAGCAACAACGAGTTGCAGCACTCACGTCGAGTAACAGTATCTGGTTTGTTCAATCGATGCACTAATGCACTGCAGTTACTTTGTAAAATTTCAGTCGTAGTTTGTACACAACGCTGTCAGCAAGGACTACAGTCACACCACTCCGAAGTGCTAAATAGAGCAACAATTTTCTCAGATTTCTTTCCTAGAACGCTCCTAACTCGATCAGTTCGGTGAAACCGATACACCGTATACCAAAGTCCAAGCAACGGACCGGAGCGTATGCGTCAGTTAGTGGTTCCCTCCCTGGTATGGTTTCCGCCCAATGCGAAAAAGAGGCCGAACTTGCACACACTTCGTCTGAAATGCTACTTTGCAAGCAAAAAGATGGGATTCCCCTCAGGGTTTTTTAAAATTCCGCAGGGAACTTGTGCTTACAAGCAGAACTCTCAGCTGGCTGCGTTCCAAGGGTCAGCAATTCAAATGATGTTCAGCTGCCCTGAGAGAAGAAACTTGGATTTCCATATTATTCACTACGCGTAAGGAATAACCCATGTGTTCCTCTAAAGTTAGCAGATCAGCGCATACTGCTGCTGATCCAGAACAGTTGTAACTTAATAAAACGCTAGCCATCTCACTAAAACAAAAACTTGCGATACAATGTGAAGAGAATACAACGCCAGGTTAGTAGAAATGGTTCCATTACATCTGATGTCATGACGATCAGAACACAATCTCACAACATTCGTGAATATTAATTTTTTCAACCTCATTAATCTACAGATTGAATAACATCGGGGAGAGGCTACAACCCTGTCTCACTCTCTTCCCAACCACTGCTTCCTTTTCATGCCCCTAGACTCTTATAACTGCCATCTGGAAGGAAACAAAAGAAAAATTTGGAGTAGGTATTAAAATCCAGAAAGAAGAAATAAAAACTTCGAGGTTGTAATTCTGTCAGAGACAGCAAAGGACTTGGAAGAGCAGTTGAACGGAATGGACAGTGTCTTGAAAGGAGGGTATAAGACGAACATCAACAAAAGCAAAACGAGGATAATGGAATGTAGTCGAATTAAGTCGGGTGGTGCTTAGGGAATTAGATTAGGAAATGAGACACTTAAAGTAGTAAAGGAGTTTTGCTATTTGGGGAGCAAAATAACTGATGATGGTCGAAGTAGAGAGGATATAAAATGTAGACTGGCAATGGCAAGGAAAGTGTTTCTGAAGAAGAGAAATTTGTTAACATCGAGTATAGATTTAAGTGTCAGGAAGTCGTTTCTAAAAGTATTTGTGTGGAGTGTAGCCATGTATGGAAGTGAAACATGGACAATAAATAGTTTGGACAAGAAGAGAATAGAAGCTTTCGAAATGTGGTGCTACAGAAGACTGTTGAAGATTAGGTGGGTAGATCACGTAACTAATGAGGAGGTATTGAATAGGATTGGGGAGAAGAGAAGTTTGTGGCACAACTTGACTAGAAGAAGGGATCGGTTGGTAGGACATGTCCTGAGGCATCAAGGGATCACAAATTTAGCATTGGAGGGCAGCATGGAGGGTAAAAATCGTAGAAGGAGACCAAGAGATGAATACACTAAGCAGATTCAGAAGGATTTAGGTTGCAGTAGGTACTGGGAGATGAAGGAGATTGCACAGGATAGATTAGCGTGGAGAGCTGCATCAAACCAAAGTATGGACATGGGCATAGTTTATTCAGTGCTGTACGTGCTAAACATAGTATTTCAATAATTCTAGTGTACCAAGAGGAATCAATAAATACGGTAGCCTTTTCCAATTTTCGGGTGTTTTCTGATGACAGGTTGTATTGCCAAAGTTTTATTGATTTAAGGGCTTTAGACACACTCCATTTTTTTCGAGCAATGCTGGTTCCTTATCAAATGCGCAAACATTATTGTAAAATGCGTGCGGATTGTCAGCAGAGAGGCATCGTAAAAATTGGAAACCTCGGTGAAATGCACTATGAGAACATTTGTTTCTTCACCAATGGAGAAACAGAGTGTTTAAAACATTTGTGGTTTATTCACTGTGTTTAACGACGTTCGGCGATATATACATTGTATGAAAAGGAAGACTCCATTCAGAAAATCGACAAGGCTCCAATACCTCCCCCTACCTCCTCGTCCATCCTATCTCCTTCCTTTTCCAGAACGAGCGATGTGACGCAGTGGTTAGCGGACTGGACTCACTGGGGAAGAAGACGGTTCCAGTCCGCTTCCTACCATCCAGATTTATGTTTTCCGTGATTTCCCAGAATTTCTTCAGGCAAACGCAAGAGAGTGCAAGAATTCAAATACCTAGGGGCGCTTTTCACTGAGAACTCGTCATGTGAAGCAGAGATCAATGCCAGAATACAGGCAGGAAACCGATCTTACCACAGCCTAGCACAACTGCTCCGGTCCAGATATCTCTCCAGACAGTTCAAGATTCGACTGTACAAAACTCTGATCCAGCCTGTTGTTCTATATGGCTGTGAGACATGAAGTATCCGGAAACAGGACTTCCATAACGATGTTTTTGAGAGAAAAGTGCTTCGGAAGATCTTCGGTCCGGTTCTGGATGCAGACACAGGGGAATGGAGGATCAGATACAACCAAGAGCTTGAGGAACTATACCAGCAGCCCAACGTAGCAGGCAGGAACTGTCAAAGCCAAACGAATGCAGTGGGCCGGCCATGTGGCCCGGATGGAGGATCACAGATGGCCTCGGAAGCTCCTGGATTTCACACCTACAGGAAAGAGACCGCCAGGGAGGCCCAAGAAGCGTTGGAAGGATGGACTTCATGAAGATTTAAACCAAGTGTCAATAGATGTGGACGGAAGGCGGATAGCAGCAATGGACAGAATACAGTGGAGGAGGAAACTTGTAGATGCGTGCGGTCCACTGGGCCTGATTACGTAGTAGTAGTAGTAGTATTTCTTTGAAAGGACAGTGCCGATTTTCTTCCCTATCCTTGAAACATTCCGGCATGTGTTCAGTCTCTGATGACTTGGATGTCGACGAGACGTTAAACCTTTAACTTCCTTGGTTTTTCAGCATCCATCTATACATTGAACTTATCACCCCGACGTCATCATACCCACGCCCCCCTCCCCCTAGTAACAATATTCTGTTGTCCTTCACTCCTCCATCGTACCTCCATACTCAAACATAATTTACTAGGATCTAAATTCGAGATCATAATTAGGATCTTAACAACTACACCATCACCATCTGCATTTTATAGTACAAATCTTTAAAAGAAATATTTTTATTGTATTTAATTATGTTTTTATATCATTTAGCTGAGGAGGAGCAAAAAAAAAAAAAAAAAAAAAAAAAAAAAAAAAAAAAAAAAAAAAAAAAGAAACAGGAATAACAGCGAAGCAGCACATAGGTAAGATACCAAACTCTTATTCAGGAGACTCTCGCTTGGTTAGTTAGATCATTCCGCCTTTCTATTGGGCTAGTGCATAAGTTCGTAGCGTTTTCCCATAAGTTCAATAAACACAACAGATATACATAACACGGAGTTTAGACTTCAATAATACTGTCTCATTCATTATTTACAACAGTCTGCCAACGCTGGGGTAAGTTTTCGATTCCGCGACTGTAGAAACCATGTGGTTTTGAGGCGAAGAACACGTCGAGCCATATTCGGAGTGCATTTCCAGTTCAAGTTAGATAACATAGTGTGTAAGCATAGGGACTGACGACCTCAGCAGTTTGGTCCCATAAGACGTTACCAAAAAATTCCAGTTTCCAAATTTTCGCATTTTCATCCGGGAAGTAAGTTCCTTGAAAGTTGTTGGATAGAGGACGGGAAATGTAAAAATCTGAGGGCACAAGATTAGATGAATAAGGTGAGTGCGGAATATCTTTCCAACCCAATTCCGGTACAGTGCTTTCTGTGTCTAGCAGAATGTGGGCGGGCGTTATCTTGGAGTAGCATCACTCCACGCAGTCTTCCTGGTCGTTGTTCTTGGAATGCGTCTGCAAGACATCTCAGTTTTTGACAACAGATGTCAGCAATGGTGGGTTCACCTCGGGGAAGCAATTCGCGGTACCCCACATCATCTGTGCTCCACCAGATGCATAACATTACTTCCTGTAAATGCGAGCAGGTATTTGTACGGGGAGAGTTGCTGCATTTTTGGGCTTAGCCATTCATTTCTTTTCCAGCATAAAGACGCCATTTCTTGTCACCAGTAACGATACAGGATAGGAATAGTGGGTGTTGTTCACGAGGCAATTTATGACGAGCAAGCAGAGGTGAACATCTCGCCACCCTCTGATTTTTGTGATTTTGCTATTTTGTCTAAAAATGACATGGTGAGACAGTGGCTGTGTACAATTAATGAAGGTTAATTCTTTACAAAGAAGAAAACAGCAAAAATGGTTCAAATGGCTCTGAGCACTATGGGACTCAACGGCTGAGGTCATTAGTCCCCTAGAACTTAGAACTACTTAAAACTAACTAACCTAAGGACATCACACACATCCATGCCCGAGGCAGGATTCGAACCTGCGACCGTAGCGGTCGCGCGGTACCAGACTGAAGCGCCTAGAACCACTCGCCCACCGTGGCCGGCAAGAAAACAGCAACCAGCCACTATTAATACTGCTGTTTATTTGGGTAAATAGCGCCGTTACCGGTTTCGAACTGGCAAGTTCATCATCAGACGGCTGTTCACATGATTTTCAAGATACACTTTACATTATCGTCCGTTTTCGATTTTTTATTATTCCACTGTGGCGAAGTATTTTTGGTGTGTTGTTGCCGTCGAAAATTCCGCGCGATTTTGTTGCGAAGTTGCAGGATTGTATTTTTCGCATATTCCTAAATGTATCCAGCACTTACGTAACTTGTACATCACCATATTGTGCAAAGCACCACACATATATATTTAGGAATATGGGAAAAACACAATCCTGCAACTTCGCAACAAAATCGCGCGGAATTTTCGACGGCAACAACACACCAAAAATACTTCGCCACAGTGGAATAATAAAAAATCGAAAACGGACGATAATGTAAAGTGTATCTTGAAAGTCACGTGAATAGCCGTCTGATGATGAACTTGCCAGTTCGAAACCGGTAACGGCGCTATTTACCTAAATAAATAGCAGTATTAATAGTGGCTGGTTGCTGTTTTCTTCTTTGTAAGAATTAACCTACATTGTTTGTGATTTTGGATTAGAGCGCGCGGTTCCCATACGCACGATTTTTGAATCTTCCCCAATCCGTGCAGATGTCACACGACGTTAGAATGAACACACTTCATCGTATTTACTATTTCTCGAGTACACTGACGTGGATCACTGTGTATCAATGCGTTTTAACGATCTTCGTCAATCCTCGAAGGCCTTCCCTAACGTGGAGAGTCACTAATTTCAAAACGAACCTCCTTAAAATGGGAAAGCCATTTTCTTGTCGTGTGTTCGACGTATCGGCGTATAAAATTATCGGCTGCACATTGTAAATATACTGCCGGTTTTACAGCTCTGTATTTAACTATTGATTTATTATTAGATATTCTGTACATCAACAAGCCAGTAGCTCGGTTATCCCCCTTAGGGCAAGGACTGAAAGAAAAATAACGCACGTTCACGCTTGGCGATAACCACTGTGCTAGCAATGGCAACTGCATGTAAGTGGCACAATAAAAGGTGCCCAG
Organism: Schistocerca cancellata; assembly: GCF_023864275.1. Lineage (NCBI taxonomy): Eukaryota > Metazoa > Arthropoda > Insecta > Orthoptera > Acrididae > Schistocerca > Schistocerca cancellata. Next base: position 569,923,809 of record NC_064626.1, read on the forward strand.
TAGGTCCGTCCTTCGGTTTCGTCACACGTCGGATTTGTCCAGAACACTTCATGTTGACTTCCCCGTTCTTTTTCTTTATTTTTTTTTTTTTGCATTTCTGCAAACGCCAGCGACCTAACAACTGTAGTGTCATAATTGCGTGGTGAATTTAAACGTTGCAGTTTCTGATGGTCGCGCCAGGCTCCTATTACATCATATCCCCTCACACGGCCACCCCCTCCACTGTAAAATGACTTTTTTTAATAATAAAATCAAAATTTATATATGTGTTTGGAGTTCACCACCATACTATTGTACAAGAATATAATCCAATTACTGTAATTAAGAAATTATGAGAGGTTGTTACTTATTGAATGAAAACTATAGAGAATGCATTTCTTTTCCGGTATTTTAGTGAACTTTGTACACTTGCAATTCTGTCAATTGATAGACGCCGACAACAATGAAGTTCACCTCCTTTTCCAAAAATAAGACATTTCTATTCTTCACTTCCAGAAAATTTGTATACATATTGTTTGTCAACTCTTACACATACTTCACTCGGTTTTATCACTAAACTATCAATTTTCATTCAATGTAACAATACGTTCTGAGCGACGGCCTAGCAACACGTCCTCTTTCCACAAGATACAGATTAACAGTCTTTTTTAATAAAATCAATTGTCTTTTTTTTTTTTTTAGAATCCATACTGAAAGATTCTCTAATACTATCGTTGCGGGGACTGCGCACTAAAGAGCTTCTTGCTGTCCACATGCGCTGCACTTAACTTTAAACTCTTTTAGAATCACATTTACATTTTCGGTATTTACATACATTACTGAGCTTCTCAGAATAAAATCAGGCACAAATTAGTTAAAGCAAAAAAAAAGCAGTGAGGCACACATAACATTACATCACCAAAAAGACAAATCTTGTCATTTTCATTTTTGTTCATTATTTTCAGCAACTGTTTTTGAAGAATGCCTATGTGAAGAAATCGCACACTACTGTCGTCAAAAACTGTGTCTTAACGCAACTGGTGTGCTATTTCTTCACACCGGAAATCTTGTGTGCCACCTTTACCGCTTCACACATTGAGAAAGATTGCACTTGATGAAAGCTCAAAAAGTTGTTAAGAATCGTTCACACAGTGAAAGTAAAGTTATGTTCTACTACAATTTCAAAAGAACGATCTCAAATATTTAACGAAAATAGCGAAGTTAATATAATATGAAATAAAAATATCGGCACCCGATATTGCCAATTCGATGAAAAAAGTATCACCGATTTTATCGATACGTTTTTGTAAAAGTCGCCGATATATCGATATTTTATCAACAGCTCTAGTAACTACACGTACCCACAAACAATGTTCATCTCTCGAGACATTCTGACGCAATTTAGAATGAAGGTCGGGTTGTCGATAACAGAAAGACTCATAAACTATCTTGTTCTCAGGTTCACTTATTGTGCATCATTACTGACTTACGGGGTAACAACAATGCTTGTAGTGTGTTCCTCGCACCTGCACCTGCAGTAGCTCTGGAGAAGCGTCCTGCAGCATTGCTGTCCAGCAAGAAGTGGTTGCTTTCACCTAAGCCTGCTGTGTTCGCCTCTTGCAGAGCTGCTACAACCTGCATGGCTGCTCGCCAGAGTTAAAAACTCTCGTACCTCACGAGAGGAAAGACTGCCTCCGATAGTTCAGCGAAGCCCGCATACGGCAAAAATGAATTAAGCGAAGTGAACGTATATTCGGTCTTGATACCAGTTAAGCCATTTTGCGAGTGTCATGTCGGGTACGAGGGTGGTAAATGCCGCAAGGTGGCAGCAACATACAGGCATCATAGCGTGGGGAGTATTGGTGCCAGATCCAGTTGTCAGAAATCGTGACTTATGGACTGATAATTTACAGATATCGTCATGACAAAGAACCTAAAAAACAAAATAAAATGGACATAAATTCACAGTCATTACATAAGTATTTCCTTACAATACAGGGTGTTACAAAAAGGTACGGTCAAACTTTCAGGAAACATTCCTCACACAGAAATAAAGAAAAGATGTTATGTGGACATGTGTCCGGAAACGCTTAATTTCCATGTTAGAGCTCATTTTAGTTTCGTCAGTATGTACTGTACTTCCTCGATTCACCGCCATGATTTCATACGGGATACTCTACCTGTGCTGCTAGAACATGTACCTTTACAAGTACGACACAACATGTGGTTCACGCACGATGGAGCTCCTGCACATTTCAGTCGAAGTGTTCGTATGCTTCTCAACAACAGATTCGGTGACCGATGGATTGGCAGAGGCGGACCAATTCCATGGCCTCCACGCTCTCCTGACCACAACCCTCTTGACTTTCATTTATGGGGGCATTTGAAAGCTCTTGCCTACGCAACCCCGGTACCAAATGTAGAGACTCTTCGTGCTCGTATTGTGGACGGCTGTGGTACAATACGCCATTCTCCAGGGCTGCATTAATGCATCAGGGATTCCATGCGACGGAGGGTGGATGCATGTATCCTCGCTAACGGAGAACATTTTGAACATTTCTTGTAACAAAGTGTTTGAAGTCACGCTGGTACGTTCTGTTGCTGTGTGTTTCCATTCCATGATTAATGTGATTTGAAGAGAAGTAATAAAATGAGCTCTAACATGTAAAGTAAGCGTTGCCGGAGACATGTCCACATCACATATTTTCTTCCTTTGTGGGTGAGGAATGTTTCCTGAAAGTTTGGCCGTACCTTTTTGTAACACCCTGTATAGTACGAGGAAGATTGGTACACTGGTACAGCAGTGCTAGAAAATGCCTCTCTGTTATTCCAAAATGCTAGCATTGGAGAGAGTCTAAAAGTTTTTCCTCACAATGTAATATTCTTTGGCCTGTACTGGTGCTTATTGGTATTGGTTCAATGTTAATATACAGCGCGAGGCGGCGCATTTCGCCTGTGCGAGCGAAATATTTATTCCCTGACTTAACGTTGCTCCATGACGAGCGAAGAAATGTAAGAAAATCGGTATGTGACTTGACTTTGTTGCGAGACAGGAAACGAGAGGACGAGTATGAAGTGTGTGCAGTGAAAGTCATTGTTAGCCACCACACTGTATAATTTGTGTTTTTTGAGATTCACAAGCGATATGTAACGTTAATGTGGAGTTTAGTAACAAGCATAATACAGTCTGGTGCATTTCAAAGGTAATTTTGAGCATTTATTTTTGATCAAAAGACTCTATGATGAACTGTAATATACGACAAGCTAGTACAGAACTTCGAACCTGCTTCAGTAACACGGTCAAAAGCATAGAGAAAGTTTTCTCTGCTAAAACGAACTCATTTCACTCGCAGACAATCATCGAATGACCAAATGCGAATGGCAGTATCCCAATTCGAGAAGATCCTACAGAAGTTTTCTTTCTCTTACATTTCAAGAATTTTACAGGCTACCGTCGGAGTCGGCAGCTGCTTCTACACCACGAGGGTAACTTGTATACGTGTAAGAAATTATTTACGCTGTGGGAGTGGTCGACGCCGCTCTTGAAATTGGTATTGTCCTTCACAGACATGCAAACAGAGACACTACACACACTAGTTCAATAACAACGAGTTTAATATTATCAGCTTAAAAATATTAATTTCTTCTTTTGAACCATAATATTACAACAGCTATTACTCATTAGCTTGTGTATTAAAAACATTAATTCAAAAAACTGCTTATTAAAGTGTTGAAACACACGAAAGAACAAACGCGTAATAAAGAAATGCATGCCTTCTTTTTCTTAAGCATACAAAGAAAAACTTTAAAACATAAAGCTGTTCGATGTTTAGGCTTGTTAGTGTAGTTACTTAATACACTTAGGACAGAGTTGGCAAAAAAGATCCCTGACAGTTGCATTGGGCTGGGAGGGGCTGCCTCGCATATCTGCCTCAACCAATCATGTAACGTGATTTTGTGCAAGTCTCTCTGATAAGGCCACACTGTTGTAGCTGCTCTGTAGATTGCTATTCTTTTCACCTGCAGCTGTTTGGGCTTCACAGAAGAAAACTTGCAACAGCACTGCCTCCTGTCAGAAATTAGTTATCGCCGAGTGTACTGTAACTATAACACCCATCACGAAAAAAGGCATCTCAGGGTCTCTTCAGCATCTTACAGCATTGCTAGTAAGTAAAAATTTCAAATATTAGTAAAAATTCCGAAAAAAATTAGACTCTCGGTTTTTAGTCTAGAATACGATGGAGGACTTCCCAAAAGAAAACTCTTCCCAGCTGCTATGAAAAAAATAATAAAAACTAAAATTGCAAGATATTTTGAAGAAAGATAAATTTTTATTTCAATCTGTGGAAAAAAACAGAACCATTGATATATTTAGACTGAAAAAAATATACGAACATTCTCAAAGTTTACAGAAGGGTAAGATATATATTTTATTGTGAAAACGTACAAGTACTCCTATTTAAGAAATAAAATACCGTAAGAGGTGTGAAACTGTTCCGTCTGTGTAACGACAAATATCGTCGTCGATAAATTTGCGTAATGTTGGAACTTGTAGAAACTTCCAGCGAGAAAATTGTTCAGAAAACTACGAAATTAATTTTGGTAACATTTAGGGTACTATTACTGCATCGCATCACGTATGGACGCATTTTATTTACTAGAGAATGTGCGCGGCTGCCGCCTCCCCGTAAAGATTTTGATCCCGGCGACTCCCCTAAATACCAACGATCATATTCCCTACCTCCCGAAAATATTTTATTTGCAGCTCTTACGGGCATTTCGTCACTGCATCCATCTCCCAAATCGCCGATGTACGCTATACAAAAATAACTGTAGGTACTTTCAGGCCAATATTTCCGTTGAAGTCGAGCAAAATGTGTTTGTGCGTATGATTTTATGGAAGGCTAGTACAAGACTATTGTCCTCAAAAGCCAATAAGTGCATTGCACACTAAACTTCGTTCTTGCTGTTGCAATGTCCCTGTATTCCATTAAAAGCTTTCGTCCGTCATTACACTTTTTGAATCAAAAATCAAGTGAGCGGAGAAGACAATGAAAGGAGGTTGCTGAGTCAGGACAATTAACTTTTTCACGGAGATCACCCATCATTTTTTTAGTCGTCGGATACTTTCGTCTGTTGCAGTACCGAAGTACAATTATGTGCACTAACGTTTTGTCAAAATCATTCAATTCTGTAGATTTCCGCATTTTTTTTAGGTCCCTTTCCTGGAGAATCAAAACATGTGCGCACATCTAGAGATTCTGGCGATGTTACTGCACTGTTAATACGGATGTAGTCGATTCGAAAATACCATAAGACTTTGTTGTCATTTTACGAACTTGCGCTAAATTTAAATTATTCGTGGCTTCTTCACTGCTGGCCAAATCAATACAAAATTTTAATACATTCTGTTCTCCATTTTAGATTGTTTTCGAACGTCTTTTCGCCCTTTACGCACACGGACCGGAGTAGCACTACACGTAGGCTCTTGCTCCTGCATTTCGATCACCACCAAGCACACGTCAATGCACAATTTCACGGAAGACTGAAACCATATGTGAATACGCGATATCGCTTGGAAACAGTAACAGTGTACATGCACCAACAAAGCTATGAGGCGGGCGAATCAAAGCGCTTGGAGCCTGAGGATTGCAAGCAGTTGAAGTGACATTGGAGTTTCTACTTCCGCGACGGCCACTCTGGCAGGTCACTTCATTCGTGTGGGTTATACTTCCTCTGCTTCGAAACAGACATTTTTCTGTAAATTACTTGGCAGCCGTCTTTCCACTGACAAGTGAGTGACTGAACTGAGAATGTCGACGGTCGTTGTGCTCATACGTAAAAGTCCTCTGCCTACCTTTGTGTCTCTCTACAAAGGAAAGTAGGAAGAGAACAAATGGACGGACGCAAAAGGCAGGCTCCGCCATAGAGTGGAAAGTACAGTACTAATTATATCGCCGAAAAGGCGCGGCCACCCATTAGGCTAGAAAGGTGCAGAGATTTAAAACACTCTGCACAAAATAAAGGCGTAGCGGTGATAATACAACAATTAGAGTCGTGCAGCTGAGTGTTTTCGAAACAGTTTTGGGCACGCGCTGAGGTTCATCGGCTTATTGCGAACTCCTGGAGCAGTGTATTCTGAGTTTCTTGGCCACCACCGTCGACGTTTCCGGAAACTCACTTCGGAACTTGAATGTACTCGACCATTTTTGATCTGAATTTGCATTAAATTTGGAGTTATTAGCAATGTCTAACAATCGTGACATCCTCTCTCCCCCCGCCTCAGTCGAAGGGTTACACTGTACGGTCATGACACACCTAAAAATCGGGACATCCCCAAAAATTGGAACATATCGCGGCACTAATGGGGAGAAATAATATTCAGTAATCGTCTACCAGGGTACACTCAGAACCTAGCCAAGCCCAATCTTTTATTGTTCCTTCAACGCCTTGTAGGTGCTCTTTTCAGGAGGACAGATGTGGTGTATGTGAGGTCTGTTCAAAAAATTCCGGAACTTTGTCCACAAAGTTTTTCTACCTATTGTGGGTGGTCTCCTTCGAAGTACTCTCCTTCACATCTGACACACCGCTCCCAACGCCGGTCCCACTTTTGAAAACAATTTTTGTATGCTTCTTGCTGGAATGCGCGAAGCGCCGTCTCCGAATTTTCTTTTATCTCGTCTATCGCTGCAAATCTTCGTCTCATCAACGAGGTTTTCAACTTTGGAAACAAAAAAACAAAAAAATTCCAGACGGATCAGGTCTGGAGAGTACGGAGGATGAGATAGGACAGTGATTTCTCTTTTTGTGCAACAGTCACGCACCAACAGGGATGTATGTGCGGGTGCGTTATCGTGATGCAAGAGTCATGAATTGCCTCGCCACATTTCAGGCCCTTTCCTTCTCACACTTTCTTGCAGACTTCGCAACACCTCCCGATAGTAGCATCCCTTAACAGTCTGTCCCTGTAGCACGAATTCATGATGAACTAATCTTTCAGAGTCAAAGAAAACCATCAGCAAGGCTCTGACCTGGCCTGACGAGCTTTCTCTGGTGTTCGAGAACCTCTTCCAACCCATTGTGAAGAGTGAACTTTTCTCTCAACATCATGACAGTAGACCCATGTCTCATCACCAGTTATGATTCCCTTAGGAACACCTCGTACTCATTTGTGGGATCCAAAAGCTCTTCACAGACTGCGAGGCCAAGGTCTTCAATGTCTTGACTCATGAGCCGTGGGACGAACTTGGCGACAACACAATGCGTTCCAAAAGTGCTGTGTCAGGATTTCATGACGTGATCCAACTGAAATCCTACGATCTTATGCAATCTCTCGGACAGTCAATCTTCGATGGCCCGCACAATTTCGTCGACGTTCCTGGCATGAGTGGTAGACGCCGAGAGGCGTTCTGAACGAGGGTCATCTTTAGCTTCCGTCTGCCCATTTTTAAACCGTGTGAGCCATTCGTAACACCGAGTACGGCTTAAGCACTCATCACCGTAGGCTTCCTGCATCATTTGGTGTGTCCTTGTAAAGGTTTTCTTGAGTTCCACGAAAAATTTAATGCAGACGCGTTGCTCCTCTAACTCTGCCATCTCCAAATTCGCAAACTTTGCGATACAATGTTCTACTCAATACAGCACTGAGGCGTAACTAGCAGACGTACAACAATGAAATATTAAACACAGGCGTGTGCAGGGGCGCCAATAGCATTTCGCTCCAACACAGCATTGGCGCGAAAGTACGAATGTACTGGAATTTTTTGAACAAAATCGTACACATACTACGTTACAAAAGGTGTTTTCGGAACGATGTGCAACATTATTATCCGTTGTCCTTTACGCTGTTACAATATGTATATCGAACAGTGAGATTTCAGATTTATAGATCGTGGCATCATTCACCAACTTGTTGCTGAGACATCGACAGTGAGAGATAGTATGTTCGTATAGGACAGGACATCTAGGTATAAACAGTGATGCAGTGATGAATTGAATACAAAGGGGGCAAGTTCCGATCTGCGTATTATCGTAATAACTTGGAGGATTTGTATCCAAGACTTTATGTGGTTAAGGTTACACATATTTTAATTCCAATATGTACATATCTGGGCATTACAGAGAAGCATATGCTCATTTATTAAACTATATACAGGATGTCTACAATTAAAGTTCCAGTTTCAAAGCACTGTAGAAAGAGAACCAGTGCTCATATTGCCGAGGGAGGTGGCGCAGTGGTTAGGACACTGGACTCCCATTCGGGAGGACGATGGTTCAATCCTGCGTCTGGCCCTTTTGATTTATGTTTTCCGTGATTTCCCTAAATCGCTTCAGGCATGTGCCAGGATGAGGCACATTCGACAAAGGGCATAACCGATTTTCTTCTTCATCCTTCCCTAATCCGAGCTTGTGCTCCGTCTCTAAAGACCTTGTTGTCGACGGAACGTTAAACTCTAATCGCGTCCTCCCTCTCCTTCTCTCTCTGCCACTTCAAAAGAACGTGCCTTTTCGAATTTTGTACGGTACTTATTTTCTCCAGACCTTTAGCAGACAGACCAACCTTCGAGTGTACGGAACTTCTGCAGGACTACTGGCACACAATCACCGTTCTTATAAAAGAGCTTTACAAGCAGCACGCGATCCTTCATGAAGCGTCATGTTGGGCGTGTCATATGCAAACTGAGGAGCAGCCGTGTGCCGCGCGTCTGTTGTCGTACACATTCTGAGGCTTGCAGCGCCATCTATTGGTCACATTTTCATTTTTTTAATTTTTTTAAAATTTTATCTTTTTTCCGTGATGCTTCCTCCTGCATCAATACATGTGTTCAAAGTTGACGTCATTGTGAGGGTTGTGTAACTGGAACATTGATTACGGGCACACTGTAAATCGAAGTCGACAAGTACATAAGCCCATCAGACTAAATATTATCCTCTGGGAGACATCGCGTTAATGCGTGTACCATAAAGAAACAGCGGTTGGCATTCACCCGTTCGGTTTTATTCGGCTCAGTTCGAATAGCTCCGTCCGTTTTGTGTGCGGGAAAGTTTTTTATTTCTAGATGCGACGGAGATTCCCCTGGCAGAGATATCACGTACACTAAGCACACATTCAAAAATCAGCTTAGGACTCGTTCAGATATCAACTTTGAATGTGTTCCAAAGTGTTCAAAAACTAACAGAAATGCATTTCAAAATCGATGAACAATCAATCGATAGATCAACGTGCGGTGGATGACAAGCGCTTTGTCCGCCCGGAGCAGATGCCCCGGTTTGCCCTCCCCCCTAGACCCGGGCCTGTCGCTATGTCAACATTTTACGTTTCCAGCAGCACGTCTCTCAATTTTTTTAGGTATCCGCTGTTGCACATACTTGCCAAGGAATTCCAAACGCTAAAACAATATTCTGCAATCTTTCATTTTGTATGCGGTTTCGGTCAGAGATGCCCTGCACTTTCCCAGAATACTTTCAACAAATCTAGGCCTTACCTATCGTAGAGTTTGCGTGTTCGCCCCATTTCATACCGCTCCATAATATTGCTGCTCAATATTAAAACGACGTAACTTGCCCAGTTATTGGCCACAATCTTGTAATCGTCTGCCATCGGGTTCATCTTCTTTGTCATTGGCACAACCTCGTATCCATCCACACTTAAAGAGAGTTGCCGTTTGTAATGGAAAATCTCTCTACATTTCCTTACAATAGTCCAAGTACGGTACTTTCCCGCAGAAAACAGTATCGTGAGCGAGAATCTGATAGTGCTGCTGATTTTATCTGATAAACTGTTTACATATTCTGAGCACATCACCGGCCCGGACAGCTGAGCGCTGTAGCACACTGTGACAATGTTTTGAAAATGAGCCCCGGCCCTAAACTAGGCATCGAGTGAATAAAGCAAGTGAAATTTGCAACTTCGGCTGGTTTTCCATTGTACTGAAGATCATCGTGTACGGCGTTTGGCTCTGTCGCATCGTACCGCATCTGCAGCAGCAATCTGAGCAGCAGTTGGCATCGCAGTCACGCAACGAACTGTTACAAATCGGTTACTTCCAGGTCAACACCGAGCCAGACGCCCTGTACGCTGTAGCGTGCATTCCACTAACCCGAAACCATCGCCATTTGCGAGTTCAACGGTGTCAAGTGAAAGCTCACTGGAGGACAGTGCGAACTGCTGTGCTCTGATGACAGCTGGTTCTGCCCAGGCGCGAGTTACGGTATGGAACTGCACCTCACAATATGACACCCGGCACCTGTACAACACAATGCATGCACCTTTGCGTGCTTGCATTCAACATTCTGGCTGTTACAATGGTTATTAATGGAGCAGCATTTCAAATCTATGGTTACTTATATCGCACTTACAGGGTGTTTCAAAAATGACCGGTATATTTGAAACGGCAATAAAAACTAAACGAGCAGCGATAGAAATACACCGTTTGTTGCAATATGCTTGGGACAACAGTACATTTTCAGGCAGACAAACTTTCGAAATTAGAGTAGTTACAATTTTCAACAACAGATGGCGCTGCGGTCTGGGAAACTCTATAGTACGATATTTTCCACATATCCACCATGCGTAGTAATAATATGGCGTAGTCTCTGAATGAAATTACCCGAAACCTTTGACAACGTGTCTGGCGGAATGGCTTCACATGCAGATGAGATGTACTGCTTCAGCTGTTCAATTGTTTCTGGATTCTGGCGGTACACCTGGTCTTTCAAGTGTCCCCACAGAAAGAAGTCACAGGGGTTCATGTCTGGCGAATAGGGAGGCCAATCCACGCCGCCTCCTGTATGTTTCGGATAGCCCAAAGCAATCACACGATCATCGAAATATTCATTCAGGAAATTAAAGACGTCGGCCGTGCGATGTGGCCGGGCACCATCTTGCATAAACCACGAGGTGTTCGCAGTGTCGTCTAAGGCAGTTTGTACCGCCACAAATTCACGAAGAATGTCCAGATAGCGAGATGCAGTAATCGTTTCGGATCTGAAAAATGGGCCAGTGATTCCTTTGGAAGAAATGGCGGCCCAGACCAGTACTTTTTGAGGATGCAGGGACGATGGGACTGCAACATGGGGCTTTTCGGTTCCCCGTATGCGCCAGTTCTGTTTATTGACGAATCCGTCCAGGTAAAAATAAGCTTCGTCAGTAAACCAAATGCTGCCCACATGCATATCGCCGTCATCAATCCTGTGCACTATATCGTTAGCGAATGTCTCTCGTGCAGCAATGGTAGCGGCGCTGAGGGGTTGCCGCGTTTGAATTTTGTATGGATAGAGGTGTAAACTCTGGCGCATGAGACGATACGTGGACGTTGGCGTCATTTGGACTGCAGCTGCAACACGGCGAACGGAAACCCGAGGCCGCTGTTGGATCACCTGCTGCCGTACGCGGTCGCGCTACCTTTCCAGCACGTTCATCCGTCACGTTCCCAGTCCGTTGAAATTTTTCAAACAGATCCTTTATTGTATCGCTTTTCGGTCCTTTGGTTACATTAAACCTCCATTGAAAACTTCGTCTTGTTGCAACAACACTGTGTTCTAGGCGGTGGAATTCCAACACCAGAAAAATCCTCTGTTCTAAGGAATAAACCATGTTGTCTACAGCACACTTGCACGTTGTGAACAGCACACACTTACAGCAGAAAGACGACGTACAGAATGGCGCACCCACAGACTGCGTTGTCTTCTATATCTTTCACATCACTTGCAGCGCCATCTGTTGTTGAAAATTGTAACTACTGTAATTTCGAAAGTTTGTCCGCCAGAAAATGTATTGTTGTCCCAAGCATATTGCGACAAACGGTGTATTTCTATCGCTGCTCGTTTAGTTTTTATTGCCGTTTCAAATATACCGGTCATTTTTGAAACACCCTGTACATTAACTTGTGATCTTGCTGTGTTATACATTTCAGTTGTTTGGCTCTGAGCACTATGGGACTTAACGTCTGAGGTCATCAGTCCCCTAGAACTTAGAAGTACTTAAACCTAACTAACTTAAGGACATCACACACATCCATGCCCGAGGGAGGATTCGAACCTGCGACCGTAGCGGTCGCGCGGTTCCAGACTGTGGCACCTAGAAGCGCTCGACCACACCGGCCGGCTTTCAATTGTTTCCCAGACAAATGTATTCTCGAAATTTGATTACTCTACATTAATTACTTTACGGTGTTGTAATTTTTTTCCCATCAGTGTAGAAATATATAGTGTCGGTCTTAATATTTAAGTATAGTTATATGTAACGACATACTTTTCAATAGGTAAATCAATAAATTTCTGAGAAACAATGTTATTCATGTTATGTTTCAGTGACAACCACCATCCCTACTTTTATGTTGGTATTGCGACACTACAGCTGTTTTCCCATGCCATGCAACTATATTGAATGATTCAGTGATGGTAGCATTAACCTTGGATGAAAGATTCCGGAAATAAAACAGTACCCATTTCAGACCTCCTTGTGTGGGGCTACTCAGAAAGACGTTGTCATCATAAACAAAGTTCTGAAACTATACAACTGGAGTGCACCTTATATTGAAGTGAAACGTGGACCATAAACAGTTCAGACAAAAAGAATATAGAAGCTTGTGAAATGCAGCGTTATGGGAGAATGCTGTAGATTTGATGGCGAAATCAGATAACCAACAAAGAGCTAGCGAACTGGATCGGAAAGTCCTTTACGACACAACTTGAATAAAAGGAGGAATGGTTGATAGCAAGCATCCTGAAGCATGAAGGAAACATTAATTTGGTAATGTAGGTTGGTGTGTGTTTGGGGGGAGGGGGGGAAATACCAGTGGGACTCAAACGCGTGACTGCAGTAAGTAGGTTGAAATTGACGTAGGCTGCAGTAAGTCCGCAGAGATGAAGAATCTTGCACAGGATAGACTGACATGCAGCACTCCATCAAAGTAGTCTTCCGATTGAAGATCACACCGACAACAGAGGGTGCGAGGGTATAAAACGTGAATACAAGTTCAAACGTACGACTACAACTCTGTTTTTCAGTATTAACTAGTTTATTGTTACCGAGATAGAGCGGACAGCACTGAAACGTGAACTCATAGGACAAATTAAGAAAAGCCCTACAATCTATTATGGAGAAGTGTTAGGCGTGGTAGAGCATGTCGCAGTGCTTGCTTCTTGCGGACGGCCTTCGCTGCTGGACCATGCGGTGTGATCGTGTGGCGCAGCCCACTTGCAGGAACCCAGTTAACGCAGACTGAAAAAGACTCGTGACCGTCTGCGCTGTGTCGCTGCACGGTTCGCCAGCCACGGTGCATTTCTGTGCCAGCCGCTGTCTTGCACCTCTGGATCGCTGTCACTGCAATGAATGCAAATTTACGCACTTGTTGGCAGAACTCGTGAGTCCGGCTCTCTAGAACAGCGACGCATTCCAGAAGAAGCGGCAGAGCAAACTGCCAGGACACGTTGTTGAACCACGTTGACGTGGGGCTCGTTCTCCAGCTGCCCTTACCTGTATACAGAGTGGACCATTTTAGTTCATAATGAGGATTAAATCGGAATAGAGGTGAGACACAGCAAAATGTTTTAGATAAAAGTTATAGGCGGTTAAGAAAATGGTTCAAATGGCTCTGAGCACTATGGGACTTAACAGCTGTGGTCATCAGTCCCCTAGAACTTAGAACTACTTAAACCTAACTAACCTAAGGACATCACACACAGCCATGTCCGAGGCAGGATTCGAACCTGCGACAGTAGCAGTCGCGCGGTTCCGGACTGCGCGCCTAGAACCGCGAGACCACCGCGGCCGGCGGCGGTTAAGAGGGTTACGCATTGCTACTAATGGTCGTGACCCTGACGTGATTTTCAAGGTGATTTGGAGGTAAAGTGATTTTTTAAAATGGGAACCCTAATATTTGCTCCAAGATTTGAAAAGAGCGGTAAATTTTACGAATAAAATGAAACATTATTCAGACTCATAGCAAGGTTCAGTCAAGGTCAAATAAGCAAATATGTTTTTAGTTCTAGCAGGGATTAACTCGGAACAGAGGAGGTATAGACCAAAGTACAGTGTTAAAAGCAGATTGGAAGGGGCATAAGGGGTCACGTATCATTACCATTAACCATGACTTTCAAGGTAATTATCGAAGATCATTCGAAGGCTGAATTTTGTTTCGTGGAACCCCTATTTTTGAAGTCGGATTTGGAAGGAGCAGTCAGAGATTTGAACTTTAAGTTTTAATGAACGTGTTTGTTGGCAAAAATATATACATCACGGAGTAGAAATGTTACTGTGGTATTTGCAAGGCAGAACAAACATAAATAAAACGTAGAGTCGCTGAATGAGTTCCCTCTCATTCCTCGGAACGTCCCTTCCAATCTGTATCTGAGATTGTATTTTGGTGTACCCCTCCTCTGGTCTAAGTTAATCCCTTCTAGAACTAAAAAACGTATTTGCTTATTTGATCTTCACTGAGCGACCTATGACCTTGAATAATGTTATCATTTTATATGTCAAATTTGCCGTTCTTTTCAAATCTTGAATGAAACATTAGGGATCCCATTTTGAAAAAGTCGCTTTAACCTTTAAACCACTTTGCAAGTCACGTTCAAGGTCACGGTCATTAGTACCAATGCTTGACCCTCTTTGCAACCTACAACTTATAACTAATTTATGCTGTATCTCATCTCTATTTCGAGTAATTACCCATAATGGATTAAAATGGTCCACCCTGTATACATTGCATGTCTCGTAATTAATAGTGAAAACTAACATACGTTATTTACTCGATAACAGTAGCAAAATGTTCCAGTAACCATGGGTCTAAAAATGAGCTGTTTGTGAGATGACTGTGATTGTGTGCTTACAAGTCGCCACTGACTTCAGTACGAAGTTTCGCCCTGGTAATATGTAAATGCCGTGTGACTAGGGCCTCCTGTCGGATAGACCGTTCGCCGGGTGCAAGTCTTTCGATTTGACGCCACTTCGGCGACTTGCGTGTCGATGAGGATGAAATGAGGATGATTAGGACAACACAACACTCAGTCTCTGAGCGGAGAAAATCTCCGACTCAGCCGGGAATCGAACCCGGACCCTTAGGATTGACTTTCTGTCGCGCTGACCAGTCAGCTACCGGCGACGGACTTGCCCTAGTTAGTACCTATGTATTTTAAATGCAAATATTATTGATTAATTCCCCATCTGATTGGGCACGAATTTCGCCCATATTCTATCTTAAGAAGAAACATAAACCTGCTTCAGCATTTTTCATGTTACAACGTACTGTATAGTCGACCTGTTAAAACAAGCGTTCCTCGTGTCATTCTCGTATTTGGATGCAGTACTGCAAGCATCTCTGCAGTGAGTTACTAGTTATTCTCTTCAACACTCCCACATCATCTTGCACATCACTGCAAGGCTCGTCGACTCAGTGGTCTCTTTCTTCCACTACATCAACGGAAGTTGCTGCACTTCACTTTTGGGACGACCCCAGACAGAAAAGTCCAGAGGACTGAGGTCAGGTGACCTCAGCTGCCGAGTTACAAGCCCAGCTTGACCAATTTGGCACATTATACAAGGTGATTCGGCTGCCCCTACCACTGGGTTTGATACGATCTGCAATGCCTTCAAAAAGCATGCACAAGATTTTCATATTCTCTCGCTCACTAATGACTAAGCGCAAACTGTTAGTCCTACAGAAAATATGGACACGACCGTTTTGTAGGAAATTTAATGTAATCAAGTTTTGAACTGGAATACAGTTTCGCTGGCGGCCACCGTTTGCGAGTTATTCACGAAAAACGCATTTGGAGGTCACTTTCGTACGATTTTCTTGAATAATTCGAAGATTATGGCCCCTAGCGAAAATGCATCACATTAAAAAAATTAACTGCATTACCTTTCCTACAAAAAGGTCCAATCATTCTGTTCTCTAGGATTAATTGTTTGCGTGTATCGAGCGAAAGAATATGAAAATCTTGCGCATGGTATTTGAAGGCGGTGTCGCGCGGGATTAGCCGACCGGTCTCAGGCGCTGCAGTCATGGACTGTGCGGCTGGTCCCGGCGGAGGTTCGAGTCCTCCCTCGGGCATGGGTGTGTGTGTTTGTCCTTAGGATAATTTAGGTTAAGTAGTGTCTAAGCTTAGGGACTGATGACCTTAGCAGGTAAGTCCCATAAGATTTCACGCACATTTGACATCTGAACATTTGAAGGCTGCATAAACCTCAGCGCTAGGGGCAGATGAGTTACCCTGTCATGCAGTATCGACTGACTTTAAGTTTTTTGACTTCACTGTGTGACTATGGTGGTTAATCTTAATAATAATATACTATTCTCTTATCTCTAGTCATTTTCTATGAATAACACAGAGTAATCATTTCTTATATGTTATTTACAGTACTTAAATTGAAAGTAAAAGAGCTACAATTGCAAGGCTTGTAGAAAGGGTCTTGCAGTATCGGCCATTGTCTTTTCTGTGATAATATCGGTTGTTAATGATACACTGCACTGATACTTATTGAATAATAACAAAACACAGAAACTTATTGTTACTATTTTTCAGTGACATTCAACAATGTTTAGCTCACTGTTTTACAAAGTTAGCAAATGAAATACAAACTATTGTCCTGATCCACACTTGCGATATGTGCCCAGCCTCTACATTTGGCACACAGCACCCAATCTTCCATGGATACCCTTTGTGCGTTTATTTTATTTTGGAGCACCCGACTTAAGTTCACCTTCCTTCAACTCTCTTCAAGCCTGTATTTTTCTGCTTTTAATTTCTTCTCTTCGGTGTCGATCTTTTTCTTTTTTAATTGTTAAAAACGCTTCAGCTGTCTCCTTCACGGTTATTTTGTTAGACATAACCTTGCCCACAGCCATTTTCATGCACTCTTCATGCCATTTTCCTCTTACTTTTATCTCATTTTCCGCCACTTCAGTCTGGAAAGAAATAAGAAGAAGAAAATATAATTTAAAAACTGAAATTGCTTCTGCCCAATACTGAAAGGCAATCGGGTGACCGGTACTGCAAGAGACTCAATAGGATCTAGTCGTATTGAATGTTCTTTTATGGAAATTATCATGAAACGTTTAGTGGATGTCATTCCTTACAGAACAAATATAACAGAAACACAACAACGAAATTAATCACTTACCTTAAAACGGTCTCGACAGGCATAAAAGTATCTCACGTGCACTAAGAGCTACAGCAACACCATCAAGCACTCAGAATAGACAATGAACTGAAGAGAGGAAGGAGATATCCGACTCCAGTGCAGATGGATACACAAGCTTGCTTTTGCTTACTGTACACTTCTGCCATTTGAATGGCCGGTACTGTAAGACGCCCGATATTGCACGACTCTCTGCTTTATATCTACTTTACTCGCCATCAATGGATCGTTGGTGTAATTTATGCCTAATTAATCGGAAAATTTACATTTCAGATAGATTTGTACTAACTAGGAGTATATTTCACACTGATTTTACTGGAGTCTCGTAATCACACATTCGCAATTATCTCACAAACATTTCGTTTGCAGAGCCATGTTTACTTGAACAGTTTTCATCATTTGGATTTTCAGGTCCTTGTGTTGACAGTTTCTGCAGTTAAAATTGTAGGATGTGAGGACCGCCAGCTGCGCAAAAGACCGTTTTTTTCAGTACCCAAACACGTTTCAGCACCACTGTGCCATCATCAGTGGGTTTCCGTTTTATTTATTCTGTAATGTGAACATTTTTGTTAAATGATTACAAAATTATGTGGATGTTTAGTTCAAACAATAGCTCGTTTCTTTTTGTTAATACCTTTGCACTTGGTATGCGAAAACATCGCGACAAACCAAATTACATTCCAGATAATAGGTTAACTCCCAGCAAAATTTTCTCATCAACATCGTTTGGATGCAGATGACAAGCTACCTGTAGTAAATAATACACAAGTGATCCGGAAAATCCATGCACACCAAGTGTAAAGGTATTAACAAAAAGAAACGAACTATTGTTTGAACTAAACATCCACATAATTTTGTAATCACTTAACAAAAATGTTCACATTACAGAATAAATAAAACGGAAGCCCACTGATGATGTCACAGTGGTGCTGAAACATGTTTGGGTACTGAGAAAAAACGGTGTTTTACATAACTAGCGGACCTCACATCCAACAATTTGAACAGTTTTGCTCTTTTATCGTGTAAATTATATATGTGTCAGTTTTTACTGTTAATTACGATACATCATAACAAATATTGCTCATGTCTTTCGTGTGATGCCTAGTATCGACCAAAAGTGTTGGTTTGTTTCCAGCAGCTACAGCACCTTCCTGGCCCGCCTTGACTGCTACCGCCACCTAGCAGCGCTGCTCAGTCGCTGCTGGAGTACTGGTTATTCTTCCTGTTTTAGTCTTCCTGTTAATACATATCGATAAAACAAATATCGCAAAATATCGCACTTGATTAATTTAGGATCGCTCTGTCGAAGAGACGCGTAAAATTCCGCTTTAAAAATCATTTTGTTCGTAACGGGAACAAAGCGACCCAATCGGGCGATTCTGGGCGTCGCATGTAAGATGTGATTATCAGTATTTGTTTGGGCTGACTGCAGCTACACATTACAAGAACGAAATTGCTAATATCTGCCGAAACACCAAACAAAATGTGGCTGATGACTCTTATGAGGTACACCTTGTGCATATATCCTAGACCTACGCCGTTTTATTGGGTCTCTAAACCACGCCAAATGCAGCAAGTACTTGCCAGACAGTACACTAATATACAAAACAGTCGTTTGCCCCTTTGCAGGCTGAATGTGTGGACATTGACAGACCATGCTCCAGAGGCTCATCGTACTTAAAATTCAGGAAGCTAATCATCAGGAGTCTGAATATCGCTGAAGTGTGGCAAAAAAGTGGGAAGTGTATATGCCTACGATATTCCCATATCACGGTAAACTCCCCGCGGGTTTGACATACACAGGAAAATTGCGACCAGTCTCTCCAGGAGAAGAATAAGTCACGACAAATGTGCGGGCTCGTTACACCGATACTGAAAGGCAGATTCCCCAGAATGTCAGTGATGGTGGCAATAGTCAAATCATCTACTAAGCAAGTTATAACAGAATGCACTTTATAGTTATTCTCAGGCTAGTGGTGCGATTTCTTCATTGTGACACAAAAAATACGACTGATTGTTTGTGACTCAACGATTTACATGTTTTCGTGTATATGTGATCTTTTATACCTTGTTATTTTAAGGATTATCTTATTGTTTGTATTTTTAGTACACGATCACACATGGTTTGCTGTTCCATGTTCAAAATAAAATAAATAATACGTCGTAATTGTACAGATGGTAAAGGATCCTAAAACTGAATAGGTGAACTAAGAAACTAATGATCAGAAATAAACAAACCGTTTTGTTATAGACATAATCAGCTTACATGCTGCAGCAACAACGTAAGCTGATAACAACTGTTGAAAGTGAACAACGCCAGACTCAGTTCATCGATGTGGGGCGATTCACCGTCATGTAGAAACCACATCCTCTCGCAGACAGCAGGCACCAACTGATTTAATAGAAGTGGCATTCCTGCTCGATGGTGTATTCTTCGAAGAGTGCAAAACATCGGGTGCTTATTGGTGAATCTTCTCCCACTCGATTCGACGCCATCTTCTTTCTGAGTGAACAATTCTTTGTCGACAACCCTGTCCAGTTCTATGTATCTTGAAAGACTCAGTTTCACCTAAGTTTCTATCCTTCGCGATAAACTCATTCCAATTAGAATGACGTCTGTTGAGAAACTTTCATGTGTATATTTGTTGAGTATCCAGGCACTTCATCCTGTAGCGTACATGGTATTAATGAGAGCCTAAGAGGAGGAGAATTACATGTAATTGGCTGACTTATCTGTTACAAATTCCCTATCGGCAGAGGAAAGGCACCTAACCCTGACAGCATGGGAGGTCGACCCTATAGCAAGTGTTCCGACAAAAAGAAGTTATATAACAAAGGACAGGAGCAAGGCCACAAACACGTAACAGACAAGCACTGAATTAATGGAATAATTGTATAATGACCATTAAACACACGTTTGAATGCGAAGTAGCCTTGTTACAGCATGGGACGACATCAGTCCACAATTACGCATTACTCGTGGCATAGTAGTCGCTCGCAGAAATGAAAAGTTACTAGAGAAGAACAATCGCGCAAGAAAGAAATGCTCGTCCAGCTCCTAGACAGATCTGACTAGTGCAAAGTGGCAAGCAATGTTAAGAAACGTATAGGAGATATTGTTGTGGAGCACGAGAGACGAGATTGAAGTGCAAAGGACGGGAAGTGCAACAATTTTTTGCCCATCAGCATCGGTGAAAAATTGGCAGTCAGCTCAGAAAGAAAGTTGTGAGCACGCTTAATTACAGCAGTCGAAGTAAGCACTTGCATACCCTCGCGGCACGAGGAGATTTGTACCGATGTAATTTTATACACGACTGATTCCAAAGTAATAGAAGCCACTTCATGTTAATTGATGATGGTGATTATTAAACATCATCTTCCCAGACCTGCGTACAAATGGTTTCTGTCTCAAATCTGTAACTAAACGGACTTGGAGAGTAGGTGACCAGAATTAAGTGTAAGACAGTGGGCCGGCCGGTGTGTCCAAGCGGTTACAAGCGCTACAGTCTGGAACCGCGTGGCCGCTACGGTCGCAGGTTCGAATCCTGCCTCGGGCATGGATGTGTGTGATGTCCTTAGGTTAGTTAGGTTTAAGTAGTTCTAAGTTCTAGGGGACTGATGACCTTAGAAGTTAAGTCCCATAGTGCTCAGAGCCATTTGAACCTTTTTTTTAAGACAGTGGAGTCCATATTCATGAAAAAAAAGAATAGTTCCCGTAGCCAACGTTACTGGATAGGGCGCGCGGGGGGTGGGGTAGGGGGGGGGGGGAGGGTACACTGGCCATTCCAGTGCTTTTTTTTTGGGGGGGGGGAGGCAAAGAAAGACTTAGGTTGATCATGCTGTGTGGTGCCAAGAGGCCTACTCTCACGAAAAAAAAAACCATCTCTTTCCGTGCTGATGTAGCTCTGCCGCGAATTTGAAAGCAGCAGTTCTGTTCTTTACTGATTTTCACCATACTGAGAGTTTCTCAAACTATTTGTTAAGATGATATGAAAGTTGCCTCGTCCCCACCATCCAGTGTTCCTGCATCTAGGTGACATAGCGTGGGTCCAAAAGGTCGGGAAAAATCGATCTATAACTGAAATTTTTGTGTTTAGTTTTTGATTTGTTAAATATTCACGTAATCGGCCAGTGATTACTGTCATTAGATTTGTAATATCGCATCACGTATGAATTCATGATTAGAATTATTATTACTCACCACAATTAAGTAGTCTTCCTTCGCAAGGGATTGGGCGATACAGCCACTGAGGGGTCTCGATGTGTGTAGGTGATACATGCCGGAAAAGTCTCACTTTCACAAATATACTGTACCATACATTACATCCTCGCATGCAAGTTCATGTAAGCAGTAACCATCCGTCTTTGGCGAACAAACATGAACTCTAAACTATGGTAAACACAACCATGAGCATGCCGCAGACGATTGTGTATTGATAATCTAATCCATTATGGAAGCAGAACTTGTGACTGTGGTCAAATTGTCGGATGTTTCTTGTTTATACTGCGGCCAAACTAATTATAATGCTTTGAAAAAAAAAAAGTTTTACTCTTGCACTGGCTGGCTTTCGAGCGACAGCAAGTTCATCCTCAGATGGTCCGTGTTACATTCGCTTTTCGCGCTGATATGCAATGGATTGTTTCAGAGTGCCATCACAAACCTTTGTTTACGTGGATAAAAAGGCAGGATCCACGGGGTGGTCCATAGGTGTGGAACCACCGTCCTAAAACAAAGCAGGTGGATAAGCAGAAATTTAAAGTTGTGTAGTGAGTTGCGTGATGGGAGTTGGGAAAGGGAGAGTGGGGAGGGGCTAATCATACATGTACAGAATTACAAGAGAAAAAACAACGGGGCCTTTCATTTGAGCATAGGTTTATACACATTATTATTATGTCACATGTTGTGCAGAAGAAGGCAAATGCTGGTGATGACACCTGCAGAAAGTGATCGAAGTGTTGTCCAACACGTTATAACTGTGTTATTAGCCACTTCCCCATTCTTTATGGGCTTTAACCGATACATCTCTCAGAATGCGAGCACAGGCGTCAGCAATCCACTCCCCACAGTGCGCCAGATTTCTTACCTTCACTGCATACACAATTCTTCCACATGTCCCCATAAATAGAAATCTAATGGACTTAAATGTGGGGAACGTGGCTACCTGACCACCGGACGTCTGTGATCATCTTCCGATGTGCCAACTGCCTTCGATGGATCATTTCAGTGAGTGTTGACATCTGACCAGTATCTGTGATTCTATTTATTTACCTCTCCGTTCACACGAAAATGAGCTTCATCCTGAAAGAATGTGTCAAAGGGAAAACTACAGTCTTCATCCAGGTTGCGTGCGGCCCACTCGGCAGACTGAACCTGACGATCTGGATCGTACTTGGATATACGTTGCTTGCTGCATTTGCATTTTGTAAGGGCGCCCTTCCTTTGTGGCCAAAATTCTCGTTATTGATGTACGCCTCACCCCAGTTTCCTACAAAACGCGAAAAGCGTTTGGAGGCCTTTCCGATAGTCCAGCTTGTGGTTTGTCTGTGACAGAGCCAGTTTCAAGGAACTTCGCGGCAAATTTCACTACCACACTGTGGCTAAATGGGCGGTTCGATGGCGTTAGCTCAAATGCTCTGCGATAATATTGGTGCTCCCCTCTCCGGATATCAGGACGATCTCAGTACATTCGACTTGTGTCAACGCCATCAGCTTTCATGCCACATGTAGGCACAGGTAGAGAATGAAGAGAGAAGCTATGCTCAAATGAAAGGCCCCTTTGTTTTCCTCGTGTTATTCTCTACCTGTTTGGTATGTCACTTTCCATTTGAAAATTACGAGTCATATCCAAGATGGCCGCCCTGTTGGTAACATATCTTCATAGGTATGTTCCTCTTCCATCTCATGCTACTTAACTTTAAATTGCTGCTTATTCACTTCTTTTTGTTTTAGAAGAGTGCCACCATACCTGTGCACCACATTGTGTAGACATTCCAACCATTTTCGCCAGCGCCAGATTCCAGCTGTAATGTCTCTTGCAGCGGTCTCTCCGCGATATTTTCAGAAATTTTATAAATTGTATAACTCAGTACATATCTCGAAATATCTCTTCTTATCTTACCGCTTCCTAACCTTTAATAAACGATGATTATCAATGCAAAGTAGTTTCAAGCCCTATTATTCCTTGGAGCGTGCATTTACTCCATGGAATAGCTTCTTTGCTATCTATGTTTTCTCTTATGAGAAGGATGATTCAGATCTTGCCGATTAGCCGTGAAAGAACGAAGATGTATATGTATGTATTGTTGAGCTAGTCGCCATCTTGATGAGATTCTGTATGAGAAGGAATTTAATACGTGAACTAAACTAAAGTAAGTGTGTTCGCGTATTATTTAACTGATTATTATTGACAGTGTCTGCTTACTATGCTGTGTTGCACGGGATCAGTGGGGAACGTCTGATTTACACTGGACGAACCTGTCGTTTTGTACGCTCAAGATATCCAGTTTATTACTTTCAATAAATGGGCTAACACGGTCTTACCAGCAGATCTCCGGTCTTCCCCATGTGATCACCGAAAGTTAATAATTATTACAAATGTATATGTGGAGCAGGACTGTCTGTAAGTCGAATCGGAAGCTGTTCCATGTCTGAGAATTTTCGTCGCACCGAGACTTCGAAATTGCTTCACTGCCTTATGGAATTTAAGTTAAGCTCAATTTAAACAGGATAGAAAGTATTGAACTGTGTGAATGTGATAAGCCTGCTTTGTGAATGAAAATTCCCTTAATATACGCATGTTTTTTACTATCCTGATCAGTGAAGCTAAAATGAGGCCGGTGTGAGAGAGGTTTTTAAATTTCAGATCCCACAAAATTATTAAACAGCGTCTTGCGACACCTAATACACGCCGGCCGTAGTGGCCGTGCGGTTCTAGGCGCTACAGTCTGGAACCGCGTGACCGCTACGGTCGCAGGTTCGAATCCTGCCTCGGGCATGGATGTATGTGACGTCCTTAGGTTAGTTAGGTTTAAGTAGTTCTAAGTTCTAGGGGACTGATGACCACAGCAGTTAAGTCCCATAGTGCTCAGAGCCATTTGAACCTAATACACAACACAAACTGCCTGTAACACCGGTCATTTGTGGCTGCACCTACTGTCGCTCGGAAGTTAGCTAATGTAAGAGTAACAGTATTTTTTAAAAAAAACATAAAGTAGCCGTAACATTAGCTCAATGCATTCGATTGTATAATTTTTTTCAATGTAGCACCATTAACACCGATGCAGTTGGCAGTTCTTTCCTATTAAACATACACGTTTTGCAGATACGTGCCTGACAAAACATTGCTCATTCAAGATATATTAATTTGAGACCATCGGTTCCTTATCTGCAAACACGTCGACGGCATGCAAACACGTCGACGGTATGATTTTGACGCTAAGGGTTTCGGGTACTCTGTGTACAGTGGTTCCTGGGTAACCAGATTGCAGAATAGTGGCGGTAGCCGCAACAGCTGCTGACGGCATCGGGAGATGTAGACGTAGATGTACAGTATATGTAGAGAAGGACTGTCTGTAAGTCGAATCGGAAGCTGTTCCATGTCTGCTCTCACCAGTCCCTAGCTGTGGACTGGCTGCCGCAGTCTTTTCCTCCGGACCTTGTCAGGTCTGAACATGCGGTGTAACACTGTGAACTCTGCGGTATTCAGCAAATTCCTGCTCAGTGTTTGCAGCACATCGCAGGAGCCCCTATGCGTTCCTTAGTATTTAGCTTCAACATCTGAGGTTTGCAGTTCCAACGATTTTCTGCTACGGGATTCTCATTATAGCCATCAGTTAGAAGACTCCTACGTAGTCTCTCAAATGTGTCCTCACATTTCGTTGGAAACTAAATGGCAGACAAGGAGAATGATCAAAACTCTCCGAGACATTAGAAACCAATCGAAGTGTCTTTTATTTAGAATCATTTCTTCTTCTCCGTAGTATTGTTGGAAAGAAGTTAAAGAAAGATAAGATGCTTTTATTTTCTTTCAGAGGTAAATTTTTTCCACTTGTATTCCTGAGCACGTTGGTTGTCGTAAGGCCGTAGAGATGAGCAAATTGATAAACGACAAGAGGAAATGCATAAGTCCACGAAAGACTAACCACTTTTGAGAAGAAGTAATTACTTTGGAACGACCTGACTTTGTGAATAGACTGATGGTATATGAGCTGTGTGAGAAAAGTACTGAGACTGATTTTTATCTACCAAATTTTTTATTTTTTCCAAACAACAATGTTGTCCGTTTCAAAGTAGTTCCGTTAGACAGCTATACACCGGCGGAGTCGTTGTTCCCAGTCTGGTAGCAGCGCTGAAAGGTTTCAAGAGGCAGGGATTTTAACACGTCGGTCACTTTCTTTTTAACGTTCTCCAGAGTTCCAAAATGACATTTTTCAATTTCGGGAAAAAAAGAAAAGACAGGACTCAGATGAGGTGAACAGTGGGGGTGGAGGGGCTGCGGAACAACAGGACTGTCTTCTGTGGTCATAAATTCCGTGATGGAAGTGAATTTGAGACATGGGTGTTGTCATGATGCAGCATTAGCTTGTCCACAATGTCTGCTGTCACTCGGTTCGCCCTTGCCCTGAGCCTTTCCACGATATCTTTGTAAAACACACGGCTTACAGTTTGTTCTGGAGAAACAAATTCTTTATGCGCCGTACCCTTACTGCCAGAAAGGCAAACCAGCATTTTTTTTATCTCCGATTTGCTCCTTCCATCTTTTTTCCGTCGAGGAGAAGTCTCAATGTGCTATTCCTCATTTTGCTGCTTTGTCTCAGGATGGTACTCAAAAATCCAGGATTCATCATCTGCGATGATATGACTGAACCATTGGTGGTCATTGACAGCCCTCTCAAGAAGATCAATGCACACGTTTCTTCAATTGTCCTTCTCCTCCGGTTTGAGGTTTTTCGGCACCATTTTGGCACAAATCTTTTGCATGTGCGGTGTTTAACAGGTAACCGAGCGGCCTTATTGTTAAACGCCGGTCTGATCTCACCAGAGCACTCACACGTTCGACACTTTCGTCGGCTTTTGAAGCTGAAGGGCTTCCTAAGCGAGGTTCATCTTCAACGCGTTCTCGGCGTTCTAAAAATGGTTAGTGCCAGCGAAGAACTTGTGCTCTTCATCAGGAATATTACCTATAGGCCTGTTTCAAATTTTTAGAGGTCATACTCGCGGAATCCCTAATTTGAACACAAAACTTGATGGCATAACGTTCTAAACTTCACTGTTCTATTTTCGTAATACACAACTAAAACACAACTTCACTGCTGGCGCTATCAAAAGTTACATAACGGCTGTAGGAATCTGACTCTCGGACTGAGCACGTGGAAGAGATCAACACACCGGTTTACACAAGCAGAACAACACATTAGTACCGGATCGCTAGCAGTGTTGTCAGTCTCATTCGATTTCTCATGCGTCTCGTAAATGGACGATGGACAATGTATAAACTTAATGAGGTACTGTCTGAACAACAGAAAAAGAAAACTATTGTGATTTCGTTACGGGAGACCAAGAAACCCGAAACAATTCTTATCTATAACTCAAACTTTATGTTACGTCATGTAACTTTTGACAGCGCCAGCAGTGAAGTTGTGTTTTAGTTGTGTATTACGAAAATAGAACAGCGAAGTTTAGAACGTTATGCCATCAAGTTTGACAAATTGTGCCATGGTTACAGTGTCAGCCGGAGAACGAAACGTTGGCCGGTAAGATTCTTTTTCGGGATGATGCATCAATGTGGCGTCAGCTCTATGGCTTTGTACCTTTTTAATGCAAAAAATCCTAAACTCAGCCGAAGAAAGTATTTGCAGATATTGGCAAAGAACTTGATAAAATCATGGCTCTATGAACGACTGGAAATTCCAACGATTCAGAGAGGAATCAAACTTGCTATTCGAGAAATACTGCAGATTGCAGCAGAGCGTCAAGTTGCAAATGACGTCGAGCCACTCCTTCTGCCCTCGAGAAAGAGATCGGGAAACAAAACTTATCTGTTCATCATGCCGATCTGCTACGCGTGAGGAACATCGTGCAATGGTTTGCAGAGATTGTACGGAGTAGAAAAAGGACATAAACCACTTCAAGGCACATTATCAATTTTTATTACATTTTTCACTTAATGGTTAATTAATTTTGTTAGAATTCAATGATCTAAAGTTTATTTAACAGTATGTGAAATAAATGTAGTTTATAGTGTGTAAATAAAAGTCCTGGTAACAGATATAATTACTTTACACTTTATACCTATTTTGTAAGAGCCTATAACTATGATGTAAGAGGATTTGGGTAATTTTCGTAGTAAGAAGTATCTTTTTTGTGTGATATTATAAGAAAATCTTTAAATGCTTTCACTTTTCCAAAAACACTAAATTATTCTACTTTTTATGTACTTTCTGAAAATTGAATATATTCAATCCAGTTTTTAAAATTTCAATTTTTATTTATTTTTTTGGAGATCAATACGTTTTAGTAAATAAGAATGTAGCATCTTTCGAAAATTGCTACTAAAATTCGATAAGACAAGTTTTCCAACCAAAAATTGTTTCAGCACGATTAAATGTACACGAGAAATATGTAAACAGAATATTTTCAAAAATTAAAAAAAAATGTGGTAAATATAAGAAGAAATACATTGAGGTCCACGAGACCCCAAGGTTATATTTGTGTATATTCTAATCAAGTGTTGTATTTAAAGGTTAAACAATAACAGCATTTGAGAAGTGACTCACCGTGTGTATGTGTGTGAGTGTGTGTGTGTGTGGGTGGGTGAGTGGGAGGTGGTGGATGAATGGGTGTATGTCACCTATAACCGAGCTGTAGCCGATGTGGCAACACCGTAGAGGCAAGTGACAGACGTCAACTATCAAGTATGTCTAATAGGACTGTAGTCAGCAATGCACAGGGAGTTTCTGGCGGACCACGCGTTCACCTCGTGCCTCGTCAAGAGACACACGGTACTGGAGGCTTCTAAGCACAAGCCAGTGGCCAGTAGTACCAACTGTCGTCGTTCAGGAGTACCTCGCCTCCCTTCTCGACGTAGCCATCGCTTTCCTCTGACACCATCAGCGGTGTGCGGTAATTCGCAACTGGTCCGTGGACGCAGAAAAGGCGACGCAGGAAGGGCGACGCACTGTGTAATGTGCACTTAGCCTCGGGGTAAGTCGTCGCGGCGGGGTCTGAGTCCGCAACGGACGGGGGAACAATACAGCAGCGGTGGCGCGGACGCCAGACATCGAGGACTCGGAGCAACATGATTTGCAAGGCTGTTCGTTATGTTAACTTTCGAACGCGAAGACAGCACAGTGGTACTGCGCAGAACCTCTGCAGTCCCACTTCGAGCATCAGCGCGGTCGCCCAATGCCGTTCACTACCGCTATGGCGCAGGCGCCACTCTACTTTTATATCTTTTTTCACGGAAGGCAGCGTAAAGTATGTGGTGGACGTTGCACGGTGAAAAGCTAAAGCGATTCAATTCCGCTGTATCGTCCTCGGCTAATTGCGTCTTTCGGATCGGAAGCGGTATGAACTTTGTATTCGCTGCTTTTCACACAACTAGCTCCTCATGTTGTGTCATGAGATCGAGCGGAGGGCTTCCAGTTCTCATGCACCAAGTATAAATCTCTGACGGTAGCCATCGACCAGTCTTATTTCTCCTTTCCCTATTCCATTCACAAATAGCGTAACACAACAATTACAGTCACAAACTAATTTTTTCTTTTTGATTTTGTAATGCTTGTAGTGTTCTACAGGATGTCTCACAATTCCTATTGGAGGGCTCTAGAGGTTCTAGAGGGGTCTTAGTAGATAAAGTTTTGGTAAGGAACGCACGTCCGAGAAGACACCGTTTGGATGTACAATAAGTTTGGCGGTCGGATTAGTTTCAAATCTCCTGCTTCACGGACGCACACGAACTGAGAAGATGGGTCTGTCGTCAGCCCCTGTTGTAATTATGTCGCATACCAGTTTTCTCGTACTGCAAAAACAATGTGAGAAATTGGTACGTCCGCAACTAGGAGGGTTGACTGTGGTGTTCAACGGACGTGCCGCACTGTCGACTTTGAAGAGGTTGGACTGG
This sequence comes from Schistocerca cancellata, assembly GCF_023864275.1. Classification (NCBI taxonomy): domain Eukaryota; kingdom Metazoa; phylum Arthropoda; class Insecta; order Orthoptera; family Acrididae; genus Schistocerca; species Schistocerca cancellata. The sequence goes on from NC_064626.1 coordinate 569,953,056, forward strand.
GTTGTTTGGGGAAGGAGACCAGACAGCGAGGTCATCGGTCTCATCGGATTAGGGAAGGATGGGGAAGTAAGTTGGCCGTGCCCTTTCAGAGGAACCATCCCGGCATTTGCCAGGAGTGATTTAGGGAAATCACGGAAAACCTAAATCAGGATGGCCGGACGCGGGATTGAGCCGTCGTCCTCGCGAATGCGAGTCCAGTGTCTAACCACTGCGCCACCTCGCTCGGTCGACATTGAAGAGGACGGACGGTCTTTGTCACGTAAGAGAGCACGAGAATTCGGATCCAAAAGGTACATTTCCGGACATCGTTTTTTATCAATACTTTATCTACTCAGCTTCCTCTTCAGCTCCTAGAAACCTTTGATAGGAATTACGGAACATCCCGTATGTAACTCGATATTATCTTTGTACATTTCACATACTTTCTATTTCACTTAACCCTAACATTACGAACAGATTTTTCAAAACGCGTATTATCAATGGGCGCAAGGTTCTTCATCCCTACCCAAGAAAAAGTTTTAAAAAAACTAAATTCGTTAACTGTTGTCGATTTATATTGACAACATACACTGAAGCACCAAAGAAACTGGTATAGGCATGCGTATTCAAATACAGATCTATGTAAAACGGCAGAAGATGGCGCTGCGGTCGGTTACGCCTATCTAACACAAGTGTCTGGCGCAATTGTTACATCGGTTACTGCTGCTGCAATGGCAGGTTATCAAGATTAAATTGAGTTTGAACGTGGTGTTACACTCACGCACGAGCGATGGGAAACAGCATCTCTGAGGCAGCGATGAAGTGGGGATTTTCCCGTACGACCATTTCACGAGTGTACCGTGAATATCATGAATCAGGTAAAACAGCAAATCTCCGACAGTGCTGCGGCCGGAAAAAGAACGGGACCAACGACCACAGAAGAGAATAGCTCAACGTGGCAGAAGTGCAGCCCTTACGCAAATTTCTGCAGATTTCAATGCTGGGCCTATAACCCTACCACTACTATTGTAATTTAGTATGCTTTTCCTAAATAATAGAAAACCTTGTCTCAAAGTTGCCACGTATAACCATCTTACTAAGTTTAGTTTCCAAATAAAGTACACTGTGGGAGGATAGTCCTGTTAATAGGAAAAGCTAGTCAATAGAGTTACTCTTTTTACAGGATTTGACCGTGTGTTGTGTCTAATGGATAATTAAATCAGACTATTCAATTCTTTTCCTAAGATCTTATCCAGCAGTTAGAAAGAAACACAGTATGAATAGCATTATACTGAAGCTAGGACAATTCAGTTCCAAGTTCATTTAGTGCTTTAAAATATGTACTAACGGTCGCCAGACTATCCAGACAATGAAACAGTGAAGTAATGGAAAAGCAAAAGTATGAATTTTGCCTAATTCCTTGCTACTGTTTAAGTTGCTTCTTCAAATAACTATTACATCACGTAAACAATGTTGGTGCAGACACTGGAATTATTTGACTACTACACGCTGATACATTACGTTTTTAAAAGAGAAAAAGTCCAGTAGATAACTTCAAGGAAGCTAAAAAAATTTGGCCAGGGGGGACCTTTAGAAAAGCACTTTCCATAACCAAGAAACTAAAATGCTAAAATGCATAGACACTAAAGCACGCACTTTTTATACTAACATTTAACTTCAAGAAAACTTCTTTCTTACTGGAATTTGCTTTCAAAAGCTATTACTCTTTGAACTAACTCTGTATCGTCATTTCATATATTCTAGTAACTTTGCTTCACTCTGAATTTTACGTAAGCGAATTTTTACTATAACACTTTACAATAGATAAGAAAACTTTTAAAACAAGTATAGTTTGACTTTAATTCTCTGTAATGCGTTAAGGCATGTGCGTGTTATTAGTCTAATTATAACTTTCATTACGCCTTTCAGTGAAACAACTAAGACAACTTTTCTTTAACTGTTGCTGAAGATGAAAATATTTATGAATTCTTTATGATGCAAAATTACATTTAAATTCACTCTATTCAATTTACACTCTTCCAGTACTGAGACGTAATTTCATTACTATAGGATTTAGTCCCTCACACATGTCTCATTATTTACACAAGAACAATTTAAATGGTGCCTGTTTATGTTAACATGGCACTTCATAAGTCTGTAAAACGGGATACTCGGATTAATCAAACACCAGGAAGGAGCCCTATATAGGTGTGTGATTAGGATGAAATAACAGGGTGAACCAGTTTCTTTAAAGTTCAGGAATGATAATTCATTAATAAAACACAGTTGAAATTAATGGCTCACGCTGTACAAAAGTAAAATACAAAAAAAATCTTATCTGGTGGCTGTAGGCTAGGATGTGGTGAACAATTATGACAGCTACACAGTACGGCCTGCAAGTATCTTGCTGTATGGGCTCGATTTATCTTCTTGGCGTCGTTCAATTTTACGTACAATAGCCCAACAACTCGCAGTTATGTCGTAAGCCGTTTGCAGTCTTCATCCGAGGCATTTTGTGCAAATCTGCAGGTAAACCTTCTCCTGCTCCACAAGAGTGCTGCCTCAATCACTGCTGCCTACAATTTGTGTGACTTACTTCCCGCGCTTGCTATAGGTAGCGCGCCAATTCGCCCTTGTCACCTTTTCCACTACCCAGAGCCACGTTCGTTTCAAACGAAATCACACTGGCTTTGACATAACACCTATTTCTTACATTGTTTCTAAGCGTGACCATTTCTTACAATTGTCAAATTTAAATCAACATGAAAAGTTTATGCACACAAATATTTTTAAATACAAAATATCATTAGAAAATTATTTTACGTAATAAACAATTTACATAGTGTGTTACATACATCAGAAACATACAATGCAAAGAACTTCAACCTCCAGTATAGCACACTTTACTTTGCATATACAGAAAATATAGTACCAATATGTGAAAATTTTAAAGCAAAAAATTATAAAAGATTTAGATGAACCATAAACAAGAAGTGTTATAGGCCCTCAACAAGTGTCAGCGTGCGAACGATTCAGTGAAACATCATCGATATGGGCTTTCGGAGTCGAGGGCCCACTCCTGTACCCTTGATGATTGCACGACAGAAAGCTTAACGCCTCGCCTGGACCCGTCAACACCGACATTGGCCTCTTGATGACTGGACACATTTTGCCTGGTCGGACGAGTCTCGATTCAAAATTATTGTATCGAGCTGATGGACGTGTACGGGTATGGGGACAATTTCATGAATCCATAGACCCTGTATGCCAGCAGGGGACTGTTCAAGCTGATGGAGGCTCTGTAATGGTGTGGGGCGTATGCAGTTGGAGTGATACGGGATACCTGATACATCTAGATACGACTCTGACAGGCGACACGTACGTAAGCATCCTGTCTGATCACCTGCATCCATTTACGTCCATTGTGCATTCCGAGGGACTTCGGAAATTCCAGCAGGACAATGCGATACCCCACACGTCCAGAATTGCTGCAGAGTGGCTCCAGGAACGCTCTTCTGAGTTTAAACACATCCAATGGCCTCCAAACGCCCCAGACATGAACATTATTGAATTTTTGGGATGCCTTGCAACGTGCTGTTCAGAACTGATCTCCCCAACCCCCCGCCCCCCTCGTACTCTTACCTATTTATGGACAGCCCTGCAGGATTCATGGTGTCAGTTCCCTCCAGCACTACTTCAGACATTAGTCGAGGCCATGCCACGTCATGTTGTGGCACTTGTTCGTGCTCGCGAGGGCCATGCACGATATTAGGTAGGTGTACCAGTTTCTTTGACTCTTCGGTGTACTTTTTAAAGAGGTACTGAGATGTCAGCAGGGTCCAGGACATGAAAGTATGTTTTACTACACACTTAGAAACGTCAACACATTTTCAGCAACATGTACTACAAAGAGGGCAGGATGAGTGGCCGTACGTTATAGCCGCCCTAAAGAAATTTAAAAAATACAGATTTCTTCAGTTTCGTTAACTTTTACTCACAACATGCTTTTTGAAGAGATATGGATGTGTCAGTAAGAGTTTGAACCTGAAAACATTGAATATTACTTTCACAGGGGAAAGTGACATATACTGCTAACACTTAAATTTTTGGGTTAAATTTAACTGAAAAATTTAATAAATTTTTGGAATCAGATAGAATAATTCATCAGAAACAATAATTTTTTTCAAAATTTTAAAATACAACGTAATTGATTACATTACAATATTTTGAGAAGGTGGGCACACAAATTACCCCCCCCCCCCCCCCCCCCCGGTTTTACGAAGGTCCATGAACAAGTTTTTGGTTTTAATTAATTAGTTTCGTTCTTATAAGCAACAATAATCTGAATTGTAGTCAAACTAAAAGCTCTGTATGAATGTATTATATCTCTAAACGAGCGAAAATATTGTCGGTTTGAAATAGGCATTGTTAATCCGCTGCGCGCGAGCAAGCGAGTCCGTTTTCGAGACACTGGATTGCGCAGAAGGTTCGTGATGTAAGGGGCGTTGAGGTCGCGCTTGCCGGTAGCCGTCCTGTGACTTGGTGTGGACAGAACACGTGTGGACAGACTCATTAGTTTGAGGAGAGCGTCCAGCCAGACGGAGACGGAGATGCAAATGAATGAGACGACGCACACTGTCGAACAGCTTGGTGTCTGGACTACAACGGCATCATAGGCAGCTGCGTTTCCAGTGACGCGCCGCCCCCGAACCGTTAGGGCGGTGAGTAGATGAACACTGTTAACTTGGCCACTAATTTCATTTTCTAAACACTTGCAATAATATATCGAGTCAGTCATAAAACCAAAATTTGTGTTCCAGTACACTGATTTCCTGTTGTAACTACCGGCCCCTCTCTCCTGATGAATCATTTTAAAATTACGAATTGCTAGAAAAAATCGAACTTGATTGTTAAATCCATTACTCGAACTCATACAGCTGTTGTAGACATTTTGTGCTGCATTGCACTGAGCAACCATTTAGGTAGAAAAATCAGCTGGAGTACGGCAGAACCTCGCATAGCGTCGACCATGATTCGTTCCAGAATCTTAGTCCTAGTGGGAAACTTTCTTTAAGCGAAACAATTTATTCCATATAAGTTAATTTAAAATATAATAAAGCATTTAGTGCAGAAAAGTACTGAAAGTTTTATCTTATTCATGCCATTTATCGAAAGAAAATTATACATAAAGTATTATGTACTTTATTATTCATGATACGTAACTAATTCTTTCTTTACTAGGAATTTGTTCCTGCCGACGCTTCAACACTTAAAGGCGAAAATGCGACACAGCATTATTGTCAAATAAATTTTAGCGCGCATAGCCAGTGCTTCATTGGGTTGGTGATATTCAGTGTACAATGCAACCGATTCCCGTGTTTTCAGCATTTCTCGAATTACGCCAGAACAATGCTGCCTTGCTGTTACCGCCGCCTCGTACTCCCCTGAAGAACTCTCTTCTGACACAATCCCGTTGACTACAGGCTCTGACTCAAATGCCTCAAAGTCACATTCGCCAACGCATTCTGGACAAAGCTTCTTCCAAGCAGAAGAGAGAGTTCTCGTAGTAACCCCTTACCACTGACGAAGGCAGCGATGTTGAAGCATGGATCCAAAACTCTGTGAGAGTGAGGTTGGTAGCTTCCGTCAACTCAAAGCAATGCTCGAAGAGTGCTTTTGTGTAGAGCTTCTTAAAGTTAGAAATAAGCTGCTGGTCCAGAGGCTGGAGTAACGGAGTATTGTCAGGGCGCAGAAATTGTATCTTGATGAACTGAAATTCTTCTAGGACGTGACCTTGTAGGCCTGGAGAATGGGCTACAGCGTTGTCCATAACAAGCAAGGCATGGAGTGGCACATTAATCTCAAGCAAATATTTTTTTCACCGAAGGACCGAAAACTTTATTGATCCAGTCACAAAAAAGTCACCCAAGCCTTGTTGTTGGACCTCATCACATTTAACCTGCTCTTTCCAGAAGAGCAGGTTGCACTTCTTGAAGGCTCGTGGAGTTTCTGAATGTTAAAGAAGCAGTGGTTTAATTTCCAAATCGCCGCTTGCATTGGGACAGAATATCAGTGTGAGACGGTCTTTCATTGGCTTGTGACCTAGCAATGCAGTCTCCTCTGCTGTTATATAGGTATGGTTCGGCATCTTTTTCCAGAATAGACCCGTCTCGTCACAATTAAAAACCTGTTGCGGCCAATAAACCTCAGAGTCTACGAGCAGCTTGAAGTTGCTGACGAAGTGCTTGCTGCCTTTGTATCGGAGCTGGGTGCTTCGCCGTGGCTCACAACGCTATGGATGCCGGTTCTTCGCTTAAACTTCTCGAACCATCCACGGCTTCCCTTCGGCCGCTGATGATCCGGGCGTTTTCTTAATGTGGTCGGGGAAAATCATTCTTGCCTTCTCGCAAATGATGTTCTCATTGATAGTGTCGCCTTCCTTTTCATAATCTTGTCCTTGTTCTTGAGAATAGTGGAAATAATTGAGGTATACCGATTGTATGTGCGTGCTAAATCAGCAACGCTCACACCACATTCGTGTTTTTCAATGATTTTACGTTTCATTTCTAGGGTCATTTTCTTTTTCTTATGGTCGTATTCTTGCGGATTTATCTTCGGGGATTTTTCTACGAAGGTTATTAAAATTTACACTCGGAAAAATGCTGTGTGAACACAAGTTTAGAAAAATTTGTGATCACAACCTGCACTCTGAAGGTAGCAGAAAAAGCGCTAACGCCAGACTGCAGTACGTACTAAATACATTGTTCGTATATCTCTGCCAACAGTGAAAGGTGGTCGTATTGTTGAACGTTTCCCCGCCGCATGCGAACGGCTGGTGACGTCACATTAAATCGTCGACACTCGCTAAGCGAAACATCGCTCGTTAAGCGAGTCATTTTTTGTACGATTTGCGTTGCTCGTTATGCGAACTAAGCTATATGGGAGGTTCTCGTTAAACGAGGTTCCACTGTATTGCATTTACACCGTTAATACTTACTGTTGAACTGTTACACGTTTTGGAATTAATGGAAAAGCGTCTAGCAAGGGCCATTTAAGCTAAAACTGGTATAAAATTTCTGTTTTTTTGAAATAAGGTATAATTGCATAAAAACTTTATTCGAACATTTGTTTTTGCGTAAATTGTGAGAAAACGATTTCTAACCAAAACGTCACGCAGCAAGATTTTCTAAGACTTACACTCCGAGATGCTAAGAAAAGTGTCGGGTAGTAAGGCCCACACTACAAAATAACAGTACATAGGCTTTTAAATAAAAAAAGTGTTTTTGTGGTTATGGCAAGTTTACAAGATAGTGAAAAGAAGCAGTTGGTTAAAAAATCTTTTAATTTACGATAGATTGAACTTGACACAACACATTACGCTTGGGGACTGAGGTTTTCCGTAAGACAGTTTTTGATGCTTCTTCATAATGATTTGATAGAAATCATTTCCTGCCAGTTTCTTTGCTCCTTGAAATCCTTAGCGCAATTTTAAATTTTCTGCCAAATCATAGTCGAACTTCTGAAACTCAGACATAGCTAGTGGCATTCATCCGGAATCTACATCTCTCACATGTGCTACAAGAATTTCTTCGTAATTTTCGTCACATGTTGGTCTGAAGAATTTCACCGAGGTTTCTTAGATGTCTGCTGATTCCATATAATGATGCTAATCTCTTTTGCAGTGTAGTTCTAGGAACCTTAGAACGATCGGCAGGAGACCTGTCGGTCATTTCGCCTTGCAGCACACTTGACTACTTGCTTTCCTGCAGTCTCAGACCACTCTCCTCGATCCTCAGCCTTGTTATCATGCCCTAAAAACGAAACAAAAATTACCTACATGACTTATACCACCCGACTTTGTTATGACCCACACTACCCGACCGAAATTACACATTAAAACATGGCAGAAACAGAAATCTGCTTGAGTGAACAGAACTTCACTGTTACGATGAATCTAAATTAGACTTCTTAAGTATTAATTTTTATCTTTAACGCTATAAACTGGTGCTGAAAATAAACCGCTGACCAGCATCGACACTCAAAAACGAATAAAATTTACTTGCGACAAAAATTCAGCAGCGGCGCCACTCAAATTCTAGTACATATCGGAATGATGTTTGCGCTTTATTACAAGCCCTGCATGCGTCGGCTGTTTTGCGGCAAATCCAAAAAAAACCAAGTAGCCCTTACCACCCGCCGACACATACTACCCGCCGTTACCCTACTAAGTTTCCTGAGTGCTACATGTGTCTGACGTAAATGACGAGCAAATATTCTGATACGAATACCTGACAGGATAGCTCCTGATTCATTATTGTTGTCAGTTCTATTTCTTGAAACTGGCAGGCAGATCGAAGTGATTTCAGCAGCTTTACTTCGTTTTACGGCAATGAGACCAGCGCTGACATTTTAATTAAGTGTGTCATGAATCCTTGCCTAAGACAGTTTTAGTTTTACTATTCCCGGTGCTTTGACATTATTTTTATGAGGGGACCGGTCAAAATCTACACACACACACACACACACACACACACACAATGATCAGCCAAAACATTATGACCACCTGTTTAATAGCATGCCGGTCAATCCATGGAGCGCAATGCGGCAGCGATACAGCGTAGCATGGATTGTACAAGTCTTCCGTAGGTTTCAGGAGGTTCAAAATGGCTCTGAGCACTATGGGACTTAACATCTATGGTCATCAGTCCCCTAGAACTTAGAACTACTTAAACCTAACTAACCTAAGGACATCACACAACACCCAGCCATCACGAGGCAGAGAAAATCCCTGACCCCGCCGGGAATCGAACCCGGGAACCCGGGCGTGGGAAGCGAGAACGCTACCGCACGACCACGAGATGCGCGCGTTTCAGGAGGTATGTGGCACCAGACATCTAAGTACAAATCAGACATTTCCCGTCAACTACGCGTTTGTGGGCGCGGAACTGGTGTCTGATAACATTCCAGGTGTATTCCATCAGACTCAGAAAATGCGACCTTGGTGGCCACGACATGGACGTGGGCCGGCTGTGTGGCCGAGCGGTTCTAGGCACTTCAGTCTGGAACCGCGCGATCGCTACGGTCGCAGGTTTGAATCCTTCCTCGGGCATGAAAGTGTGTGTTGTTCTTAGGTTAGTCAGGTTTAAGTAGTTCTAAGTTCTAGGGGACTGATGACCTCAGATGTTAAGTCCCATAGTGCTCAGAGCCATTTGAACCATGGACGTGGATTCACTATCACGTTGCTCAAATCACTATAGCAAGATTCTGTCCTTGTAACGCGGACAGGTATCTTGCTGGAAGGTGCCATCGTCGTCGGGGAAAACACCAAGATGAAAGGGCACTGGTGTGCGCAATAATGTTCACTAGTCCACAGCTGTAACGCTACCTCCGACTATTAGCATAGGCTCCGTGAAATCTCGGGTGTCCCCTGTACTATAATACCGTCACCCACCAACCTACACCAAAAAATGTAATTTATTCGATGAAGCGTCACGTTTCCATTGACCCACAGTCGCATATCGATGATTCAATGCCCACTGCAAATGAAGACGGTGATGTCGTCTGGTCAACACGGGAAAGCGTAAGGGTTGTCTGTGCAGAGACCAACGTTCAACAATGTGCACAGAACACTTGTGCCTGCACCAGCATTGTACTCATTTCTCAGGTCAACGACAAATCGCGCCTGTACTGCTTAATAGAGCGGTCAAACCAGTGATGAGGTGTGGGCATCCAACACCAAAATCGCCTACTTGTTGTTTCAATCACATTTCAGAAACACTCACGCCAGTAGCATGCAGACAGCCGACCAGCTTCGCCGTTCATGGGATGATCGTTTCCAGATACTGGGCCATAATAATCTGCCCTCTGCCACAGTCGTTTATGTCATTGGATTTCTCCATTTGTCGGCCTTATCACCATTAGAATAATTCCACATTCGTATCTGCTCCGGTTATACACTTTCGTGACCGAGCGGTTCTAGGCGCTTCAGTCCGGAACCGCGCTGCTGCTACGGTCGTAGGTTCGAATCTTGCCTCGGGTATGGATGTGTGTGATGTCCTTAGATTAGTTAGGTGTAAGTAGTTCTAAGTCTAGGGGACTGATGACCTCAGATGTTAAGTTCCATAGTGCTCAGAGCCATTTGAACCATTTTTATACACTTTCGTTATCGCGTCACGTGCCCACAACGCCACCAAACGGTATTCAATCTCGCGGTGCGATGTGGTCATCAGTGTATGTGCTGAGTCCTTCACATAACATTACCTCTAACTTAACTGTTTACTCCTATCTGTGACAAGCTCGATTCACTATTATTAAAAATCGTGTTCCTTGATGCAAAAGTGTCCTCCACAGATATATTTTGCCACGACATGCAAGTTGTGACGACAGTGCCCCATAGACCTACGTAGGTACTGTTTTCTCTATTACACAGTCTGTGCGTGCGCTATAGCTCGCAATCAACATTAGTGCTGCAGATTCGGCTAAATGCATTCCGAAAACAGGCGTTCAGAGGCAGTAGCACATGAGAAAAAAGACTGTCGCTACCGCTCTCGATGAGGCCGAGTTTATGTAATTATCGCGTCGTGGTCATTCCGCAAAATGTACTCTATCTGATCAAAACCATCCGGACACCCCTATGTATTGAGCAATTGACCACCAAATATCACCAGTGGCGAACCCACCAGTATAAAGGGAGGCAGATAGCATTGTAGTGTCAGTAGAGGAATGGCCCGGTCAGGAGAGCTGAGTAATTTCGAACGTGGACTAGTAATTGCATGTCATCTGAGAAAGAAATCCCACAGGGACATTGCAGCCTTTTTAAAGCTATCCCTGTCGACTGTTGGTGATGTGGCTGTGAAACGAACCGTGAAGAACAACCACAGCTAAACCAAGGCCATGAAGACCTCATACGGCGACGGACACAGACCATCGAGCGTGCGGAATCTGGTTGTAAGAAATAACATGAAATCAGCGGACAGAATCACTCGGGGGTTCCGAAGTGCTGACAGCAGACCAGCTAGCACAATCACTGAACGTAGGAGTTGAAAAGTATGGAGTACAATGATCGACGAGCTGCCCGTAAGACGTTTCTGTCGTTAGTGCTAAGCGACGCTTGATGTGGTGTAAAAAACGACGCCACTGGACAGTGGATCACCGAAAACGAGTGGTTTGGAGTGACGAATCACGCTGGATCCCGCGGTAATCCGATGGAATGGGTTGGATTTAGATGATCCCTGGAAAACTTTAGCTTTCAATATGTGTTGTGCCAATAGTGAAGTACAGACGAGGTAGTGTTGTCATTTGCGTGTGAGTTTGGTAGTTAGGGTGTGATCCTCTTTGGCACTTAAGAAAAACTTGATACCCGGAAGGATGCACTACTGGCCATTAAAATTGCTACACCACGAAGATGACGCGCTACAGACGCGAAATTCAACCGACAGGAAGAAGATGTTGTGATATGCAAATGATTAGCTTTTCGGAGCATTCACACAAGGTTGGCGCTGGTGGCGACACCTACAACGTGCTGACATTAGGAAAGTTTCCAACCGATTTCTCATACACAAACAGCAGTTGACCGGCGTTGCCTGGTGAAACGTTGTTGTGATGCCTCGTGTAAGGAGGAGAAATGCGTACCATCACGTTTCCGACTTTGATAAAGGTCGGATTGTGGCCTATCCCGATTGCGGTTTATCGTATCGCGACAGTGCTGCTCGTGTTGGTCGAGATCCAATGATTGTTACCAAAATATGGAATCGGTGGGTTCAGGAGAGTAATACGGAACGCCTTGCTGGATCCCAACGGCCTTGTATCACTAGCAGTCGAGATGACAGGCATCTTATCCGCGTGGCTGTAACGGATCGCGCAGCCACGTCTCTATTCCTGAGTCAACAGATGGGGACGTTTGCAAGACAACAACCATCTGCACGAACAGTTCGACGACGTTTGCAGCAGCATGGACTATCAGCTCGGAGACCGTGGCTGCGGTTACCCTTGACGCTGCATCACAGACAGGAGCGCCTGCGATGGTGTACTCAACGACGAACCTGGGTGCACGAATGGCATACCGTCATTTTTTCGGATGAATCCAGGTTCTGTTTACAGCATCATGATGGACGCATCCGTGTTTGGCGACATCGCGGTGAACGCACATTAGAAGTGTGTATTCATCATCGCCATACTGGCGTATCACCCAGCGTGATGGTATGGGGTGCCATTGGTTACACGTGTCGGCCATCTCTTGCTCGCATTGACGGCACTTTGAACAGTGGACGTTACATTTCAGAAGTGTTACGCCCGTGGCTCTACCCTTCATTCGATTCCTGCGAAACCCTTCATTTCAGAAGGATAATGTACGACCGCATGTTGCAGGTCCTGTACGGGCCTTTCTGGATACAGAAAATGTTCTATTCTGCCCTGGCCAGCAGATTCTCCAGATCTCTCACCGATTGAAAACGTCTGGTCAGTGGTGGCCTAGCAACTGGCTCGTCACAATACGCCAGTCACGACTCTTGATGAATTGTGGTATCATGTTGAAACTGTACCTGTACACGCCATCCAAGCTCTGTTTGACTCAATGCCCAGGCGTATCAAGGACGTTATTACGGCCAGAGGTGGTTGTTCTGGGTACTGATTTGTCAGGATCTATGCACCCAAATTGCGTGAAAATGTAATCACATGTCAGTTCTAGTGTAATATATTTGTCCAATGAATAGCCGTTTATCATCTGCATTTCTTCTTGGTGTAGCAATTTTAATGGCCAGTAGTGTATTAACACATTTTATGGCATTGTGTAGTGCGTGTAATTGAGAAACAGTTTGGATGCAATGTTTCTGTCCGCAAGACAATTCAACCTATTATAAGATAGCGTCTGTGAGCCGATGATTTGTGGACAATAATAATCCAGATATTGACTGGCCTGCCCAGAGGTCCGACATCAACCCAATGGAACACATTTGGGATGAGACAGAACGTCGACTTCGCTCCAGACCTCAGTGTACAAAGTCCGTTGCTTGTTTCGGCTCTTGAGGAAGAATGGGATGTCATACCTCCACAGACATTCTACCCTTCAATGAAAGTGTCCCCAGTAGAGTTCAAGCCGTCATAAAGGTGGACACATCCCAAATTTGTATGCTCTACCACGTGTCTGGATACTCTTGATCAGATAGTGTAATTACCAGAGATGTCTTTTACTAAACATATGTGGCATACTACTGCGCCAATAACATTCTACTAGAGAAGTTAAGTTTGTGTGGAAACTTGATGTCTGCGTTGGTTCCTAATTAACAAACAGGGGTAGGAAGGAAATTTGTGGTTTAACGCCCCGTTGAGGACTAGATCACTAGATTTGGAGCACAAAATTTTCAAATAAATAGCCCTGACTGTTTTCCTTAAATAATTGAGAGAAACCACAGAAACTCTTCATCTAGATGACTCAAGGAGAATTGGAACCACCTTACTTCTAATTGTGGGTCCAGTGTCTTGAGTACTGCTTTTCACACGATCGATCATGTCACATTTTTTTATTCTACGTTATTGATCCATAATGTTTTGCATCAGGAGGCAGAAATAGCACTTCTTGCAGATTTTATTAGTCATATTGTTAAACCGAAGAAAGCATCTACAGGGAAACTAGTAAATGATGATTTTCTTAATATCCTTAACTACTGTTGCACAAATAAGCTTTCATTATTGTTATTATTATTGTTATGTTGTTAAAGTTTGAAACAAAACTGCCCATACATTCTAGCAGTGTCAAAAATAATCCCACCTCTCAAGGGCGTACCCAGGATCTGAACAGGGGGGGGGGGGGGGGGGGGGTAGGTCATCCTAGTCTCAGGAAACAAGGACTCGAGACAGACAACATACAGCACTTCTTATTGAATAAAACAGTAAACCAGTGAAAACTGCTTTTAATAAACATTTTAAATACAAGAATGCACTTGTACAATCCGAGAAAACATGCAGCATTTCTTATTAAATAAAACAGTACACTAGTGAAAAACTGCTTTCAATAAACATTTTAAATATAAGAATGCACTTGTTTAAAAATACAACTTTTTAATTCAGTAATAATCTTCTAGGATTTGCCGCAAATTTCTCAGTTACTTTCACCTGGCCGTGAGCCATGAGATATTGTTGTTATTTGTGAACTTGTTAATATATTCACATCATTTACACTCCTATGACTTTTAGTAAATGCAACACGAAGCAGACACAATTCTAATTCAGGCAACAATCAATTTATGTCTGAAACGAAAGTAATTTGCTGTTGTAACACTCTCAAGATCTTTCGAGTCACATTTCATTATACATTATTCGTTGAACATGTCAGTGGAGCTGTTCCAGCATAAATAGCATGAATTTGTTTATGCACCATATCGCAGTTTGTATAGAGAACATCGAATACTAATAACCACTATTATTGCTTCACAGATTACAGTATAATAAAATAATATCCACACAAAAAAGAAAATTTAGTTAAACATCCTGCCTCCTAAAAAACGCGAGCAAAGAAGTAGGTAATGTAACTAACCTCAAGTTTTTTTAGAAAAAATCCTGATGTCAATTTGATTGTTACAATAACTCCATAGAACAATAAAAAAAATTAGTAGCTTAGTTTAAATTTACACTGCTCCCCCGATGAAATACAGGACAATGCGATGTTGAGCCGAACCGAGCCATGACAATGAAATAGAAACTGAAATAGTGTAATGAGCGAGGGTGGAAGGGGGCGGGGGAAGCAGCTAGGTTTCAACAGTAGCGTGGCGAGCTGCCCGTTTAGACTGCGGGCTGGGCAGAGCGATGCAGATCTGTGGTGCACGGTAGCTCCGAGTTTTGTTTCGTGCGATTGTTGGATGCGATTTCTTGCGATGGACATCGAAAGTCCCATATGTACGTCAACAACCCGTGTTGTGGGATCAGGAAAACAAACACTGCCACGACAGAGGTCAGGTGTGCCAAGCTTAGAATGAAGTGTATAAGTACAAAAAATTAAAATAAATAACTACCAAAAATACTACAGACAAGAAACGCATAAATTTTGGTATATTATCATATTTGAGTTACGTACAAATTTCATCATTTTAATAAAGAAATGATAGCCCCAGTAGTTACAGTATTCAATAAACGATTCCTGAGGTAAATTTGCAATAATGACGTTTAACAGGTTTTGAACACCTCTCCTCCGCTCCTCATCCTTCTTGAAGCTCCACTGTTTGCTTCTGAAAGCATGCTTCAAAGCGCTGTTTTCGATTATGTTCTGGTAAAAGCTCAACTGAAGGGAGATTTTGGGTCTACCTTTATCGATTAATATGTTGTGAAAGAAGGAGATGCACTGAATAACAATGTCTTCGTGTTCTAAAGGAGTTTTTTTTCTTTGGTAGAATATCCAACTTGCTCGTAAAAAATCCGAACGTGCGTTCCACTAGCACTCTAGCCGCCGATAATTTCTTGGTAAATAATCTTTCTTCGTCACTTAGTAACAATCCAGAAAGTGGACTCATTAAATTATGCAAGTGAGCAAGGGCTTCAGGCAGCCCTAATGGGGCTTTTACTGAAGTGCCCAGTAGTTTTTTCGGTGATGGCTAGGTTTGTAGAACGTTCTAAAAATTATTTTATAAATCACCTGCACTAAATGTCTCGCCATCTACTGCTTGTCATAACCTGCACGTCAACTGTTATTAATCTACAGTTAGCGTCAGCTGTAACTAAAAAATTAATAGTTTAGGAGCAGAAAAGCATTTTACATTTAAATATGGTAGGAGAAACGATGTTGTCCATTAGAAACTTCACATAGTCATGATCCCTTACTGCCTACAAGTGAATACGCTGTTCCTTGGCGACGTAACATGCCTGCGAAAAGCAGAGCGGATTGCTTATCACTAAATTAATTATTTCTATAAACTTCCCTGCCGACAGTAAGGTGCCGAAGACGAAAAAATTACTCCCGGATCTGCGCGAATGAGTTCGAATATCTTCTTGGGGGGGGGGAGGGGGCAGCTGCCCCCCCCCCCCCCGCCCCTCGCTGGGTACGCCCATGCCACCTCTTCTTAACGTTACACATTTAAAAATAATATTAATAACTAACTAACAGAGGAGAAATTTCTAAATTCTTGGATGCATATAATAATGGAACTTTAAATTTGGAACACTTTCCTGTAGTGAATCTAACTTCCAGCATCCTCGCACCATGGTGAACCTGCAGTAAAGCCAATAGCCCAGTCATGGGCTTACGCCGCAGACTTTGCTTCTACCTCACACAAATTCTTGTGCAATTGACTCGTTCCATGTTTCAACATTCATCGCGAATAAGATCTGCGGGATGTGGAACTAACTTTGGTAGGCCAGTGCCTGATATAGCTTGCATTACTGATGACATCTCTTTAGCAAATACGACGACATTTCGAAATGGTACGTATCGCTGTCTTCCAAGATGACGCCTGTTTTTCCTTGATCATCTCTATACGCGGTTGGAGAACTTCGTCGTAGCTACAATAGGCTTTTCATGGCATGAGATAGTGCAGGATAATCTGGGCATAAGCACAGCGTTATAAGCACATCATCATGCACATAATCGTGTAGTTATAATCACATGCTGTTCTCAACCTGTGTAAAAGTGAATAAGTCGTCCGTATGGGACCATGCACTGAATAGTGCTAGGAAGACTAAAGAAAGGTCGAGACACTTTCACAGGATTTATCCGCTTTGAAAAAGCGTTCGAGCATATAAAATCGTGCAAGACATTTAAAATTCTCAATAAGACAGATATAAACTATAGAGACCGATGGATAATATACAATATTTAGGAAAACCAAGATGGAAAATAAGATTGGAAGACGTAGAGACAAATGCTCGAATTACGAAGCATGTAAGCCGGCCGAGGTGGCCGAGCGGTTCTAGGCGCTACAGTCTGGAACCGCGCGACCGCTACGATCGCAGGTTCGAATCCTGCTTCGAGCATGGATGTGTGTGATGTCCTTAGGTTAGTTAGGGTGTTCGTTTTAGATTTTTTGATAGTACAACATTGAGACTCCTTCGAGCCAGCAGGGACGTGAGTTGGACAGTGTTTTGAGCACGGGAGCCAAGCGAGAGCGCGGAACCTTCAAAGGCGCCTGGCTGGGACGGTGGAGGGGCGCCGCTGGCAGCTGGCACGTCGGGGCGCCAGGCGTCGCAGCCCGAGGACATAAAGTGTGGCGGCGCGCACGGCCCCCTAGTCGACCGCTGCACACCACGCGACTCGACGCCACACTGGACATGGCCGCGCTCATGGGTGAGTACTCGCCACCTGACAAGTGCGGCGCTGTGCCTTCTGTGCTACGACGGCGCAAACTCCTCTGTATAAAAGTGCAGGGTTCCATCCGGCGGAGCGCAACCGGTTGCACAGTTACGCGAGTGTCGGAACAAAGTAATAATTTCGTGTGGCTCTGTCGCCGGGTTCAAATTTTTCAGCAGGACGACACTTCGGCGACTTGTGTGTTCCTAATTTACCCTGGTTATGGAGAAATAAGGCTTACAGTTTAACGAGGAATCCGAACTACGTGCCGTTCCTGGTGACTCCTCGCATTCTTGAAGACGTGAAGAGGAGAGATTAAACGCAAACTGAAAAGTTTCCTGGCCTGACCGAGATTTGATCCTGGGGCCTCTCGGCTTTCAGGCCCACGCTTTAGTGCTAGATAACCGGGTCCGACTAACAAAGAAATGATAATGTTATATTAACGAGATCTGGAGAATATGTCTCCTCGCTGTGTGATAGTGAATACGCCTCGAACTTCAGGGACTGCCGCAACGTGGCGTTTTAGTTAATCCTGTGCTACACAGCCCACACTCAGGATAAAAATTATAATGCCAAACGAATCAACTTAACAAAAGGCGGAAAAGCAAGTAAAAAGCGTTTAATCTTTTTGGTAAATGAAATCGTTTTTGATGTCCACTTTTGTTGTGGAATCCCCGGTTTTGCTTCTGTAAAGTATATTTTAATGCAGAATTCTATAAATGAGAATATCTGCAACAGAACTAACAGTGTTATCAGGACAGTGATCACCTTTCTTTTTTCCGTTCAAGGTAAAATCAGCCTGCCTCCTTATCTGCTCTCTCTCTGTTTCTCTAACAACCTGATCAAAAGTATTCGGGCACCTACATGTAATGCGGAACTGGCCACCAGATGTCACGAGAGGGAAACCCGCCAGTCTATAAGGAAGCGGGAATACGGTGTTGTCAGTAGAGAAGCAGAAACAGCAGGATGGCCAGGTCAGAAGTAGACCTGTTGACAAAACTCGATGTATCGGCATCTCTCCAACATGTGTATCGATAAATATTAGCGATATTTATGCGAGCGACATATCGATATCCAAATGGCAATATCGAGTGGTCATACTTTTACTTCATATTTTTTTCGCAATTTTTGGTAAATATTTGAAATTATAATAGAACATACATTTAACTTTCACTGTCTGAAGGAGTCATACTACTTTGTGGAGTATCATCTTGTCCAGTCTTTCTCTCTGACTGTGTGAAGCAAGTATAGGTGGCACAATAGAAGTTGTCAGATTGCACTGGGAGGTGGCTGTGTGAATGGAATAACGAGAGGTCGGATGTGAAGAAATAGCATGCCACTTGCATTACAAAACTATTTTTAACGCAACTAGTGTGCTATTTCTTTACATCGGCATTCTTCAAAAATATAATTGCTAAAAATGATGAACAAAAATCTTAAAGACAAGATTGATCATTACGGTGGGAGAAGACGTGTGAGGAGTAATGCCGACGCAATCGACATTCGGCGCTAGCAATAGAAACTGCAACGTTTAACTTCACCACATAATTTTGACGTTACTACTGCGAAGTTGATCGCGATGGCAGAAATGAAAAAAACAGGGTTGTCGACACGTTCCGGACAAATCCGATATGTGACGACACCGGACGACGGATCCATGGGACACCTTTTATTGTGCCACTTACATGTAGTGGCCATTGTTAGCATCGCCAAACGTGAATGTGCATCATTTTCGTTTCAATTCTTGCTCTAAGGGGTATAAGCAGGCTGCTAGCTTATTGATGTGCAGGATGTCTAATAATAAATCAATACTTAAACGTACAGCTTTAAAACCGGCAGTATATTTACAGTGTGCAGCCGATATTTTTATAGCCCTATACGTCGATACTTTTCCCTTCGATGTATCAACAGTCCTAGTCAGGAGAGCTCACTGATTTTCAAAGCGCACTATTGTTTGGATGTGATCCGAGTACCAGATCTGACTGTGACATTTTCATCTTCCTAAAGCTGCCAAAGTCGACTGTTGGTGATGTGATTATAAAGTGGAAATGCGAAGGAACAACCACAGATAAATTACTAGCATTCAGACTTGATGTACTGACGGACAGGAACCGTCCAACGTTGCCGAAGGTGATACAACAAAATCGCATGCAAATCAGCGGAAGGAGTCACTTGGGAGTTCCAGAGTGCTACCAGCAGTACAGTTAGAACAATAATCCTGGGAAGGTCGTTAAAAAGAGCTAACAACAATGGTGTAACAGCCTCTCATAAGCCACACACACTTTTGTAGTCGACTCTAAGCGACGTTTCATGTCGTGTAAAGAGCGACGTCACCCGTCAGTGGGTGATTGGAAATGAGTGGTTTGGGATGACGAATCGCGCAATCTCCTCTGGTAATCCGATGGGAAGGGTTCGGATATGGCGAATGTCAGGATAACTTTACCTTCCAAAACGTGTAGTGTCAATAGTGAAGTACAGAGGACGTGGTGTTACGGTATGAGAGTGTTCTTCGTGCCTAGGATGTGCTACCTTTATTGCGCTGCCGGCCGAAGTGGCCGTGCGGTTAAAGGCACTGCAGTCTGGAACCGCAAGACCGCTACGGTCGCAGGTTCGAATCCTGCCTCGGGCATGGATGTTTGTGATGTCCTTAGGTTAGTTAGGTTTAACTAGTTCTAAGTTCTAGGGGACTAATGACCTCAGCAGTTGAGTCCCATAGTGCTCAGAGCCATTTTTATTGCGCTTAAGATAATGGAAAGTGCAGAAGGATGTGACACATTTTACAACATTGTGTGTTGCGTGCAATAGAGGAAAAGTTCAGAGATGGTGATTGTATCAGCATGACAACGCACTGTGTCATAAAACAGTATCTGTGAGGCAGTAGTTTGTGGACAATAACATTCCTGAAATGTGCTATTCTACCCATAGTTCCGGCGTGAACCCAGTTCAGCACCATTGGGATGAGTTAGAACGTCGAATGCTCCTGAGTCCAACGTGAGTGCCTTCTGTGGTTACGGCTTTGAGAAGAATACGCTGCCACTCCTCCACAGATAGCAGACACCTCGCTGAAAGTGTCACCGGCAGTGTTTAAGCCGTCTTAAAGGCGAAGGGTGGACTCCTATATAAAGCTACAAAGAACGTACGATGTCGACAGTACAGTTTAATGGCGAATCAGAGTCGGCCGGAGTGGCCGAGCGGTTCTAGGCGATACAGTCTGGAACCGCGCGACCTCTACGGTCGCAGGTTCGAATCCTGCCTCGGGCATGGATGTGTGTGATGTCCTTAGGTTAGTTAGGTTTAAGTAGTTCTAAGTTCTAGGGGACTGATGACCTCAGAAGTTAAGTCCCATAGTACTCAGAGCCATTTGAACCAAATGGCGAATCAGATTACTCCTCCTATGAATTGTTGTGTCAAACGGAGGAATTCAGTTGCTTTCAGTATTCTCTAACCATACGTTCATTCGAACGTACATAGCGCTGTAGGAAGGAAGAAACTTTTGAATAGAACCATCAGTAGTCGTCTTAATCTGTACTGTTTATCGCCGTTATCCTAACAATCAGCGATAATGTCTGAGCCAGACATTCAAGACCATTCAAGACTATCAGTGAAGTGTTAATCTCTGTTTTAATAAAAAACCACTCCGTCTGCAGGCCACAAGTTGCCCATCGGGACCATCCGACCGCCGTGTCATCCTCCAAGGGGATGCGGGTAGGAGAGGCATGTGGCCAGCACACCGCTCTCCCGGTCGTTATGATGGTTTTCTTTGACCAGTTTGTTTTAAAAGCTTCACTAAAAACAAAATTTTCTTGTCAAATTTTAGTCAGAGTTATTTAGTCTCCTGTAATGTACACTTTTCATCAGTTCAGAAGGCTTGGTAATAGCTTTTTCTCTGATAAATACACACTATGCTTTAGTTTATTTACCGTAATTCGTAGTAATAGTTTTGGTCAGGGATGTATGTTGCATTTATAATAACTTTCAATTAAATAAAGTTGCAATTGGAATATTCAAGCAAATATTGTTTCTCCATTAATTGCAGCAAATAAAACTCTTTTCAGGCATGGGAATTAAATGACATTCATAAATCAGTAGATCAGTTTAAAAATAAAAACACGTGAACACTATTTATCTGTTGTGTTCTGTGTATGTACTTGGCCTCATAATAAAATGAAATGGAATGTCAACTATTAAAAGCCAAGAAACTTATATCAGTACAATCATCATAAGTCGTGTTCACTCATGACCTTGTGATTCCATGAATAAAACGGTCCCATCTTTTATGCTGACCCTCTCGGAGTCTGCTGAAGAGGTAGACTGGAGATTTTCTTGATTTGATCTATGCACCTACCTGCTGTTCTTCCTCTCGACTCTCGATTTTTCCTTCGATAATTATTTTCTCTATATTTTCTCAATCTCTTCTCTCAATATGACCAAATTACTGGAGAATTTTTTGACTGACACGAGAAGAAAGGCGCCTTCAGATACTGTGTTGCTCAATAATGGATGTATTAGTTCTGCTTTCGGTCCATTTTGTGCGCTGCAAGTCTCAAATGCGTTAATCCGCTGTTTTTCTCTTGCCTTAGGGGTCCATGTTTCGCAACCGTAAAAGAAGATGGGAAGCATGAGTGTCTGTACAATATAAGACTGAAAACGAGACTAAATACAATTTTAGAATCATACATCACGTACAGTAGTGATTCATTTTTCATGTTACCGCATGACAATCGCCACAGGAGATTTGGTGTCGCTTCTGCGTCTTCATACTGTTGATGACTGTCGACCAGATGTTATTTGTATGTGGTGATGTGTGATGTTGAAGCCTCGCAAACTTTAGCCGTCCGTTATCCCCAGGTCTCTGCCGGCGTACATGAAACAAATAACACAAATGGTTTGTAATACCTATTAATACAATAACAATAATAAAATCATAAACCAGAAATTTAAATAACGATTTGTACCATAATATCACAGCAGACGTGCACGTTTTTTTTTTTCTTTTTTTTCGGAAGTCAAGATTTACGGGACAAAAATAGCAAATACTTTTCTTCAAAACTTTCTGGAGAATGTCGTGAACCCTTGATTTAGAGATGTTGCTTTATTGCGATTTGTGTCACTGCAACGCTGACATATCATAGCAGGAGGTCCATTGCTAACAACTGACTGGTCGAAACCACGTCTGTTGTTTACAGTTGTAGTTCAAAGTACCATCGTTATTAGTGCGCTGACGTCGCTTACACGACAGTAATAAAATCGGTCACGGAACTTTTTAAACGGACTGTGTATCTGTACAGACTCGTTTCTTCTGTATCAACGTGGTATAAAAATTAGGCTACAAAGCCGAAAGGGTCAGCATGAAGAGTTTGGCATAAACCAGTTAACAAATATGATCCATTTGTTTGGAAGATGGTAATTTTCGCCTTGTAAAACGTCCCCGTGGTGCCGTCCCCTCTGAGTTCTGTTCCAGTTCCAAGTGTTTTAAAAAAGGAACAATTACTTCTGATGCCACAGTCTCACCTATAGAACATTACGTCTGAAGTTTAAGATTCTGAAACGCTCTTTCTTGTGAACAGTTTTGTAACAGAATCTTGCAGAATCTTGTAGAATGAGGTGTACTTGTCGGTGGCACACTCTCTGCTTTCTTATTAGTGGGGACGTTTTTTTCTAAAGTTATCCGTGACTTTTTGATCTGTTTTGCGGTACTGCATCAAGATTTGTGCACTTCTGTTTGTGCAAAGCATACCTGATGGTAATGAGGGTTTGCAGTTAACGTTTTTCACGCCCTTCTACATTGCGACAAATGTAAACGTATTCAGCTGGCATTCTTTAATTCGTTTATTTATTTCTCATGTTCCGTGGGACCAAGAGACTGATAGCTATTTGCTAGCAGAACGAGTCAACATCTACTTTACAGAACGCTTACTAGAAAATTTATGTATGAACCTAAAGAATTAATTAACTACGAAAAATTAATTTCTGAGAGAGAATACTTACAAATGCAAGGACTTGATGTACAAAATAAGGAAACTTTCAACTTGTAGTAGAAGACTTGGAGTTTATTGTTCAAGTTTTCCAATTCTCTGGAAGCCTACTGAAAATGAAAGTATAAGTTTATTGTTACCAGTCACAATTTATTTTCACTAGGCGTTTAGGACCCACAAAATCTTGGACCATGGACTAAAATAATGTTTCGGTTTTGTGCTAGAAGACAGCGCCAGAGGTTACCCAGAAGTCGTACACACAAAACGTACATGTCATATTAACTGACATAAATTCACTTGATGTTGATACGTTTAAACGTCTGAATGTAGTGGAAATAAAATAAATATTGAGAGTAAACTTCTAGTTTCAGTCGATGTCAATAAAAATCACAGTAGAGCCTAATCTAAATACATCACATTTAAAGTTATTGAAAATGAAATCTGCTGAACAGTGCAGACTTTTCAGTAAAATGCTTAAGAAAGCAGTATCCAGGTGTAAATCGTTATTGCATCTAGTTTTAACTGAATGAACGCTCTAGCTGCTTCTAAATGAGATAATACTGTCAACAAAAAATTCAATGATGGAGCGTATGTACAGGGATAGCAGTGTTAGAAACATAAGACAGCTGAACAACGGCCTACACGAAGTTGTCCAACTGAGATCTGAGAGAACATGATCTCTACGCATCTGTTCTATCCCTTCGAAGAATCCAGATCGGTATTTTTTAAGATTATGGAATAGTCGAGCATGCCATCTCACTGTAAGTTTACTGCACTATCTTCTATAAATACAATGGCAACCGTTTGAAAAGCACTCTCTGAGGATTCATAACGAGATCTTAATTTTTTATTGGAGGTCAGTCAGATATGTTCTAACCGTCTGTACAGAGTTGGGGCCCTGTGTTTCCACTTTCGAGGAAACTCTTATAATCATATGCCCACGATTACGGGTCACTTAGCTATCGGTCACTTCCTCACACGAATCCGCTAACAGTCGTCTATAAATTCCGATGCCTGTATAAAATGTGTATAGCAAAATTAATGACTTTTTTAAACGTAAATGCGCCAGATAACCTAGAAAGTTTCACAGAGTTCTGTTCGTTCTATTCGACTAAACATCTACTCAGATGTCACAGGGAATGCTTCCAAATTAGCCTATCGATTAAATAAGTAATAATAATAAAAGATATTCGGCACTAATATCGGGCGCTTGCGATTACTTTAAATTTGATCTCCTTCCCACCACCAACTGCCACTACTCCACTCTTTGCGAAGCTGGTGCCCGTCTTAGCAACACAGCACATTTTCTCCAGGTTCTAAGCCACACATGTACTACGTTCTATTGCAGCTTCGGTGTTCCAGACTTCCTCGCCCTCGTGACACCTACCCTACTCTCTCCTGCTCTCTCCCTCCCCCGCCCCCTCCCACACCTCTCCACACAGAAAAAGCACATTAAGAGTGATAGTGTTCTTCAACTCACAGTAGTTTTTTTCCCAGATAATAAGCCATACACTGTCTGATCAAAACTATCTGAACACTCATATGTAATTCGGAAATGACCATTACAAGTCACAAGAGTAAGATCTGTCAGAACAAAAGCAGGCAGGGATTGTCGTGTTGTCAGCAGAGAAGCAGTAACAGTAAAATTGGTGGGCCAGGAGAGCTCAGTGACTTTGAAGGCATTGGGTGTCACCTGAGTGACAACTCCGTCAGGGACGTTTCAACTCTTCTAAAGCTGCCCAAGTCCACTGCTGGTGATACGATTGTAAGGTGGAAACGCGAAGGAACAGCCATCGCTAAAACAAGACCAGACGGACCTCAGGTAGTAACGGACACGGACAGTCGAGTTTTGCGGTGGTTGTAAAAAATCGCATGAAATCAGCGGAAAAAAACACTCGTGAATTCCAAAGTGCTGCCATCAGTCCATCTAGCACAGTGACTGTGCGTAAGGAGTTAAAAAGAATGTTGTACAGTTGCAGGACAGTTCCTTATAAGCCACACTTTTCTGTACTCAATGCTAAGCGACGCTTGAAGAGGTGTAAAGGGCGACGACACTACAGTGGATTACCGGAAAGGAGTGATTTGCACTGATGAATAACCCTATACCCAGTGGCAATCCGATGAAAGGGTTTGAGTCTGACAGATGCCTAGAGAATGGTTATGTGGCATCGTGTGTAGTGACAACGGTGAAGTGGGAAGGAGATGGTGGTACGGTATTGAGGTACTTTTGGTGGTTAGGACATGCTCCCATTATTGCACTTAAGAAAACGGCAAGTGCGAGGGGTATGAACACATTTTACAGAATTTTGCGAACAGTGGAAAAAAAGTTCGGAGACGGTGACTGTCTGAGCGTGACACTGCATCCTTTCATAAAGAAGCATCTGTGAGGTAATGGTTTATGGACGACTATATTTTTTGAATCATCAGTCTTCTGATTGGCGTCATGCAGCCCGCCACGAATTCGTCTTCTCTGCCAGCCATTTCGTCTCACAGTAACACCTGCAACCTACGTCCTCAATTACTTACTGAATGTATTCCAATCCCTCTGTTCCTCTACAGTTTTCACCCCCTACAGCGTCCTCTAGTACAATGACAGTTATTCTCTAATGTTTTAACAGTTGTCCTATCATCCTATCCCCTGTGCGCGTCTGTGTTTTCCATATATTCCTTTCCTCACGGATTCTGCGGAGAACATCCTCATTCTTTACCTAATTTTCAACATTATTCTGTCGAGCCACATCTCAAATGCTTCGATTCTCTTCCGTTCCGGTTTTCCCACAGTCCATGCTTCACTACCATACAATGCTGTGCTCCAGACGCACAATATCAGAAATTTCTTTCTCAAATTAAGACCTATGTTTGATACTAGTAGACCTGTCTTGGCCAGGAAAGGCCTTTTTGCCAGTGCTAGTCCGTTGTGTATCTCCTCCTTGCTCCGTCCATCATGCGTTATTTTCCTGCCTAGACAGCAGAATTCCTTCGCTTTTCTACTTCGTGTCCCCCAATCCAGATGCTAAGTTTCTCATTGTTCTCAATTCTGCTACAGGTAATTATTTGCGTCTTTCTTCCATTTACTCTCAATCCATGTTCTGCACCTATTAGACTGTTCATTCCATTCAACGGGTCCTGTAATTGTCCTTCACCCTTCACTCAGGATAGCAATGTCATCAGTGAATCTTGTCATTTATATCCTTTCACTCTTACTTTTAATCCTACTCGTGAATCTTTCTTTCATTTCCTTCACTGAGTCTTCGATGTATAGATTGAACAGTACGGGCGAGAGAATACATCCTTGTCTTTCAGCGTTTTTAATCCTAGCACTTTGTTCTTGGTCCTCCATACATATTGCTATTACAAGTTTTCCCCTATAGCCTACCCCTATCTTTCTCAGAATTTCGAACATCTAGCACCTTTTCACATTGTCGAACGCTTTTTCTAGGTCGACTAATCCTACGAGTGGTCTTGATTTTTCTTCAGTCTTGCTTTCAGTATCAAGCGCGTCAGAACTGCCTCTCTTTCCTAAAGCCAAACTGGTCGTCATCTAAGAGATCTTCAATTTTCTTTTCCATTCTTCTGTATATTATTCTCGTCAGCAAATTGCTTGCATGAGCTGTTAAGCAGATTGTGCGATAATTCTCACACTTGTCGGCTCTTGCTATCTTGGAAATTGTGTGGATGATGTTTTTCTGAAAGTCTGATGGTATGAACAATAACATTCCTAAAATTAACTGGCCATACCAGAATCCAGATCTGAACCCAATGAAACACCTTTGGGATGAGTTAGAACGTCAGCTTCGCTCAAGACCTCACTATCCAACATCAGTAACTTCCCAACGTTTCGGCTCTTGGAGAAGAATAGGTTGTCATTCCTTCAGACACGCAGACACATCGTTGAAAAGCCGACATACAGTTGAAGGGTCGAGACACCGAATGTAATATTCAATGACACATGTCGTGTTACTTTTGATCATGCAGTGTACATGCACCAAGTTTTGGCTGAAATTGCTCTGGGTGTTCCATAGTTAACCATTACATGTCACCCTTCCAACTGCGATCCCCAACTATGGGTAAAATGTCATCGGGTGTATTTTCAGTCGGTCCAGTAATCTCACAGGCTAAGTTTTCGGCACTAGCTGGCTCATTTTCAATTATTTTCACGTAGAATCTTCATAATAGGTCACTCCACTCCTACAGGAGAATGACGGGTCTTACCCTAACAGTATTATTTTCCAGACCGTACGTTATCCAGTGCGTATCATAATTAATAGCGAAAAATGAGACGACTGAAAGTATATGACAACAGAAGCAAAAACTTTCTAGTAAACATTGGTACACAAACGAGCTTTTTGCAAGATACACGGTTCAGTCACATAAATGTGCAGCCGCCTACGTTCGACGTCAACGTGCAGTAATCACTCACAGGCGGTAGGTGGCAGCAGTAGCAGTGGAGGGGAATATAAAACATATCAGTGGGAGCGAAAAACAGTGCAACCATCATTGTAATGCGGAAACAAAGTGATATATGACGTTCAGAAGAGCATGATCATAGGCTTTCGGACCAAGGGTGGAAGCATTTCAGAAACGGATAAGTTTTTTAACTGTTCGCATGCTGCCGTTGTTAAAGTATTCCGTGTATGACAAAATGGCGCTACCCAAATCCGGCAGCGAGGCAACTGTGGCACTCAACAGGCCATAGATGACAAGAGAGAACGTCGGATGCAGAGATGTGTACGACCGAATAGACGAGAAACTGCTGAGTAGCTGACCAACCAAACGAAGCAAGGGGCTATCAATAGTGTCTCCCGAACGACCGTTCAGCGAATGTTGCTGGGTATGGGACTTTGCAGCATGCTCCTGGTTCATACACCCAAATTTGCACACCAGTTCCGTAACCGGACGTCCACTGAGTGGCGAGAGGTAGGTTTTTCAGATGAATCTCGTTTTATACTCCATCGGCGTGAAACGTCTGAAAGCAGACACCCTGCAACATTCGTCACAAGTGTCCATACTGGAGGAGGGAGCGTTATAGTCTGGGGAATGCTTTCCTGGCATTCCCTGGGTGATGCCATCATTCTGGAAGGCACACTGGATCAACACAAGTATGCGTCTATCCTCGGGGACAATATCCACCCCTACGTGCAGTTTGTTTTTTTCTTGGCACGATGGCGTCTACCAGCAGGACAACGGAACGTGTCGCACAGCTTGCAGTTTACGTGCGTGGTTCGAAGAGCACCAGGCTGAGTTTATCGTACTCCTCTGGCTGCCTGACTCCCCGTATTTAAATCCAATCGAGAATCTGTGAGATCACCTCGATTGCGCCATGGGTTCTCAACCGAGAAACTTAGGGCAGCATGCCACAGAACTGCAGTCAGCATGGCTCCAGACCTTCCAGAACCTCATTATCTCCCTTCCTACATGTGTGTGCTTTAAAAGGTAGTTATTCAGGTTTTCATCAGGTGGTCACATTAATTTAAATGGACGACGTAATTGGAAATATGTGGTTATGAACCGTCAGTGGCTTTAGTATGAAATGTTGTTCCAGTTAGCAAAATGCATTTGAAACGTAAACTTTACGATCAAACTGAAGTTTGTCTGGGCTCAAGTTTCGCCTTATGGCGTTTAGCTGAGGAATGCTGTAGATGTAAGGCGACATCCAATTGTGACGGTATGGTCCTAGATGGATAGGTCGAGCAGGGGCTGTACCTCAGTATCACCTGACCGCACTCCTACGGAGTCTTTCGTCCTGACAAGACTACAATTCGCTGTATCGGCGGGAGCTTTGTGTACTTGGATTCTGAAAAGAGCACAGACAGCAAAATCCAGAGGTTCGATAGTGTTAGAGGTCAATGTGGTGGCCTTGATCGACATGTCCATCAAAAAAGGCTCTGAGCACTATGGGACTTAATATATCAGGTCATCAGTCCCCTAGAACTTAGAACTACTTAAACCTAACTAACCTAAGGACATCACACATATCCATGCCCGAGGCTGGATTCGAACCTGCGACCGTAGCGGTCGCGCGGTTCCAGACTGTAGCGCCTAGAACCGCACGGCCACCACCGGTCTGCGACGTGTCCATCACGCACCATAATGCGCCTCAGGTGTCGTTTTACAACAAAATGTAGCGATGCCCCATCACCCATCTATTACATTCGCCGACGATGGGCCAGCGATGAAATCTGAGTCCATTAAAAAAAACTTTGTGTTCTGCCTTACGGCAGGTCTTGTCATAGGGGAAGCCTCGTCAGAGAAGTCCACGACATTAGCGTCTAGGGAAGTGATTCGGGTGGTGGTTTCCCGTTGTCTTCCACTGATGATAATGAGAACATCGCAACACCCAGTCCCTGAGGGGAGAAAAAATCTCCGACCCAGGCGGGAATCGAACCCGGACCCCTTGCCGTGACAGACCACAGCGCTGACATTTTTTTTTTTTTTAAATCGTTGTGTTTGGTCGTTGCGGACGTCGCAAGACATCCTGTTAAAGTTCGGTAGTTGATCCTTCCACTCAGCTTTTTTTATTACAGAGGCCAACCGGCCGGACTGAGTCCATTACGATGAGAGCTTAGTTGAAAAGTTTGCATTTCTAGTACATTTGTTCTACGTAGGTCAATATTTCATACCGAAGTCGGTGGCGGCTCATAACTACATACTCTCAAATATCACCCATCTTTACTGCAAAGTTTTTCTTTCTGTTACCTAATACCTTCACTCATATTAGTTTTCGCTAGTGATTATGACACATCCTTTAGACGTTTTTATAGTCAGTTAGGACAGTTTGCAATTCGAAAAATACTCGGCTGTCAATATACGGTACCTGTTCCCACTGCTAACCATCGGAGAAATAAACTACCCCAGCGATGACGGCAGTTTGGAAGACACGTAAAAGCAACTCAGGATCGTACAGAAAAGAAAACCGCGCAGATATTTCCACGCCAATTCAGTAGCGTCTAAACATTACTTCAGCAGATCTTCGTAGTGCATTACGATGGATAACTGACTGGTCGACTCTACCCTGAATCGATCGTGTAGAGACGGCGTGTAATGACCCCTTGGACGAATCGAGTGAACACGGTGTGGGAGGAGGCCTGGGCATGCGACTGTCGTCGGCGCGCACCGCTACGTCCGATTGCTGACGCGGCTCGTCTGTATTCTGCGCCAGTGTGGCGGCCCACTGAACCCGCATTCGGGTCTCCGTTGTCCAGCGTGCCGCGTCCGCCTCCAGCTGACACACTGAGCTCAACTTTACGGCAGCCGCTCGCCGTCGTCCTGCCGCGTAATGTTACATGCTCAAATGTCTGCAGTTACGCATAAAGTCTCATCCTTATGGACCATGAATGTGCAACGACAAGCACAGACAAGTAGAGAGGCAGAAAGGAAGGACGACTAAAAAAAGAAGAAAAAAACACACGCCAATTGAAGAGCGGAACATGAGTTTATAAGCGACAAGTCTCAGATTTAGCAGGAGAATTAGAAAATAACATACGTAAGTGATTTTTGTTAAAAAAAATTGACAAGGTATTCTGATACCAAAGGATTATGCTGTTCACGGCACCACCGAGTAATATAATCAGACGAATTAAAAAATAAGTACTGTGTTAAGTGTCATACAGGAGTGGTACTGGGTGGCCACATGAAAGTTTTTACAAGTTAACAGCGATCAACCGCTGCTCATACTGCAATATACACAAGCGATATGCACATACAGAAATGGCGGTCGTATCGCGTATACAAGGTAGAAAAAGGCGATGCATTGGCGGTTTTGTCAATTGAAAACGTTTCCGATGTGATAATTGTGGTGTCACCGCCAGACACCACACTTGCTAGGTGGTAGCTTTTAAATCGGCCGCGGTCCGCTAGTATACGACGGACCCGCGTGTCGCCACTGTCAGTAATTGCAGACCGAGCGCCACCACACGGCAGGTCTAGAGAGACGTACTAGCACTCGCCCCAGTTGTACAGCCGACGTTGCTAGCCATGGTTCACTGACGACTACGCTCTCATTTGCCGAGACGATAGTTAGCATAGCCTTCAGCTACATTTGCTACGACCTAGCAAGGCGCCGTATTCAACTGATATTGGGATTCTATTAATGTATCATCAAGAGCGATGTTCTACAAATGTGGATTAAAGTTAAGTATTCCAGAAGCTACGTACTTTTCTTTATAGCATTCATTACGTATCCTGTTTCAGACCTCACGCCAGCCTGCGTGAGTTTAAGCGCGTGCCTTTCGGCTTCCTCTCATTGTGTCTAGGCTATCTTGTCTAGACACAACAATAATGACGGCACGACGTGAATTAACACACTCTGAACACGGAATGGTAGTTACAGCTAGAAGCATGGGACACTCAGTTTCGGAAATCAGTAGGGAATTCAATATTCCGAGGTGGAGTGTCAAGACCGTGCCGAGAATACCAAATTTCAGGTATTACTTCTCACCATGGACAACGCACTTGTGACCAGCCTTTATTTACCGACCGAGAGCAGCAGCGTTTGCATAGAGTTGCCAGTGCTAACAAACAAGCCACGCTGCGTGAAATAACCGCAGAAATCAATGTGGGACGTACGACGAACGTATCCGTTAGGACAGTGTAGCGAAATTTGGAGTTAATGGGCTGTGGCAGCAGACGACCGACGCGACTGCCTTTCCTAACAGCAATACATCGTCAGCAGCGCCTCTCCGGGCTCGTGAGCATATCGGTTGGACACTAGACGACTGGCAAACCGTGGCCTAGCCAGATGGGTCTCGATTTCAGTTGGAAAGAGCTGATTGTAGGGTTCGAGTGTGGCGCCGACCCCACGAAACCATGGGCCCAAGTTGTCAACAGGGTAATGTGCATGTTGGTGGGGGCTCCATAATGGTGTGGGCTGTGTCTGCATGGAATGGACTGGGACCTCTGGTCCAACTGAAGCGATCATTAAACGGACATGGTTATGTTCGGCTACTTGGAGACGATTAGTGGCCATTCATTGACTTCATGTTCCCAAACAACAAGACACCATATCACTGAGCCTCAGTTGTTTGCTTGGAAGAACATTCTGGACATTTTGAGTGAATGATTTCGCCACCCATCACAAGACATGAATCCCATCGGACATTAATGCGACATAATCCAGAGGTCAGTTTGTCCACAAAATCCTGCACGGCCAACGCTTTCGCAATTATGGAGGCAGTATGGCTCATTATTTCTGCAGGCGACTTCCAGCGACTTGCTGAGTCCATGCGACGTCGAGTTGCAGCACTACACCGGGTACACGATATTAGGAAGTATGCCATGACTTCTGTCACCTCATTGTATTTACAAAAATAGCATCGTTACCGGTTTCGAACTAACAGATTCATCATCTGACGGCTGTTAACATTTAAAAAGATGAGGTACTGGCGGAAGCGTCCGCCCCCCTTAGCTGAGTCGTCAGCGCGGCAGAATGCCACGCCAAGGGGCCCGGGTTCGATTCCCCGCTGGGGCAGCAGATTTTCTCCGCTCATGGACTAGGTGTTGTGTTGTCCTCATCACCGTTTCATCCTCATCTCCGACGCGCAAGTCGCCCAATGTGGCGTCGAATGCAATAAGTACTTGCCCTTGGCGGCCGAACTTCCCCGAGTGGATTACTTCCGGCCCACAATGCCGTACGCTCATTTCCATTTCCACTGGCAGAAGTAAGGCTGTGACGACGGGTCTCAAGTCGCGCTTGGATAGCTCAGTATTGGCGCGTCAAATCGTGGTGGCATCAGGATATTTTGTGAGCACAGGGCTACTTTTGAAAGTCCGATATGAAACCTTCACCCTCCCCAGTAGACGGGGAGGCCTTGAGCTAGTCCACGTCCGCGACCACGCAGTGCCGACCTATGTCAGCACAATGATCAAGATGTGGACGCGACACCAGACGAGTCTCTTTGGCACCATGTTAGAGAAACTGGCACCATCTCCTCGCCTGACGCCGGTAGCGATGGCCCACATCCCACTGTCGCTTGTCCACAAGCGAAGTTTTTTCGTGAAATACAGTTATGTTCATACGGAACTACCAACTGCCAGGACGGCAACGGCACGCGACATATATCGCATATTGATTCGAGGACGGCCGAGCAATGCTGCAGAGAGACGGCAAACAACACTTAACATCGCCTGACACACGATTCCAAAAAATCTTCGGGTGGCGCCTCAAGTAATTGAACCACTGATGCTACTTCTCCCAGATACGACCTACTTTCCACGAACGAAGACGAAAGCTTTGACATGGACTTTAGATCTCACTGTACTTTATCTTTTCCGAGAGGGCACCAAGAGTGTGTTAGAGTTTTGCGCCTTACCACAATAACGTTACTCACTGATTTTGGAAAATCCGAGATATTAAACATATTACACTAAGTTTGCCTTGTTCGATACCCCACCCAGACGGGGTGTACCAGGTAGGAGAACGTAATTACTAAATATGGACAAGAAAGGACCATGAAATGTACTCGCAATTGCGAATATGGTCACTCATCAGCTGTATAATGGAATGATGACAATGAAAATTTGTGTCCGACCGGGACTCGAACCCGGATTTCCCGGTTATAGTCAGCTGTCGCCTCAGCATTAGGCTATCCGAGCACGACTCACGGCCAGACTCAGACTTCCATTTGTCATCAACCATGTGTCTACAACCTGTACTCGTACATCCATTATGTACATTCCTATACATGCGAGACATTTTGCTTGAAAGTCGCTTGCCCGGTGTCGGCGGCTAAATACGATATTTCAGTGCCTGTGTTATAGCGAAGTGCGATGCATTGTTCTTTTGGACACGCATGCATGGATGTTGCGGATTGCCTTGTATGCGTCCAAACTAACGGAGTAGAGCTGCTCTTCGCCGAAGTCCATGGGGGAGAATTTGTCTCAGTATGTACAGACATTCGAGGGGTGTTGATCTTAGTATACTGCTGATAAACCTCGTTGTGTTGTTTAGCTGTGCGTTGAGAATTTGCGTGTGTTCACTTCTGAGCCACACAGGAGCACAATATTCCGCAATAGAGTAGACTAGTCCAAGGCCTGAAACGCACAGGTTTCAGCAGCAGAGCCTCAGGTTCATGTAGGATGTTGTCCTTAGGTCGTATCTTCGCAATGGTGTTCTCTAGGTGCCTCTGGTAGGACAGTGTCTATTCCAGTATAGCCCCTAGATATTTTTGGTGCTGATTGTATTGAAGTAGTCTGTCGTCAAAAATTACCTAGAGCTGATTCGCCGCTATTACAAGTCACACTGGATGTCCGTGAGTTGCTTTACTTTAATTATAATCACCCGGTACTTGTACCTACGCTTTCCTCCTCCTTCTTTATCCCCTATATAGTGGGACTGGAATAGCTGGCGGTTCCTGCAGCCCACTCAAGTACAATTTTACTGATAATTTTGCTTCCTCGTTTGCCTTGGGACGAGAATACGTTTCTGCGCAGATGTCACGTTGTTTTGCGCTATTTCATGTGCGCCATCTCAATACAAGATGTCTATTAATTATCTTTACAGTTCTAGACTTAAATATAAGGAACGATCAAAAAGTGTCCGCTACAAGGCCGTACAGTGCAGAATCGGTACGCCAATGAGGCAAAATCGCCCTGCGCACTGAAGCAATCAAACAAATGACGCACCAGGTCGAAGATATCCATTTGGAAAAATACAGTGTCCTACTGCTAGAGGGAGTCCGCTACTGCCGGCTGCACATCCTCGTGCGATAGGAACCGTCTCACCCTCAACGCCTTTTTTAAGGCGCAATTGCATGGGGTGAGATCACGACGGTAGGGCGAGTTATCGAGTGTCTCCCATTCGGCATAATTTATACATTACGACGTTTGCGATATGGTGACGTGCATCATGAAGAAGCAGCACCCCTTGTCGCACGGAACTTGGCACACCATTTTATAACGGTGATTTTCGAGAGACATGCTGCCTCATAAACATTCTTCATTCTCCAGTGGACGTCTGCCGGCATTTGTCCTTCTGCAACCAAGAAAAGGATAACAGTATGTTGATCCACTTTGGACGTGTTTGGTAGTGACGTCGCCGTAGTTCACGTTTCCACATTTACCGCAACCACTTCGGAAAGACACGAATGCCACACTAATTCTTTGCGTACTTGTCGGTGCTATATACCCGCATCGGAGTCGCGCTGTATTGCATATACGCAGCAGCAACGCAGTCAAACGGAAACTTTTTGATCGTCCCTTATAACTTTAAAACTATGCCAGACAATAAGAGTTGGTTGGAATATGTGACAAGACAACTAATGTTTTCTCATTCATACACATCAAAGTGTGCACCCCTACTGGCGCGGGCAGTATCCATTCGGTACTCAGTTTCTCTTCACGTATACTCCAGGAACTTCACAGCAGCATCTTCACATGCATTGTGAATGCCTGTCTTGAAGTAATTTTAGGTCTGTGTCCTTGATTTGGTGAACTTTTACAAAACCTAATTGAAAGGAAGGAAGTCTAGTGGTCGGCCGTCACGTGATCGTGGTGGTCAACGAATGGGGCAATCTTGTGCAACTCACCTGTCTGGAAACTATACACCCAGAAACTGACGGATATTTAGGAAATAGTGAGGTCGTGCCCCTCCTACTGGAATATGACGTCAGGTTGGTGTTCCAGTCGTGGCACAGCAAATTCACCTAACATATATGGGTAAAACAATGCCACTGACGGTACACTTGCTGGAGAAAGATGTACCTGTGACGCAACTGTGCACGAGCGCGCACCACACATTGACCTTCGGACTTACTCTTTCTATTTCACGTGTAATATGAGCAAGCTCAATCCCCATATACGAGCGATATGACGGTTCGGTTTGCCGGACATGTGAAACGTTGGCTCATCGGAGAAACAAATCTTTTCCAAAATGTCACTGTTTGCTTGAATCTTGGTAGCATACTCGCTGTTAATTGTTAGCAGCGTGGTCCGTCTGTCGGATTTAGTGCCTGAGGCAACTGCACATTTACGTGTAAAGACGTAATCTAGACTTTCTGCACCGCTGTTTGTGTCGTTTACAACTCTCTGGCCGCCGTATGCACTGGTTTTGACGGATCCCTTGAAAACGCCTATCGTTCCATGTCGACATCTGAAACAGAATGCCGTATGCCAAGCCCGTATGCCTAACCAACTTTAAGACAGCAGGTCGCGTCCACACAGTATGCGAAACTTTCATTGTATTTTGGGTATGTGATTTCGTCCCTATGAACCAACCAACATAATGAACTTCCTTCTGTGGTATCCATATTTTTCGTCAGATCTGCAGCGCCTGGAAAACAGAAGAAAGTTAATTATCTTATCACATATTAAAGATGAAGACCAGTTGTTATTATCTAGTATAGTTTTAAAGTTCTTAAGAACTAAAGTTTTAAAGATAATTCATTGACTTCTCCCCCCGTACTTCGGGACACTTCCACAGAATGTGTGTCTCCACTCGTCCTGCTGAACTTTTACTATTGTGCCGTATTCCGACTCGACACGTGTAGAGAGAAATCTGGTCGATTAGAAGTAACAATGAATGTTTGTGTACGTTACATATTCAGCATGTATGTCATTGTCGTTGCCAACGCCCAGTTGACGACAGTTGCGACCGACCAGGTAAGTTACTTGACTGTCGCACATTATCGGCTTCGCAATGTGCCCGAGCCTTAGCCATTAGCTATCAACTCATAATATCCACAACATAAAATCTCACTTTTGAATTACCCTAGCTGT
This sequence comes from Schistocerca cancellata, assembly GCF_023864275.1. Taxonomy (NCBI): domain Eukaryota; kingdom Metazoa; phylum Arthropoda; class Insecta; order Orthoptera; family Acrididae; genus Schistocerca; species Schistocerca cancellata. Next base: position 569,989,989 of record NC_064626.1, read on the forward strand.
ATGCGCCCAGAAACGAATTCAGATGTTTGAATCATATTACTGCTGCGGCAGTATCTTCAGTATGAGCTAAGCAATGAAGTTCTTTGGTTCCAGTATCAACGCTGTCAAAACGAAAGTCAGCAGGTTAAGTAGAGACTGTTTTCTCAACATTTTTGGTAATGACTGTAACACTGGATACGGATCTCCAGATATAGACTGCTGCTCCAAACATCTATCGCTTTCAGATCGCATTAGGTACTTTTCGAACGCAGGACCATATGAGACAGAATACTGATTGAGAAATAAAGTTAAGCTTTGACTATGAAAAAATTCATCCGATTTCGAAAATTCCTAAGCAGCGTATTATTTGCATTAATTACACACGTAACAATTTCAGCATTTGTGAAGGAACTTATAAAGACTACAAAGTCTCAAAGAAAGGACAAAACTTTAGACTGTATGGTTCGAGAGTACCTATAAGAAAGAGTACAACAGAATTGCATTGGCAGTGATTACAGGTTGGCAAACAGGGTTGGCAATCTACCATTTAGTCAATCCCCGCTGCCGATAGGTGACAGAGCCAGAATAAGAAAAACAAGCTTTTGACAGAAGTTTTTCTGCTGCACTTTATAAAATTACGCTATTATTTATAATATGGCGTTCACTGATTTGCCTTATACAGTTTCCGGACGAACTGAGGTCGACGTAAACAAGGCTTGAACTTTATTTCCTGATAAGGGACACATAAACATCTTTACTGTCACGGCTGGGAATGACTGTTCGGTAACGGACTGTAAAGAATCAGTTTCCAGTCTACAGAAACGATGTGCTAACTGCTGTTTCAAGCTTCAGCCATGCAAGAGATTCGTAATAAACCGAACGACGCGTGCAAACTGCGTTGTGTGAAGTGAAGTAAACTACGATAGCGACAGCGGTGAAGCAAAAAGATATACTGAGAAGCGCTAAACACTTGACTGCAATTATTTCACCATGATCACAGCAGAAAGGCAAAAATTTTTGAATGAAAATAGTTAAACACTTAAACATATCACTCATCAAATATCATGAGAAAGCCTGGACGGGAAACGAAGGTCTTCCTCTTAAAACCACTGAGAAACAGCAAAGTTTTCATATAATAATGTTGAATAAAGTAAAGAAAGTTACGAGTGTTGCAAGCAATTATATTTCTTACTTGGAGATTGCAAAATGAGTTTCAGAACAGAATTATTGTGCAGTTTCCATGTTCATTCGTTTACGCACGGCGGTCAGAAACAGTCTGAAAAGCTTGTAATGGTGCTGTAGGTGATGTGCTGAGAATGAATTGTTAAGGAAAAAATTGGGTGCATTGCGCCATTTAACAGTTATTTGGTATCTAAGTAAGCCAATCACGTCGCAGCGCGCGCAGATTGAGGCACTTGCGCGTGCTAAAATGCGGTAATGCAGTCATCCGTGGGTCAGTGACTTACCACTTGTTCAGACGCTCATTACCAGTTAAAATGTCCGCCCCGGTAGCTGAGTGGTCAGCGTGACAGACTGTCAATCCTAAGGGCCCGGGTTCGATTCCCGGCTGGGTCGGAGATTTTCTCCGCTCAGGGACTGGGTGTTGTGTTGTCCTAATCATCATCATTTCATCCCCATCGACGCGCAGGTCGCCGAAGTGGCGTCAAATCGAAAGACCTGCACCAGGCGAACGGTCTACCCGCGGGAGGCCCTAGCCACACGACATTTCCATTTACCAGTTAAAATGTGCCTTTATTGGAAGCAATAAATGTAAGTTAGAAAACAAAACGAAGAACGCGTTTCACGACACTGTCTCTGGCAGTTGCACGCACAGTGGCCTCACTGGCTAATTTCAACACTAATTAAATGGGAAACGGCGCATCGTATCGAATTTTTTCCCGAATAATTCTTTCCCACACCTGAGCCTACCCTACAAAACCCTTACAAGGTTTTCAGACTGTTTCTGACCACCCAGAATATTACGTAGTACTTAAAATACATGAAAAAAAAAAAGAGAATCGTTTCCCTATTAACAAACAAGTACCAGAACAAAATCTGTTATGTACCTTACGCAGTTGCAGAATTCCTTAGGTCTGATAGCTTTTTATAACTCAAAAGTAAAAAAAAAACTGTTTACAGCAAACTCACCATTTATCGGGGTCCATATTATCCGGTTTGGGGATTATCAGTGCATTTTCGGCGATTTTTCGAAAAAAAACTAAGTTTTCTGTTATAATTAGAACGAATATTTTCGTTTACACTATTAGGTATGCGCCTGAAGACATCCCTGAAATACAATGCTTGGCAAAAGGAGTGAGGCATCTGTAATACGTAGTAGGGTGCGGTGTTAACCTTGTACACATACACAGTATTGGCGGATATGTAAATGATTAGGGTTGCAATTCTCTGCGACGTATAGACTATCCACAATAGCGTATTAGTGTTGTTTGTATTTAGTTTTGTTGCCAGGTCTGGTAGGGTATAAAAGGGGCGTGAACACAGTCAGATTTTGGGCGATCGGTATGGAGGACACAGAATGCCGCGTGCTCGTGTGAGACAGCATTATCAGCGCCTGACGTAGTTTGAATGGAGCCTCATTGTGCGTCTTCATTAGACAGTGGCCAGATGCTGGACTGCATTGGAATGTGAGAGCAGGGATACTTGACATCAACATTCCGGTCGAAAACCCCGGGGGACGATTGCCGTTTGGTGCACAAAGCACATCGTAACCTTTTCACATCTGCGCCTGCCATCCGAGAACAAATGCTGGACTCCATGCAACTCTCTGTGTCTCAGCCCATTACTGGTCGCCGAGGAGCAGCAGTCGGACTAGGGAATTACTGTCCCATCCGTAGGCTACTGCCAACACCAAAACACAAACGGCTGCGTTTGGAGTTGTGCTGTGACCGTGAAACACGGACAGCGGGTGAATGGTGTCACATTGTGCTCAGCGATGAATTACGGTTCTGCACTGCCGCAGGTGACCGTTGTCGGCGAGTATGGCGGCGACCTACGGAGAGTTTCCAGTCTTCCAATGTTTTGGAGATGTACAGGGGCACTGCTCCCGGCGTCATGCCGTGAGGAGGCACCGGGTACGACTTCAGGTCACGGCTGCTACTGCCTGACTGACAAGGAGAGGACGCCTACTCGTCATCGCCGAATTCGTCCAAATTTATGGTACATGTAGGGCGTGGTGAGACAAGAAAGTGCCCCAGATAGCCAAGCGTTTAGGAAATAAAAGGAATTTTGATACGGATCTAGCACCAAGTCCACCTTATCAATTGCCTCTGGGACAGTGCGTTTAGGAAGTGGTGTTTGGTTCAGCCGCATTTCTGTTAAATGAAATAGCGCCGGCCAACCAGGACGCCCCAGTTGACAATTGACGTTCACCACACCCCAAATGAAATTTACCACCTTAAATATTTCTTCGTAGAATATGGCTACATTAGAGTGGGAACACCCGAGAAAGATCTCATCAAAGCCAAGACAGTCTATCAAAACGTAATTAACTTTCAGACCAAAAACATCATAGAACAAAAATACGTCTGTCACTCTTGACATGATATCTGGAGGAACTTTCACGACCCGCATTTACCAACAAAAGTGTGGTCATTGTGGTATTATTTTGTGAACAGGAAATTTCCAACGAACTCCAGGTTCAAATGGTTCAAATGGCTCTGAGCACTATGGGACTCAACTGCTGTGGTTATAAGTCCCCTAGAACTTAGAACTACTTAAACCTAACTAACCTAAGGACAACACACACATCCATGCCCGAGGCAGGATGCGAACCTGGGACCGTAGCGGTCGTGCGGTTCCAGACTGTAGCGCCTTTAACCGCTCGGTCACTCCGGCCGGCCAACGAACTCCAGACTACATTCCATTCATCTGGCGGAGTCCCCTTTGTGTACTAGTTGCAACCTGATTGACACAGATGAACATCAATTTGTATGTGGAACTGCAAATAACATATGGTTGTCAACCAGAAAAAAATTAGCAACAATGCAAAAAAAAAACGCCGTATTTGATAACGCCATCGTGCCTTTTATACGCGGAAGAAGAACTATACTCCACCTCGAAGAACAATGCCGTCAACTGGCTGAAGGGACACGCAGTATTTTACCTACTGTCCAGTAAAGAAAGGAGCGAAGGAGATTTTTGGACTTACGTCTCCGACCAGCACCACAAACTACTAAGTATCAACAATAACTATGGTTCAAATGGCTCTGAGCACTATGGGACTTAACAGCTATGGTCATCAGTCCCCTAGAACTTAGAACTGCTTAAACCTAACTAACCTAAGGACATCACACAACACCCAGTCATCACGAGGCAGAGAAACACAATAACTATGATACATACGCCAACTTCCTCAGAAGAACCGTCATGTGAACTCCGATTTTCGGTTATCCGATTCAGAACATGAAAGAACGAGAGACAATCTGATCTATGAAAAACATGTACGATCAAACGACGAACATCACTTTCAAGAAATGTTTTGTTTTCGCAAGAGGCTTCCTGTAATGCAGAAGATTATCTTTACGCCTATGTCACTATAATAAGAAATTTCGTAATGTTGTAACTATTTCTGAATAAAAAAATTAAAAAAAGTGGCTAGGATACCTGGCTCTCACCCAGGAGGCTCGGGTTCTATTCCCGGTACAGGAATAAAATTTTTCGTAGTTCCCTTTGCTTTTTACATGTTTGTATAAATGCTGTGTGCCAATTGATAGAGCTCGTATACTAGTTCAGCTGCTTGCACTAGAATTAACGCTTCTCTAACATTTACAATGTTACTTTTCGTCTTTCAACGTCGTTCTTGGTGAAAAATCTTTCAAACCTGCTGGTAATGTGTACCATGCAGCAAAGAAATAAAGAAATGTAGGTATTGTTTAGTCAGAAAAAAAGGCGGTAAGAGATCAGATTCGCATGGAAAAGGTCGCAAGTTCGACTCCGCTCCGTAACAAATATTTTTGTGCTCCTTGGCAATGCGTACACTACTAACATCACAATTAACCGCAACATCATATAGGTTATTTTATTAATTTATATAAGCACAAAAACTATATGCATCGGATGAAATGCGGGACTGCAAACATTTAAAAAAGGATTGTAGTTTAGGTGTACACGGGAATGTTGATTTACATAGCACAAAAAGAATAGGCATAGGATGAAATGCGAGACTGCAAACGTCTGAAAAGGGATTGCAGTTAACGCGTACACGGGAACGTCGTGTATGTTAAACCGACGTTCCCGTATACGCGTTAAGTACAATGCCTTTTTAAATGTTTGCAGTCCGTCATTTCATCCTACGCCTATCCTTTTTGTGCTTACATAAATTAATAAAATAACCTATATGATGTTAATTGTGATATCAGTGGTGTACGCATTGCCAAGGAGCACAAAAACATTTGCCCGCTGGCGGAGTCGAACCTGCGACCTTTTCATTGGGTCTCCGATCTCTTACCGCTGAGCCAAACACCGCTTCCAAAACACACTGTCATAGGCACAATTGATAAGGTGCACATGGAGATAGATCCGTATCAGAATTCCTTTTATTTCCTAAACGCTTGGCCATCTGGAGTTTCCACTTTGGGCACTCTCTTGTCTCACTGCGCCCTACATGTACTATGAATTTGTACGAATTCGGTGATGACCAATAGACGTCCTCTCCTTGTGAGCTCTGGTGGCACAACGGTACCTCACGGACATCGTGCGTCCTCACGAGTCACCTCTCACTCGGCAGTATAGTATTGCCATTTTCCAACAGGACAATGCTCGTCCACAAGTGGCAAGTGTCTCTGTGAACTGTGTGCGTGATGTTGAGACATGCCCATGGCCAATAAGATCTGCAGATCAGCCCACAATGGAACATGTGCGGGACCGCTCAAATGTCAGCTCCGTCCCAGTGCCAGTACCCACGGTATCAGGGACAAGTTACATCTGTTCTGGGTCAGTTGCCCAACCGAATCAATCTGTTCATTGAGACCACAAGGGGCGCAATGTCACCGATAAAAGGGCTGAAACTACCAACTTCCTTGTAAATCTGACTCGATTTTACAATCGCTTGAATAACACACCGTCTCAGTCTGTGAAATTTCATGGCGTTTACTTCTTCCCTTTTGGTTGCTTCACTCTTTTTATCAGGTGGTGTAGTTTTCCATTGATTCCCATTTCATCTTTAGGCAAATGTTAGGATTCTGCCCTTGTTCGATGCTGCGGCTGCTTGTCTGCATAAAATTTTTGCCTAGCACTTTACCGCGCGAGGTGGTGCAGTGCTTAGCACACTGGTCTCGCATTCGGGAGGACGAAGGTTCAAACCCGCGTCTGGCCATCCTGATTTAGGTTTTCCGTGATTTCCCTAAATCGCTCCAGATAAATTCCGGGATGGTTCCTTTCAAAGGGTACGGCCGACTTCCTTCCCCATCCTTCCCTAATCCGATGAGACCTATGACCTCGCTGTCTGGTCTCCTCCCCCAAAACAACCCAACCCAACCTATCACTTTCCCTAGGTGCTAAAAGTTGATAATTCTCAACCCGTTGTTTGCAACGAATATATTCCACATACCTAATAACTGAGTTTTCGGTTGTGACATTAAGCATGTTTAGGAAATAAAATAAATAGCAATTTCTGGTTAAGACGCGTATTTTGTATAATCTGTCATTTTTCGCTCTCCGAGCAGTCTAGATGATGATGATGATGATGATGATGTTTGGTTTGTGGGGCGCTCAACTGTGCGGTTATCATCGTCCGTACAAATTGCCAACGTTTGCTCAGTCCAGTCTCGCCACGTTCATGAGCGGTGATGAAGCGATGAGGACAACACGAATACCTAGTCATCTCCGTGCAGGTGAAAATCCCTGACCCCGCCGGGGATCGAACCCGGGAGCCCGTGCTCGGGAAGCAACAACGCGACCGCGAGACCACGAGCTGCGGACAGAAGACTCGATTTCGCATCAACTGGGATAATCTGGAGCTTCAGTATTTTGAAATGTTGTGCTAAGATGGAGAACACCTTCTAACCTTTTCTACAAAATAGGCAACTCCACACGGTTCCATCATGAGGAATGAAGTGCATTTGCGCTTCCTGAATAATTTACATGTTTGGACATGACGAGTTCCGCAACTGGACGAGTCTACTTTCGCACACAGTCTTGCAGCTTCCAGTATTTTTCAAAGGCAGTCGCTGCTCTACAGTATCCTAGGTGACGGCCGCCGCTGTCCGCGCTCGAACACTGCCATGCACTATTTCTAGGACTGCTACGCTCACATTCCGTGGCCTCACACCGCCGAGATGAGTTTTTGTCCTGTCCTCGTGAGACAACACTGCGCTTAACACCTACGCAGACCACGTGTGACCTCTCTCCCTTTCGACAACAGTCGCTGTGTCTTTAGGTACCGTAAGCAGCTGAGTCGTCATATCCGCTGGTCCCCTGCATGTGTTTCCTGCCGTCCTAAGACACGCCCCAGCTCGCTGGCGTCAACAGACGGTGCAAAGAGCGCATCTGCTGGTATACGTGGTCTCGGGATAGCGTAGCCACCATGGGAAGCTGCGCAGGTCCGAGTGTCCTTGAGTTTTAAATGTTCCATTACTGCTTTCTGCTAGGTATCCATGCACCAGTTGTATTCAGAATTAACACAGGCAGGGTGAACTACCTGAAATTAACACACCTCTTATTTAATAAAATAGGAAAGCGTTTGGCACAGTGCCCCAATGCAGTCGGTTAACGAAGGTCCGAGCATACAGGACAGTTCTCCAGATATGTGGGTGACTCGGAGGCTTCATTAGCAACAGCTGTCCAGGACGGTGAGTGTTGATCAGAGATAAGAATATCGCCAGGAGTGCCTCAGGCAAGTGTGATAGCACCGATGTTATGTCTATACACATAAATGATCTGATGGACAGGGTGACTGGCGATCTACGGGTGTTTGCTGATGACGCTTTGGTGTACAGGAAGGCGTTGTCGTTGAGTGACTGTTGGAGAGTACAGTATGACTTTGAGAGAATTTCTATTTGGTGTGATGAATGAAAGCTTGCTGTAAATGTAGAAAGATGTAAGTTAATGCAGAAGAGTAGGCAAAACAACCGCGTAGAGTTCGAATACAGCATTGGTGGTGTGCTGCTTCACACAGTCACGTCGAATAAATATTCAGGTGTGACATTTTTAGGGAAGAGTGGCTCATTTGTAAAAGAGACCGTGACAGAACACTTGCATGACCCATTCTTGAGTACTGCTCGAGTGCTGGGGTCCTCAACAGGCCAGATTAAAGGAAGACGTCGAAGCAATTCAGAGACGTGCTGCTAGATCAATTAGCAGTAGCTTCGATCTACTTGCAAGTATTACGGAGATCAAATCTTTCTGTGGATTTATATATCGAAGATGGCGTTAATGTTCCACCTGTACCACAGAAACTCGAAGACTTGCATCACCGCATCTCAGCAGTTGTTCTTACCGCCACTCCTGATATTGTGTTGTTCTTGGCCATTTAACTGCACCTATTTTTTGAAGTGTTATGTATTGAGAACCGAGGTCCTGTTAGCCTTCCTCGCTGCGCACCTGACGTTAGTTTCGCTTGTGTTGGACATTCGACATCCGGTGTAAAGTACTGTGTCCTAAAACTAAAACTAAACTCCTCTCGAATAGGCCATGAAGGCCCAGCGGTACCGACCGGCCGCCGTGTCATCTTCAGCCCAAAGGCGTCTTTGGATGCGGATATGGAGGTGCATGTGATCAGCACACCGCTCTCCCGGCCGTATGTCAGTTTCCGAGACCGAAAGTACTGTATTCTATTAGTCCAATATTCATAGAGTCATATTTTCTGTAAGATTGTATCCTGATTAGCAGTCGAGATGTAATACAATGTCGAACTCCAAGGAAGAAGGAATCGACCTATCACTTCTACTTCTCTCACTGAGAAAGGTGGTGCAATGATGAGGCACTGCAGACAGTATTCACAGGGGGAATTACAATTACGAGCAACTTAAATTGGAAAGACCACATAGATAATATTGTGGGGAAGGCGAAACAAATACTGCGCATTGTTGCCAGAACACTTAATAGATGCGACAAACCCACCAGAGAGACAGTTTACATTACACTTGTCCGTCCTCTGCTGGAATATGCGAATACCACAAGCACAACACATTACCATGACTAAAACGGCGCAGTAAAACCACCGGCGTTCAGAAAAACTTCCAATAATCTCGGAGTGAATGAATACTGAATCTGTACAGTTTACAAGCGAATATTCTACCATTCTTGCTCCAAAATAGCGGCAATGTCAGGTAACGATAATGAAAGTGGATCGTGATCTCGCAGACTTCTCTCCAAAGTACACTCCTGGAAATGGAAAAAAGAACACATTGACACCGGTGTGTCAGACCCACCATACTTGCTCCGGACACTGCGAGAGGGCTGTACAAGCAATGATCACACGCACGGCACAGCGGACACACCAGGAACCGCGGTGTTGGCCGTCGAATGGCGCTAGCTGAGCAGCATTTGTGCACCGCCGCCGTCAGTGTCAGCCAGTTTGCCGTGGCATACGGAGCTCCATCGCAGTCTTTAACACTGGTAGCATGCCGCGACAGCGTGGACGTGAACCGTATGTGCAGTTGACGGACTTTGAGCGAGGGCGTATAGTGGGCATGCGGGAGGCCGGGTGGACGTACCGCCGAATTGCTCAACACGTGGGGCGTGAGGTCTCCACAGTACATCGATGTTGTCGCCAGTGGTCGGCGGAAGGTGCACGTGCCCGTCGACCTGGGACCGGACCGCAGCGACGCACGGATGCACGCCAAGACCGTAGGATCCTACGCAGTGCCGTAGGGGACCGCACCACCACTTCCCAGCAAATTAGGGACACTGTTGCTCCTGGGGTATCGGCGAGGACCATTCGCAACCGTCTCCATGAAGCTGGGCTACGGTCCCGCACACCGTTAGGCCGTCTTCCGCTCACGCCCCAACATCGTGCAGCCCGCCTCCAGTGGTGTCGCGACAGGCGTGAATGGAGGGACGAATGGAGACGTGTCGTCTTCAGCGATGAGAGTCGCTTCTGCCTTGGTGCCAATGATGGTCGTATGCGTGTTTGGCGCCGTGCAGGCGAGCGCCACAATCAGGACTGCATACGACCGAGGCACACAGGGCCAACACCCGGCATCATGGTGTGGGGAGCGATCTCCTACACTGGCCGTACACCACTGGTGATCGTCGAGGGGACACTGAATAGTGCACGGTACATCCAAACCGTCATCGAACCCATCGTTCTACCATTCCTAGACCGGCAAGGGAACTTGCTGTTCCAACAGGACAATGCACGTCCGCATGTATCCCGTGCCACCCAACGTGCTCTAGAAGGTGTAAGTCAACTACCCTGGCCAGCAAGATCTCCGGATCTGTCCCCCATTGAGCATGTTTGGGACTGGATGAAGCGTCGTCTCACGCAGTCTGCACGTCCAGCACGAACGCTGGTCCAACTGAGGCGCCAGGTGGAAATGGCATGGCAAGCCGTTCCACAGGACTACATCCAGCATCTCTACGATCGTCTCCATGGGAGAATAGCAGCCTGCATTGCTGCGAAAGGTGGATATACACTGTACTAGTGCCGACATTGTGCATGCTCTGTTGCCTGTGTCTATGTGCCTGTGGTTCTGTCAGTGTGATCATGTGATGTATCTGACCCCAGGAATGTGTCAATAAAGTTTCCCCTTCCTGGGACAATGAATTCACGGTGTTCTTATTTCAATTTCCAGGAGTGTAGTAATACTGAGATGTATTGACTGGTGGCAATTCATTCTCGTGCACAGAAGACCAGTCCTGAACGAAGCGAGCACTGTGAAAAGGTGCCCTGTCAACTGGAACACAGCTTCACTGTCAGGGAACATACGTTGTACCATGGGATGAACCTGATGAGACAAAATGGTCACGTAATACTTGGCAGTAATGCAACCTTTCAGAGTAACGATGACGCCCATGGAATACCATGATATGGCTGCCCAAAACATCGCCGAACCCTCACCATGGTTCACTCTTGGGATGCTTGCGACGTAGACTCTTCCAGAAATTACAAACAATTTGAAACAAGAACCATTCGGCCAAATGACTTTCCCCCCATTGCTCCATAATCCAGGTTTTGTGGCTTTGACACCACGTTTTCCTGTTACGGGCATTTGCGTTACTGATGAGTCGTTTTGGGATTCCAGCTCACCATACAATTTCCTGCTTCTGGAGTTATCTTTGTGTTGTTTTAGTGCTGACAGGGTTCTCAAGTGCGACATTCAGTTCTGCAGTGACTTTTGCAGCTGTCGTCCTCTTATTTTTTATCGCAGTCCTCTTCAATGACCGTCCATCCCGATCACTCTACACAGAATTTCGTCCGCATTGTACCTTAGCGGATGATGTTTTCCCGCTTCGTCTGTTTGCGGTTTAAATCTTCGGTACGGTGTCTCTTGAATCACCAACACTTCGGCTGCCTTGGTGGCGAAAGCACCAACCATACGAGCGTCAACAATGTGACTACGTTCAAAGTCACTTAGCTCCGACATAATGCATTCGTAACTACACAGAACACTGTTGTGAACGCGATTAACACTTGCAGCACTTTGAGGACACTGTACAGGTGCCGTTCGTGGTCGTGGCTTGGCTAGCTTCTGCATCTGATCAGACGATCAATTCCAGTTACAAAATGATCTACAGAGAATTTCTGTACGGTGCGAAAAGTGGCAGTTGGCACTAAACAAAGAAAAGTGCGAGGTCATCCACATAGGTACTAAAAGAAATCCGATAAATTTTGGGTATACGATAAATCGCACAAATCTAAGGGCTGTCAATTCGACTAAATACCTAGGAATTACAATTACGAGCAACTTAAACTGGAATGACAACATAGATAATATTGTGGGGAAGGCGAAACGAAGACTGCGCTTTGTTGGCACAACACTTAGAAGATGCGACAAACCCACTAAAGAGACAGCATACATTACACTTGACTGTTCTCTGCTGGAATATGGCTGCGCGGTGTGGGATACTTACCAGGTAGGATTGACGGAGGACATCGAAAAAGTGCAAATAAGGGCAGCTCGTTTCGTGTTATCGCACAATAGGGGTGAGAGTGTCAATGATATGATACGCGAGTTGGGGTGGCAGTCACTGAAACAAAGGCGGTTTTCTTTTCGGCGAAAATAAGAGAAATCGGAACTGGAACGGAAAGATTTGGGTGTTTCTTTTTCCCACGCGCCATTCGAGAGTGGAATGGTAGAGAAGCAGTATGAAAATGATTGGATGAACCCTCTGCCAGACACTTCAGCGTGAATTGCAGAGTAACCATGTAGATGTAGATGTAAATGTAGGTAGCACGCGTTTCTCGTTGTTTTCACATATTTCTGTCCAGCCCCTATACATCTTTATTTAGACTCCGAAAGCCATAAAAAGTAGATGGCAGAGGGTACTTCGTACCATTATTATCAATTTTTTGTCCTGTTGTCCACGAATTGAGTTAGGAAAAAAATGATGATCTACTTGGCTCTTTACGCGACACAGTTTCTGCACTCACGATAACTGCGCAATATATATGATGATATCGGCAGAATTTTCACGCAGTCTTCCTTGAATATCGGTTTCCGACAACAATGTGGCTTTCCCTCTACATATTCTATAATATTACTGATGTTTAAAAAAATAAAATAGTATTATATTTATCACTTCTGCTAGTGGCAAAGCTTCTGAAATGGTAAAATGGTGCACAGAAAATTTTCACTTGCTTAGTAATGAATTTTTATTCCGCCATCCAGCATTAGTTTCCCACGAGACCGACGAGAACGTTGACCGACGGCATTGTTTAGAGGCCAGTGGCCGATCTCAAAATTACGCAGTTTGCGTAATTACCCTGTGCGGATACTGACAGAAAAGATCTGTGAAAGAGATCTCAGGGATACTGAAATAAAAATTTGTTGAAGTAAAGGTCGATTGAACACTAGTAGTGTTCGGCTGTGGCCACCAAACAATTCGTTGGCAAGTCTCTTTCACTGCAGCCTGAAAAAGTTCTAAAATGCAACTTAATAAATTGAGAGGTGACATTAATGGTAGAGGAAAGTAGGTTCTTGATCAAACATGCTATTTTAATTACATTGGTGTAGCTATTAAACCAAAAGTTACAGATACGAGAGCGACATATTTTATGAAACAGCCGTCGAAAACAAACGAGAGAGAGAGAGCTCACAGCTCCTGCTTTTAAGCAGTCGAAAACAAATTACGGCGAGTTGCCTTCAACTTTCTTTACAGAGCGTAAAGTTTGGATATATAAACATTTCTCTGGAACATTCTTTATCGGAAACCGCAAATAAATAAATCTCCTATATTAAATCATGGCCTTTTCTCCTTACTTTACAGATTTATTTACACAGAGTAAATTTATTCTTAATGTATTTTAGCCTTAATTAAACGTTTGGGGCTGACCTGTCTGTAAGACTTTTGTATAGACTAGCTGGGCCCAGCATGCGTTGCAGTGCCTTTTTTCTTTCCAAGGGGGACCTTACATATAAAGTAGACTCATTTACATGAAAGACAATGATTTCTTCTGCATTTAATTAAACATGAAAAAGTTTACTCAAGAGATTTGGGACGTACAATATTTTTATTATTTCTGTCTTCTGAAAAACCAATCGTAAGTAAGCACAAGTGTAAGTTGGGTTGTTTGGGGAAGGAGACCAGACAGTGAGGTCATCGGTCTCATCGGATTGGGGAAGGACGGGGAAGGAAGTCGGCCGCGCCCTTTCAAAGGAACCATCCCGGCATTCGCCTGTAGTGATTTAGGGAAATCACGGAAAACCTAAATCAGGATGGCCGGACGCCGGATTGAACCGTCGTCCTCCCGAATGCGAGTCCAGTGTCTAACCACTACGCCACCTCGCTCGGTACAAGTATAAGTGAGCATGTGAAAAGTATGGATTTGCCCACTTAGGCATATTTCATATCTGCATCGGAAACATACATATTCCACATACATTTAACATATTCCACACATATTTATACACATACTTCATCCGTATCTACAGCGAATTTCTCCCTGCAACTTCATCCGGATTCAGAGGAAACTTGTAATCCTGCGAGTAACTGAATGTCGTGTCGAGGGAAAGGACTATCGCTGATAACTGCCTGATTCTCCGCTGTTTTACACAGCACGACTCTAGAGAGGGCGTCAAATGTGTAGGTGGTACTGGAGCCGTGTGGCATGACCTTTGGTCCCCAAACACACTCGCAAAATTATTCGATCGCAGAAATACTCAATCTCATGATGTAGTTGATGCGCTGAACGACGTAAAAAAGAGACGGATTGCGTTTCGTACTTTAAAAACATTCCACTGCAGGAAAAAAAAGACAACAGGTCGGTTTTGGATGTATTGTGCACGTCACTTCCCATCGTCACCCTTGCCCCGTAGCGGTAATAGGGCAATCTCACGCCCACAGAATTTTTATATAATTAATGAGTGGTGTACATACCAAACTCGTAATTTAAATGAAATGCTCCACGTGTTTCTGAGTTACGCTTTTACGTCACCTCTTTTCACTCCCATCCACAGCCATAGAAGTGTTAGGAGTGTCTTACTGTCACAGTACATTTTTCCAAATAGCAATGATACGCTAAATGTGGTTGAAATTCCTTCCGGCGTCACATAGATGTAGTGATACGTTACTATGTTGCAACTTCCCTCCCCTGCCGCTAGCTCCAGGGGTGACTGTCACCAGCAAGTCCCAGTGATGCCGGAACTGTCGAGTCGATACTTACATTGGGCAACAGCGAATATCTTGACTGTGACGTCTTCTCGCTCCCAGCGACACTCCTAGTGGTAGTGGGGTATATTACGCCCACAGTATTTTTATACAAACAATGAATCATGAATACACAAATTTCGACTGAAGTTTCTCCAGATATTCATGAGTCAAGTTTCTAAGGCACCCCATCTTCACATTCGCCCTTGTGGATGGTAAGTGGTTCTTATCCTCACATAAACTTATGCGGGTGTACGCAAATTTAAATGTTATAGGAATGCGCAGAAGACGAATAAGAAATAAATATTTATTTTTGTGTATTAGACATATATTTAACGATCGTAGCAACATGATACTGCAGTCCTTCGAGGCCTGCTTCATGTCAGTTTTATGCTAAAGTGAGAAAGGTTATGAGATACCTCCTAATATCGTGTTGGACGTCCTTTCGTTCGGTGTAATGCAGAAACTCGGCGTAGCATGGACTCAGCAAGTCGTTCTAAGTCCCCAGCAGAAATAAAGAGCCAAGCTGCCTCTATAGTCGTCATAATTACGTAAGTTTTGCCTGTGCAGGATTTTGGGCACGTACTGACCTCTTGAGTATGTCCCATAACTGTTCGATTGGATTCATGTTGGGCGATCTGGATGACCAACTATTCGCTCGAATGGTCCAGAAATCAACAGCGAACAATTGTGGCGCGGTGACATGGCACATCACTGTTTGGGAACATCAAGTCCATGAATGGCTGCAGATGGTCTCCAAGCAGCCGAACATAAACATTTCCAGTCAATTATAGGTTCAATTGGACCAGAAGATCCAATTGATTCCCTGTAAACACAGCCCACACCATTATGGAGTCACCACCAACTTGCACAGTGCCTTGTTGACTACTTGGGTCCATGGTTTCGTGGAGCCTGCGCTACACTCGAACCCTGCCATCAGCTCTTACAAAATGAAATCGGGACTCATCTGACCAGGACACGGTTTTCCAGTCGCCTAGTGTCCAACCGATACGGTCATAAGCCCACGAGAGACGCTGCTGGCGGCTGTTAGCAAAGGAACTCGCTTCGGTCGTCTCCTGCCATAACGCATTAACGCGATATTTCGCCGCAGTGTCCTAACAGATACTTTCATCGTACGTTCCACGTTAATTTCTACGGTTATTTCGCAAAGTGTTGCTTGTCTGTCAGCACTGACAAGCCCACGCAAACTCAGATGCTCACTGTCGTTAAGTGAAGGCTGTCGGCCACTACGTTGCCCGTGATGAAACGTAATGCGTGAAATTTGGTATTGTCGGCACACACTACGCACTGTGTATCTCTATATATTGAATTTCTAACTATTTCTGCAATGGAATGTCCCATGCGTCTAGCTCCGGTTTCCATTCCGCGCTCAAAGTTTGTTAATTCCCATCCTGCGGTCATAACCACGTCGGAAATCTTTTCAATGAATCGCGTCAGTACAAACGACAGCTTCGCCAATGCATTGCTGTTTTATACTTTGTGTACGCGATACTACCGCCATCTGTATATGTGCATATCGCTATCCCACGCCTTTTGCCATCTCAGTGTACAAGGCCTCCAAACGATGGGCTAATATTCGTGAACTGGTTACAATATTGTCGCATACACGGTTCCTTCGCAGATGCATTGCACTTTCCTAGAACTCTTCCAGAAATTTAAGTCTTCCATTAGCCTTCTCCAATCTTGCGTGCTCGTCGCACATCGCATAGCTATTAAATATCACCCCAAAATGTTTAAACCATGTGCTGCCATGCTCATCACTAAGCTTGGAATAGCACACCATCGGGCCTTCTCTCTTTCTTATAGACATTACACTGCACTTATCCACATTTAACAACAGCTGCCATTCGAAAGGACAGTTGTTAATATTCCCGTCCGGCCATCCAGAATTAGGTTGTTTGTTGTGTCCTTAAAGCGATTAAAGATAATGCGGGATGAATCCTTTGACGGGAACACGGCCGAGTTCCCTCGCCAAGCTTCTCCAGCTGGTGCTCGTCCTCCGTCACTAACGAACGGATGTCTACGGGACCTTAAACGCTAATGTCACTTTCTTCCCCTTTTATATACTTGCTTCTGCCTGCCTGACCCATAAGGACGTACTTCAACAGAAACTGCGTGTAAGTTAGCACAAAGCATTACGCGCTTTGATGTTACACATAAAGTTGTCCTCGGTGTGTCAGTGTACTCCTCCAGTGTTTGAGGCTTTTATCGTGTCGGCCTGATACGGATGCTGTCGGATTTCAGAAGTGTTACAGAAACGTTAACGGAAGCTAAATGAAACTCGTTAAAGGAAAAAAAAGACGTTCTTGCGAAACTCAGCTGGATAAACAACTGTGTTGCCTCTGTCTCACGGTTTGGAAGTGTACCGAAGCCTGTCCACAGCTCGTGGTCTTGCGGTAGCACTCTCGCTTCCCGCGCACGGGGTCCCGGGTTCGATTCCCGGCGGGGTCAGGGATTTCCCCTGCCTCGCGATGACTGGATCTTGTTGTGTCGTCTTTTTCATCATCATTCATCCCCATTAAGGTCGCAGGAAGGCACCTCTGCTAGGACCTTGCCTACTCGGCACTGCGGATTTCCCGCATCGTCCCCTACACTCCTCGGAGTATGGCACCTCATCTCACCGAAGCATACAGGTAGAATTTGCTTCATTCGACATGCGAATGGAATAGGACAGAAAATTGCTGATGATGGTACGATGTCTTGTACTGTACGTTATGTTGCGAAACTGTCGCCATAAAACTGAGCACCAGGAAAGATAGTACATAGCAGAATTTTACTAATAGTAGGAAGCGTACATGATTAAATTTATAGGTCATTTTACTATGTACAGTAAGAGCTTTGAACATTTGTCCGAAATATACTGATAAGCCAAAACATTATGACCATCCACACCGCGACGCTGGATACCGCCTGGTGCCGTTGCGACCACGTGACGTGACAGTAAGCGGAGCAGACACGGACAGGGGATCACGTTAGCGATGATATGGGCTGCAATTGGGGGAATCCATTGAGATAGACGACTTTGGCAAAAGGGCAAGTTATTATTAAGCAGATGGATAGTGATCTGTGACATCTCTGTCGAAAGAGCACAATGCCGGTGCACGCACAAGTGTTTCG
Organism: Schistocerca cancellata; assembly: GCF_023864275.1. Lineage (NCBI taxonomy): Eukaryota > Metazoa > Arthropoda > Insecta > Orthoptera > Acrididae > Schistocerca > Schistocerca cancellata. Next base: position 570,007,875 of record NC_064626.1, read on the forward strand.
GAGTACATCATTCATCGTACATTGTTGAACATAGAGCTCCGCAACAGACTACCCCTACGTGTTCACATGTTGCGCCAACAGCATCATCAGTTACGATTGCACTGGGCACCAGGTCATCAGAACTCGACCACTGACCAACGGAAACGTGTTCGCTCTTCGCGTGAGTCACATTTTTACTACACTAAGTCGATAGTCGTCTTCACAAACGCCGTCACTGAGATGAACGCCGGCCGTGGTGGTCAAGCGGTTAAAGGCGCTACAGTCTGGAACCGCGCGGCCGCTACGGTCGCAGGTTCGAATCCTGCCTCGGGCGTGGATGTGTGTGATGTCCTTAGGTTAGTTAGGTTTAAGTAGTTCTAAGTTCTAGGGGACTTATGACCTTAGAAGTTAAGTCCCATAGTGCTCAGAGCCATTTGAACCATTTTGTACTACATAAAGCGCTATTTGTCAATGAGACGTGCGATGTCGACTATTTTTCCCCCGCTGTGAATGGCTTTCGGGGACATTTTTTTCACAAACCGCCTTCTCACTCGATAACGAAATTTCTGGCGAGCTTGGGATGAACTCTACGATACAGTAAATATCCCAGAGAACATTTCAAGCCAGAAACATTCGATTTTTTTGAAATGACCAAAGTAGACTCTCAGAATATCAAAATAACGTTAACATATCACAGGAACTGCTCCCTTCATTTTAGGGAGTGGCAGGTACATTTAAATATAATTAAACGGAACTTAAAAATACACACATATAAAAAAAATGCAATGACCACCTACACGGGTATACGTAGACTACGGCTGAGCCACGCACACACCAGTGCGGGCAAATGTAGAATAATGAAGTAGCAATAGGTCATGGAGTAGGTGTAGGTGTAGTTAGTCGGCAAACCTCGAGTTCTTCCTAGGCTGCCAGTAATATGTCTACTATGTTGTTTTTATTTGAGTACATTACCAATATTTTGTATTATTTCTACGTTAATATTAACAATGTTTGGTGTTAACGTAATTTATAAGCCCATAACATTGTCTGTCACGATGTGCAGGTGAATATGTACGACCTGGCTAGTTTCCAGATGACGGGTCTAAAATTCATGACAATAAATTAAACTGAATCGAATGCTTGCTATATCAAGGTAAGTAGGTCGTAGCAGAACGAGCAACACGTTATCGTATGTTATTTTGTGGAAAATTATGTCACAGAGACCTCGAAGATAAGCCACAGCTATCGGCATTAACATGTCGAGAATGTGACGGTTGCTGTCAAAATTACCGACTATGAGATCCAAAAGTCATCCTTGTTAGACACTGGCACTCTATACCATATCGTCAGAGGCTGGGCCCGCATCTCGATGACGAAAGTAATCTCGAAATGTTCGTTCCCCTTGAAGTCTCCACTCACGAAAACGTCCGTTGTGTTGCTGTTAGGACTGTTGACATTTTTAAAAATATCGGGAATCCGATATGTCAGTATTTAAAAAATTATCATTATCGCCCCTCGATATAATGAAAAGAAGTATTGATATATCGGAGAAAAAAATATCGTAGTACCAGTCTATTAAAATATCGTCTGCACATTGGAAAAATGATGTCGGTTTTAGAGCTGCATATTTAAGTATTTATTTATTATTAGATATTCTGTACATCGACAAGCTAGCAGCCTGCCTGCCTCCCTTAGAGCAAGAGTTGACAGGAAAAAGGTGCACGTTCACGCTTGGCGATAACCACGTTGCTAACAATGGTAACTACATGGGAGTGGCACAGTACGAGGCGTCCGTCGCCCGGTTTCGTCACACATCAGAATTGTCCAGAACACTTAATGTCGACTTCTCTGTTTTTTTCAATTCTGCCAACACCAGTGACTAGCAGTTTCTGTGTCAAAACTGTATGGTGAAGTTAAACGTTGCAGTTTCTGTAGTTAGCGTCGAACGCCGATTACATCAGCAGTTCTCCTCACAAGTCTCCGCCCACCGCTAAGACCAATCTTGTCATTTAGATTTTTGTTCATTATCTTCAAAAAATGTTTTCGAAGAATGCTGATGTGAAGAAATAGCACATTAGTTGCGATAATTTTTTTTAACGCACCCAACCCGTGTGCTATTTCTTCACATCGGGAGTCCTGTTATTCCATTCACGCCGCCACTATCCCGTTCATTCGGATTTCTTTTTTGTTCCACCTATACTCGCTACACACAGTCAATGAGAAAGACTGGAAGCGATGAAAGCTCAAAAAGTAGTAAGACTCCTTCAAACAGTGAAAGTAAAATTATGTTCTACTACAGTTTCAAAACAACCATTTCAATTATTTACCGAAAATTGCGAGAAATACAATCATGCTCATAAATTAAGGATAATTGCAGATTGTGGTGTCACACAACGTGCCACTACACAAAACTGGCGCCAATAGCATAGGCACATAGGGAACACACAAGACACAGCTCTTTAAGTCCACGGTAAGCTGAGAAAACCGTCCCGAAACACACGTGCTACAAAATGCGACTGTTTTCTGCACATGTACCCCGACACAAATATGGGATATGATCTCCATGCACACGTACACAGGCGGCACAACGGGTTGGCATACTCTGAATCAGATGGTCGAGCAGCTGCTGGGGTATAGCCTCCCATTCTTGCACCAGTGCCTGTCGGAGCTCCTGAAGTGTGGTAGGGGTTTGAAGACATGCAGCGATACGTCGACCGAGAGCATCCCGGACGTGCTCCATGGGGCTTAGGTCTGGAGAACAGGCAGGCCACTCCATTCGCCTGATACCTTCTGTTTCAAGGTACTCCTCCACGATGACAGTTCGATGGGGCCGTGCATTATCATCCATCAGGAGGAAGGTGAGACCCACTGCACTCCTGAAAAGGCGGACATACAGGTGCACAATGACGTCCCGATACACCTGACCTGTTACAGTTCCTCTGTCAAAGACATGCAGGGGTGTACGTGCACCAATCATAATCCCACCACACACATTCAAACCACGACCTCCGTACAAGTCCCTTTCAAGGACATTAAGGGGTTGGTATCTGGTTCCTGGTTCACGCCAGATGAAAATCTGGCGAGAATCACTGTCAGACTATACCTGGACTCGTCCATGAACATAACCTGAGACCACTGTTCCATTGACCATGTACTGTGTTCTTGACACCAGGCTTTATGGGTTCTCCTGTGACCAGGGGCCAGTGGAATGCACCTTTCACGTCTCCAGGCGAATACATCATGTCTGTTCAGTCGTCTGTATACTGTGTGTTTAGAGACAACTGTTCCAGTGGCTGCGGTAAGGTCCCGAGCAAGGCTACCTGCAGTACTGTGTGGCTGTCTGCGGGCACTGACGGTGAGATATCGGTCTTCTTGTGCTGTTGAACACTGTGGACGTCCCGTACTTTAGCGCCTGGACACGTTTCCTGTCTGTTGGAATCGTTGCCATAATCTTGAGATCACACTTTGTGGCACACGGAGGGCCCGTGCTACGACCTGCTCTGTTTGACCAGCCCCCAGTCGCCCTATTATTCTACTCCTCCTAACATCATCAATATGTGTTCTTTGAGCCATTTTCAACACGCAGTCACCATTAGCATGTCTGTAAACGTCTGCACATTTACTCGGTGCACCGTACTCTGACATGCACGAACACACCTCTGCGTATGTGGACTGCTGCCAGCGCCACCGTGCGACGACCGCAGGTCAAATGGACCGCATGGTCATACCCCGAGGTGATTTAAACCCGCAAACCGTCGACCAGAGCATTGTTTCACCATGTATCAGCATTGTCCTTAATTTATGAGCATGAGTGGATATAACATAAGATAAAACATCGGCTCTCGACATTTACATTTCGATATCGATATATCGACAAGGCGATTGAAAAATGTCTCCGAAATATATCGACGTTTCTGGAAAAGGTGTCGATATATGGATATTTTATCAACAGCCCTAGTTGCTGTACACAGAGCAGGCACCTTCCTGGAAGGCCTACGCGATGCCACTCCTGTGTCCACTCTGGTCAGCCGGCCGTGGTGGCCGTGCGGTTCTAGGTGCTTCAGTCCGGCACCGCGTGACTGCTACGGTCGCAGGTTCGAATCCTGCCTCAGGCATGGATGTGTGTGATGTGCTTAGGTTAGTTAGGTTTAAGTAGTTATAAGTTCTATGGGACTGATGACGTAAGATGTTAAGTCCCACAGTGCTCAGGGCCATTTGAACCATTTTGAACCACTCTGGTCTCTGAACGCACCACCGTAGGCGCGTTTCCTTCTGCTGCCGCACCCCATCAATGGTCGCCATGCTCATAATCCATATTTATTTATCGCAGTACACTTTCTTGATGATAACAATGTACCGTTGCCTACAGGATTACGTATATGTGTGTTTTCATAATAATCTATATATCTTATTTTTCCTGTCATGACCACTAAAATAAGCTTAAAGTGTCTGTAATACTACTTGTTCCGTATCTTTATTTCTTTCTACTCCTATCACTATAATATTTAAATTGCTACCTATACGCATATACACTCCTGGAAATTGAAATAAGAACACCGTGAATTCATTGTCCCAGGAAGGGGAAACTTTATTGACACATTCCTGGGGTCAGATACATCACATGATCACACTGACAGAACCACAGGCACATAGACACAGGCAACAGAGCATGCACAATGTCGGCACTAGTACAGTGTATATCCACCTTTCGCAGCAATGCAGGCTGCTATTCTCCCATGGAGACGATCGTAGAGATGCTGGATGTAGTCCTGTGGAACGGCTTGCCATGCCATTTCCACCTGGCGCCTCAGTTGGACCAGCGTTCGTGCTGGACGTGCAGACCGCGTGAGACGACGCTTCATCCAGCCCCAAACATGCTCAATGGGGGACAGATCCGGAGATCTTGCTGGCCAGGGTAGTTGACTTACACCTTCTAGAGCACGTTGGGTGGCACGGGATACATGCGGACGTGCATTGTCCTGTTGGAACAGCAAGTTCCCTTGCCGGTCTAGGAATGGTAGAACGATGGGTTCGATGACGGTTTGGATGTACCGTGCACTATTCAGTGTCCCCTCGACGATCACCAGTGGTGTACGGCCAGTGTAGAAGATCGCTCCCCACACCATGATGCCGGGTGTTGGCCCTGTGTGCCTCGGTCGTATGCAGTCCTGATTGTGGCGCTCACCTGCACGGCGCCAAACACGCATACGACCATCATTGGCACCAAGGCAGAAGCGACTCTCATCGCTGAAGACGACACGTCTCCATTCGTCCCTCCATTCACGCCTGTCGCGACACCACTGGAGGCGGGCTGCACGATGTTGGGGCGTGAGCGGAAGACGGCCTAACGGTGTGCGGGACCGTAGCCCAGCTTCATGGAGACGGTTGCGAATGGTCCTCGCCGATACCCCAGGAGCAACAGTGTCCCTAATTTGCTGGGAAGTGGCGGTGCGGTCCCCTACGGCACTGCGTAGGATCCTACGGTCTTGGCGTGCATCCGTGCGTCGCTGCGGTCCGGTCCCAGGTCGACGGGCACGTGCACCTTCCGCCGACCACTGGCGACAACATCGATGTACTTGTGGAGACCTCACGCCCCACGTGTTGAGCAATTCGGCGGTACGTCCACCCGACCTCCCGCATACCCACTATACGCCCTCGCTCAAAGTCCGTCAACTGCACATGCGGTTCACTTCCACGCTGTCGCGGCATGCTACCAGTGTTAAAGACTGCGATGGAGCTCCGTATGCCACGGCAAACTGGCTGACACTGACGGCGGCGGTGCACAAATGCTGCGCAGCTAGCGCCATTCGACGGCCAACACCGCGGTTCCTGGTGTGTCCGCTGTGCCGTGCGTGTGATCATTGCTTGTACAGCCCTCTCGCAGTGTCCGGAGCAAGTATGGTGGGTGTGACACACCGGTGTCAATGTGTTCTTTTTTCCATTTCCAGGAGTGTAGTTTACCTATAACATCTCTTTCCACCCTCAGCCGCGTCTTTCTTCACTGTGACAGAAAAAAAGAGCCATACGTTTTCGTTATTTTAAACTACCGTGGGTAATTTTACTGTTATCTTCATATCTACTGCTATTATTGCTGATTCGATAGCATATACTATTACTGCTACAATAAGAAACAATATAACTTTTACAATTATAAAAAGTCCCTATTACTATTAACGCCACCTTGGCTTTCTTCAGGACCTACTACTACAATTACCACTACTACTATATTAAGACAACTAAATATTGTGTCAATAATACTGACACTAATCTTAATACGTCTACTATTATTACACAAATGACAACGTTAACTTCGCTGACTCTTGGAGAATAATTAAGAAGCATACTGCCTTCTGTAGCTTTACGGTTTATTTCTTTTACTGTAGTCTGAGATGGAAACACACACACACACACACACACACACACACACACACACACACACACACACACACACACACTACTAACGGAATGAATCTAGTTTCTCTCTACGTTCTGCACCAGATCGGCCACCGCTATTGGACTTTGTTCCCGTTCCCTAGGGTCACATACAAGCGTTGTTCGTCTCTGCTATGGTGTCTGCTCACTATAGTTAGCCCTTTCTTCCTCTGAGACAGTGTTAGCTACAATATTTAAGGTATCAAACTCTTTTTTACTCTGTTTATGGACTAAACAATTTTACGCCTTTAACCCTGTCTAGCAGCCCTTGCTATATCTTCAGTTAGGAAACATTCCCACAGCACATGACCTGGTGTGGCGATTTCGCCACAAGCACAGCTGGGCCATGCCATGTCGTCACTTCTATTAAGATATGTAGGATGTGGCCCATCTCCAGAAGTAATGGACCAGTCCTCTGCCTGGCTAAAAATGTGTTATCTGAAGCCTTTCGTTTGCATCACAAAGATACTGTAACGCCCATTTTTCTGTGTCTGTATAATTCCATCTCTGGTGCCATTCTGCAAATATTAAACACTGCAGCATTTTATCAGAAATGTTGCGACAAACTTCAGGAGGTGTCTTGAGGAACAAATCGAGGACAGGAACCATGTCCGGAAACGTCATCCAATGGCGCTACAGAGAGGCGGAGTTATAGGGTCTGGCGCATGCCACCAGGACACCCCTTCGACAGCAAAGTGACTTCGTAAGCTCACGTATCGTAGGCGGAATATCTCGCATATTTTGTTTGTTATTTAGTGATTGTGAGTAATTGCCATGATCACCACTGGAGGGGATAGAGCTAGCTGATGCGTAGACAGACCTTGTCTCTTATGAATGAGATGCTCACTTGCCTCGGTGGATGAAGATTTCGGTCACAGGTTTCCATCTGCAGTTTATTTTCGTCCTGTTTAGCCAAAAACAGTGGACATTTTAGAAGGTTCCATGAGAAAAATTCGGATGAGAACTTCTGTTCGAAACCGTCATCCACCAAACCAATAGAGCATATATTCGTAGGAGACAATGCCTTTGTACACAGCAGCTAGCTCCTCTTCTCCACTGGCGATCGTGGCAATCAGTGTCGCGATCAAACAACATTGCGAGACGTTCTGGCTGCAGTCCGTCGGCGTACAAAGTTACGTTTGCTGCCGAAGCGGTGGGCTGGTGGTAGGCGTCGACACCTGTAACCTCGAAGCTCCGTAGCGTCCTTTGATGATGCTTCCAGACACGGTTTCCTATCCTCGATATGTTCCTCAAGACATCCTCCACAAACCCTCGAAATCTGTCGCAACATTTCTGGGTCACCGTGTATATTAATAAAGGATTTGTGTTGCCAGTTCCCAAAGAATTTCATGTATTTTTTCGTACTGACAGCTTGTATATGTAATGTCTTATGCATTCCCAGAAGCTGGATGCTGTTTTACCTGCCCCTTGCGGTACTGAAGAATGCTAATATCTAACCGTGATGCACAAAGGAATTTAAAAAGGAATCATCTCAAGAATCAAAATGTGCATTTTTTTAAAGAATGGATGTATAGGAATGAATATTTGGCTTATTCAAAACAACTCAGTGTTAGATGTTCAGACTCGACCGTTTTCATCGCCATTTAACTGGCGTGGGGTCATTTCACTACCAGAATGAAGCTCTCGTTGCATACAGACCTTCCCACAACGGGCAGAGAATACACTTGCATTTGCGACTGTGAGAAACGGGAGAAGCACCATATTTGAACTGGTAACATAGCATGAAGCGCAGGAGGACGATTAAGCGATAACCTCCCGTCAACTAGAAGGTTGTCAGAGATGGAGAATAACCTAGTACTGGGGAAAGGTATCGGACATATACTTCAAAGAAAAAAATTCTGTATTTGCCTAAAATGATTTAGTGAAACCAAGGGAAAACCTAGATCTAGAAGGCAGGACAGGGATTTGAATCACCATTCTTCGGAAAGTTGAGTATCTCACTACGACACCACTTCCCTCCTAGTGGCACGTATAAAAAGAGTACCAAAATGTTCAAATGTGTGTGAAATCTTATGGGACTTAACTGCTAAGGTTGTTAGTCCCTAAGCTCACACACTACTTAACCTAAATTATCCTAAGGACAAACACACACACCCATGCCCGAGGGAGGACTTGAACCTCCGCTGGGACCAGCCGCACAGCCCATGACTGCAGCGCCTGAGATCGCGCGGCCAAATAGTTCCAGTTTGTTCAATAGGTCACATACCCCGAAAAGAATGAATAAGTGCAGAGCGCTCGATAGCGCGATTGTTATACCCAAAAATCATTAAATGAAATTCGGATCTTGTGTCAGGGATATGGTTGCTTGCTGAGCTCCACAAACTTGCGGGGGAACTTGATCGAATTTATTGCGGCAACGTTCCCATGACCGCTTATTTCACTTCGTCACTTTCTCAGTCAATCGGTCTAGTCTGGAAGATCCTAATTCTTTGCGATTGGCTTTTCCTGGTAATTTTCTTTTCTGCTAGAACTTAAAACAGATTCAAGAGAGTTCATGTTGACTCTACACATTAAAGCAGCTTGTAGCACAGTAAACAACCAACTCCAAACACAAACTGCGCTTCGCGGAAATTCATGTAGCACTGCCTACCAACGTGACCACTTGACAAGAATAGAAATGAGGCGCTGAGAACCATTGGGGCCAAAAGCACACTGCCGCCAATCCCACATTTAACTGAATGTCAAAGAAACTAGTGAGACAGCTTTTCGTGAATGTTCATATATACATTGTGGACCTACAGACAGATAAACCTGACCCACCACAAAAATGTTCAAATGTTTGTGAATTCATAAGGGATCAAACTGCTGAGGTCATGGGTCCCTAGACTTACACACTACTTACACTAACTTAAAGTTAATGATGCCAAGAACAACACACGCACCCATGCCCGAGGGAGAACTCAAACCCTCGGCAGGAGAACCCTCGAAAACCACAAGCTCAACAGACATCAGAAGCAGGAATAAATGCTACAATCTCACAATCAACAATTATTTTTTTTATGGTTCTGAGCGCCTCAAATGGATTACTGTATGTGTTCCGGCGTAACATCAAGTGCCGGCACGTCTTCCTGGAACTTTACAGCATAGCAGGCGGCCCCTTTACGAAGAGAATATAAGGGCCACTCAGCCTAGCCACTGCCGCACTAGAAGACGAGCCGTCATTCAAACGCATTAGCCGTGACTTATGAACTGTTGTGTTTTGCTCGCATTGAAATTGTATATACCAAAGAACATTGATTATTTGCATGTCGCCAATTGCTTGCGACACCTCTTCGTGAAAACGCAAAGTTAAGTACTGTCAGTGTAACTTAATGTAATAAACTCCATTAATAAGATTTGCTTGAATTGTTGTCTTGCTAACCGAGAAAACAGCTTCCTAGGCACCCTACTTTCGACGAGTGGGCAGGGTACGACAACATGATAAAATCCAAAACTTAATATACACACATCAAAAAAAGTTTTGCATCACCTCGGTTTCGAGAGTTCCGGAACCTGTGCAGAAAATTGGAATAGAGATCAACATAAACATCATTTCCGCCCTTTTTATTGCACATGAAAACTACATATAGCATGTTGTACCACCACACAGCGAGACCTTCAGAGGTGGTGGTCCATATTACTGTACACACCGGTACCTCTAACACCCAGAAGCACGTCCTCTTGCATTGATGGATGCCTGTATTCGTCGTGGTACACTATCCATAAGCTCATCAAGGCACTGTTGCTCCAGATTGTCCCACTCCTTAACGGCGTAGATCCCTCAGAGTGGTTGGTGTGTCACGTCGTCCATAAACAGCCCTTTTCAACCTACCCCAGGCATGTTCGATAGGGTTCATGTCTGGAGAACATGCTGGTCACTCTAGTCGAGATATGTCGTAATCCTGAAGGAAGTCATTCACAAGATGTGCACGATGGGGGCGCAAATTGTCGTCCATGAAAACGAAAGCCTTGCCAATATGCTGCCAATATGGTTGCACTATCGGTCGGAGGATGGCATTCACTTTTCCTACAGCCGTTATGGCGCGTTCCATGACCACCAGCGGCGTACGCCCGCCCCATATAATGCCACCCCAAAAACAGCAGTGAACCTCCACCTTGCAGCACTCGCTGGACAATGTGTCTGAGGCGTTCAGCCTGACCGGGTTGCCTCCAAACACGTCTCCGACGATTGTCTGATTGAAGGCATATGCCAATCCTGAGCAGTTCATTCGGCATGTTGTTGGGCCCATCTGTACCGCGCTGCATGGTGTCGTGGTTGCAAATATGGACCTCGCCATGGACGTTGGGAGTGAAGTTGCGCATCATGCAGCCTGTTGCGCACAGTTTGAGTCGTAACACGACGTCGTGTGGCTGCACGAAAAGCCTTATTCAACATGGTGGCGTTGCTGTCAGGGTTCCTCCAAGCCATAATCCGTAGGTAGCGGTCATCCAATGCAGCAGTAGCCTCTGGGCGGCCTGAGCGAGGCATGTCATCGACAGTTCCTGTCACTATGTATCTCGTCCATGTCCGAACATTGGTTCACTCCGAGACACCTGGACACTTCCCTTGTTGAGAGCCCTTCCTGGCACAAAGTAACATAGCGGACGCGATCGAAGCGCGGTATTGGCCGTTTAGGCATGGTTGAAATACAGACGACACGAGCCGTGTACCTCCTTCTTGGAGGAATGACTGGAGCCGATCGTCTTTCGGTTCCCCTCCGTCCAATAGGCGCTGCTCATGCACGGTTGTTTACATCTTTGAGCGGGGTTAGTGACATTTCTGAACAGTCAAAGGGACTGTGTCTGTGATACAATATCCACAGTCAACGTCTGCCTTCATTAGTTCTGGGAACTGGGGTGATGCAAAACTTTTTTGATGCGTGTATTATATCTCATTCATAATCCCATAAAATAGGTTTTTCTGTCAGCAAAACTGTAACATGTATTGATGTCCAACCTAATTTTACTATACAATTTGTGAATTGGCTACCGTCCAGTGGGATTTATGCGAAGCGAACGGGAATAAAAGTCTGCTGCAGTGTGCTACCACCTGGTGGTATTGACGTAAACCTGTAGGTGTGCACAACATGAACTGTGCAAGTTGTTTATCAAATCAGTACGTGTTTGGCCCGTAAGGCAATTACGTCACGCCAGTTGCTCATGCGCAAAAGCTCCTTAAAGCGCGCACGTGCAAACCTGATGCCAAGTTCTGTGGAGTCTAGAGGAGTAGCAATGTAGCAGAGCGCTGTTGATTCAGCGCCATGTATTTCAGATTATTGCACCTACATTAAGTTTAAAAGCATTCAAAGAAAAATAATCAATAACTCCGAAAGGTGTCAAGGGGCGCCGGTTTCGGATAGCGTCAATTTGCGATGCACTCTGTACTTTAACCATGGCGGCATGCGAACAGCTTACGAAATTAGACGTTTTGGAAATGCTTCCACCATTGGCCTTGGCCCGAAAGCCAACGATCACGTCCGATAAACCGCACCGTTTCCTCATTTCGACAACGGCTCCACTGTTTCCCGTCGCCTCCCCCCCCCCCCCCCCCCAACGCGGTGAGCACCCATCGCTGCTAGTGCTGCCACCAGCCGTCTGTGAGTGACTATTGTACGTTCATGTCGAGCACAGACGATGGCCACTTTCAGGTGGTTTTCCGTGTATGTCCAAGTAAATTCCAACATTCGATTACGCGAGGTGCGACAATAAAGTAATGACACTGATGTGCAAAAAAATGTTGCTTACCGTTTTAGTCAAGTTTAGTGTTGTCTCCTTCAAAGTAGTTCCATTCTGATTGCTCACACTTTTTCCAACGCTTCTGCCACTAATGGTAACATTTCTGGAACTCATCTTCTGTAATATCCTCCAAGACCCTCGTCACAGCTTTTTGGACATCTTGTGTTGTTTGAAAATGGTGTCCCTTGACCGCTGTTTTGACTCTTGGAAATAGAAAAAAGTCGCACGGAGCGATATCTGGTGAATAAGGTGGCTGTGGTAGTACTGAAATTTGTTTTGAGGTTAAAAATTGCTGTACTCACAGAGCAGTATGGGGACCATTTTTGTACAAATCTTTCTCATGCCAAGATCTTCAGTTATTATTAGACGAACCGTTTCTCGATAGATGTTCATTTCTTCTGCAATTATTATCACGGATAATCTTCGATCAGATTGTAAGAGTTCATATACCCTAGCCAAGTTGACATCCGTCCGTGAGGTTGATGGTCGTCCACTGCTGTCTCCATCTTCAACATTCGTTCTGTCTTCACTAAACATTTTATGCCAACGAAAAACTTGAGCTCTGGACATAACCTCCTCTCCAAAAACGTTCTGAAGCTTACCGTAAGTTGTCGTCGCGTTTTCACCCAATTTAACACAAAAAGAAATGGCATACCGTTGCGCAATATTATGCGGTTCCATTTCGGTGACAAGAGACACAAACATGTGTTAACTTTTTACAGCAAAACTCACGACTGAGCAGTTGCAGCGATGTGCCGCTTGGACTAGAAGCAGCTTATAGACTAAAGTGAAAGATATTGTGCCTACGCAAGCCTGCAGGGTTGCCACATCTTGCAAAGAAAATCGATCTCATTAGTTTATTGTCGCACCTCGTATATCTAGCGATAGTTAATTTTCCACCATATGGAATAAATTCCTGTTCGCGAACAGTAAAAGTTATATTTTGGAGTAGCCAGAAAAGACATCACAAAAAAGAGAAAACACATATTCCTGGCCGATAACGGCTACCGAACTGAGACCCCTGCTCTGAGAGAATACATTTATTCATGTAAAACACTCAATGTTTAACGGCAAGTCAACTCACATACAGGTAATCTTTTATGGCGACTAACCTTTACTTCACGACTTAACGTAGAAAACGACGCCGTAAGTCGCCGTGGATTTATCTCTCATGCACTTTACGACGACGTAAAAGAGGCAGTTATTCTTGAAAGTGCCGCGTTCTAAACATAATCTTCCATTAGTCTTGACCTCCTTCAGTCTTACAACAAAGATACAACGAGATCCTATCGCAGTATTCCGCGCGAACTGTGCCTGTCGCTAGGAAGAAGAGCAGAACATTTCTGTTTTCTCAGCAGAGTGCATTGAGTGCATTTATTGTATCTCACGTCCCCCCCCCCCCCCCCCACTCCCATTCCCCACCGCAAAGAATAACCATAGTAAGCTAGAACGAAAACATGCTTACAAATGTAGGACAAAAGTATGGAACCACCGCAAGAAATGCATTTTTGAACATACAGTAAATAAAGATGCTAGCCAAGCCTGCAGGTAGCGCCGTTGTGTATGGCCACAAACGGCACCTGGGAAATGTGCTCAACTCGTTGCAAGTGCCCGTCGTGGTTAGAACAGTGTTCTGTGTAGTTGTAACTGCATTGCCACGGAGCTAAGTGAACTCGAACCTGCTTAAATTGTTGGTACTGTATAGTGAGTGTTTCCGTTACCGCCGAAGTGTTCAGCGTGTCAAAAAGAAACATATACACTCCTGGAAATTGAAATAAGAACACCGTGAATTCATTGTCCCAGGAAGGGGAAACTTTATTGACACATTCCTGGGGTCAGATACATCACATGATCACACTGACAGAACCACAGGCACATAGACACAGGCAACAGAGCATGCACAATGTCGGCACTAGTACAGTGTATATCCACCTTTCGCAGCAATGCAGGCTGCTATTCTCCCATGGAGACGATCGTAGAGATGCTGGATGTAGTCCTGTGGAACGGCTTGCCATGCCATTTCCACCTGGCGCCTCAGTTGGACCAGCGTTCGTGCTGGACGTGCAGACCGCGTGAGACGACGCTTCATCCAGTCCCAAACATGCTCAATGGGGGACAGATCCGGAGATCTTGCTGGCCAGGGTAGTTGACTTACACCTTCTAGAGCACGTTGGGTGGCACGGGATACATGTGGACGTGCATTGTCCTGTTGGAACAGCAAGATCCCTTGCCGGTCTAGGAATGGTAGAACGATGGGTTCGATGACGGTTTGGATGTACCGTGCACTATTCAGTGTCCCCTCGACGATCACCAGTGGTGTACGGCCAGTGTAGGAGATCGCTCCCCGCACCATGATGCCGGGTGTTGGCCCTGTGTGCCTCGGTCGTATGCAGTCCTGATTGTGGCGCTCACCTGCACGGCGCCAAACACGCATACGACCATCATTGGCACCAAGGCAGAAGCTACTCTCATCGCTGAAGACGACACGTCTCCATTCGTCCCTCCATTCACGCCTGTCGCGACACCACTGGAGGCGGGCTGCACGATGTTGGGGCGTGAGCGGAAGACGGCCTAACGGTGTGCGGGACCGTAGCCCAGCTTCATGGAGACGGTTGCGAATGGTCCTCGCCGATACCCCATGAGCAACAGTGTCCCTAATTTGCTGGGAAGTGGCGGTGCGGTCCCCTACGGCACTGCGTAGGATCCTACGGTCTTGGCGTGCATCCGTGCGTCGCTGCGGTCCGGTCCCAGGTCGACGGGCACGTGCACCTTCCGCCGACCACTGGCGACAACATCGATGTACTGTGGAGACCTCACGCCCCACGTGTTGAGCAATTCGGCGGTACGTCCACCCGGCCTCCCGCATGCCCACTATACGCCCTCGCTCAAAGTCCGTCAACTGCACATACGGTTCACGTCTACGCTGTCGCGGCATGCTACCAGTGTTAAAGACTGCGATGGAGCTCCGTATGCCACGGCAAACTGGCTGACACTGACGGCGGCGGTGCACAAATGCTGCGCAGCTAGCGCCATTCGACGGCCAACACCGCGGTTCCTGGTGTGTCCGCTGTGCCGTGCGTGTGATCATTGCTTGTACAGCCCTTTCGCAGTGTCCGGAGCAAGTATGGTGGGTCTGACACACCGGTGTCAATGTGTTCTTTTTTCCATTTCCAGGAGTGTACAAGGATAATCCCAAAAGTAAGGTCTCCTATTTTTTTATAAGTACATAGACTTGTTTATTTCTACAGTGGTGTGCATCTGTTTACAGCTTGAACATTTAGCTATTTTTCGACATAATCACAATTTCCGTCGATACTTTTTTGTAGACGCTGTGCCAGTTTTTGTATGCCCATGCCATACCAGCTCGCCGCCATGCTGTTCAAAAACTGATGAATCTTTTTCTTTCACCTCGTCGTCGGAGCTGAATCGCTTTCTGGCTAAATGTTCTTTTAACCTCGGGAACTGGTGATAGTCACTGGGTGCCAAGTCAGGACTATAGGGTGGGTGGATGATTACGTTCCACTGAAACTGTTGCAGGAGAGCAACGGTTTGCCAAGCGATGTGTGGGCGAGCGTTGTCATGGACAATGTGTACGCCCTTGCTCAACATTTCTCTTCTCCGGTTCTGAATTGCCCGTTTGAGTTTTTTCAGAGTCTCACATTACCTGTCAGCGTTAATTGTGGCCCCAGCTATTCAGCTCCGACGACGAGGTGAAAGAAGAGGGTCATAACTTTCTAAACAACACGGCGGTGAGCTGGTATGACATGGGCATACAAAAACTGCCACAGCGTCTACAAAAATGCATCGACAGAAATGGTGATTATGTCGAAAAATAGCTAAATATTCAAGCTGTAAACAGATGTAAACCATTGTAGAAATAAACAGATCTATGTACTTATAAAAAAAAACAGGAGAGTTTACTTTTGGGATTACCCTCGTAGAAGATTTATACCGAATACAAGGTAAGCGGAAGAACATCATCCACTACGTCACTACACGAACGAATGTGTGTGTCGAGAGAATCGTGACGGACTGTCACTGAAAAGTACTCTAACGAAACGTAAGACAGTTGCAAAAGACATTGCAGAGGAGAAGTCGACCAGCGCACGCGGAGAAGACATTGAGTCTATCTTGCCGCTGGTATGCTTTACATGCGACCAGAATCTCTTTACATCTTCTAACAAATTTGTGGACAGAATTTCGTTGTGCGAAGTATCTCTCATAGAAGCCGACACTTAGTTTCAAGCATCTGAAAACCGTTACTGATCTTGGTGATCTCGAGTTCTTTCGCATCTGGAATTAACAGAGTCTTCAACATTGTCATCCATTTGACACCCATTGCTGGATAGATACCTCCTCTAGACAGATCCATACATTATGGTCTTTAGCTGCACTGAGAGAGCCGGCCGGAGTGGCCAAGCGGATCTAGGCGCTACAGTCTGGAACTGCGCGACCGCTACGGTCGCAGGTTCGAATCCTGTCTCGGGCATGGATGTGTGTGATGTCCTTAGGTTAGTTAGGTTTAAGTAGTTCTAAGTTCTAGGGGACTGATGACCTCAGAAGTTAAGTCCCATAGTGCTCAGAGCCATTTGAATCATTTTTTTTTTTTTTTGCACTCAGAGAGTATCGCTCCTGCACATTTTCTAATGTGATCTTCCCCTCTTCCATTATATCTTCGCCGCAGTCTTTTCTTATCTCTAGGAAACCAGCAAAGTTCTGTCTCGGTTCATCGACGACCCATTTGGTTGAGTATATGTTTTGCTCAGATACACTATCTGATCAAAAGTATCCGGACATCCCTATGTAATGTGGAATGGACCACGAGATGGAGACCGCCCAATATAAAAGGAGGTGAGAATATTGCGTTGTCAGTAGAGAATTGGTAACAGCAGAATGGTTCGGTGAGGCGAGTTCAGCGACTTCTGCTGTGAACAAATCATCAGATGTCACCCGCGTCAGATACATAAACCTTTCTAAAACTGTCCAGGACGATTGCTCGTTGAGCGACAGTGAAGTGTTAACGTGAAGGACCAACCACAGCCAAACCAAGACAGCTCAATCGATTTCAGGTGCACGTTATGTACCGATGGACGGGGACCGTCGAGCATTGCTTACGGTGGTGCTACCAGTAGTGCAGCTGGTACAGTAGCAGTGTAAGGAGTAAAAAAGAATGGAGTACAGTCGTCGAGCAACTCCATATAAGTCACATATTATTGTAGTCAATGATACGCGACGCAAAGAGTGACACTACTGGACAATAAACGAGTGGAACGAGTGATTTGGAGGTATGACTCATGTTGTACCCTGTGGCAATGCGGTGGAAGCGTTTGTATATGGCAAATGCATGGAGAACTTTACCTGCCACACTGAAGTACGGAGGAGCTGATGTTACGGTAGTGGGGTTCATATGTGGTTCTATTATTATGTTTACGAAAAGGTTAAATGCAGAAGAATATGAAAACACTTTACAGCAATGTGTTGTCTGTCAGTAGAGGGACAGTTCGGAGATGATGGCCGATTTTATCAACATGACAGTGCATGCTGTCAGAAGATAGCATCTGTGTGGTTTGAGAACAATAACACCCATGAAACGGACTGGTCTACGCAAGAGCCCCAACCTGAGCCCAATGGAACACCTTTGGCATGAGGTAGAACGTCGACTTCGCTGCAGTCTCCATCGTCCATCACTACCTTCTTTGGTTTCCGCTTTTGAGGAAGAATGGGCCCAATCCTCCACAGACAGTCAGACATCTCACTGAAAGTGTCTCCAGCAGAGTTCAGTCGTCTTAAAGGCGAAGTGTGGAAACGACCCATATTAATGCAGTGAGGTTGACAAGAGTTATGGGATAGCGATAGGCATGTATATAGATGGCGGTTGTATCGCGTACGCAAGATATAAAAGGACATTGCATTGGCGGAGCTGTCATTTGTACTCAGATTGTTTCTGTGAATGCGTTTCTGGGGTGATTATGGCTACACGTCGGGAATTAACAGAAGTTGAACATACATCGGTTGCTGGAGCAGGACGCATGAGGCATTCTACACTCCTGGAAATGGAAAAAAGAACACATTGACGCCGGTGTGTCAGACCCACCATACTTGCTCCGGACACTGCGAGAGGGCTGTACAAGCAATGATCACACGCACGGCACAGCGGACACACCAGGAACCGCGGTGTTGGCCGTCGAATGGCGCTAGCTGCGCAGCATTTGTGCACCGCCGCCGTCAGTGTCAGCCAGTTTGCCGTGGCATACGGAGCTCCATCGCACTCTTTAACACTGGTAGCATGCCGCGACAGCGTGGACGTGAACCGTATGTGCAGTTGACGGACTTTTGAGCGAGGGCGTATAGTGGGCATGCGGGAGGCCGGGTGGACGTACCGCCGAATTGCTCAACACGTGGGGCGTGAGGTCTCTACAGTACATCGATGTTGTCGCCAGTGGTCGGCGGAAGGTGCACGTGCCCGTCGACCTGGGACCGGACCGCAGCGACGCACGGATGCACGCCAAGACCGTAGGATCCTACGCAGTGCCGTAGGGGACCGCACCGCCACTTCCCAGCAAATTAGGGACACTGTTGCTCCTGGGGTATCGGCGAGGACCATTCGCAACCGTCTCCATGAAGCTGGGCTACGGTCCCGCACACCGTTAGGCCGTCTTCCGCTCACGCCCCAACATCGTGCAGCCCGCCTCCAGTGGTGTCGCGACAGGCGTGAATGGAGGGACGAATGGAGACGTGTCGTCTTGAGCGATGAGAGTCGCTTCTGCCTTGGTGCCAATGATGGTCGTATGCGTGTTTGGCGCCGTGCAGGTGAGCGCCACAATCAGGACTGCATACGACCGAGGTACACAGGGCCAACACCCAGCATCATGGTGTGGGGAGCGATCTCCTACACTGGCCGTACACCACTGGTGATCGTCGAGGGGACACTGAATAGTGCACGGTACATCCAAACCGTCATCGAACCCATCGTTCTACCATTCCTAGACCGGCAAGGGAACTTGCTGTTCCAACAGGACAATGCACGTCCGCATGTATCTCGTGCCACCCAACGTGCTCTAGAAGGTGTAAGTCAACTACCCTGGACAGCAAGATCTCCGGATCTGTCCCCCATTGAGCATGTTTGGGACTGGATGAAGCGTCGTCTCACGCGGTCTGCACGTCCAGCACGAACGCTGGTCCAACTGAGGCGCCAGGTGGAAATGGCATGGCAAGCCGTTCCACAGGACTACATCCAGCATCTCTACGATCGTCTCCATGGGAGAATAGCAGCCTGCATTGCTGCGAAAGGTGGATATACACTGTACTAGTGCCGACATTGTGCATGCTCTGTTGCCTGTGTCTATGTGCCTGTGGTTCTGTCAGTGTGATCATGTGATGTACCTGACCCCAGGAATGTGTCAATAAAGTTTCCCCTTCCTGGGACAATGAATTCACGGTGTTCTTATTTCAATTTCCAGGAGTGTATTTCGACTCTCACCACGAACAAGACAGCGGCCGACGGGCTTCACTTAAAGGTAGAGAACAGCGACGTTTGTGTAGAGTTGCCAATGCTAACAGACAAACAACACTTTGCTAAATAATCGCAGAAATCAACGTACGAAAATATCGTTAGGACAGTGCGGCGAAATTTGGAATTAATGGGCTGTGACAACCGACGCGAGTCCCTTTGCTAGCAGCAAGACATCGCCTGCAACGACTCTCCTGGACTCGTGAAAATATCGGCTGGACACTAGACGACTTGGAAACCGTAGCCCCACCAGATGAGTCCCGATATCAGTTGGTAAGAGCTGATGGTAGTGTGGCGCATACCCTACGAAGCCATAGATCCAAGTTGTCAACAAAGCACTGTGTAAGCTGGTGGTGGCTCCGTAATGGTGTGGACTGTGTTTACATGGGACGGGCTGGGATCTCAGGTCCAACTGAACCAATAATTGACTAGAAATGGTTAAGTTCGGCTACTTGCACACCTCTTGTTCCCAAACAACGATGGAATTTTTCTGAATGACATTGCGCCATACCACTGGGCCAAAATTTTTCGCAATTTGTTTGAAGAACACTTTGTACAATTCAAGCGAATGTTTAGGACGGCCAGGTCGCCCGACTTGAATCCCATCGAAGACTCGTGGCTTAGCCACAACCTGGGGGATGTTTCCAGAATGAGATTTTCACTCTGCAGCGGAGTGTCTGCTGTGGCTAAGCCATGTCTCCGCAATATCCTTTCTTTCAGGAGTGCTAGTCCTGCAAGGTTCGCAGGGGTGCTTCTGTAAAGTTTTGGAAGGTAGGAGACGAGGTGCTGCCGGAAGTAAAGCTGTGAGGACGGGGCGTGAGTCGTGCTTGGGTAGCTCAGATTGTAGAGCACTTGCCTGCGAAAGCCAAAGGTCCCGAGTTCAAGACTCGGTCCAGCACACAGTTTTAATCTGCCAGGAAGTTTCATATCATTGATATGGGTTTTCGGAGCCGAAAACACACTCATGTACACTTGATGACTGCACGACACAAAACTTTACGCCTCACCTAGGCCCGTCAGCACCAACATTGGGCTGTTTATGACTGGAAACATGTTGCCATATGGGACGAGTTTCGTTTCAAATTTTATCGTGCGGATTGACGAGTACGGGTAAGGAGACAGCCTCATGAATTCACGGACCCTGCATGTCAGCAGGGGACTGTTCAAGCTGGTGAAGGCTCTGTAATGGCGTGGGGCGTGTACAGTTGGAGTGATACTGATACCCTGATACGTCTAGATAAGACTCATGACAGGTGACACGTACGTAAGATTATTGTCTGATCACCTGCTTCCATTCATGTCCATTCTGCATTCTGATGGTCTGGATCAATTCCAGCAGCCGGCCGGAGTGGCCGAGCGGTTCTAGGTGCTACACTCTGGAACCGCGCGACCGCTACGGTCGCAGGTTCGAATCCTGCCTCGGGCATGGATGTGTGTGATGTCCTTAGGTTAGTTAGGTTTAAGTAGTTCTAAGTCCTAGGCCACTGATGACCTCAGCAGTTAAATCCCATCGTGCTCAGAGCCATTTGAACCATCAATTCCAGCAGGACAATGCAACACCCCAAACGTATAGAATTGCTACAGAGTGAGTCCAGGAACATTCTTCTGGGTTTAAACACTTCCGCTGGCCACCAGACTCCCCAGGCTTGAACATTATTGAGCATATCTGGGATGTATTGCAACGTGCTGTTCGGAAGAGATCGCCATCCTTCGTACTCGTACGGATTTATGGACAACCCTGCAGGATTCATGATGTCAGTTACCTTCAGCAGTACGTCAGACATTGGTCAGTCCATGTCAAGTCGTGTTGCAGCACTTCTGCGTGCTCACGGGGGCCGTACACGATATAAGGCAGGTGTACCTGTTTCTTGGGCTCTTCAGTGTAGGTGTTGGAATGCTTTTGATCGAGTAATTTGCTTATTATGATGGCGGAGACTTGCGAACGGGGGCACTGAGGCATCTTGGGCAGGAAAAGGTACGAGGAGGACCTCAGAATGCCGCGGACGCATCCCGGCCTGTGTCCGCTGCTCTGCATAGCAATATTGTGCGTCCGAACCGCGTTACCATTCATAGCAGAGGGACAAGGGAGTGGGGAGGTTATCGCACGAATCATCCGGGGCAGCAGGCCGGCACGCTCGCCTCCAGAATAACAAGCAGCTGCCCACCAGGACAAGAGGAACTGCTGCACAATGCCCTCTCATTCGGCGCCCAGGTGTGCGCATTTCGCCCCTCCGAGGAAAAGAAAATACCCGAAAGTTTCTGGTTTACAAAAGACAATGGACAGTATCATCCGGAAGAACTTCGAGGTCCGACAATGACGCTGCAATTCTGGCGGAGTTGGTAAAGGATATGGAAGATCAAGTATAGTATAGTGTCTTAAAAAAAGGTTCCAAAGTGAATACAAATAAAAGTAAAACAAGGGTAATGAAATGTAGTAGAATTAAATTAATTGATGCTAAGGAGGGGAAGGCCTCAGACACAACCAACCGATTCGGCTCATATTTGGCCGGTCGCTTGTGTACAACCTAGAATGAAAGACTCTTTTAAGGTTTTTTGGCTCAACAACCCCTCGTTTCTGCGCAAACTATACATGTAGTACATGACACGCAATCGAATCAGAATTGAGGGGATGGACAGATAAAACTGAGTGTTTTTCAGCAGCATATATAACGTCCACAAAGGCAAGTTTCTCTACAAATCGAAGAAAGGAACTTTTTCGACTGCCCCTTACGTATCCACAAGGTACGAGCTGTTCAAAGATAGCGCCGCTGCTGTAGCGACCAAGGCATCTGGCTTCAGAGCGGCGAATCTGTGTTTCATTCCCAGTTGCATTCCGCAGTTTTTTCTTATTTGTATTTTTTTCGTTTCGAAATTGGCAGACATAAGTGGCTTAATGAGGTAAATAAATCAATAGGAATCAATTTCTCAAACGACTTGGATTAGTAAAGAACTAAAAATTTAATCCTGGTCGATTTAGAATGCCTCTTTCACTGACTCTGTTACGTGTCCTCAGTTTACTTCGAACAACTAGATGGACGCATACGGTAAGATTGAAAAATCAGTGCTAAAGGTAAGTCATGAATTATGCTGTGAATCATCGCTGCATCCGCTCGGCTGTGCAATTCCCACTGTGTTTCCAGAAGCAGACAGTAATTTTGAAGCCCCGAAACAAAGTTTTTAATTTGGCGATAAAATAAACACCACAAGGCTGGCACAACGCTGTACAGTTTCGCGGTATGACTTCCAACACGTAAGTCGATTGACCCTCGTCGTCTGTAAACACACTATTATTCCTTATTGACTGACTTGGCCGCGCGGGATTAGCCGAGCGGTCTGAGGCGCTGCAGTCATGGACAGTGCGGCTGGTCCCGGCGGAGGTTCGAGTGCTCTCTCGGGCATGGGTGTGTGTGTGTGTGTTTGTCCTTAGAATAATTTAGGTTAAGTAGTGTGTAAGCTTAGGGACTGATGACCTTAGCAGTTAAGTACCATAACAATTCACACACATTTGAACATTTTTTTGACCGACTTGCCCTATTAACTCGCCTACTCCTATCACTTTGGCTGCAGAAAAAAAATACAAAAGAAAAAAAAACCGCAGAAATCAATCGGGAATCGAATAAAGGTTTTCAGCTTTCCAGCGAAAGGCCTTGTTCGCTACACCAGCGGTGACCTCCTTTAAGGGGAGACATATGAGAAAATACACGGGTACATACACTGAAGAACCAAAGAAAATGGCACACCTGCCTAACAACGTGCAGGGCCTCCGCGAGCACGCAGAAGTGCCCCAACACGACGTGGCATGGACTCGACCAATGTCTGAAGTACTGCTAGAGGGAACTGACATAATGAATCCTGTAGGGCTGTCCATAAATCCATAAGAGTACGAGGGGATGGAGATCTCTTCTGAACAACACTTGCAAGGCTTCTCATATGCTCAGTAATGTTCATGTCTAGGGAGTTTGGTGACCAGCAGAAGTGCTTAAACTCAGAAGAGTGTGGCCGGGGCCATTCTGTAGTACTCACGGTGGTTGTGGATGTTGCTGAGCAGAACCTATCTTTTTTTGTGGGACAGTTAGTTAATAATGAATAGATGACCTTCCATCTGAAGCTGCTGTAGTATCTCACAATTCATCTTAGATTGACAAAAAGAGTGGAAAGTTGGAGGGAATGGTATCAAAAGCTACTGAATACGTTGAAAAGTGTGCTCAAAAAATATTATATAGCCTCCTACTTAAAAGATCAAAAAATGGTTCAAATGGCTCTGAGCACTATGGGAGTTAACTTCTGAGGTCATCAGTCCCCTAGAACTTAGAGAACTACTTAAACCTAACTAACCTAAGGACATCACACACATCCATGCCCGAGGCAGGATTCGAACCTGCGACCGTAGCGGTCGCGCGGTACCAGACTAGCGCCTAGAACCGCTCGGCCACCCCGGCCGGCCTTAAAAGATCACTGATCACGTACGTAGACAAGTAAACATAGTTTCGAACATTAATGGGCCGTTAAAATTTTAGCGACTGACCAGGATTGAAAAGACAGTTTGTTTCCACATTCTGCGTACGTGCATGTAACACTAACGTCATCACGATTTGTATTTCTAACTGGTTTCCTTCCTTAACTTCCAACTTTATCTCCAAAGATATTTTTATTTCTACTAGATCTGTGTAGAAGCATACAGACATTGATTGAGCAAAGTATCTGAAACATTCCCATCCTATATCTTTGTACTTTTCACAATGTATCACTTCCCGACATTTTACTATAACAAATTTTCTCAAATACGACGCCTTTTCTTATACATTTTAAATGTGCCATTTCCATGGAACAGCATATATTCATATTACAAAAACCATCATAAACACCAGTTAAGCTTTAGTAATCTGTATTCGCTTATGGCATCTGTTCACTTCACTGTGTGAAGCTATCTTGCATGGTACTGGTCCATGTTTCGTAACATTTTGCTGACTTATCGACATGACTTAACGCATCGTTCACGAGCGTGAATCATTCGCAATGTGAAATTCTGTGCTTCATCGCAAACTGCGTGGATGTTAGTTATCATGTCCTGTGTGAGGGCGATTTATGCCCATTCTGCTATTTTGTGTCAGAGGAAGGGTTAAAAATGCGGCGAACACGAGTACCCTAATACGAGTGTCATGAATTCTGTAATAATCTGGGGTAACCTGGTCTCGACTGTGTGTTGGTCTGGCCAAGTCCAACCAAAGTCCACATTTTCTGTAAGGATGTTCCGCCGTACAGTCTCGCGCCATTCTCCGTGAACACTGGTCGGCAGGTTCATTACTGCTACCCAACGCCTAATTGTTCTGTTATTTGGAGGGTCCGACCCTTTAATGGCATGACTTTTACGGTCCAGTTACCGGAGTGATGTGTGGAGCACCATCGAATGATGCAGGAGTAACTTCAGGAGTAACCTAGCGAAGTACATTGCGACCTTTGCTAATCACGACTTGTATTACTCAATGCCAGACAATATTAATAGTAACTTCAAACAACTTGCAGATGGTGTACCTATCTATAACGAATGACTGTATGAAAAAGCTACTCAAAATTCTGTCAAATCTTGAAACGATTTCAAAGCGGTTCAAACATTTACAACTTGTTTTAAATATTGAGAAGTCTAAAACTTCGCGTCCTGTGACTGTGCTGGCACGTCCGATTTCTTCATTATATGAAAAGGTGTGGAACAATGTTGTCCTATACCCAACCTTATAACGTCTATGCAGAAGACGTCATTAGGAACGCTCTTGATGGTTGGAATAAAGGCATCTCAGTTGGTGTTAGAACTATTAACAGTCTCAGATTTTCTGATAACACCGTGGTTCTTGCCAGCAGCGAAGATGATCCTGCCGAGCTACTAACAAAAGTACAACGCATTAGTCAATCATATCGATTAGACCTCAATCTCAGCAAGTTCAAACCCATGTTAATTGATCGAGGGGCACAAATCCAACTCGCAGGTCGATTAAAGGAACTTGAAGTCGTGCCTTGTATCATTAGTCTTCGATCAGCCATCTGGGACACGGGAAGCTGTCAAGATGATACAAAAAAAAAAAAGCAGATCACGTTAGGGCGGGTGGTTATGAAGGATATCACCAAGATTTGGCAGAACAAAGCGATAACCAACACACCAAGTGTTGTTGAAACACTCGCTTTTTCCGTCCTCTTTTGCGGTTGCATAACGTGTACCCTTAAGGCCAAAGACAAGCAGCATACTGATGCATTCGAGCTTCTGTGCTGGCTCAGGACCGAAAGAAAAATAAATGCGATAATTTTTCAGCAACTCATTATCTCCAGGCGCATTTCATCACCTGTCCAGTTCTTTGGCGATAGTATTAGAAAATATGGAGAAAATAATCATGGCAGGAAAGATCGAGGGCAAGAGACCCAGGAGAAGAGCAGCGAACAGGTGGATGGATCAAATCAAGAAGATCTACTCTTCAGCAGGCTCTAAGAGAATCTGGTAATTGTTCAGGATGGAGACACTTGGCTCATGGCGCTCAGCAATGACCACAGTGACTTGTGATAATGATGATGATGATGGTAATGATGATGACTATAATATCAGTGAGTCACAATTGGAATCAGTCAAGTCGTAGAATGTCTGGATGTGACTATTTGCCTGGACATGATATGAAATGATCGCATAGACTCAGTTCTAGGTAAAGCAGGTGGCAGACTTCAGTTCGTTGGTACTGGATGTTTATAACTGAAGTGCAGCTGCTCACAGAGGTCCAGCGTGGGGTTTAATTATCATATGGCAGCGAAGCTTGGTAGGTATCCTAATGTGTTAAACATTAGTTACAATTTTGGCCACCAGGCGCAAATCTGGCTCTGTGAATGCAAGAAAGACATACAGCAAATTTTCCATAAGTGATGGATTAGGAATGGGACGTGGGCAGAAAACGTCAAACAAGTGAGAAAGTTTATTATTAACTGCGCTAAACAGTTGGTTCAATAGGAGCACTGGAGACAGCGACGAGATGCTGTACAGTGCCAGATCTGTCCCCGCGGCCAAAATTGAAACTAATGTTATCCAGGGTAAATCGGTTCCGTATTAATACATTAGCATATTTACCAAGTTTCGCAGCCGTACGATAATTACATCCCACACTGGACTTCTGGAAGTAGCTGCACTTTAAATGTAGTCACCCTACAAAGGAGACTGCTCTACAAAAGAGACTCGTCCTAGAATATTGCTCTAGTGTGTCGGATCCAAACTAAATAGGACCAACTGGGACTACTGACACGCAAAAAGGCAGCAAGAATGGTCACAGGTTTGTGTGGTCCATGGGAGAGCATCCGAGATGTCGAAAACCCGAATCAGCAGACAGATGCAAGCTATCCCGTGGAAGCTTACTTGTGCTGTTTCAAGAAACAGTGCTATACGTCGGACATAGGAATATGGGGGGGGCAGTCAAATGAAAACTGAACACCGCTCACAACGGTAACATGGAATGGTTCCATTCACAAGCGATCATTATCACCGTCAGATCTGAAACATATTCAAACAGGTATCATTTACGGAAGAGCGTTAGACAGATGATCTGCGGTACCGGTTGTCAGTCCAAACGTTTTCTGTCTTTTTTTCAGAAAATGATATTTCGTGTAGGTAGGTACACCAGTCTGACACGTCTATGGCTGCTCCTAGCATGTGATCATCTCTACTTAACAAAAATCAGAACGGATAGTTTTTTTACTGGATAGAAATGCATGTAGCTGAGACCTGTCATTTGAGAAATAGTTGACATGGTTTATTTCCCTAAACTGATTTTCAATAAATAAATGAAAAGCACAATATAATATATGCGCTACAGAATTCCTGTAGAACATGTCCGATGTTGTCCATTCATTAATCATTATGTTAATTCACCAGGAATCGACGGTAGATTTCACTAGTTTTCAAGCCTTTTCATATGGCGCACGCTAAGCCTTCAAAAAAGTGAAAACTAGTTTATGGAAATAAACAAGTGTTTCATAACTGACCGCTTGTAGTTATCTGTATTTATATTTCATTACTTATACAGCCACGGTTTTCTGCAATGTCCATAATGGATAACCTTAATCTGGATATTTTGCTATCAGTGACCGAGATACAATAGTCTGCGTTGTAGAAAATTATCGGCTAAGCCCAGTTGTTGTCCTTCGAACAAAATTTCTTCAAGCTGAGACGAAGTAAGACTGCGCCGGAAATACTTTATCAAATTTAAATGTTTCACAATGGTTCGCAAAAAAAAAAAAAAAAATCGACAATTTCTGTCTCATACACAAAAATGGCAAGGATGTAACGTAAGCCTCCGTGGCGCAATCGGCTAGCGCGTTCGGCTGTTAACCGAAAGGTTGGTGGTTCGAGCCCACCCGGGGGCGATAATTTTTAAATATGTTGTTTGGTACACTTTACCTTAGTGAATGAAATTCGATCATTCTTCTCTTTGATAGTTCCAAATACCCATTTTTTTTAACGCCCAAATTTCTTAGTCGTTTTTTACCTGCTGCGACGTTCAACAATTGTGTGTTAATTCGCCGACTACGATCGAAAAATTGACACGTAAACTACGGAAGATCTTTGTGGCGATCAAAGTTTGAACGCCTTCTTTATTTACTTGCTTCAACATCTCAAATCTGACTGTGACTCATGAATTTAATTGTATTCGTAGCTCGTTGCCTGATACCCAAACAGCTGCAAAGGAAGACTAAGATTACACGTCCCATCGAGGACTAGAGATATAGGACATTGGAAGGTTGGAGAAAGAAATCGGCTGTATCCTTTCCAAGGGACATTGCCTTACAATATTTAAGAAAACAACATGAAACCTAAATATGGATGACCAGACGGAAATCTGAATTGCTGCCTTCGCGATTGCCAAGTCCATACAACGTCGAAGGAAGGAGGGAAGTTACAGTTTACGTTACACCTATCGAGATCATTAGTGACGGTTCAACATCAAGGGAAAGGGGAAATGCATTGCAAATCAGAAGAAGATAGGCAAAGACAGCACAAGAGAGAACGCTATTTTTTCACATACCCTTCGAAAGCGTTCCTTTCGTTAATTGAAATCTATGTAGGCTTCATTTGAGATCACTTTACTTCTGGGCTTTTAATTTTCAATCGCTAGCTTACCAGGTACACTATTAAAGCGTTTAGATACGTACTGTCTATTTTTACTTTGTAGAAGCGGTGTAATTTAATAATCTAAATAAGAAATTGGTGCACCAGTTACGCGTTTTCATGCGTAGCACGACGCATTTCAGGAATTTAATCACATTTTCAATTGCTGGGGGAATTTACATTTGTGTTTTGTTCTGATTGTCTCTTCCTGCAGTTGCATTTCACTGGTCTAAGAGTATTGTCCCAGGTTTTGTACGCAGAAAATCATATACAGCTTGCGCACTGTTCGCTTTACGTTGAACTATGATTTGGTGCTAAGATACTGCGGCATATACAATAGTAATGTGAACTACCACAGCACTTGAAAGTGAATAAATTCGTGTACTATAACGTGTCGCGCTACGCATGAAGAAACTTACATAATTGATGAAGTACTTTTTGTTTATATCATTACTGACATAGTTAAAGGTTTTCAAAAAACATCGTTTATGGTGGATGAAATTAAGTTTATTTAAACTTAGGATGTTCTTTCTTACCTTCATTACGTGAGGATGCTCAAGCTTGTGTACCAGAGCATATGATAAACACCCGAGTCGCTACGGGCTGTCGCGTTCATTCTTCTCAGAAGCGGACAAGTGATGATGTGGACTATGTGTTATGTTTTAGGAGCTTCGTGGTGGATATTGACATCCTTACTGCTGGTGGGTACATCATTAGCTGACGATCCGCCGAAAGCTGAAGCCCGTGGAGACACCTACTTGGACGCTTATGCAGACTCATATGGCAGGGGCGACCACATCGGTGCCAATGGAGAAGGAGGTGGGAGCGCAGTTGCTCTAGCCTTAACTGTTTACTCCCTTACCCACACTGCTGTCCGCAGTCACGAGCGCTCGACTTACCTACGAAACGCATTTAAAGCTAACGCTACTAGCGCGGCATAAACACCTCAGAAATTTGGTGCTATTGATCACATATCCCACTGAAAAATAAGCAGCTTGTACCTTTACGTCAATGATGCACTCACTCAGGTCGTAAGAAAACTTACAGACTAACTTCACAGAGCTGGAAGAGAGCGTCACATCACTCTGCACAGCTGAGCAGAATAATACAAACATATATGAAAAAGAAAAAGAAAGAATGATTGTGTTTAACGTCCCGTCGTCATTGAGGTAATCAGAGTGCAAGCTCGGATTGTGTATAGCATGGGGAAAGAAATCGGCCGTGCACTTGCAAAAGAACCATCTCAGTATTTGCCTGGAGTGATTTACGGAACTCATAGAAAACCTAAATGTAGATGGCCTGATGGTCAGAAGCATCATCCTCCCGAATACAAGTCTAGCGTGCCAATCACTGCACCATCTTGGTCCGTCTAAAAAAAAAAAAAAAAAAAAAAAAAAAAAAAAAAAAAAAAAAAAAAAAAAAAAAAAAAGAGAGACAAAACCTTTATTATCAGACTGTCTGCTCATCTTGCATTAATTACAGCTCTACGGTTGCAGGTTCGAATCCTGCCTCGGACATGGATGTGTGCGATGTCCTTAGGTTAGGTGGGTTTAAGTAGTTCTAAGTCTAGGGGACTGATGACCTCAGATGTTAAGTCCCATAGTGCTTAGAGCCATTTGAACCATTTAATTACGGCTTTTATCCGATGTGAGAAAGTCATTCTCAATTTTCAGAAGGATACATGCTCACTCTACCTGCAAAAATAACGCAGACGTAGAAAATCTCCTTGGAGCAACGTGTCCCTCCCTCTTATCTCTCAAGGAAAGTAAAAAATATGTTTTAGTCAGGTGCTTGTCATTCAAGAAAACGATTTAAAAGTCAGCATTAGACACATTTTTGACTGTTTCAGAACAGGAATTTTTTTTATGGATACTCACAAGTCGCCATTCGTCTACCTAAATATTAAACTTACTCCATAGCACCCTTGCCTTGGAGGAGGAAATCGGCTGCACAGCTTGTCCTCAAAATTTCCTCACAAAGGTTCAGTTTCATTTCATGTCAGGAAACTGAAAGAGCAATATGAGGTTTTGTGTGTCATCAACATGTACATCAAACTGCCAACTGCAGAAGCATGAATGTAGGAAATTTTGACCTATTACACAGGCCATTCACTAGGGAAGACAGCATTGGGTCAAGACACACAGCCAGAATACTGACATAATCCCTCTGTGTGTTCCACCCATGCAGGACAACAAACGGGCCCCATGACTGCACCATTGACGGGACAATAAACTCTAATCATCCCCACTTTCCTTCCTCTACTGTCCATGGAATACCTACAAAAAATACAGGTTTAAACAGTTACTGAGACAGAAGTTAAATTTTTGTGAATAAAGCCATCTAGATCATTTAACATATTTCTGTATTTATAAGAATGTTTCGGCTACTGCCATCATCAGATCAAAACTTACAACTTATGGAACAAGTTTTACTGTCACTTTCAATAAAAATTATGTCTAAGTGGGGTATTAAATGGCCATTGGCATTCGACACCTTGCTTAGGCATATGTTTTATTGGAACTGACACTGAGACTTGTATCGCAAGTTTTAAATTTTGATCTGATGATGGGCAGTAACCGAAACATCATTAAAAGTAAAGAAATATATTAAGTAGTCTACAGGGCTGTATTCACAAAAATCACTATGATCATACATTCATCCAGGAAATTTGTTACCTTTATGAATGAAAGTTTATGATATTTTCAATTTATAAAGTTTGTGTACTATCTTTTGATGTAGCTGGCTTTGCCTGCATTGTGAGAATGAATTTGGAATAAAGTCCTATTGTTCATTGTCATAGCATAAGGGGTGATCAAAAAGTTTCCATTCAAAGGCTGTACTGTCCTGAACGGGTATGCCAGACAGGCAAAATAGTCATGAGGATTGAGGCAATCATCCAAATGCTGCACCAGGTTGAAGATACCTGTATGGTAAAACACTGTGATCTGCTCCATGAAGAAGCCCATAACTGCCCGTCACACCCTTTGTCCAACAGGAAACATCAATTGTTCAAGGCCTTTTTTAAGAGACTGTAGGCATGATAACTGCTTGGAGATACATGAGGACTATAGGGGGGAGGGTGTCGAGTGTCTCCCTCTTGAGTTGCGTTACAATATTTGCAATATGGGAGTGTGTATTACGATGAAGCAGCACCGTTCCACCACGGTAGTTTTCGACAGACATGCTGCTGCATACACGTTCTTCATTCTCCAATGGATGTCTACTGTCACTTGTCCTTTGGGAGCTAAGAGAAGTATAACAGCATATTGGTCCTATTTGGACGCATTTGGGAATAACATCGCCATAGTTTACATTCCCACATTTACCAAATGCATGTCAGAAGTACACAAAAGCCACACTAATCCCTTGACTACATGTCGCTGCTTCTACATCCACATCAGAGTCACGCTTCATTACATATATGCTGCAGCAATGCCCTCAAATGGAAATTTTTTGATCGCCCCTTATAGTTTGTGGATGTAGACATAACGAAGCGTGTTCTTGTAGTTCCCCTGGCAGGTTAGCTACTGTATCATGTGATTCAAATGCACAATAATTTTTCCCCTCCTCCTCCTGTTGCAGGTTACTTTGGAGAACCCAGTCCAGTGTACGGTGGGCCAGTCGGAGGTGGGCCCAGTGGCAATTACGGCCCTCCACCGAGCGGAATCTACGGTCCACCACAACCACGACCTGTCTACGGACCGCCACACCTGCCCAATGGGGGACCCTACCCAGCACCAGTGCGCCCGCCCCTCCACGACCATCACCATCACCATCACGACCACCACGACCTCTCCCCGGCACCCTATGCTGCTCCCGATCACTTCTTCCCACCTATCCCTTTCGATATCAGCCTGCTCTTCAAGATCATCCTAAAAGTGGTCATCTTCAAACTGATTGTCAAGTTTATTGCTGTCATATGCCTTCTGCTCTTTTTGCCAGCCCTCGAGATATACAAGAAAGGCATGGGCATGGTGGGCGGCGGGGCTGGCAATAGCAGTGGGGACGCTGATGATGACCGGGCCTTCTCAGGTAGGTGTACTGTCATTCTGCATACTCCAGTGGCTGCAAAGTTTGACACCCTTATTACTTGGAAAAGTGAATTGGAAACCTTGACAGCATGATAACATTGTCATGTTTCTTGATGCCAAATGGATGTGTCCAGTCAAACATATCCCTCCTTTCAGTCATTTTGTGTCTTACAGCTCTTTTATATCCATTTCGATTCACTAACTCTTCATTAGTTATACACGGTGTTAAAAAAAGGTACGGCCAAACTTTCAGGAAACATTCCTCACACACAAAGAAAGAAAATATGTTATGTGGACATGTGTCCGGAAACGCTTACTTTCCATGTTAGAGCTCATTTTATTACTTCTCTTCAAATCACATTAATCATGGAATGGAAACACATAG
This sequence comes from Schistocerca cancellata, assembly GCF_023864275.1. Classification (NCBI taxonomy): domain Eukaryota; kingdom Metazoa; phylum Arthropoda; class Insecta; order Orthoptera; family Acrididae; genus Schistocerca; species Schistocerca cancellata. The sequence goes on from NC_064626.1 coordinate 570,041,078, forward strand.
CAACAGAACGTGCCAGCATGACTTCAAACACTTTGTTACAGGAAATGTTCAAAATGTCTTCCGTTAGCGAGGGTACATCCATCCACCCTCCGTCACATGGAATCCCTGATGCGCTGATGCAGCCCTGGAGAATGGCATATTGTATCACAGCCGTCCACAATACGAGCACAAAGAGTCTCTACATTTGGTACCGGGGTTGTGTAGACAAGAGCTTTCAAATGCCCCCATAAATGAAAGTCAAGAGGGTTGAGGTCAGGAGAGCGTGGAGGCCATGGAATTGGTCCGCCTCTACCAATCCATCGGTCACCGAATCTGTTGTTGAGAAGCGTATGACCACTTCGACTGAAATGTGCAGGAGCTCCATCGTGCATGAACCACATGTTGTGTCGTACTTGTAAAGGCACATGTTCTAGCAGCACAGGTAGAGTATCCCATATGAAATCATGGCGGTGAATCGAGGAAGTACAGTACATACTGACGAAACTAAAATGAGCTCTAACATGGAAATTAAGCGTTTCTGGACACATGTGCACATAACATCTTTTCTTTATTTGTGTGTGAGGAATGTTTCCTGAAAGTTTGGCCGTACCTTTTTGTAACACCCTATAAACCCTATAAACTATCCATCCTGTCTTCAGGATTCCCCTTTACCAATCCAAAAAGTCTACTGTCTTTTTGTCTGCACTGTTTATCATACACATTTCACTTTCCTATAAGGCTATAATCCAAACAAATATCTCCAGCATTTAAATCTATATTCAATGTCAACATACTTCTCTTCTGTAAGGAAAACTTTTCTTATTATTGCTACATTGCATTTTAAATTCCCACACTTTCATCACTGTCAGTTATTTTGCTGCCCAAATAGCAGAAATCATTACTACTTTTAGTGTCTCATTTCCTAATACAATCTCCTCAGCATTGCCCGATTTGATTCCACTACACTCCATTACACTTATTTAACTTTTGCTATGTTCACATCACAGCTTCTTTTCAAGACACTATCCAATCTGTAAAATCTTCTGCTGTCTCTGTGAGAAACAATGAAGTTGTTCTTTTTTCTCCCAGAATATAATTCAAAATAACAAATATTGGCAGCTGTCTCCAAAACTAAGTTCCCATACACATGAAATGGCAGCAGTGTTAAATCTGGAAATGAAATTTAAGTAGGTTTTTCATTCTATCCATGAATCTTCGTGGTTTCAAGTTGATGCCCGTGTTTTGCTTATAGATGAATTCTGCAGCTACCTCTACTATGCCCTTTTTTATATTTGTTAGAATCATATTATCAGTAGCCCCTTGCAGGGTTACTCTTATTCACTCCATCCAGTTTATCTATCCAACCTCTTTATTTATTTATTTATTTAGCCCATTAATAATAAGCAGTAAAATGTAAATAAGGATATTCAACTGGTGTATCACTTATTCTTTTTTCATCCATCTTCCAACTGTGGATTCACCTCTTGCAGTCTCTGCATAGAATAGCAGTAGTGCAAATCCTTCATATTATCTTTTTCCCATGTTTCTTTTCAGTTTAATCAGACCCAATTACTGTGCATGCTGTTTTTTTCTTTGGCCAGTTGTGCTCTTCACTTCATTAAACTTTTTGAGCAATCTGAAATGTCTGCCATGTTAGCTCCTTCTACTATCCATATTTGTGCTGCATCTATTCTCATCATTAGCACCACTGTTCCTCCCTCATTTATACACCTCCACCTAGTTACATTACCTCTTCTTATTCATGTTGAACTACAATACCCACAATTTCAGTTTTACACCCAACTGTTGCCTTTTTAGCTGTCAGTAATGGGATTATGTCTCATCCACACTGCTTTCCTTATACATCTACCTACGGAGTTTCATTCATGATCTTGGAATTTCTAAACTCATTTTCAAATATATTAGGTTGGTGCCTAAGTTTGTGCCATTTTTGTTTTGCATGTTGGCATCCAGGTTGTTATGGATTTATTTATTGATTGTCATTTGTTATTTGTAGTTCACTGTTGCTATCTGATTCTACATGTTTTCATTTGGAGATATCTAGTGGAGCTGTGGATGCTAGAAAATGGAATGCAAAGTGGAGGAATCTGAACATTTCTGATGTATTCTTCTGTTTGAGTTCGTTAGAGAGGTGACAGTAGTGGAGGCAGCCAGAAACATTTGCGCTGTGTATGGGGATAATGCCATTGGAGAGAGAATGGCAGCAAAATGGATTTCTCATTTTAAGGAGGATTCCTTCAACATTAGTGACCCTCCATGTTCAGGAAGACCTCCATGGTATGAAGAATATCATTTAAAAGCATTAATGCACAGTGACCCACCTCACACAATGGGGCAGGTTCAAAAATTGAGTGTATCGGGACAGCACATTCTAAGCCAAAATCACAAAAATGAGTGAATAGCCATATGTGCACTCCTCTGCTTGCACATCATCAATTGATTTGTGTACAACACCAACCATTGCTCTCCTGTATCGTTACTAGGGATAAGGAATGGTTTCTTTACTAGTGATGAGGAATGGTTGAGCCCAAACAAAGCAGCAGCTCCCCATACAACGACCTGCACACATTCATGCATGTTATGCATCTGACAGAACAGAGACATTATGGAGACGAGTGTATCTAGAGTTTTAATGATTTGTGATGTGTCTGGACTCTGACCAAAACTTTTAGGCTGGAGGTTTTAGTGTACTGCAGAGTGGCTGGCTCCTCCCTTTTTTCCTTGTGGTCAGCCAGCCACTTACATTTGCTATATTGTTTTAGTTCCTTCTCCCACTTTCTTCCAGTGTTGTCCACGTTTTCCTGCTGACGGCATACTTCATCCCATGCTTCGGTATGGGTAGGCACATATTTTTTCAACCTTGTTACCTGTGTTTTACATTCTTTTTTATCTTCCTGTTCTGAGTATTTTCTTGACACCCGTCTCACACTGTTATTGAGCGGGCACTGAAGACCTTGCCGTCGTGTACCCATACCAACCTCTCCATCCATCGAGAGACAGCATGGTGTGCTACAAATTGCTTCCCGAGGCATAACCATCACAGCTGACATTCATTGTCAACAACTGAGACGTCTTGCAGATGTAGTCCAAGAACAATGACCAGAAAGACTGCGTGAAGTGATGCTACTCCACAATAATGTGTGCCTGCATTCTAACAGACTGACAGAAAACACAGTGCATCAGTTGGGTTGGGAAGACATTCCACATACACCTTATTCACGTGGATCCTGTGCCCTCACATTTTCACCTTTTCCATTCTCTATTGAACAACCTTCAACGAACTTCCTTTCTGAATGAAAAAGCACTCAAAAATGGCTTGATGAGTTCTCTGCGTCGAAACCATGTGATTGCCAAAGTTGCAGAATTAAAAGTTCCCCCAGCTTTGGCAGGCTGTTATAAATAGTGAAGGAGAATTTATTATTAATGACTTAAGTCTCTGTTATCTGTATCTGTTGTGTTTATTAAACTTGTGGAAAAACACTATGAATGTATGCACCAACTCAATCTTTATTCCTTAATGTCATTTTTTGCTAATAATAAAAATTAGTTTCAACTGAATTGTAAGTTAAGTAAAGCTATCCCTGACCCAAAGATAAGTTTGAACTCGCAGTGCTTCACTAGGCAAGATCCTATTGGAGCTGGTATGCCCCTACCTTCCTCTGACATGACTTAGTTAGCCAGTTGTGGAGGGACATACATTTGAATATGAATTTAACCATGGTGAAACCAGCCATTTTTAATATTAAGATATCATTGCCAGAGGAAAAAGAAGTGATAAGTGACATAAACTATCCAAGGAATGACTAAGATTTGAAACCTGGATCTATGGAATTGCATTCTGAGACCCATTGAGCAATAGAGCTTGTCTGTCAGGTTTACAGTCAAAACACGAAACAAAAGTAATTTACACATAGGGTATGTCTCTAAATCTTGTTTTGAGAGCAAAGTTCTGAGTTCTGTGACAACTGAGCAACCTACCAGCTGACAAAGGAAGAAATTGTGAATCCTTTTAAATTTAAATTAAAATCCTAATTTACTAGTAACCCTACCCAGAAATTATCTGAATACACTCATTCAAGGACTGAACATTCCTGTGAGCTAAATTATCAGCATCAGAAGGGGAAAATAAACTAAATTATAAGCATCAACCCTCACCATAAACAGATGTCTGTTATTACATAGTTTTGGTGACTGCTGTTCTTTGATAATCTTCATGTGGTCATGTTGATGTTCACTAGTAGTAGCAGGTGCACAGCACTTATATTAAAAAAAAAAAAACAGAACAAAAGATGGTTTAAGGCTCAAGCCACCTCTTGAAGTGCCAAGCTAGGGAAGAGGGGTGCCAGAGGCAACACAACAGTAGGATTTAGAGTAAGATTTTCGTTCTGCAGTGGAGTGTGCACTGATGTGAAACTTCCTGGCAGATTAAAACTGTGTGCCAGACCAAGACTCAGACTTGGTACCTTTGCTTTTGTGAGCAAATGCTCTACTAAAAGTGCTACCCAAGCTTGACTCAAGACTCTCCCCAAAGCTTCCATCAGTACCTTATCTCCCACCTTCCATTTTCACCTGCCTCGAAATGACTGGGTGTTTGTGTTGTCCTCATCATTTCATCATCATTCATGAAAGTGGTGAGTTTGGATTGAGCAAAGATTGGGAATTTGTACAGGTGCTGATAATAGCGCAGCTGAGTGCCCCATAAACCAAACACCATTATCATCATCATCATCATCACCACCACCTCACCTTCCAAACTTCACAGAAGTTCTCCTGCAAAATTTGAAAGACCAGCTCACCTGGAATAAAGGATATTTCAGAGATATGGCTTAGCCACAGCCTGGGTGATGATTCCAGAATGAGAAAAACTATTCATTTCTACTTAACGAATAATAAAAATGCAGACTGCAGAACAAAACGCACTTTTCTGTACAATGTCTGAAGAAGCGTTATCAAAGAACAAACCATTTTCCACTTTTAATGTGTCCATAATATTAACTACAAGTCAAGTGACGTGAATACTTTTAACGCTCAGTATCTTAAACAACAGTTTGCAGGATTTTCACCAACTAGTATCACAGATTACTCTGTCGTCTCATTTCTCGGCTCTAATGTTACTTGTCAGTGCAAAGAGTTGCCCTAAAATTTGATACCAGAGAATATTCTACATCAATATGCATACTCTGCAAACCATTAAAGGATGAATGGCGGAGGGCACAATGTACCACTACTGGCATTTTCTTCCCCATTCCACTCGCAAACAGAGCAAAGCAAAACAGCTGTCTACATTCCTCCATACAAGCCCTAATTTTTCTTTTCTTGTTTTGTCTTCATTACCCTTACATGAAATGTAAATAGACAGCTGTAGAATCGTTCTGCAGTCAGCTGCAAATGACTTCTCTAAATTGTTTCTGTAATGTTTCATGGAAATAATACCATCTTACCTCCATGGATGTCCATTTCATTTTACAAAGTGCCACCATAGCACTTACATATTGATCCAAATCTAGTAGCATGCTTCTAAACAGCTCAACGTCATCCATTAACATGTGGGGGGGGGGGGGGGGGGGATCCAAATGCTTGAGCAGTATTCAAGAATGGATCACACTGGAGTTCTATAGCTATATTTTCTTAAAATTCTCCCAATAAACCAATGTAAACAATTTACCTTCCTACTACCTTCCTTACAAGCTCATTCCATTTCATGTTGCTTTGCAGTGCAGCGCCTAGATATTTAACTGTCATTACTATGTCAGACAGCACACTACTAACGCTGTATTTGAACACTACATCATAATTTTTTCTACTCATCCGTATTAACTTACATTTTCCTACACTTAAGAGCAAGCTGCCATTCATCACACCAAACAGAATTTCTGTCCAAGTCATTCTCTATCCTTCTACAGTCACTTAATGATGATCATCATCAGTTATCTGCTATATTAGCAGGACCTTTGCCTCTCCATTTTCTGCGATCCATTGCTCCCTTCTTAAGGCTGCTGTATGTTGCACCGTCCATCATGTCATCCAGTATCTGGAATCTCTTCCTTCCTCGCTTCCTTTTCCCTTCTACATAACCTTCTAAAACTGTTTTTGTCAGTCCGTCATTCTTTCTTAATATATGCCCAATCCAATTTACCTCCCCATATACTACATTGTCATCAGCAAACAGTCACAATAGCTGCTCACGCTGTCCATGAGATTAATTAATGTATGTAGAGAACATGAGCAGTCCAATTCTTAAGCGTTAAAATAAGTTACGTAAAACAAGCTTTCAGATCTTATTGTCAGTGCTTGCGAAAATAGAAATATGCAGTATCTGTACAAGATACTGTATGTAATGCTTCAAAGAAATATGAGACTGCAACAGACACATAGAAAAGATCTCAAATGTTGCTGAATTTCTGAACAGTGCCCTTTACTAACAGACATATACACAACCCGACATAAAACTACATTGTCATGGCCAATTTCAAGGTCTTGGAACTGTGGTACCAGCACAATGTAGTCAACCAGGAGAATGTAGCCATATCCATGTAAATGTGTTTTGTATTAGTCAGCTTGAAGAGTGGCATTTTCCAAAACCTCATCATTTTAAATCTTGCTTATATTATGGATGATTAGCTGTACACTTCCTGTTGCTTATACTTCCACAGAATATTTTCGTCTACCTGTTCTAGAATGACGTTTAACTTTACTGATTATTTGATAATTCTGTGATAGTAAAATTTTGCTTTTAAACGAGTTGTACGAAAGAATCTGTATGGACTTTGTTCTGTTGTTGTTGAACAACAATATGTTTTCTGCAAGCCATGAGCTGGTGTTACACACCGTTCTGTTTTCTAAATCATTTATATTACATCCCACATCTATTTTAATGACATTTCTGACGTCTTAAAATAGAAAAATACCAAATTTATTGGGTTTCTTGTGCAAAAATGTATTGAATGATACACTCAGTCAAATGATTTTGTTAAATCAAATGAGATACCTACTGTTACCAACTTAACTGTTTACCAGTGTTAGTGCCTAGCAGAAAGAATATGTTGATACTCCATTTCTGAAGCCAAACTACTAATATGACGGCAAAACATGTGTACTGATGCGCTGCTAATCTTGCACCTAGCCAGTAGGAAGCAATTTATCTTAAGTGACCACATTATCTCTTTCTCCCTTGTTATATAACAAATGTATGAAAAAAGGTTGCTACTCATCATATAGCAAAGTTGTTGAGTCACAGACAGTCACAACAGACAGACTACTAAACATGTAAGATTTTGACCAAAAGACGTCCTTCTTAAATAGACTACATCGTCACACACACAACACAGCAGCCAGACACACTCGTCATGTGTGTGTCTGTGAGCTGCATTTGCATGAATGTGTGTGTCAGTATTTTATCTATTTCTGATGAAGGCCTTCTGGCTGAAAGCTTATGCGTTTAGTAGTATTTTTGTTGTGGCTGTCTGCAGCTCAACATCCCCACTATACAGTGTGTAGCACTCTATCCTTTGCATATATTTTTTTCAGTATTTCACCCTGGATTTTCCATTGTTTGATCTTCCCTTTATATATAATTATTTTACTAATGAGTATTTTAATCTTTCTGCAAACTTATGACCCCAACACATAACACAGATGGACAGGCGTAAAATTAGTGCATAGTGCAATAATTAGTTTACCTGATGCCCCTGTGAGTCTTCTTACAAATGATTTAATAATTACATTTGATTTATTTCTGCCCTTTATCCCATAGTTGTGTTATGCATATATCTTGGAACACCAGAATGTAAAAATTTTGCACTCTTGACTCTACCAACAAAATTTTGCTGACTATTCACTGGAATCATTAAATTTTTTCTACATCCCCGATGGGTCATGAACAGTTTCATTATCCCACAGTAGATATGTAGTATGTTAAACACTCATCTTCTGGCTCTGATACTTCTTTTACAACTAATCAGATAACTTTAATTTTATTCCGAGGACTCCCAATTTCCTTGGTCTAATGCATTGTTGATTTCCTTCAGTAGTGAAAAATGTAACTATCCCGTGACTATCTTTCATATTGTGATATAGCTCCCCTCAACCATAATAGTAATAATGAAAACTGGGTTCTCACTCAGTAGTACTGAAGTTCCACTACTACTTTTTAATGGATAGGAACTATCAAGGAAAAAGATACTCGATTGCAGAAATGTATTAAATTTGTCACTCAAGTTGTCTGCAGTGTAGACTTCTTGCCAATATTTCCCTTCAAGTCTGATTTTAAATGTTAACATATCAAGTGGATACATCTAAATTTTTTGTTTAGTGACTTCATTTGTATGTCTCCATTCCCTTTAGCCTTGTTACTTGTACATCATGCTGTGGCAGACTGTTACTAATTTTTTTCACTGTGTGCTTGTCAATTAAAGAACACACTATGAAGATGATTTTATATGTGACTGCTTTATAGTGTTCCTTTACTGTAACTGGGAAGTACACAGAGATTTTAAGACCAAGGGCTGTTCATTAATTTGTCAAAACATTTCTACTGAAATGCTTTAGCAAAATTAACTTTTTTTTTCTCTCTAGGGACTGAGCATAGCTAAATGTGAATTTCGCAAAAAACAATCCTTTACTTCAAACTGGAATATCTGTAGTGAACTTTGAAAGTTCACTCACTGAAAATGTGAAACTGCTGTACAGCATTCAAGTATATTCTGTCCACGGTATTGTTAAGTCAGTACCTTTGAAAAAAAATATTACTTTTGACAAAGTTAGCCACTTACCCGGTCTGCAAAGGACTTCTTGCATAAAAATCAAGTAAGACATATCCTCCTCAACAAACTGTCCATCTTATTCTCTGATACAAATTTCAAAGTCAAAGTTTATTAACATCTACCTTAGCTCTAATTGCCCTTGTACTTTTATGAAACAACCAAAATCAGCACTGTGATTTGCATTATCCATTTTACTGAATTAATTTGGAACACAGGAATAAAGATGTTTGGTGGCCTTCTTTATCCCCAAAAGTCTCTACTTTTACAGGCATGGTCATTATACAAAGTTTACATTGGAGGAAGAAGTATGTTCCTCGAAAGGTATTGGAACATAATCTCAGGGAATTTGAGAATAAGGCTGTATGCAATACACAGTGCCTTTCCTCTGGCATAAGTGAAAAATAACAAAGATCAACATAAAATTAAAGTCGGACCAATAGGAGATTGGATTGTTACTAATAAAATTACAGGAAGGCAGAATGGCTGGTCATTACTTACCTTCAGTGGGTGAATTTCCAGTATTGGCAATACACAGACATGAAAGTACAAAAAACTATCCTTACTTTCAAAATGATTAGTTTCTTCCTTAGATAATTAAGAGGCACAGGTCATTAAAGTTAGAGATGTTAGTTCACTCTAGACTCCAGGAGGGGGCCAATCATTTGTTGTGAAAACAATGGTACAAGTGGATCACACTCATCATAGAGTATGTGTGACTCACCTCTCCTTTCTAACCCCCATGAACCTACTCTCCTTTCTTCTTTGGGGAAGGAACTAACAGCTTCGAAAGCTAGGACAGCTTTTTTTAATTTTTTATATGTATCTATCAGTACTATTGGAAATGCACCTGCTGGACAGCCATTCTGTTTTCTTTAAAATATATTGTTGCTAGTGACACTGACAATGATTAAATAAACTTGAACACCAACCACACTACCGCTGGTATTAGTTACAACATAGTCAGTGCTGAAAAAAATTGATGTGTAGTAGGAGAAAGGCTACCATTCACCTATAGTAGACTGATATGGGGAGCATAGAAACACAGAACAGGAAAAATTATTCACACAAGTTTTTGAGCTCTTGCTACTTTTACAGTAAAAGTACACACATTCACATATACAGACATCCAAATGCACTCTCCCATTGCCACACAGAATTTTGTTGCAGCTGTGGGAGTGTGGGTTTAAGATTAGATGTACTTCGCATTACAATGGATCCATAGTGAAGAGATCCTCCAGCGTATAGCAGATGTCAAAAAAGAAAAGGAATATAGAAAAACATATAAATATTTACAAAGAAAATCAAATCTCGTGGTACCTTCCTCACATCCCAAATGAAATGGTCCTCACAGATGTGGAATAAGTTAAAAAAAAGAAAAAGAAAGAACTGGAAGATAATTGCACAGGCTTTTGCGGCCAGAGTTAGTTGGCATAAAGGTTTTCCGAGTATTGTACTTTGTCATAATGTAAGAAACTGTACTGGAGAAACCATTGTTTTGGCCACAGTTACAGTGGCCTTTTTCTCATTCTAATGGTGTTAGAAACCAATGTTTTGGCCACAGTTATAGTGGTCTTCTTCTGGGTCTACTGATGCCAGACCCGTAAGAAGGGAGTGTAACCATGGCCAAAACGTTGGTTACTCCAGTACAGTTTTTTACATCATGACACAGTATGATATTCAGAAAAATTGTATGTCAAATCTTAAATATATTTCCATTCGAAACATAATTAATAAAGTGTCACAAAAATGTGTAAATTTTCAGTACACTTAGGAGTACACAGATTAGTTCATTATAGCTGAGTGGTTGCATTTCCCTTATTTTACGAATTATTCCATCTGGCAATTTCCATTATTCTTATACTAATGCAATTAAAAAATCTTGAAGCCAGATAATGTCAATTTTTAAATAGCTTTTTAACTAAACTGATATCGAAGACAGGTTATTATTGTATACGTTTATAATTGTGCCCAACTGCAATATTAACTTTTATTTATTCTTCACATATATAAACCAAATACAATAAGAAAATATAAATATGAATAGTGAAGAAGATAACACAACAGGTAAAGACGAGAAGTCATTCTTTGAATAGTGTTTTGTAGGTCCCCTTACCCTCCCCAGGATAGTTTGACTTGGGTGACAGACTGGCTTTTGGCATAGCCCAAGGTAAATGCGAGTCCAAAGTATAAGTTGTAGCAAGAGATTGCTCTGTAACAAAGTCTGATTTCTATGTTCACACCATATCTAACAGTTTTCTTGTTTACAATAACTAAAACTGCAAGGCAAGATAGCAGGCAAGTATTTTGCCATGTGCAAGGGGGGGGGGGGGGCACTATGTAACTTTTAACTATTTTTCTACTGTAGCTTATATTCTGCATTGATAATTTATGAGGCATTAAATTTATGTTATGGACTGGGACTCAAATCCATATGCTATTGCGTAAGGGGCAGTGGAATATCAAAACTGCCAAGGGTATTACACTGCTCATGAATGAATCCCAGTCTTTTCACAAAACCAAAAGTGGTCACAAAAGCTCAAGATGTAAACCATGGTAGCCACAACTTTCCCTAGGTGAAATTCCCCGACTTTCAGACAAGTTATGTCATTTTTCCCTGACAAATTTTGAGATGTCAAGAATAAGTTAAAACACAAGTTGGTAATCTGTCTTTGCAACTATGGTGCAAGAAACAATAGTGCAAATGAGGGAATGTCTACAAAAATCTTGCAAGCAGATGGCATTTCCTGACATGAACAAAAATCTTAAGCACTAACATCAATATCTTTTGTAATGAACTGTTTTCGGATGGAGAAAGCAAGCGAAATAATATACGTGTTTCATTAAGACCACTGGTGTTTTTTATTTCAATAAAATGAAAACTTTTGGTGACAAAAATATGCATTGTCTTGGAGTTGAAAGACATATTTAAAATACCTTCATTGATTTCAGAAATAATCTCAGAAAAAAGTAGACCTCTTGAAAGAGGTGTATAAGGTGAGGAAGAATTGTGTAAACCAACGCTGTAGGTGACCAAGAACAAAATGTTGGTTCTTTTATGTTCATTATTATCGGTAATATCTATTATTTTACAAGTATTTCACGATTTTTCTTTGAAGAAACATTCGAGTACATAGCATACAAATCGCAAGTGACTGGCGCAATTTTCTTATTCTTATTGTCCATACTTTCTAACATATAAACTACGTTGAAATCCCAAAATCTACTGGCACAGATAAAATGTCTATAAAATGCCACGGTGCACAATGCATTTGCGGCGAGACACTTGTAAATTATTTCTCCAAATTTCCCCGACATGTTTGAAATTCCGATTTCCAGAAGTTGTGGCAACTCTGTAAACTCTTATCTGACACAGGGCAAAATAAATTCAAAGGCACTTTGGAAAAAGAGCAGTTCAATAGTGATTTTCTAGATACTGATGTCTGGCTGTATGACAGAAATTTAATAAGTTGTCCAAGTGTGAACGTAACTTTCAAACAAATATGTTAAGCAATGGAAGGATAGTATGGAAAAAAGTTGCAAATACAAAAAGCAAAATAACATACCAAAAAACAGAATGGAGAATGCCTACTTATAAGTAATACAAAATACCAGTGAAATGATCTCATCTAAATTCCCTGTATCTTTTCTTTTCACTCTTTCACCCTTCATTTTCAGTTTCTTGTTTCTGTTCCCACATACCTCCAAGTTTCAGCTTAATTACATGAGATACCCAATTTTTCCTTCTTCAATTTCTCTGATCGTTTTACTACGGTGTCTAATGTAGTGGTACATTATTATTCATTTTGGTGAACATTAGAAATACAACTGCATATAGTAATACAGGTTGTAAAACATTCCGGCATCCTAGCAGTGAATCTGTACTATATAATTACAGCACAATTCAACAAATTCAGGTGGTACTGAAAACTATGCTGATATAAGATCATCATCATCACTTCAAATCAGTATTTCTACCCATACCTAACTGCAAAATACTTTCCCATATTATATTACCTACTCATAACATTTTACTCGAACAGCTTCACATATCCTAATTTCTTACAAAAAGGGTGAAATTTACACTGATATAAAAGTAAGTTTTTTATACAAACTTTAATGAGTTTCTGTTATGGAAACATAGACTAGACTGTGAGAAAAATATTGAAAATAATAAATAATATTGCAGAGCTAACTAAATGAGGAATGATGATAGTGGTTGTGTCACTAACACAGTTACAGCTCTCTCTCTCTCTCTCTCTCTCTCTCTCTCTCTCTCTCTCTCTCTCTACCGTAGATGTATAGTGTTTCATTACCAACAATTAAAACTGTGTAATATACCTGCGAAATATATGAGAAAGTGTTCTATTAAATTGAATGCTTGCATTATTTACCTCCTATTATCTTAAAAACGCCAATTTTAAGTACGACTTCTTTCCATACAGAAAAGCAACCTCTGCAATCTTTCTAGAGACAATAACTAGCATAAAGGGATAGGTACAATGTATGGTATTCAATCACAGGCAGCATTATTGCAAATAATTCAATATATTATACTTTTAACATGAATAATTATTTGAAAGAATTAACAAAACAGGAATTTCACAACAATGGGAACATTTACAAAACCCATAAAAACCAGAGGAAAAGTACAGCAGCAAAATGATACAAATCTAACTTTTCAATTTACCAAATACTGAATTAAAGGACTAGCATCAGTAGGTTAACACGTACAGTGGAATTTAGCAGCCATTTCTCCCACAGTTTTGAATTAAAACTTAATGAGAAGAACTTCAGATACACAAATATGCATGTAAAAAAATTTTCTTCCTAAACTAACATGGTCCCATATTCTGCTCCAGGGAACAAAGTTTGCTTCTCTCTCTTCCTGTACATTATCGTATACTTGCATATAAATTCAGGACGGACTTATTCTCCTTTTGTGATCGAGTCTTACTGAACACATTCCAGAACCGCAATGTTTCATCTCCTGCACCAGTAACAATTGATTCTCCATCTGGTGACACAGCCAAATAAAGAACTCTGTATGAATGTCCTGTCAATTTTGCAACTTGTGTCAGGCTAGGATATTTCCAAACCAATATCTGGTTTTGGGAATATCCATGAGTGCTGACAAATTCTGAAGAATGCTTGGACCATGCCAAGTTGCAAACTTGGGAAGATGTGTCTATGGACTGCATTGGCTGTCCAGTAAGAGTGTTCCAAAATCTTATGCATCTGTCAGCTGTGCCACCACCACTAGCAAGTAGCCCATGGTGGTGGGGAGACCAAGCAATTGCTTTCACTGCAGCCTTATGTTCGGTGTATGTCTGACACGGAGACAAGGAATGTAAATTCCATACATGTAACCGGTTGTCATTCCCTCCAGAAGCCAGATACTGATTATCTGGAGACCATTTCAGACCACAAACTTCCTGCCGATGGGCAACAAGACTCCTTTGAGGCACTGAACCAGCAGTACGTATGTCACGCTGCAAGATAAGCCTGTCTCTGCTACCAGACGAGAGGCTGTCACCATTCCATGCTAATGAACCCACTCTGGCTGAATGCCACTGTGTTTTATATATATGTTTGTTAACACTGATATCCCATACTTGAGTGTATCCCAGATAAGTACCCACTGCTACCAGATTACCTTTTTCATTCCATGCAACAGATGTCACAGAGTCTTGGTTAGCTGAAAGATCACAAAGTCTTGTGACTTGACCTGTACCTGCAGACCATAAATATACACAGCTGCCAAGACCAACACCAAGTACATTCTGAGATGACCAGTCAACCAAATTCAAATAAAAGTCATCCTGCAGCTCAGGTGCATCCAGAATCTTGAATGGAATTTTCGGTATTTTTCTAGTAACTTTACTGGGGGAGTTAAGAAGTTTTTCACTTTTGGCACTCACAGGTGATAAAGAATAGGACGACACTCGTGAAGCATCACTCATAGATCTTTCCTTGCACGGTGATGAATACTGAAATAAATTTTTACCATCCAGCGGTTGTAAATTTTCACTTTCTTCCAAACGATTTTCAATGCGTTCAATATCACACCCCAGCAGTTCATTTTTTAACAAAGAAGTGTATGTCGCCACATCTCTCGCCGACTCACCGGCTTCCCGAGTCCTTCTCCTCCTTGAAGACAATCCTGGTCGCTCATTATTTGAGATCATAGGAAACTTAGTGTACCAACTTGATCTAGTGCGGCGTGGGATGAATCGGTCGGGTCCACAAGAAACTTCTACAGTGTCTCTTACACATCTAAAGCGTTGCAATCCGTACTCTATAGAGTTTGTGGCATCACCTTTACTGCAGTCATTTACAGCATTCGAAGACTTCAAAGGAGACACAGTATTCTTATCAGGTACCCAGTAGAGTCGTTTCTCGTAGCTGTGGTTGAACATTGTTGGTTTATTTGCAGAAAACGAAATCGTTCCTTTATGACGTCTTGGTTCTGTCAGATGGTTCGCCTATACAAGAAAAATCATGCAATAGAATAAACACACAACACAACTCTTTTGATTATTATTATTATTCTTATAATATTATTATTATTACTACTACTACTACCAACACCACTAATTTACAATAAATTAAAAGTCACACGATAATACCTTCCATTCGATGTGGTAATTAGACACTTCATGTAGTCTGCTGCAGCAGGCGAATTATTCACATTCATAACGTGAAGGATATATGACGAACGTCTATCCTGTTATTATACCACAACTCGGACTCTTCTAGACCTCAAGCATCCTGAACACAGAACACAAACAGAATGACACGCTGCTGCACATCTACATCACACATCCTCTTGTTCCCAATGCACTACACACGCAGCACAGCTGCTGCGTCTGCCAGACAAGGAAGCAAAACAAATGCTGTTCGCGTCGCCGTACGACCGCCGCTATCGCCATCTAGCGGTTGTTATCTTTACGACAACGTCACAGTCACAGCTGCAAGCCTGCGGCGCGCTAGCAAATGGTTGTCTGCTTTTACGTTGTTTGCGTTCGATTCACGGGAAATTAATCTCCTTTTAGAGGATGTTAAGAATGCGGTCTATATTTGTGCATACCTCTGGAGTCGAAATTGTGTACAGCAGAAAATGTAGAGTTCATTATAACACCACAATGACCGCTTTTTGTATCGTTATGGAGCGAGCAATAAAACGCCTTAGAAGTCTTCTAATGCTTCCACTGAAATGGTATTCCAGTCTGTTTTACCTTACTCGTCTAATTGTTGAAATACTTTGTCATAAAGCAACATGTTTACAGTTAGAAGCTGGTATTGGTACCACGTTTTTCAACTGTCAACCAACATGCTCATCTCCGACGACGTAGGACGTAACGAACCCTATTTCATAGGCACACCGAGGAAACTGGCTAATTTTCACGACTGACAACATTGTACAGTGAAATCCAATGCGATATGATTCATTTTTCCAACTTAACAACGACTTGAGTTTCTCCATTATCGGAACTCACTGTCTAATAGACGCCTTCCCGTAACCCATTTTAGCTGCTATCAAATTAGTCTGCGCGCTATGTAAAATTTCGTAGGAGTACCATCAAAATATGCAAATTTAAGATGAGGAGCTATTTTTGGCAGTTGCAGTGCATAAGTTTAACTGAAAAGATGACTGGATTCTTTTAGGAATACTTTTTAATATTATTTACATGTTTTGAACAATAACTAAGATTCAGTGTTCAGTTTACCAACGGTCTCACATTACTTTTCTTGTTCTTAAGCCAACTTTCAGATTGTAATGTCATGTATGTGCAAAATACCAGTCAATGTAAATAAAAATTAAAGCACCCGAAGTCGCAACGTATTTCGGACTCCATCTTTAAAATGTAGGTCTTCCTACAGAGTTTGTAAATGTACGTCTTCCTACAGAGTTTGTAGGGTGAATTCAAATTGTGAACTGTGGATTACTCGTTGTAGCAAACAAGGGTATAACGCTGCAAAATTTATATTACGTCTTCAGGAGTGGCACTTTTGCACACTGCTTATGGGGTTGTCATTTGGTTAATGTGTTTGAAGTGACGATCATTTATTTTTGTCATGCTCGGGATTAGATTTGGAAAACATGCTTTAATGGCTAATACCATAGCTAGTTGTGGTCTTATGGCAAAGTAAGATTTTCGTCATGACTCCTTGGACTCGCGACGAAGGAAATCCGTTGTAATGACAATTGGTTTTATGCTGGTGAGAGTTGAGACACAATAAGAAATAATCGTTCATATAGTTTTTTATAATATGTCTGCTGAATCTGATGATGGTGACTCCGATGAAGAGGATGGCGATGACTGAGATGAGAAGAAGATGACTATTGATCTGTAAGCAATAAGTGTCATTGAGTTCTGCAGAAAACGTAAGGCATAAGAATCATCGGATGTACGAATTTATGTTAGAATTTTATTACAGCTAGATAACTATACTTTTTAGTTTTATGTCTAAATCATTTTACGTGCAATAATATGTTCGCACACAGACATAAAGGTGTTATGTTCTCTATTAGTGCCAAGACGTTATATCATTATTGGCCTAGTATTTTCGTTATAAATGTCAAATGGAATAAGACGAAAAAATGGTTCGAATGGCTCTGAGCACTATGGAACTTAACATCTGAGGTCATCAGTCCCCTAGAACTTAGAACTACTTAAACCTTACTAACCTAAGGACAGTACACACATCTATGCCCGAGGCAGGATTCGAACCTGCGACCGTAGCGGTCGCGCGGTTCCAGACTGAAGCGCCTAGAACCGCACGGCCACACCGGCCGGCGAATAAGACGAAAAACTAGACGCCACCGAACTCACTTCCCTACATTTTTAAAACTGAGGGAAACATATTGTTTCAGGAATTGTCAGCACGCAAAAGGCCGAAGCGCATAAGATAAACACACTTGGCTATCAAGTGAACCGTACAACAGGTACCGTAGTGAAAATGTACTGGTAAAGTTCTCACGGAATCCTAATAAGTTGAGGTGTTATTGCTGTCAGTTGCACAAAAATTAATGCTCATACGCTTGTTGATGAGAATAGAACCGAGGTAGACAGTAGCAAAATGAAGACGAAATGATGGATTCTGTCTTCAAATCATCATCTACAAAATATACTCACTCTTCAGTTGGCTGCCGTACGATGTCAAAATGCAATTGAAATCGCCATACTCAACAATATCACAGGGTGCAACGGAGTTACTGTCATATTCCATGTTGAACTGTAAAATAATCAGTTCCATTATTTCCCCTAATTTACTGCAGATCCCTTGACTGAAAATTTTTCTCACTGACTGGTAGAGAGCACATACTACACCCATACATTCCATGGAACTCAACAATATTTTGTTAGTAGAGTTCCAGACGTATTTTAGGTCAAAATAAACTGAGCTGCCTAAAACGAAATAACATTTCACATGGCAACCAGCTGGGAACGCCTAACCAGTTTTGAAACAGAACAGAAGCCTTTGTGGCCCATTAACCCTAACGGATATACAGTGAGTTGAAAAAAATATGGGATACCTCATAATACCTCCTGTTAGGAACAGTCCATTCCTTGTCAACACAGTCCACACCATTATGGAGTCGTTACCAGCTTGCACAGCGCCTTTTCGACAACAGGTCCATGGCTTCGTGGGGTCTGCGCCACATTCGAACCCTACCATCAGCTCTTACCAACTGGGGTTCAACCCATGTGGTCACAAGCCCAGCAGAGGTGCTGCATGAGATGTGCTGTTAGCAAAGGCTTTCGCGTCGGTCGTCTGCTACCACAGCTCATTAACGTGAAATTTCGTCGCACTGCCCTAATGGAAAGATTCGTCGTACGTCCCACACTGATTTTTACGGTTATCTCACGCAGTGTTGCTTGCCTGTTAGCACTGAGAACTCTGCGCAAACTCCGCTGCTATTGGTTGTGGCCGGCCGATGTGACCGAGCGGTTCTAGGCGCTTCAGTCCGAAACCGCGTTGCTGCTACGGTCGCAGGTTCGAATCCTGCCTCGGGCATGGATGTGTGTGATGTCCTTAGGTTAGTTAGGTTTAAGTAGTTCTAAGTCTAGGGGACTGATGACCTCAGATGTTAAGCCCCATAGTGCTCAGAGCCAAAAGAGCTATCGGTCGTCAAGTGAAGGTCATCAGCGACTGCGTTGTCCTTGGGGAGAGGTAATGCCTGATATTTGGTATTCTCGGCACACTCTTGACACTGTGGATTTTGGAATACTGAATCGCCTACCGATTTCCGAAATGGAATGTCCATGGACCTAGCTCCCTACCATTCCGGGTTCATTTCCTGTTAATTGCCGTCGTGCAGTCGTATCACGTCGGAAACTTTCTCAAATGTATCACCTGAGTTCAAATGACAGCTCCGCCAATGGACTGTGCTTTTGTACCTCGTGTACGCGGTACTACCGCCATCTGGATGTGTGCGTATCGCTGTCCCAAGACTTTCATGATCTCAGTGTAGCTTGTGGACAACAACGTTCTTGAAATGGACTGGCCCGTCCAGAGACTCGACAAGGACCCAATGGAACGCCTTTGGGATGAGCTAGAACGTCGACTTCGCTCCAGACCCCAGCGTCCAAATTCACTACCTTCTGTGGTTTTGGCTCTTGATGAAAAATGGTCAGATATTCGAACATCTCATTGAAAATATTCCCAGTAGATCTGAAATGCCGGCCGGAGTGGCCGTGCGGTTCTGGGCGCTACAGTCTGGAGCCGAGCGACCGCTACGGTCGCAGGTTCGAATCCTGCCTCGGGCATGGATGTGTGTGGCGTCCTTAGGTTAGTTAGGTTTAATTAGTTCTAAGTTCTAGGCGACTGATGACCTCAGCAGTTGAGTCCCATAGTGCTCAGAGCCATTTGAACCAGATCTGAAACAATCATAAGAAGAAGAGTGAACATAACCCATGTTAATATCTACTAAAAGTTGTCCGGATTCTTTTGACCATATATTGTATACAGGAAGCATATTAACCTCAATGTGGCGGTTTTTAACCTTTATACACATGTGATATTGTTGGTTAATCTGAGATTTAAATATTACCATATGTGCACGAAGGTTAAAAATCTCCGCAGCGAGCTTTTTAATCATCTGGCAATGGAAGATTATGTGGTTTATTAGATATAAAATAAAATTATGGAAGACGTAGCCCATTTTTAGACACAAAACATTTTGTCATGAGAGAAGATGTCACTAAAAAAGCGTGGCTATGAAAGATGTCTAAAACGCCCGCCGACGTTGGTCATACGAGTACATAATTGAAACATAGTTTTTCATCAGCTGTCCTTGGACACATTTCCTGTTTGATTACAAGACGTTTCCGAGAGTTATAACTCCATTTTAAAGGAGTATGAGGGGAAGTTATAGTGTTTCAACTACCACTGCATTTTGCCTGTTTAGGAAATGATCAACCTCGAAAATCACCTCGTTGTCGTTCTGGAAATGTCACTCAGCGGAAAGAGGAACATGTCACTGGATGCCACGTCAGGAGAATACGGTGGTGTGGCCGATTTGATAACCCATAGAAGCAGCATATGCGACTGTAAATTAAGCAGGAAGAGTTGGGGTGTTGTTGTGGAGCAAAAGCACCCCTTCGGACAGCTTCTGGCGGCTCTTCGCCTTGACAGTGTCTCGTTCTCTCATCAAAAGGTTTTGGTTGTATGCTCCTGGGACGGTTTCCCTCCTTACAAGCATTATCTGTTAGCACCATACCACGGCAGTCCCATGCAAACGTAGCCTGCACCCTTATGGAGCCACCACCGGCTTGCACAGTGCCTATTTGACAAATCGGCTTCGAGGCGTCACAGTGATTCACTCAGTACTCGTCTGCAACGGTGAGGCAGCTCAAGCCCCGTTTACACGATCGTCTCTCTTGTCTCAAATGATTACTTAAAAAAGTGAGTGAACTGCAGCATCCTTGGCGTTTTATTCCTATACTGAATACCATCTGTTTCGAGTGGTAATTTCGGTTTACACTTCAGTGCAAAAATGGTGTGTAATATGAGATCCGTTTGCTGTGCAATCTGGGATCTGAATTATGGAAGTGTAGTTTTGAGGGATTGTCCTTTTTACGAAAAAATTGAAATATAGTACAAAATGTAGGAATAAGTAGGAATAATAGACTTTATTGGTGACCAAAGGAGAATTCATAGTGGACATTCTTGCCAAAGTTCGCATGGTAAATTCTTTACGCTCAAGAGAATTGAAAGACTATGAAAAGTTTCATATAAATATTCTGCAACATAGACGTTTATTTGTTGGAGAATATGTATATACACTCAAACAAATTAAAAAATATCTAGAACGCAGTAAATAGCGCCTTCTTGCTTTCTCCTTTGTGACTCGTTTTCTTGCAAAGTCCCAAAACCATCGAAAATTACCTTTCTCATCAAATAATTGTTTTTCTCTGTTCAAATAACTTACATTTAAGCAAATTTACCAATTTAGGTTCTTGTTTATCTCCTATTTTTTCTCTGTAGAACGTAAATTCCGTCATGCTTTCAGGTATTTCGTCTATCTTGTAAGACAGGGGTGGCCAGGATTTCGGCTCATGGGTCATGACCGGTCTCGTGTGCCAAAGTGCTCAGCCTCGCTTCACATTTCCCCCACCGCCACGCCGAGAAGGGGGAACAGGGGTAATCAGTGAACACGCCGCATTTAAATGGCAATACAGTCGGACTGCATATGACGTGGTCCATATTTCTCAACAACACAGATCACAAGCAAAATAAGTTCAAATGGCTCTGAGCACTATGGGACTTAACATCTGAGGTCATCAGTCCCTAGAACTTAGAACTACTTAAACCTAACTAACCTTAAGGACATCACACACATCCATGCCCGAGGCAGGATTGGAACCTGCGACCGTAGCGGTCGCGCGGTTCCAGACTGTAGCGCCTAGAACCGCTCGGCCACAATGGCCGGCAGCAAAATAAGTGTTCAGTACTAATTAATTATTTTTGGTGCATTGAAGAGACAGTTTAATTTTTGTCTGGTGCAAACTGTCGACATACGGACGGACGCAGACGATTTCACAGTTTCACTCTGAAATTGCCACGTAATTGTGACTAATTTAGTTTCATAATCGAAAAAAGGTCTCTCACAGAAATATGCTGATCGAAATACTCTAGCACTTATGAAACCTCATTATGGAGACTTGAAAATCTACCTGAGAGAAGCAATGTAGATATTCTGGACTGTTCTAACGTAAAAAGATTCGTAACGAAAACTGGTTTTACTTTGCAGGTCAATTAGTTACATCTGCACATGCACAGGGGCGCTTTCAACTGAAACGGCAAACAATCTCGAAAACAGCTCGAAAACAGGTGTAAAATTGACAGTGTCCTCAAAAGCTTTATAAAAGTATCGTTGTAATTCTTACAAGACCACAAAAAATACGTGTTCTTTAACGCCAGTAAACTAAGGGAACTGGATTGTCTCCATCATATTATCTTTTTAAATGCATCTCCATCAAACCAGAAAGAAGTTCCCTTGCAGTGTCTTACTGTGGGCAGTGTGCAGTGAAGTCCACTCAAAATACGAAGTCTGCAATCCACTCCGGATGTTCTAATTTTCGTTCCTGCACACCTTTTTCCTTCATAAATTCAACAGTAGCGAGATTTGAATCGAAAAACGTTCCAGGCATGCACATTCACTTAACCAACGTAATATATTAAATCTTCATACTCTTCATTCATATCCATTAAAACTGGTTGCAACTGTAAATGGAATAAAGGTTGCGACTTCAGAAATTTTACTATTTGCACCATCGATTTTTTTAATGCTCCATACCTGCAAATTTAGCACTAAGTCCTTCTTGATGTTCAGAACAATTTCTTCAAATACTCCACACCTGCAACTTTAGCACAAAGTGCTCCTTGATGTGCAGAACAATGAAGCTCGTTTGTAGATCGTTGTAATTTTTTCCTCATACTGCCTGCAGGAAAATTGGAGAAACCTTTGGAGAAAAGAGAACCACTTGTATGAATATCAAGAGCTCAGATGGAAACCCAGTTCTAAGCAAAGAAGGGGAAGCAGAAAGGTGGAAGGAATATGTAGAGGGTCTATACAAGGGCGATGTACTTGAGGACAATATTATGGAAATGGAAGAGGATGTAGATGAAGATGAAATGGGAGATACGATACTGCGTGAAGAGTTTGACAGAGCACTGAAAGACCTGAGTCGAAACAAGGCCCCGGGAGTAGACAATATTCCATTAGAACTACTGACAGCCTTGGGAGAGCCAGCCCTGACAAAACTCTACCATCTGGTGAGCAAGATGTATGAGACAGGCGAAATACCCTCAGACTTCAAGAAGAATATAATAATTCCAATCCCAAAGAAAGCAGGTGTTGACGGATGTGAAAATTACCGAACTATCAGTTTAATAAGTCACAGGTGCAATATACTAACACGAATTCTTTACAGACGAATGGAAAAACTGGTCGAAGCCGACCTCGGGGAATATCAGTTTGGATTCCGTAGAAATACTGGAACACGTGAGGCAATACTGACCTTACGACTTATCTTAGAAGAAAGATTAAGGAAAGGCAAACCTGCGTTTCTAGCATTTGTAGACTTAGAGAAAGCTTTTGACAATGTTGACTGGAATACTCTCTTTCAAATTCTAAAGATGGCAGGGGTAAAATACAGGGAGCGAAAGGCTATTTACAATTTGTACAGAAACCAGATGGCAGTTATAAGAGTCGAGGGACATGAAAGGGAAGCAGTGGTTAGGAAGGGAGTGAGACAGGGTTGTAGCCTCTCCCCGATGTTATTCAGTCTGTATATTGAGCAAGAAGTAAAGGAAACAAAAGAAACATTCGGAGTAGGTATTAAAATCCATGGAGAAGAAATAAAAACTTTGAGGTTCGCCGATGACATTGTAATTCTGTCAGAGACAGCAAAGGACTTAGAAGAGCAGTTGAACGGAATGGACGGTGTCTTGAAGGGAGGATATAAGATGAACATCAACAACAGCAAAACGAGGATAATGGAATGTATTCGAATTAAGTCGGGTGATGCTGAGGGAATTAGATTAGGAAATGAGACACTTAAAGTAGTAAACGAGTTTTGCTATTTGGGGAGCAAAATAACTGATGATGGTCGAAGTAGAGAGGATATAAAATGTAGACTGGCAATGGCAAGGAAAGCGTTTCTGAAGAAGATGAATTTGTTAACATCGAGTATAGATTTAAGTGTCAGGAAGTCATTTCTGAAAGTATTTGTATGGAGTGTAGCCATGTATGGAAGTGAAACATGGACGATAAATACACTCCTGGAAATGGAAAAAAGAACACATTGACACCGGTGTGTCAGACCCACCATACTTGCTCCGGACACTGCGAGAGGGCTGTACAAGCAATGATCACACGCACGGCACAGCGGACACACCAGGAACCGCGGTGTTGGCCGTCGAATGGCGCTAGCTGCGCAGCATTTGTGCACCGCCGCCGTCAGTGTCAGCCAGTTTGCCGTGGCATACGGAGCTCCATCGCAGTCTTTAACACTGGTAGCATGCCGCGACAGCGTGGACGTGAACCGTATGTGCAGTTGACGGACTTTGAGCGATGGCGTATAGTGAGCATGCGGGAGGCCGGGTGGACGTACCGCCGAATTGCTCAACACGTGGGGCGTGAGGTCTCCACAGTACATCGATGTTGTCGCCAGTGGTCGGCGGAAGGTGCACGTGCCCGTCGACCTGGGACCGGACCGCAGCGACGCACGGATGCACGCCAAGACCGTAGGATCCTACGCAGTGCCGTAGGGGACCGCACCGCCACTTCCCAGCAAATTAGGGACACTGTTGCTCCTGGGGTATCGGCGAGGACCATTCGCAACCGTCTCCATGAAGCTGGGCTACGGTCCCGCACACCGTTAGGCCGTCTTCCGCTCACGCCCCAACATCGTGCAGCCCGCCTCCAGTGGTGTCGCGACAGGCGTGAATGGAGGGACGAATGGAGACGTGTCGTCTTCAGCGATGAGAGTCGCTTCTGCCTTGGTGCCAATGATGGTCGTATGCGTGTTTGGCGCCGTGCAGGTGAGCGCCACAATCAGGACTGCATACGACCGAGGCACACAGGGCCAACACCCGGCATCATGGTGTGGGGAGCGACATTGTGCATGCTCTGTTGCCTGTGTCTATGTGCCTGTGGTTCTGTCAGTGTGATCATGTGATGTATCTGACCCCAGGAATGTGTGAATAAAGTTTCCCCGTCCTGGGACAATGAATTCACGGTGTTCTTATTTCAATTTCCAGGAGTGTAGTTTGGACAAGAAGAGAATAGAAGCTTTTGAAATGTGGTGCTACAGAAAAATGCTGAAGATTAGATGGTTAGATCACATAACTAATGATGAAGTATTGAATAGAATTGGGGAGAAGAGGAGTTTGTGGCACAACTTGACTAGAAGAAGGGATCGGTTGGTAGGACATGTTCTGAGGCATCAAGGGATCACAAATTTAGCATTGGAGGGCAGCGTGGAGGGTAAAAATCGTAGAGGGAGACCAAGAGATGAATACACTAAGCAGATTCAGAAGGATGTAGGTTGCAGTAAGTACTGAGAGATGAAGAAGCTTGCACAGGATAGGGTAGATCACTAGCTGTCTCTTTTTGTGCCAACAGCCACAGGACCTGTGACCGTCCTTCGTACTACAAACAGATAACGAAGGGTAAACAGCGCTGACACCACTAATCTGCAGAACTTGGAGAGCTGTCCGTACCGTCAAATGCCTCAGCACGATGCTAAATGGAATGTCGCGCTGTTCCTGGTACAGCTGTGAAGGACCGAGCAAAGCCGGCCTCGTTGGCCGAGCGGTTCTAGGCGCTTCAGTACGGAACCGCGCGACTGCTACGGTCGCAGGTTCGAATCCTGCTTCGGGCATGGATGTGTGTGATGTCCTTAGGTTAGTTAGGTTTAAGTAGTTCAAGTTGTAGGGGACTGATGACCTCAGATGTTAAGTTCCATAGTGCTCAGAGCCATTTGAACCTTATTTGACCGAGCAAAGCTGAATTACGCGCCGGGTCTTGGCCCGTCCGCGGCCCTGTTTTAAGAGAACAAAAATGTATTTCTAGAACACTGTGAGCTCGGCCAGCAAAGAAGTTTCTGTTTCTGCGCATGCGCAGTGCGCAGTATAATCGGAAATGTAGAGATCCACACTCGGCAATATCTAAAGATCGTTGACGCCCTGCACACACTCGCGTCGTGGTTTGTTGCTGATTTCTACGCAGGCACAAATGGCGCACACACTTTGAGTAGTCGATTTTGACCAGAAAGTCGTGTGAAACGGGCTTAACGATGTCATCTGGAATGGTTTGGCGCGGCTGCAATATTTCTGCTACTGTCTTCGGTCCCATGGGCCTTTGAACGTGCGTGAGTAGTCGCAGAACCCGGCGTGCAAGATGATGAAAACTGGTCCATGAGTGATTTTCAGTTTCACCTCGATTGTGATAAGCCGATCTTCCAACAGCAGAGGCTCCACTTCTCATGCGATAATCTGTTCTTCGTCATTCAGACTTGTACTGCCCACAATGGAAAAGTTTGGGTACATTGTCACTGTATCATATGATGGTGCAGTGCTTCCTATTGAAGAGAGAATACGTGTAGAAGAGCGCACACCAAGTTCATGGTCGAAGCTTGATTTTTTCGAGGTGATAATTCAAAATTTTTGACTCCCCATCGTATTTCTCACAGAAGAAAAAAAATGGCTCTAAGCACTATGGGACTTAACATTTGAGGTCATCAGTCCCGTAGAACTTAGAACTACTTAAACCTAACTGACCTAAGGACGTCACACACATCGATGCCCGAGGCAGGATTCGAACCTGCGACAGCAGCAGCAGCGCGGTTCCGGATTTAAGCGCCTAGAATCGCCCAGAAAATTTGCATCGTTTGCACCTGATATTGTTTTACGTTTTGCAAGCTGATTAACAAGAAGCAGCATGTTTGTACATCCAAGAAAACATCCATCATCTATCATAACCTTTCGGCAGGCGAAGTCGATCCGTTCTATTTTGTGCACTCACTTGCTTGCAACCAATACTTCGATTGTTGATTATTTTCTGACGTCAAGAGATACGCCTCACGTTAACCTACAGTGACACTTCATCACAGAAAATCGATTGAATTCTCTAATCAGCTTTAAATATTGTCGAGAAATTTGTTGTAGCAGTCTCACAAATCCAGGCAGACCCATGTAAAATGTCCCTACCCTTTAAAACATTCCGCACGGGTGCTCTCCCTTCTCAGACTCTTAAGACGTCAACTATTTCATATACCTTTAATCTCCATTATTCCATTAACAGTTTGCGCTCATTCCCATATGTCGTTATACTTCTAGTATGTTCTTTGGTGGAACATTTTCAAATGATGTATGGCTACGTTTCAATTTAGGCGTCAAATTTTTAACTTTTGACGATAAAGTAGAAGATATAACAGTCGGTCAGTTTCGTATGAATTTTCAGAATTTTTAGAAGCGGTAAATGGTAAAAAAAAATCACGAGAGGCTACTAACTAATTGTAGAAATAACGTGGTTTTGAGGCGAAGAACGCCTCCAAGTATTTTCGCAGCGCAATTTCATCCGAAAAGGAAGTTCCTTGAAGGTTGTTCGCTAGAGCGGAAAAAGTGAAAATCCGAGATGCGAAATGTCTTCCTAACCCACCTCATGTATAATTTTTTTTGTTAGTCTAGCAGAATGGCGACGGGCGTTAACGTGACGTAGCGTCACTGCACGCAGTCTTCCTGGTCGTTGTTCTTGGACTGAGTCTGCAAGACGTCTCAGTTGTTGACAGTAGATGTCAGCAGTGATGGTTACCCCTCAGACAAGCAATTCGTAGTACCACACAGCCGCTGTTTCACCATACGCATTACACTTCCGAGGATGCGCGCAGTTCTTCTTCGGGGAGTTGCTGTTCTGTTTGGGTTTAACCACCCCTTTGCTTCCCTTGTGTTAGCACAAAGACGCCGTTTCTCGTTAGCTGTAATGATACAAGATAGGAAGGTTAATGTTGTTCTCGAGCCAGTTGATGACAAGCAAGCAGTAATGCACATATTGCCATCGGCATATTTTTGTGATTTTGACTTAGAATATGCATCACCCATAGTCTCGACTTTTTAACCTTCTCTATTGCCTGCAAATGTCGCACGATGGTGGAATGATTCCAGATCATCACAGTTGCCAGTTCTCGAACACACCGACGTGGATCGTTGTAGATTAACGCGTTTAAACTATCTTCATCAAACCCCGAAAAACTTTCTGAACGTGGAGAGTCACTAATCTCAAAACGATCCTCCTTAAAACGACAAAACAATTTTCTTGCCGTTCTCTGTCCAATAGCATCATTCCCCGTATACGGCGCAAATGTATCTCTGTGCCCCCCCCCCCCCCTTTCCCCGACGCTGTCGCCCCTCTATTGAATTCGACCAGAAGAATATTTCGGAAATGTTCCGATTTCTCCACTTGGCACTCCATTTCTAGCTTTCACATCTCCACTCCAAATAACTAAACGACATCATGTAAACTCAAATAGCAGCAGCAAACTATAAATAAAAAACTGACAATCGATTATTAAAGCCATAACGATAGGACATGCAAAACAAAAAGGCTACGTACTTATGCACCACACTAATGCAATGCCATCGGCAAACTTCAAAGTTTTTCCAGAGGAGACGAGATACTGGCAGACGTGAAGCTGTGAGGACGGGGCTTGAGTCGTGCTTGGGTAGCTCAGATGATGCCGGCACAGTAGCTCAGCGTGTTCGGTCAGAGGGTTAGCTACCCTCTGGAGTAAAAAAAACTGCGTTAATGCATCAACGATAAACTTGAACAAGTGTCATAGGACGCGCGCCCCGAACAAATACAACGATCAGTTACGAACAAAATGAGATTTTTAAAAAAATGGTAAAGCACTTGCCCTCAAAAGGCAAACGTCCCAAATTCTAGTCTCGGTCGGGCACACAGTTTTAATCTGCCAGGAAGTTTCACATCAGCGCACACTCTGCTGCAGAGTGAAAATCTCATTCTACAAAGTATTTATTTCTTTTCCATGAACTTCAATTCCATTTCCAAATTTCTCCTTGATTTGTTTACTGTTTTTTACAGTGTACAGACTGAATAACATCGGCAACGGGCTGAAATCGTACGCCTGTCTCATTCTCTTCTCCGCTACTGCTTCCGTTTCGTATCTTTCGTTTAACATAACTGCAATCGGGTTTCTGTAAAAGTTTTATTAATCTTTCGCCGCCTGTATCTTATCCCTGCAGTGTTTATTCCTTATACAGGGCATCATTCGTCTATTTCTCATACGCCCACACAAATTTCAGTAAATTACGTGCCACCTTCAATAGTTGGCAAAAAAATTAACTTTCCGTCTGTCGGCAGTGTAGCGAAATATACATTTTATAGCTAATCACGTTATTTTTGTTTCTACTTCTTTTTGTTGTTGTCTTCAGTACGAAGAATGCTGTGAGGAAGCTTTTCAATACTTGTCTATCCTCTCTTCATTTCTGCTTAACTGCTACATCTACATCAGTTCAGTCCTGTTTACTGTATTCAAGTCTTGGTCTCGCTCTACAATTTTTACCCTCCACACTTCCCTCTATTACCAAGTTAACTACTCCTTGATGCATAGTATGTTCCCTGTCAACTTACACCTTCGTTTATTTATTTAAGCTGTGTTATTGAACTCCTTTCTCCACGATTCGAACCAGTATCTCGTCATAAGCTATCGAATGAACCCAATTAATCTTCAGCATTCTTTTGTAACATCACATGTTATAAGCTTCTGTTCACTTTTTTCTGTACAGCTTATTGCCCCTTTAACATTTAGTTTTTTTTTTTTCAGAAAAGCCTTTCTTTACTTCTTCTGCTGTCGACCATTTCGCTACCCAAACAGCAAACTTATTCTACTATTTTTGGCTTCTCAATTCCTAATTTAATCTTATTCGGCTACGCTCCATTCTCCTTACTTTACTTGCACTATGATTCGACGAATAGTTTTTTTTACTGATATTCATCTTATAAACTCGGCTCAGGACACAATTAGTTTCCGTTCAAATTCCAAGTACTTTGCCATCTCTGAAAGAGTTACTTGAGCAAACACAGTGTATGAGTGTTAAGAAATCGTGTTCGCTAAACGCAGAACTGTATCCGACAATTATACAGTTGAAAGCAAAGTGGACAGGAGTTTGAGCAACAAATTGAATTAAGACAAAGAGAAAATTTCTTGGTTTTGGCAACAGAGAAGGCACTGGTATCATTAATTTTTTATGTAGCATATGCTTAGGAATAATGTAAGTCAGGTGACAACATCATTAAAGGAAGAATTTTGATCATTTGAAGTTTTAAAATTGTGGTGGAATGCAGGCGAATAAAATTAGGTAACGTTAACGGAATCAGATTAGGAAATGAGACACAGAAAATAGTCAGTGAGTTTTGCTATCTGCGCTGCAAAATAACTGTGTCCGAAGAAGAGACGATATAAAACATAGATTAGCACTAACAAGAAATGTATTAGTAAATGAATTTATTGACACCGAGCCGGCTGATGTGACAGAGCGGTTCTAGGCGCTTCAGTCCGGAACCGCGTTGCTCCTACTGTCGCAGGTTCGAATCCTGCCTCGGGCATGGATGTGTGTGATGTCCTTAGGTTAGTTAGGTTTAAGTAGTTCTAAGTCTACGGGACTGATGATCTCAAATGTTAAGTCCCATAGTGCTTAGAGCCATTTGAACATTTTTTTTTTTTTGTTGACACTGAATACAAAACTGAAGTGTTATGTTGTCTTTCCTGAAGATGAATTTGTTGGCACCGAATACAAAACTTAAGTGTTATGGTGTCTTTTCTGAAGATATTTGTCTGGAGTGTAGCCTTGTTGGGAAGTGAAAAGTTGACGATAAACAATGCAGACCGGAAGACACCAGAAGCATTTCGAATGGGTGCTACAGTACAATGCTGAAAATTAGATGAGTAGATCTAATAGGTACTGTATCGAATTGTGGAGAAACAAATTTAGGGTACAACTTGACAAAAAGAAGGGATCGGTTGACAGGACATATCCTGAGGCATCAAGGAATCGTATTCAAGCAGGTTTAAATAGGTGCAGACTGCAATAGTTATGCAGATATGAATAGGCTTGCACAGGATAGACTGGTGTGGACCACCACAGCGAGGAGGAGTTTCGACATCAGTCTAGAGTTAACGGCTGGCCACACACTTTGTCAGAGAATACGTATGCGCCATATTGCACTATTGGAAATAGCGTGAAAATAAAATCTTGATTTTTAATTACAGGCATGGTGGAGGCTCGAGCGCTGAACGAGCTAACGCATAGAGTGACGTCAGCTCTGGATGCTTTCACCGGCCGCAGCGGTGAGCAGTGCAGTGAAGCATGGAGCTGCAGGTTGCAGAGGACATTCCAGGAAATTGACCGTCGAACCAGCGTACCCAGGTCAGTGACTGCGCACGGCGGCTGTCTACAGTTGCTCATTCCATTGGAGAGAGTCACAGAGCTGGCTCACGCTCTTCCCGTTTCTGACAGTTTCAACGCCGCCATCAGCGCCGACTTCAAGGCGATAAGCATTCGACTTCTCCCGAACTTCAGCTTTTAACTCTGGCTGACTTTCTATGTTCAACAGATAATCCCATTCACACAATCGCTCATCAGATTTTACCAGAATTAAATTACAAAATTAGACCTGTCTGTATTTTCCGTGATCTACCCAGAGTATGTGACTACGTAAATCACTAACTTCGTTAGCAAAATTGATGTTTTGTGGTATTACCAATGTAGCTAACAAATGGTTTACGTCAAATTTAACAAGAAAAATGTGAAATATTTCTAACTGGGGAGATGCCACTGAAGAAGTTATACGCCGTTCAGGCTTAGATTCGTTATGGTACTCATACAGGAAAACGAGATTTTAATGCACATTCAGCAGAATTAGTTCTCTTTATAGATAACGTGAGTATTTTAATCAGTCCCATCAGACACAAAGCAACAAAGGAAATAAAAAATAATATGGTCAAAGCAATTCCTGACTTATTTTGTCATTTTCTGGAATGATCTCTATTTAAAAGTATGAAAGAAAATCGTTACTGCACAGAAACCGTTGCAACATCAATGATAAATTTATTGTTTGATCAAGAGATAATAAGACAGGGTTCCAAATCTTAGGGTATTCATATTTATCAGAACTGTAATTATAAATAAACAAATAAATAAAAGTAATCAAACTTACGAGCTTCTCAGGCAACTCAGTTTAGCTATTTTTCCGCTTCGTGACACTGCAAATCTAGGTGAGAAGCAACTCAGCATGTTAACATTATGTGCTTATGCCTTTAGGCAGCAGTGTCGTCTGAAATTATATTATATGGTAATATGGTTTTAAGAAAGGAAGTTTGCTGTAAGAATATATCACGTAAGTAAATTCTCTCGATGTAGGTGGTACATTACGGTCCGAAGGAATTTCGATGTCCGTAACTAAAACAACAGAAAAATGTCACCTTCGTGATTTTATTAATATCGATTTTAATTCAGAAATGGCTGAATGATGATGCTACCAACACCTCTGATCATATTTATGTTTATACAAAGCCCCTGATAAGCAGCGGTATTAAATTAGAAAGAAGACGTAAGTTTCTTCTGCGAAACGTATGCCACAAAAGAATTTATGTTTAGAATTTTTTAGCTTATGTAAGACTTACATACTTCCTTACGTTACTAAGCGAAAATTTTTTATTGTTATGTAAGCTCATATGTGAGTGGTCATCCTGCAGCCACATAGAAGTACGACTGATGTTGAATAACGTGTAGTTTGTTCATTCCGTATCACAGTAGTACATCATAGGTATAGTCAATGGAAAAATTAACTAAATCTTTCGGTTGTTCACTCTGCAGAAGCTAATAGCCTAAGACAAGTTTAAAAAACGCTAGACATTCGTTATCTACTTACACAATGTCCAGTTCCAGCAACTTTCTGATCCTGTACCATTCAGGCTGAAAATATTGAGCGCCTTCCGCAAATCGGCATCTGTTTTCCTCTTTCGCCTCGTAATATCTACAGCAGAATGAAGAAACTGCATCACCAAGGTTTGCTTTTAATTCTGTTCTTGCCAATAAGGACCCAAGATTTAGTCAAAGTCACTGATAGAACCGACCTATTGGTACACAAACTCAGCATCGTTTTGTCCTTCTTTCGTTGACTTTTTTTCATTAATATCAACTTCTTCGAAAGATGAGAGGTTGTAAACGCGGTACGATGAAAGGTTGTAAACGCGGTACGTAAGACTCTTGGCCCTGTTATTACGAGTGAAAAATTTGTAGTTAAATTACGATGGGCTTCAAAATGCCTTGGAATCTGTTGATTTGGGAAGTTCAAAATTTTACTTTGTGCAGTACAAATAGAACTCGTAGCAATGTGCAGTCAGAGCTTATTCCATTAGTTGAATTAGGGGATTGCGAGAGCGTCAGAATAAACGTCTCACTATTCACGTAATTTTGTACTGTAGCGGAGCCTATTCAGCACAGTTACCTTGACGCGTCAAACTGTCTGTACTTTCTATAGTGCTCTACATCCTACACACAGCTCTGTTCGCGATGGTTTCAGACTCGTCGTGCCAAAATGAACGGAAAATTAAACTGAATTAAATACAAAATCTTCGAATAGAATTGAAGATAGTAAAACTGAGACTAGTGACGCACCAAAAAAGACGAAGAAAGTAACAGTGTTCAAAGAAACTGTCGACAAAATAATGAAGTCAATGCTTACAAGAAATTCCTCATTTATCTCGAATCAAGAACTCGTTATTCTGTTTTGTGCAACTTCACAGAGAGCGTTTATTTTGAGGTTATGGCGCATAATGCAGAACCGTCTCCATTGACTCCTACAATGGGAATACACTTTCGTTATATCGAATATTATTGTTTCCTTGCGTTATACGAAATGGTGTAGCACGAATTATTCTTTATATTAATGTTGTTGATATTTTTTTCTCTAAAGCATACAGTGTTTGAGTAAAACAGGATAAAAGAGCGGAGAAATTGACAGCGGCTCACCTTTATTAGACGTTCGTAATTTTTTAATATTCATGTTTTTCCGAAGACACGAAATTACAATGAAGCCACAACCTTCATATTCGTCGGAGGTGCGCCCTCCCCCCAATCTTTTTTCTTTTTCTCTGAATTTGATAAGCAGTAATGTGAAGCCAAATCTGCAAGGACTCGCGCAATAAAACAAACTTTGTCAACAAACGCTAAAATTGTTAGTATAATTCAGTTATAAAAGCCTATGTACGCTATATGGATTAATATATTGTGACACTGAAAGTAGGGGAAACGCAATGAAGAGAAAGAAAGAAGTAACAATGTTTCGAATAAATCTGTGAGCGAAAACAGAAGGAATCAAAATTATGTATTGATAAACGACAAAGGACACAGGAGAAATATCCTGGAACTCGCACGCTCAATCCAAAAGAAACGTTCTTCACCTTCCGTGCAAGTGCAAATTTTTCAGAATTTAAGTAGCATAAAGACCAGAAATCGGAGCATCAGTGGTATGCAAAAAAGTTTGACTATATCGGATGAAGACACTCAAAATAGAGAAAAATTCAGAAGGAATCTGAAATACTTTGAGGTTGTTGTACAAAAGTATCAGAGAAGACAAATGTGAGAAGACTTAAATACAGGCTACTGAGAAGTAAGCCAGAGGAACTACAATAGAAAGATTAAATCATGAATAGTTGTTTTACATCTGCATGATCTTTCAGGCTTCGAATCAAAAGAAGCTGTTAATAATATAAAGTTGCTTAACGTATTAAAAGGTGGGCGAGTAGAGAAGTTGGTTTACCTCTGTAATATTTTCCACGTTGCTACTTTTTGAAATTTCGGCGGGAGGAAAGATCTGCGATGATCTGGCAAAGATAATGCTCTCTTTCAAAGTTGCTCATATTCAGCAGAACGACTGAGTGTTCAATAAGACCAAATTGCCACACATTTTATTCGGTGTGATTAAATGCTGATCCCAGACTAAATAAATAAAAATCAAATACTGACAAGTGAAATGATGAAAGGAATCACAGAAGATACCTATGGTCTGAGAACTCAAATGCGCAAAATAGAATTTTTGTTGTGGACGTACATTGTATCCGAAGTCGCGTGATTGTGATACTTACTGATGAAAAGTAGTCGTATTTATTTGCATCTATAGCAGCAACGATTATTCACCTTTGCTATTACTAGTGTTTAAATGTGTGGCAATAGGGCATACATGTATTAGTAAGGTTTCTGGCTTAGGGCAACATATAAGCAAACAGCGTTATACTGATGTGAAGTGACAATTCCTGTTTGATATTGGTGACGTGCACAGTACACTATGATTGAATTATCTCATTTTGATAGTACTGAAGGGCGACCTGTTTTCATTGTAAAAATCCATTCAACAGCAAAGATCGCATAAAACATTTCTGTATTTAAGACAAGTAGTCTCAACAGACATTTGCTGTTATCTTCAGGTCTTAAAACTCTTTTCGTGAGTTATACCTCATACGTCAGTTAAAGTGGACTGGCACTGTTTAGAGTATGTTTAGACGTACTTTTGTGTACCGTGTTTATATGATGTAACATGCTTCTGTGAGCAATATGCATATGGACACGGCTTTTTGCACAAGGTGCTTTATGTTTTTAAATATTTTAGCGATGACAGACTGTTTATAATTTGCTGATTTTTATCCACTTGACATTTTGTGCTGTTTTAAGACCTGGAGATGATAGGAAGTGTCTGTTGAGACCGGTTGTCTTAAATAAAGACATATTTTATATCTTGGCTGTTGAATGGGTTTCTACAACAGTACACTATGTTCACCGCAAGAATCCTGTTGTATGAACGGAGGAGACAAAGAAAGCACTTCACAATTGATCAAATAACGCCACACAGCGAAATCAGTGTCAGGTGTCTACTTATTTTATTATGTTCTGATCTACGACGTTTAGCAAATTTTAAAAGACAATGTGATTATCATTTTTAAATTACGTATGTAGCTGTTGCAAGCCATAGTACGGAGCTTATGAGACGTAACAGTGCAAAAATTTTTGACTTCTTCCCTCATATCAAGAAAGGAATAAAGAAATTAGAAAAAAAAGAAAAACCAATCAATCAAATGTCTTGTGAAGTGGTTTGTCTATCAAAAGTAAGAACGAAATAGATTAGAAAAACATTTATCGAACCTTATTTGCTGTACATGATTTCAAGAACCATTCAAAGGGGCGTCTATCTGTTTGTAGTTTATTTCTTAGTTTTACACAAAATAATTGACCGACTTTGAAGGAAACCCTTTTGACGGTTAACTGTGGAATCACACCATTGCAACTTTTCATGCTCAGTATAGCTAGGCCTTGAAACGATAAAATTGTTGATACCTCATTTGTCTCCCTAGTGCCTGCTGCTCTCGAAATGGCCTAAATCTAGTACTCTATATGAAGGAAGCCATTTTGAAAGTCAAACAACACAACAATGCAATTTTTTGAGGCAAAGTAGCTACGCCTTGAAGAGATGATTGTTGTGACATCTCATTTGCCTTCTCCAGATGCCCTGAATTTATTAGCTGATTCGAAGGAAGCCTTTTGATAAATATTACATCAGCGTAACTATTTACCCGCAAAATAGCTAGACCTTGAAGACAGTAGCTTTTTCACACGTGGTTAGCAGCAAATGTTCATGAAAGATTTCAATTTCCCTCAAATCACGTTAACTTTTTCCTGAATTATCCTGATTACTTTTAGATAATTAAATATTTTTTTCGAAAACTAAACCTAACGCTTGTATTGTTTACTACACCATTTGTCCGTTTCCAACTCCATTAAAATCTATAAAAATTCAGCCATGAATTTTAATCCAACCAACAGTTTAACTTTTTATTAATTATCCTGATTGCTTGCAAGCAAGTAAACCCTTATTAGCAAAAGTAGACCTTACGCTCGCCAATTTGATACCGAATTTGTATACTTCCCACTTTTCATTTGGCTATGAAAATTCGGACTAGAAGCCACCGTTTAATTTAACAAGGAACATCTAATGCGGAGATATTCTCTTACTAAGTTTCAGCCAAGTTTTTGCAAAGGAAATTGTTTTTCTGTACTATAATAAGAATTTAGTTATTGCACATGTACTAGGATTAAATTAAGGAAGTGATGGATGCGTTGTGTAGAACATTGTTCGCGTTATGGATCAAGCAAGCGTACTGACGATAATTGTTGCTGAAATGTAGGAACGTTCCTCTAATGGTAAGCAGTCTTTCAAGCCAAATGAAAATGTTCAACCGTGACATCATAGGTAATAGTTTACTTTAAGGAGAGTAATCACTTTTAATCGTAGAATCTGTTGGTCGCCTAGATGTTTTGGTTTTTCTTGTCCTTTTTCGTGGAAACGCCGTTTCTCAGGCCTGATACATGTTACGTGCATCCTGCAGGATTACCAAGGCTACTCTACATACAACTTATTTAAGCGCGGATGGCAGATGGCCAACATAAGCCGACAGCAGTTGCCTTTATGTAAGATAGAACAAATTCGACAGTATTTAATTAAATTGCTTTCTGAAAACCAGTCGCCTCTCGCGATGTTCTTAGATCATGTCTGAGCTCTAGAATTAAAATCAATGGCACTTGGTGGCTTGAATAAAACGAAGTCCCTGTCATGTGAGCAAATTTGCACACCTGGCAAAAAAATTTAACTCTCAGAAGACACGACAATAACACGATGTAACATAGTCGTTATTCAGAGAGAAAAAGAGATCAAAAGTTTTTTCACATATTCTATAACCAGTTGAAAGCACTGATCGTTGATTGGATCCCGCAGAGCGACCAAATTGCGAATATGTTCATTATGACGTTTCAACTGTGCTTCCAGAAATTGACGGACGCTTTCTGTGGAGTTGAGACCGGATGATTTAACGGGACGGTTGAGATGCAGCAGACTGTCTCAGTATTCGTCAAACGAGGGATTTATGCGTGCAGCACTGTGAAACAAAGGGCTTGTTGTTTATGGGAACTACTGCATTTTAGTGTGACGTATAACAAAGAATATATACATTTGCTCACCACAGATGGTTATTTTGAAATAAAACAAAAATGGTTGTATTCGTTGAGAACACTTTCCTTTCAAAGAATTATGTTTTATTATGATATTATTTACCATTTCCTTGCGTCGAGCGAAGCAAACTCATTGATTATGTCACTGAAGTCAAATTCAGTAAGTATCTTATTGTATCGACGAAATAACTGAATTTGTCGGTCTGGTACACCTATACTCTATCTTAAGTATTGTCTTATCACCTTTCATTTGCTGAAACTGCGATCACAAAATGCTGCAGTGATTAGAATTGTCATACATTTCTTCAAAGCTATTTCAATGTATAGAAAAGCATCTCGTAAGTCATACTTTGGAAAAGAAATCTTCAGTGTAGTCAAACGGGAAAATGTGTCTGTGCTCTTTATCAGCTCTTTCTACTGTAATTTGAAAGCCGCTACTTCTTTAACTAGTTCAGCTGTATCGATTTATTTGCTACATTTGCGACCAAAATCTACCGTATATTTTTCGAAATAAGATACATAACTCTTATTTAAGGCGTCAGGAAATTAAAGTGAGATGAAATGATGCGATACATACGAAATCTTTTACCCATTTTACTTACTATTCTCTCAAACACTTTGAAGCACTCTAACTTAAAGAGTTTCACTCCAGTACTCGGCAACCATAAATCGACAAAAACTGGAATTTTTTCGGTTCAATAGCACAGTATGAACAAAAGATTTTATTGAGTCAATAACTTGTTTAATTCCCCACAAAACAGACGAGTGACTGACGCAGTAAACTGTTTTATTTACGTACAGTGGCAACCCTCATGACGTCGTCTCTTACGTACGAACCTTTCGTTTTACAGATTAGACAGTTTCATATCAAAACGCAAGGAATTTATTTGCTGATTACGCAAACAACAATGTTATCATCGTCGACACAATACAAGACACTGGAATGGAAGTCGGTTACATAAAGTTCTTTGGACCTGCTGTTGCGTAAACTGTCGAGCGCTTGTTTCCGTAACAGTTAAGATTAATGTTCGATTCGAGCGCCTGAAGAAAACAACACAGTGGGTGACAGGGTCGTTGTGTGGGGAGCCGTAGAAACATCCAGCTATGTGAAAACGCAATATGTCAGAGGCTCGTGTCAGTAGTCAAATGAGCCGTAATGTATTCTAACGTACGACACTCGTGTATACCTAAATGACATTCTTGCATGTAGTAGCTAAACCGTTATCGTGCTTGAAGGAGGACCGTGAGAGAGGGCTTAGCGTGCCGTCGACGACGTGGTCGTTAGAAATCGTAGCACGAACACGGATCGCAGAAGGACTAGGAAGAAAACTGGCCGTAATCTTTTCAAAGGCAGCGTCCCGGCATTCTCCGCAGTCGACTTAGGGAAACCACAGAAAACTTAAGTCTGTGAGTCCAGTGTCTTAGCCACTGCTCCACCTCGTTCTTTAACATCAAGGTTGCATCTACGGCAGGCAGTGTAATGGGCTAGATTAGTTCTTCTTCATGCACGTGTTTCAGCGCTAATTGTAAAAAATGGTTCAAATGGCTCTGAGCACTATGGGACTTAACATCTGAGGTCATCAGTCCCCTAGAACTTAGAACTACTTAAACCTAACTAACCTAAAGACATCACACACATCCATGCCCGAGGCAGGATTCGAACCTGCGACCGTAGCGGTCACGCGGTTCCAAACTGAAGCGCTTAGAACCGCACGGCCACACTGGCCGGCGCTAATTGTACCATTCCACTAATTTTTTCTATATACTGGAGTGATAACAAATTAATGACCGTTGATATCTACGTTATTGGGAACAATCACGATGGATGGATGGGGACTTTCTATTCCTCTGAAAAATTAGTTCAGTTGGTTTACCACTGCGGCAATCGATGGCGCTGCAGTGAGACTTACGTGAATCTCTTGTAGATTTATGATAAGTTGTGTCGTGAAGTGTTTATACTGCTGTTCATCCCTCACATAAAGTTTTCGTACATGACTCCGTTTTTTCCTTTACTGCATTTCTTGCTAATTTTGCACCCGATTTCTGGTGATACCCTCCTGGAAATTGAAATAAGAACACCGTGAATTCATTGTCCCAGGAAGGGGAAACTTTATTGACACATTCCTGGGGTCAGATACATCACATGATCACACTGACAGAACCACAGGCACATAGACACAGGCAACAGAGCATGCACAATGTCGGCACTAGTACAGTGTATATCCACCTTTCGCAGCAATGCAGGCTGCTATTCTCCCATGGAGACGATCGTAGAGATGCTGGATGTAGTCCTGTGGAACGGCTTGCCATGCCACTTCCACCTGGCGCCTCAGTTGGACCAGCGTTCGTGCTGGACGTGCAGACCGCGTGAGACGACGCTTCATCCAGTCCCAAACATGCTCAATGGGGGACAGATCCGGAGACCTTGCTGGCCAGGGTAGTTGACTTACACCTTCTAGAGCACGTTGGGTGGCACGGGATACATGCGGACGTGCATTGTCCTGTTGGAACAGCAAGTTCCCTTGCCGGTCTAGGAATGGTAGAACGATGGGTTCGATGACGGTTTGGATGTACCGTGCACTATTCAGTGTCCCCTCGACGATCACCAGTGGTGTACGGCCAGTGTAGGAGATCGCTCCCCACACCATGATGCCGGGTGTTGGCCCTGTGTGCCTCGGTCGTATGCAGTCCTGATTGTGGCGCTTACCTGCACGGCGCCAAACACGCATACGACCATCATTGGCACCAAGGCAGAAGCGACTCTCATCGCTGAAGACGACACGTCTCCATTCGTCCCTCCATTCACGCCTGTCGCGACACCACTGGAGGCGGGCTGCACGATGTTGGGGCGTGAGCG
Organism: Schistocerca cancellata; assembly: GCF_023864275.1. Taxonomy (NCBI): domain Eukaryota; kingdom Metazoa; phylum Arthropoda; class Insecta; order Orthoptera; family Acrididae; genus Schistocerca; species Schistocerca cancellata. The sequence goes on from NC_064626.1 coordinate 570,081,788, forward strand.
GAAGACGGCCTAACGGTGTGCGGGACCGTAGCCCAGCTTCATGGAGACGGTTGCGAATGGTCCTCGCCGATACCCCAGGAGCAACAGTGTCCCTAATTTGCTGGGAAGTGGCGGTGCGGTCCCCTACGGCACTGCGTAGGATCCTACGGTCTTGGCGTGCATCCGTGCGTCGCTGCGGTCCGGTCCCAGGTCGACGGGCACGTGCACCTTCCGCCGACCACTGGCGACAACATCGATGTACTGTGGAGACCTCACGCCCCACGTGTTGAGCAATTCGGCGGTACGTCCACCCGGCTTCCCGCATGCCCACTATACGCCCTCGCTCAAAGTCCGTCAACTGCACATACGGTTCACGTCCACGCTGTCGCGGCATGCTACCAGTGTTAAAGACTGCGATGGAGCTCCGTATGCCACGGCAAACTGGCTGACACTGACGGCGGCGGTGCACAAATGCTGCGCAGCTAGCGCCATTCGACGGCCAACACCGCGGTTCCTGATGTGTCCGCTGTGCCGTGCGTGTGATCATTGCTTGTACAGCCCTCTCGCAGTGTCCGGAGCAAGTATGGTGGGTCTGACACACCGGTGTCAATGTGTTCTTTTTTCCATTTCCAGGAGTGTAGAAGACGAGACTTAACTTAAGAATATGACCTGCGCGCAAGATAACCGCTAAAAGTCTGATTTTGTGTTTATTACTTATCTAAACTTCGACGTCCGTAGGCATTACTAGTCATTTCGAAGGGATTATGTTGATTCGATTTGTGACAGTTCGTCTTTTAATGACAGTAAGTCCCCAAGCTTCGACATCTATAATTCCCTGTGGCAACGCGACATTTATCGCCATCATTTTCCATCCAGTTCGCTGAAGTCGTAATATCTCTTACCAAACTCCTAGAGTAGGAACGCGTATGCAGTGATCATAGCGTACTGCGCATGTCAGCAACATAAGGCTCCAATAGTCAGGTGCCGTTGGTGTGGCGCTGCTGTTTACAGTTTGCGTTAGGACCGGACCTTCAATATTACGTCTGTATAAGAGGTTGATAATTAAGACTCTGAAAAGAGAGTGTCAAGGAATTAAACTTTGGTCACTAGAAAGGTATAACAGCCCATAAGTGGTTGGTACTGGGTATTCCTTAGTATGATTTTTTTCTTGTCTTATCAAAACTGGCAACAGTGCAGTACGTGTGCTGTTGGGTTACAGATTTGGAGTTCTTATTTAAAGGCCTCCTATATGCTTGGTGTCTCAGCGAGTTTACTATCACAGAGCAAAGAGCGATACGATAGTAGCGTTATCACCAGCATTATGGGCCTTTGTAAACACCCCAGAAGCATCACTAAAGTTTGTGGCTACAAAATCAACTCAGCTTCATTTTCCGTACGCTCTTTTGAAAGCATTCATAAAGTGCAAAAAATAAACAGACTTCGGGTACGTATCATAGTAAATGCCGTGTGAAAGTGCTCATAACGTTTACTTAACGACTGGCTGTTTATGGCGGTGGGTATGGGGGAAGGAGATGTGGGTTGGGTTGATAGGGTAACTGTGACAAAGGAAAGAGGTGATAGTCCAAGAGAATTGTAAGCACCACACACACACACGATGTCGTATCAGCATTGAAAGTAAAGACAATGGATACACTTCCTTGTGATCTTACCAGGAAAATTTCGATACGGATAGAAACACTTTGAGGTTCTATGTAGGTGACTCATGCCGTGAGTCTACTCATATCTGTTTTGCATTGCGTTTTCTTTCCGAGTACTGAATACACCTCAGTGTATACAGGATATGTCTACAGCAGTCGGAGAAGCCTTTTCTCAATCTTGTGCCATGTTTAAAAGTCCAGAACGCTTGATCCGGTGTATTTGAACTACAAACACTCTCCGCGCTCGCTCTACTTTCACGTGTATACAAACAACTGTGAACTGCATGGTAGAGAGTGGTTCCCACTGTACCACATGTTAGAGTATCTTCTTGTTTCATTGTCTGCCTCCGTTGCTGAATTGTCAGCGTAGATGGCTGTCATGTGGAGGACCCGGGATCGATACCCGGTTATTGCCAACGTACGGGTCGCGCTGTCTCGTGATGGCAACTAGGAGCTATTTCATTAACAAGTAGCGGCTCGAAGGTCTAGAAAAAAGGCATAACAAGCGGGAGAGCGGGGTGCTGACAACATGTCACTCCATCCGCATGACGCCGCATACCAGAGGATGACATCCCTTGGGCCTTCAGTTCCTGTACGACGAGCTAGTTTTCTTGTTTCGTTCTCGAATGGAGTGCGAGAAGAGTAATTTAATGGCTCTGTGAGCATTCTAATTTGTCTGATCTCGTCTCCGCGGCTCCTATGGTAACGCTGCATACGAGAGTGAAGGGTATTCCTAGATTTCTCACTTTATTCTGAAACTCGAAATTTTGTAAACAGACTTTCGCGGATAGTTGGAGTCTGTTTCAAGTTACTGCCAGTTCAGATTGGCAACTGTCCTCGGGGTCATACTAACCCGTGACCATTTGTGACAGCTTTCTTTGTACACGCTGTGCTGAAAAACAATGTTTCCGAATTTTGTACGTGGCAACTCTTAAAGCTGTTTAAATAAAACAAACGTTTTCAACATTCTACATCTTTATTCTTCATCTCTACAAATTTATTTCTCAACACAGTCATCCTGGCGAGGAGCATATTTCCCCTAATGAGAGAAAAGTTTCTTGATACTGTCCGAGTAGAATGTTTGACTTTGCTGACAGAGCCAGAACCTCGCCTCTGCTTTCACCGCTTCATCACTAGCAAAATGAAGTCGTCGAAGGTGTTCTTTAAGTTCTGGAATCAGATGAAAATCGGATGGGGCCAAGTCGGGGCTGTATGGAGGATGATCGATAACAGTGAACCCAAGGCGTCGCACTGTTGCAGATGCCGCGGCGCTCGTGTTTGGGGCCCGGCATTGCTGAAAGAGACGGTGCTCCATGTGTGAACGATATCTTTGAATTCCAAACCCGATAACAGCACACTATTTCTCATCTACTGACATAGTTACGTTAGACACCGTCATGTTACACGCTACAATTCGGAGCCATCTGGCACCAGAGGGCTGCAGATACGTAGACCCGATGGATAAATATGTAGAATGTTAATAACATTTGTTTTAGTTTAAAAACTTTAAGAGTTTTCACATAAAAAATTCAGAGGCATTACCATTAAGCACGTCCTCACATTTTATATAGATCTTACAAAGCTGAGCAATACAGTAGAATGGTATACTTATATGGATATGGTGTCTGTTCTTTCGGACATGTCCCATTTTGTTGCCCTTCATGGCAAGCCATCCTGGTCTTACATTTCAGCAAGATAATGCCCGCCCGGACACAACGAGAGTTTCTATTGCTTATCTTCATGTTTGCCAAACTGTACCTTGGCCATCAAGGTCGCTAGATCTCTCCCCACATTGAGAACATTTGCAGAATTGTGGGCAGGGCCCTCTACCCATATCGTAATTTTGACGATCTAACGCAACAATTTTGACAGAATTTGGCAGCATATCCATCAGGAGGGCATCCAAGGAACCGAATAACTGCTTGCATGAGGGCCAGTGGGTCCAACGCATTATTAACTTGTTCTGTTTGTGAAACTCCTTCTCTTGGACAAACGATCAGATTTTTTTGAAATTGTAATCATTTGTTTGTCTGTACATGTATATCATATCTACCGATTGCCGTCCAGTCTGGATAATTCCTTCACGGTGCGTTGTCTTTTTTCAGTGTATTAGTGACAATCTTAGAAGATTTTTATGTTTTTATTTCTCATTATTTTTATTTTTTATTTTGAAGTGGCGCTGTTGTCTACGATACAGTATTGCTGACATATTTAGTAGTAATATGCAGTCAGATTTGAACAAAATATTAACCTGGTGCCGTGATTTTAAACTAATTCTTAATTAAGAGAAATTTAAAGTTGTACAATTAGCGAAACGAAAGAAATGTAGCAAATTTTATCTCCACGATTAGTAAGTCATAACTGAAGTCACTCATCTCATATATACAGAGTGTCCCAGGGAGAATGGTCACTATTCAGGGATACGATAGGGACGGTCATTCGAAGCAAAACATAGCAGTAAACATGGGCTCTGAAATGCACACCTTAAAAGCTATGAGCATTTGTTTAGTAGCAGAGATATTTTTCACAGTGGCGAAGATGAACAAGTGCTCATAGCTCCTAAGGTTTATTACTCTTTTTTTGATCTAAATGATCGTTTCTGTCTTATCCCTAAATATTGACCAGATGCCAACCAAAAACGCGAAGAACCGTAGGTAATCACTTATCTACATGAAAATGAGACATCTACAAATAACACATATCAGAACAAAAGTGTATCGTTGTCGATTACGCTGAAGATGCCTTAACGTAAAAACGGCGAAACGCGCCTGGGAGAAATAAAATACAATGCAGCAAGAAAAGGCGGTTTTCATTTAAAAGGGGAAAAAGGATTCGACTTCTTGGTAGGCGCAGTAGTTAAAATACTGGAGTCGCATTCGGGAGTACGATGGTTCGAACCTGCGTCCGGCCATCCTGATTTAGGTTTTCTGTGATTTCCTTCAATCGATTCAGGCAAATGCCGGGATGGTTCCGTTTGAAAGGGCACGGCCGATTTCCTAACCCATTCTTCCCTCATCTGATGGACCGATGACCTCGTTGTTTGGCCCCTCCCCAGATGAACCAACTAAAAAATTCTGCGCAGCGTATACTTACTGCTCGGTTATTACGTGGGATTCGGTCTTGCTGGAATAACCGGGTTTTGTAAGCGTATACAAACAACAGCAGAGTGACCGTTTACCGGCTGGTTCAAATCGCGGGAGAGGAGAACGGAGATGCTGAAAAATGTCTGCTGGCGGACGCTTAAAGAAAGACGCTGAATACCTAGCGAGAACCTACGGCCCATATCCCGAGAAAATTTTTTTGCGGAAGTCCAGCAATTGCCCTTCACGACGTATTATATGCTCAGATAGGCGGGGATACAGCCCCGCTGTTTTCCTATTATTGTGATTAAAGGGAGGTAGTTTCCCCGCGATTTCAAATTGAAGTCATAGGTTGGGTTGTTACCTGTAACCCATACAAATTCCAGCTCTATCTAAATATTAATTACCGAGAAATTTCTAATTTCGTTAAAACAACAATTGCGGGGTTTTACCCAATAAAATAGGGTAAAGCCACGCATTGCGGGTCTTTGCCCAATTTGAGATAAACATGGACAAAAAATGATAACTGCATATTAAAAACATTTGAAATAACCCTTAGTAACATTGTCGTATTGCAACGACGTTAACCAACACAATATCGAACTGAAATGTCTCGTAAATTTGAATACAATGCTCACAAATACTTGTACAGAAATAATATTTGCTTCTCCACGAAATGAGGATTAGTAAGCTAAACTAAATGAGTTCAATTGCTGAGAGTAAGCTATCCAGGTACCTAGTAAATATTATACTTCGTTAGGTCCTCTGACTCTTCCCTGAAGTTCCACGCTCTTCATCTTCTTCTTTTCCTTCTTCTTCTTCGGATACTTCTTCGCCAATTAGTTAATCCATACATCTGAGCTACTGTCATGATATGAGAAATCTGAATTTAACTCTGAAGAGTAATCATCTGGCTGTTTGATCCTTTTTTTCCTTTTTTTGGCAGTGATGTAATGAAATCTAGTGCACGTCTTGTTTCTGTAGTACGCTCGTTTCTTTCTTTGGCACGTCTTTCCTTTTCAGTAGCAAGCTTTTCCTTTCCCATGCATTCTTCCCTCAAGTGTTTTTCTTGGGTGTCGACGCTGGAGGCAAAGACTTAAATGCTTCGTCAGGAAGTTTCCCCTGGCTATCATTGAAGAACTATCACATGTTCGGAGCTGCGGAGGTTTACAGCTGCGAGGATTTGCCCCATTTCACCATTTTCTGACAAATGCGACACTGTTGGATTTGGGAATCAAATGGAATAATTATTTCCGTGCAAAAAAATTTGAACAGACGCAAAATCCCCTAGATTGGCGATCTTTTACAGAAGTTCGAAATTTAGCGCGGACTTCAATGCGAGATGCTTATAATAGTTTCCACAACGAAACTTTGTCTCGAAACCTGGCAGAAAATCCAAAGAAATTCTGGTCGTATGTGGAGCATGTTAGTGGTAAGAAACAATCAATGCCTTCTCCGCGCGTTAGCAATGGAAATGCTATCGAAGACAGTGCTGCCAAAGCATAGTTACTAAACACAGCCTTCCGAAATGCCTTCACACAAGAAGACGAAGTAAATATTCCAGAAATCGAATCGAGAACATCTGCCAACATGAGTAACGTAGAAGTAAGTATCCTCGGAGTAGAGAAGCAACTTAAATCACTTAATAAAATCAAGTCTTCTGGTCCAGACTGTATACCAATTAGGTTCCTTTCGGAGTATGCTGATGCATTAGCTCCATATCTAACAACCATATACAACCGTTTGCTCGACGAAAGATCCGTACCCAAAGACTGGAACGTTGCACAGGTCACACCAATATTCAAGAAAGGTAGTAGGAGTAATCCACTTAATTACAGGCTCATAACATTAACGTCGATATGCAGCAGGATTTTGGAACATATATTGTGTTCGAACATTATGAAATACCTCGAAGAAAACGGTCTATTGACACACAGTCAACATGGGTTTAGAAAACATTGTTCTTGTGAAACACAACTAGCTCTTTATTCGCATGAAGTGTTGAGTGCTATTGACAAGGGATTTCAGATCGATTCCGTATTTCTGCATTTCCGGAAGGCTTTTGACACTGCACCACAAAAGTGGCTTGTAGTGAAATTGCGCGTTTATGGAATATCGTCTCAGTTATGTGACTGGATTTGTGACTTCCTGTCAGAGAGGTTACAGTTCGTAGTAATTGACGGAAAGTCATCGAGTAAAACAGAAGTGATTTCTGGCGTTCCCCAAGGTAGTGTTATAGGCGTTTTGCTGTTCCTTATCTATATAAACGATTGGGAGACAATCTGAGCAGCCGTCTTAGATTGTCTGTAGATGACGCTGTCGGTTATCGATTAATAAAGTCATTGGAAGATCAAAAGAAATTGTAAAATGATTTAGAAAAGATATCTGAATGGTGCGAAAAGTGGCAGTTGACCCTGAATAACGAAAAATGTGATGTCATACATATGACTGCTAAAAGGAATTCGTTAAACTTCGGTTGCGCGATAAATCAGTCAAGTCTAAAGGCCAGTCAAACCTAAATACCAAGGAAGTATAAGTGCCAACAACTTAAATTGGAAGGAACACGTAAACAATGTTGTGGGGAAGGTTAACCAAAGACTGCGTTTTACTGGCAAGAAACTTAGAAAATGTTGCAGATCTAGTAAGGAGACTGCCTACACTACGCTTGTCCGCCCTCTTTTAGAATACTGCTGCGCGGTGTGGGATCCTTACCAGATAGGAATGATGGAGTACATCGAAAAAGTTCAAAGAAGGACAGCACGCTTTGTATTATCGTGAAATATGTGAGAGAATGTCACTAAAATGATACAGGATTTGGGGTGGACATCAAAAAAAGAATGCTTTTTTCGTTGCAACGGAATCTTCTCACGAAATTCCAATCACCAACTTTTTCCTCCGAATGCGCAAATATTTTGTTGACACAGACCTACATAGGGAGAGACGATCACCACGATAAAATAGGGGAAATCAGAGCTCGCACGAAAAGATATAGGTGTTCGTTCTTTCGGCGCGCTATACGAGATTGGAATAATAGAGAATTGTGAAGGCGGTTCGATGAACCCTGTGCCAGGCACTTAATTGTGATTTGCAGAGTACCCGTGTAGATGTAGATATAAAAAGTGAAGCTTAAATGCAGTAGTGACAACGAGCAATTCGTTGATTCTTCTATTCAAACCCTACGTTATACAATGTGCAAGTAACACACCAGAAAAGTTGCATGTAAGCAGAAAAAAACACAGTTACCTCTCGAGCGACCTACCGGGACGGACTTTCACAGAACAGTAAGTTGAAATAAGACGAACCGGCCACCCGGTGGTCAACTGCTGGATCGATGGCATTCAATAAGAGCAGAAACATAGATAAACACGCAATAACTTTTATACAATAGTTCAATTTAGATCGCAGTTTAGACTGTTGGACAAGTGCTACAGTGATCGCAGATCTCTATTCAGTTGTCATATTTTTCATTTATGCCCTGGAATGTGGAAGAAACGTATCCACTGTCAAGGACTTTCCAGAGATTTTCAGAATGTAAATGAATATTCAGTTGAAGACATGTCTCTAAGTGCAAAGAAACACTCAAAAACTAAGAAAGTGGTCCATCTGGCAATGTGAATATCAGTTTTTCCACGTTCACATCTTGGTTAGCTACTGTACTGTTCCACCGAAGCCCGGAAACATAAAATAAATGTTTGAAAACGTGAGAACACCTGGCCTGTAAATACGAGGATGGTGACCGTTGACTACACTACAGAAAGCGCTGCTGTGTGTGGGTGTCATCTGTCGAAAGACGGCCGGCCGAAGTGGCCGTGTGGTTCTAGGCGCTACAGTCTGGAACCGCGAGACCGCTACGGTCGCAGGTTCGAATCCTGCCTCGGGCATGGATGTGTGTGATGTCCTTAGGTTGGTTAGGTTTAAGTAGTTCTAAGTTGTAGGGGACTGATGTCCTCAGCAGTTAAGTCCCATAGTGCTCAGAGCCATTTTTTTTTGTCGAAAGACAGTACAGCCACCCTGAAGTGATAAGCGAAACAGTTCCTACATGTTGTCACAAAGATACTTAAAATCGTTTCACCTTCAAGACCTGCATTTTGGTTCATCCATCACGGCAACGCTGCAGTACACCGGTCAACAATTCTTGCTGACTGCTTATCTGCAACATACAAAGAAGACTCGTGTGAGCACTGTTTCCCTGTCTCTGTCTGTTGGCTAGCATTTGGATGAGTGACCGTCCGGGTCTTCAGAACGCTATTGGCAAGAAGGGGGCACTCAACCATTGTGAGGCCAATTGAGGTGTTAGCTGATTGACTCCAGGCACGAAAACTGACAACGGTCGGGAGAGCGGTGTGCTGACCCCATGCGCCGGCCGCGGTGGTCTAGCGGTTCTAGGCGCTCAGTCCGGAGCCACGCGACTGCTACGGTCGCAGGTTCGAATCCTGCCTCGGGCATGGATGTGTGTGATGTCCTTAGGTTGGTTAGGTTTAAGTAGTTCTAAGTTCTAGGGGACTGATTACCATAGATGTTAAGTCCCATAGTGCTCAGAGCCATTTGAACCATTTGACCCCATGCTCCTCCGTATCCGCATCCAGTGACGCCTATGGGCTGAGGATGACACAGCGGTCGGTACCGTTGGGCCATCCAAGGTTTGTTCAGACAGAGTTTAGTTTTAATTTGTCTAATATGTTTACGATAATAATAATAATAATAATAATAATAATTTGTTTACATATGTGCTTAGTACATCGCTTTAAGATAACTTCCAAGAAATCGCATTTCAGATAAATATAGCACTTGTAAAGCGTTCGTCCAAAAATTTGAGAAGTACATGTGTCACGCAACTGATTTAAGAACTATAGTAGCAACAAACTCTCACAGCTTCGACAAAGTGATATTTTAGAAAATGTAAAATCGTAGTGTGCGCTCAGCATTATCACTGTTTATCCTAGCACTACGATTGTTGACACAGGTCTGCATACTATGTTCATGAGGGGAACGCTGTTCCCTTCAGTAGTTCGTGCCTACGTTAAGGAAAAACCAGTCTTTCTGTTACTTTTTGTTTCTTTTTAATGGAGGTTTTTCCCCCTTTGCTCTTGCCTGTCCCATCTTCCTGCAGTTTTCCGGTTCTACCTATGAACTCTGGAAATGTGTCGGATTTGTTGAAGGCAGCATGTATGGACAACCTGTGCATGTTCGCCTTTTTCTGGATGGAGTGTTTCCTACTGGGAGCCAGATCACAAATCCATCCACGTGGGCAAGAAGCTGAAAAGTATCGAGAGTTAACAATAGCTTTTTTTGGGGGGAGGGGGGGACCAAGCTGCTAAGGTCATCGATCCCTAAGCCTACTAAATCTACCTTAAACTAACTTACGCTATGGACAACACGCACACCCATGCCCGAGGGAAGGCTCGAACCTCCGACGGGGGCAGCCGCACGGACCGTGACAAGACGCCGTAGACCGCGCGGCGCGGTTACCACGCGCGGCAAGAGCTTTTTCCTTGCGTTTACGAGACTCTTACTTTTGTTCTACTTTATTCTCTAGAGGTTAAGTTACAAATTTGGAATTTGGTATATCCAGGATGATTCAGTCGTCAGTACCTATGGGTTTTATGTAACCCATAACACTTTCAAATACCACGTGGAAATTTTCATATTCACTCGCTCACTACACACAAGCTACTATCCCTACAGAAAAAATAAACAGGACCTTTTTGTAGGACGTTTAATATAGTTAAATTGTATGTTGGGGTACACTTTCGCTATGGGACATAGTTTTTAAATTGTTCAACAAAAACGAACAAAAGTGACAGTCAAACAGGTTTTTCTGGAATAACTCGAAAAACATAGCCTCCAGCAAAAGCGTGACACAGTACAAAATTTTACTACATTAACTTTCCTACAAAAATGTCCTGTACATTTTTTTTTCTGTAGGACTAATAGTCTGCGAGTAACGAGTGAGAGAATACGAAAATCTTGCAAATGGTTCTTTGGTGCTGCGGTTTGCACAAAGCCTATAGGTAGGTACAGATGAAGCACCCTGGCTATGCTTCACAATTGCTAAATGTGTTTGGGAATTGGATATCATACTTATCTCCTTCTCCCTCCTCTCTTTGTCCATCTTCTCCTCCCCCCTCTCTTTGTCCATCAGTTCCTCTTACCACTTTCCCTGTCCCCTGTCCATCACCCCCTCCCCCTCCCCCCTTCTCGCTCTCCAGCCCCTATATTCGCATTTGCGAATGTTGCTGAACTCTTGCTGCACTGTGCACTGACAACAATGAAAATCTGTACACGGGCCACGACTCCAAATCGGATTTTCTGCTTGACGCGAGCGATCGCCTTGGCCACATTTAAATTTTTTTTATATTACTCTATCTACACTATTTTTGCCTCCTTCCTCCCTTCGTGGCCCCACCTTGAGCTCGCCAGTGTGTGCCTTCTCGGCCCGGCTTTATCACCTTCAAATAAAGCGTCTTTCAAAATCCGAACATAAAATAAAAAAAAAAATGTTTTCCGTACCAAATAAAAATATGCTACTTCTTTTGCTTTTTTATCTTTTTTGGTTTGTTTTATCAGACAAGACGGAAACTGAGTACTGCACTTGTTGCACCAAATTGGGGGCTAAGTTTATGCAGGGGACTGACATAATCTAGTATATAGCTGCTGTCACAGCGAAGTAAAAAGGAGTGAAGTATGTTTGTAATGAAGCCTGAAATAAAGCCGAATGTTGGAATCAATACCATCTGCAACCGGTACTGCATTGTGCGTGGGACTGGAAACAAAAACAGCTGAGGATCCTTCCTCAGTTAAGATGAAAAATAAAAAGGGGGCACGTACTGCACCAAAGAGCAAAGGATCGTGACAAAACTGTCCTATAGCTTAATGATTCCGGGAAGACTTCTCGTTTTGACTAAGGTACATCCCACATTGAATCGTACATTGTTCTGTCATTCTAGCTTCTCCTACCCCTGACGATCCAGCCCGCGCGGAGGGGGGAGGGAGGGGGGGGTACTGCAGCGCACTCCATATGTTGTTGGAGAAATATTGTCTATATTTTGGGTTATAGTTCCAAAAGTTCAAAATGCCCTTGGGCCGTTGTGAAACATAATGCTCTGTGTGTCTGATCGCGTCGGCCATCCGAACACGCTCCCCGAACCGAGTCAAACTTCCCCATGTCACGGTTTTCGTCTACATCCTATACTCGCACAGATACTGTCAGTGCCGACAGGAGGCGACATACAATATGTGATCAAAAGTATCCGGACGCTCCCAAAAACATACGTTTATCGTATTAGGTGCATTGTGCTGCCAACTACTGCCAGGTACTCCATATCAGCGACCTCAATAGTCATTAGACATCGTGAGAGAGCAGAATGGGGCGCTCCGCGGAACTCACGAACTTCGAACGTGGTCACGTGATTGGGTGTCACTTGTGTCATACGTCTGTAAGCGAAATTTCCACTCTCCTAAACATCCCCAGGTCCACTGTTTCCGGTGTGATAGTGAAGTGGAAACGTGAAGGGACACGTACAGCACAAAAGCGAACAGGCCGACCTCGTCTGTTGACTGACAGAGACCGGGAACAGATGCAGCGGGTTGTAATGTGTAATAGGCAGACACCAATCCAGACCATTACACAGGAATTCCAAACTGCATCAGGATCCACTGCAAGTAAGATGACAGTTAGGCGGGAGATGGGAAAACTTGGATTTCATGATCGAGCGGCTGCTCATAAGCCACACATCACGCCGTTAAATGCCAAACGACGCCTCGCTTGGTGTAAGGAGCGTAAACATTGGACGGTTGAACAGCGGAAAAACGTTCTGTGGAGTGACGGATCACGGTACACATTGTGGCGATCCGATGGCAGGGTGTGGGTATGGCGAATCCCCGGTGAACGTCGTCTGCCAGCGTGTGTAGTGCCAACAGTAAAATTCGGAGCCGGTGGTGTTATGGTGTGGTCTTGTTTTTCATGGAGGGGGCTTGCACCCCTTGTTGTGGCACTATCACACCACGGACCTACACTGATGTTTTAAGCACCTTCTTGCTTCCCACTGTTGAAGAGCAATTCTGGGATGGTGAATGCATCTTCCAACACGATCGAGCACCTGTTCATAATGCACGGCCAGTGGCGGAGTGGTTACACGACAATAGCATCGCTGTAATGGACTGCCCTGCAAGAGTCCTGATGTGAATTCCACAGAACATCTTTGGGATGTTTTGGAACGCCGACTTCGTGCCAGGCCTTACCAACCGACATCGATACCTCTCCCCAGAGCAGCACTCCGTGAAGAATGGGTTGCCATTTCCCAAGAAACCTTCAGCACCTGATTGCGAGAGTGGAAGCTGTCATCAAGGCTAAGGGCGGGCCAACACCATATTGAACTCCAGCATTATCAATGGAGGGCGCCACAAACTTGTAAGTCATTTTCAGACAGGTCCGGATACTTTTGATCACATAGTGTTCGATTCACGTGTGCTAGTAGGACTCGCGCACTGACAGTTCCATACGAACTTAATTACGTATATAGACAGTTCGTCCATTCCAGGAATCGAGGATTTCGACGATTTTTGCCTGTTATCCACACTGATGTTACCAAGATATCGGTCCCAGGGATTCCAAGACTTTCGAGAATGTTTTAATTTCAACTTTTAAGTCGGATAACAAACTACAAATGACATCTTCTTTTCGAGTTACGTAATTCCAGATTAACAATTTTCGCATTTTTTTTCTTTCACGTGGGCGGTGGAAGTTTGCGTCTTGCCAGATTTCATGATTCTAGGTCAACGGGAAGCGCCCTATAACTTTTGATCAGTGAGATTTCGAGTGCCAAAATATGTGACATAAATGGCCGTATCTTTGGGTAATATGTGAGATAAATTTGAACTTGATACTTGTGCCCGTCCCGAAGAAGAAGTGTTATTAACAGTCGGACAGACAGCAGACAGACGGACGACAAAGCGATTCTACAAAGGTTCCGTTTTTACATATCGTGGCACGAAACCCTAAAAATGTGTCCTCGTGTCACAATGCACCTGAAAGATGGTAGTCTTAACTCTCTGAGGTAACCTTTTTTTGACTTTCCTATATTTGCTACTACACGCAACATATATTCACCCTCGCGGCAACAAGACGGGAAGATGCTTACCGTATCTGCGTGATTGTTGGTTGATGGATTTGGGGGAGGGGACCAAACAGCGAGCTCATCGCATTAGGGAAGGATGGGATAGGAAAACGGCCTCCCCCTTGCAGAGGAACCATCCCCGGCATTTGCCTGAAGCGAATTAGAGAAATCACGGAAAACCTAAATCAGTAGGCCGGACGCTGGTTTGAACCGTCGTCCCTCGAATGCAAGTCCTGGGTGCTAACCACTGCGCCATCTCGCTCTGTTTTTTGTGTCAGTGAATGTGCGTGTGTTACAAAAGCAGCATTAGAAGCACTTTTCCCAATTGCATCAGTTACTCCCTATTACTGTCTGTTAACGCAATAATGGTTTTAGCTGGATAGTAACGTCGAGAACTGACCCTTTGTGAATAGGAGCTGCGATAATGACATTATTTCGCGGGCGCTGCATTGATAAAAATAGTTGAATAGTAATAGCTACTTACGTGATTACGCTTGTTTCGCAAGAAAAATACGATAGCACAGTATTCTGCTGTTCTGAACAAATTTACTGGCTATTTAAGCGTTAATCTTATTCGGTGCTGTATTTTCACTATAAACGTCTGCTTTCATCTGCACGTGTGGTGGATTATGAACCAGTCATATGTAGGATTAAGATGTATTCTTACAGTAATTACACTCCTGGAAATGGAAAAAAGAACACATTGACACCGGTGTGTCAGACCCACCATACTTGCTCCGGACACTGCGAGAGGGCTGTACAAGCAATGATCACACGCACGGCACAGCGGACACACCAGGAACCGCGGTGTTGGCCGTCGAATGGCGCTAGCTGCGCAGCATTTGTGCACCGCCGCCGTCAGTGTCAGCCAGTTTGCCGTGGCATACGGAGCTTCATCGCAGTCTTTAACACTGGTAGCATGCCGCGACAGCGTGGACGTGAACCGTATGTGCAGTTGACGGACTTTGAGCGAGGGCGTATAGTGGGCATGCGGGAGGCCGGGTGGACGTACCGCCGAATTGCTCAACACGTGGGGCGTGAGGTCTCCACAGTACATCGATGTTGTCGCCAGTGGTCGGCGGAAGGTGCACGTGCCCGTCGACCTGGGACCGGACCGCAGCGACGCACGGATGCACGCCAAGACCGTAGGATCCTACGCAGTGCCGTAGGGGACCGCACCGCCACTTCCCAGCAAATTAGGGACACTGTTGCTCCTGGGGTATCGGCGAGGACCATTCGCAACCGTCTCCATGAAGCTGGGCTACGGTCCCGCACACCGTTAGGCCGTCTTCCGCTCACGCCCCAACATCGTGCAGCCCGCCTCCAGTGGTGTCGCGACAGGCGTGAATGGAGGGACGAATGGAGACGTGTCGTCTTCAGCGATGAGAGTCGCTTCTGCCTTGGTGCCAATGATGGTCGTATGCGTGTTTGGCGCCGTGCAGGTGAGCGCCACAATCAGGACTGCATACGACCGAGGCACACAGGGCCAACACCCGGCATCATGGTGTGGGGAGCGATCTCCTACACTGGCCGTACACCACTGGTGATCGTCGAGGGGACACTGAATAGTGCACGGTACATCCAAACCGTCATCGAACCCATCGTTCTACCATTCCTAGACCGGCAAGGGAACTTGCTGTTCCAACAGGACATTGCACGTCCGCATGTATCCCGTGCCACCCAACGTGCTCTAGAAGGTGTAAGTCAACTACCCTGGCCAGCAAGATCTCCGGATCTGTCCCCCATTGAGCATGTTTGGGACTGGATGAAGTGTCGTCTCACGCGGTCTGCACGTCCAGCACGAACGCTGGTCCAACTGAGGCGCCAGGTGGAAATGGCATGGCAAGCCGTTCCACAGGACTACATCCAGCATCTCTACGATCGTCTCCATGGGAGAATAGCAGCCTGCATTGCTGCGAAAGGTGGATATACACTGTACTAGTGCCGACATTGTGCATGCTCTGTTGCCTGTGTCTATGTGCCTGTGGTTCTGTCAGTGTGATCATGTGATGTATCTGACCCCAGGAATGTGTCAATAAAGTTTCCCCTTCCTGGGACAATGAATTCACGGTGTTCTTATTTCAATTTCCAGGAGTGTATTTATCAGCTGAGACATAGAATTCAGCTGTGACCATACTTCGAATGACGTTCACTGTTAAATTAAAATAGAGAGACAGCAGCATGTTGTATACGCTGAATACAAACTAGCAAATACGACATGAATGAAGTGCCAGAATCACTAAAAGACTGCTAGAATGAATGCTGCAAGGGAGATAAGCAGACTAACCGAGTAAATGAGTATTAGTACAATCAAAGAGAATCTAGAGTTTGCGGGCTTTGAGCAGCGGTGCTTCCTTATTTGTTTATGTATAATATTTGAATACGAAGTCCCATTGATAACGACATTACTAACAGCGAAAATGCTCAGATTGGGCGGGAGCTGGAAGATGAAACGTAATGTAGCGAAGTAGTACGAACCCTCTTCAACTCGTCAGAGCGTCTGTCTGCGCCGTTTTGTGACGTAGCTTGGTGAGAAGAGTGCTATTTGGAGAAGGAAACAACCGTGGAAGCGGTATTTCGTGACATAACGGTTGTAACGTCATCACAGTAGGTACAATTCTATATCGACAGCAAATGTAGTCACTGTGGTGTGACACAGAAGCAAGTTTCACGCTCTCTCTGCAGTGATGGCATGTGTACTGTCATGTTTTTCATTGCGCGCTCTTTTAACTATGACACCTTGCACAGTGAGCAAGTCTGAACTAGCTTTTCTCTCTCTCTCTCTCTCTCTCTCTCTCTCTCACACACACACACACACACAAACACACAAACACACTGCCCCCCCCCCCCTCAACCGATCCTACGCCGTCCCCACGCGGCAGCAACGCAATGCCGCTACTCTCGCGGTGTTGCATGCCGCGCATCCTAGCGGCGAGTTAACAAAACTACTCGTGAACTCCAGTTTCCTTAGCGATTTCTCTGCGTGATAACGAGAGCACAGTCAATGCTGACATAAGGCACGGTGGCTTACGGGAGCGACTACAAATGGAAGGTGCCTTTACGGTGGCTTGCATCAGCCACCGCGCTGTATGTCAGCTTGGAGTGCGCAAATTAATATGTCAATCCTATGGATGTGAAATTCGAATGTCTTCGTACTTGTTTCCTGTATGGACCGGTAAATATAAATTTGACCCGTCTCTGTCATCGTTGAACATTACTTAGAGACCATGTTTAAGCTACTTTTGCTTTACCCTTTTTCTAATACTGTTACTCCTTGATGTGTTCACTTTTTCTCAACTCTTGTGCTGTCTTATTTTTTTTTTTATTTTTTCCCTACGTTATCCCACTCATTTCCTAACAGGACATCAGTTTCTTCCAACAGAGTCATCCTTTTGCAAATAATATTTTCTCCAATGTTTCACACATCCCAATCCCTACCTACAGTTGCCAGAAGCCTCTTATCTTACGACCCTCATTCTGAAGAAAAAGCACATCACATCAATCGCGTTTTCTCAAAAAAAAAAAAAAATAATAAAAAACTTCTTAAATGATTTTGTATTAATCTATAATTTCATATAATCCAGTGGCACTTTTTTTCTGTTGCCATCCTGCCTCAAATACACATATGTGGACTGTAACTGAGTGTTGCATAACAAAAATTCTTACATACTGGGGACTGTTTTGTCTTGGAAAGCTTACAACTTCTTAATCTTGGTTTTGTAATGTGTTCTGTTTTCCTTTTTTTCTTTACTTATGTTCAGGCCTTCTAGATCTTTATACACTTACTTAAGCCAATGAAGTTTCAATTTTTTAAATGTACCATTTTTTGTCTGCTGTTTGGATTCGTTATTTGGGCGTGCATATAGAATTAACGTTCTTATGCTAACTGCACTTATTATTTTTTTCTGCAAGATTGTGATATTCTGTGCTATTTCTTACTTTAAATTTTGTTCTGTTTTCAATTTTTTCTTTATTCAAGTCAAATTTGTAGTAGATGTTCATAAATTTCAAAGAAATGATCATACCTTTTAATTTTTCAATGTGTACAATTTCTATTGTTAGTTTGCTCAGACTCATTCTTTGGATGTCTTATTTGCAAGTATTTGTAGACAAAAAGTGCAAAATGGCTAAGCAGGGATGGCTAGGGGAAAAATGTAAGGACGTAGAGGCATATATCACTAGGGGTAAGACAGTTACTGTCTACAGGCAAATTAAGGAAGCCTTTGGAGAAAAGAGAACCACATGTATGAAAATCAAGAGCTCAGATGTAAAATCAGTTCTAAGCAAAGAAGGGGAAGCAGAAAGGTGGAAGGAGTACATAGAAGGTCTACACAAGGGCGATATACTAGAGGGCAATATTATGGAAATCCTATTCTGAAATTTTTTCCCCTCTTCAGGATGCTCTTCGCCTCTCCAGCTTCAAAATTGTAGAAGGGCTCTGCACGAACTAGACAAATCTTGTTTTTGCGTTTCGTGAAAACGATTTTCTTGTCTTAATGAATCTGGAAATGCCAGTTTTAGTCACTTTCACTAAACCTTCCCCGAATGTCTTAACCATTAGTGTCAGCACAATTTTCATTGCATAATATTGCTTTAATAATACTTTTTAACTTCTTACCTTTCTGTTTTGAAACATTTGTTTTCCACTGATTAGGACGCCGCTTTCTTTTCCGAGAGGGACCGTCACCCTTGATCTCGTTCTGGTCATATTCAGCTACTACTTTGGGTTCTATTTCTTGCAGAATTCCTACTATTTCACTACTCCCACATCGTTTATACCATCTTCTTGATTTAAACCGTCCACAGAATCACTGAATTTTCTTCAAAAACCTCGTGCAAATACGTCACACACATCTTGCTGATCTGATGAACTGTGCTTTCCGGTCTATGTTTCGACAACGCATCGGCAGCGAGAGCTTCACTGTTGCGTATGCATTTGCTACAGTGCAGTCAACCTAACTCGGAATAAGAGAAATATCCCTTTTAATTCTAATAAACTGAAATTTAGCTTTGAATGTCTAGACAGGCAAGTCTGATCTTAGTTGAAGTTACGAATACGGACATGGAACGGAGACCGCCATGCCAGTTGAACTAGGCGGGTTTTGCAAACGTTGGACCTTTAGCGGGCTTCGCACCCAAAGACAACATGCGGTTAGCGGCTCATGCTCACCGTTTTCTACAGCCATTTTCAACGGTTTGTAGCGGGTTTTGCACCCTGAAACCTGTTCCATCGTGTAGATGCTGAAAAAATCTATATGGTTGTGTGCTCAACTCAAAATCGACAAAAAATGCATTTGGTGCCTTTGCATCTGGGTCACTGAAATCACAAGTCGTGTGAAACACAGCTCGTCCTTTTTACACACGACAGTCTGTGAATTATGGATGCAGGCGAAAAGGTAGATTCTATACGCTTAGATTTCTAGAAGACACAGTACCACCACATTATAGCAGGCACGGATCCAGGGTTAAGTTGTGGGAGGGGGACATGGAGAGTCGCAGTTTCCTACTCCCCTCCCCCCTTTCCCAGATACAATAAATATAAAATATAATTTGCTGTGTCACTACCACTTTAGTGTACCACAGTTTCCTAGAATCTCTTCTCTTCTTCTTCTTCCTCCTCCTCTTCTCTGTATGTAGGGTGTCTGTTTTAACTTGAGACAACTAAACATCTCGAAAACGATGCATCGTACGCTTAAAATGTTCTAGGTGAAAAGTTGATATTACTAAAAGAGACATCTGTCTGCGTTACAACTGTCCACCTTCTATCCGTCCCTCCTGCGTGGGCGAGGTCAGCTTCGTATATTCAAATGGGAACCGCCAGTTTTTATTGCACTTTCGGATTCTTCGCCAAAAAATACGTACGGGTTACCCAGATCACTGTTTTCCATTCATGGTAGATGGCACCGTGATCGACAAATGTCAAGCATGGCCAGTTTTTGCAATTAAGAACTGGCGCATTTGGTTCTCCATTTCATTTACGATGTAAATGGTAACCTTCCTGTTCTGACGGTGAATACTTACTTTCAAATTTTACTTTAGTGTCGCAAATTTTATTGTACAGCAAAAATAATGTTTGCTAGATATCGGCGTTTCTGGCAAATAAGCTACTATTGTTATTAGTTCTTTCTTCCGTACTTGGTTGATTGTGGTGAGTCCCCAAACCATCGAAATGTTTCGTTTTGGTGGCCACCCTCGAACCCCACGATCAGGGTGACTGGTTTCGGTGCGTGTTTCCATCCAACCGCCGTAACTCCCGCTATTTGCTACGCGGCTACCGCTGGAATACAAACTATAACCACTGTAATAAGGCAAAATGTCGTTGAAGTAATAGTGACTGGCGCAACAGCCATGGATACTCATCGAAATCAATCGAGTGGTGAGGGGCAAGGGGACTTCCGACATCAAGCTTCCTGCTGGGAACAAAAAACTGTTACAAATTGGTTCAAATGGCTCTGAGCACTATGGGACATAACATCGGAGGTCATCAGTCCCCTAGAACTTACAACTACTTAAACATAACTAACCTAAGGACATCACACTCATCCATGCCCGAGGCGGGATTCGAACTTGCGACTGTAGCGGTCGCGCGGTTCCAGACTGTAGCGACTAGAACCGCTCGGCTACGCCTGATTGTTATGTGACGTCTGCTTGCATACGGCGAACACATTTAGTTATATACATACCCATAAGTATACACTGTCTGATCGAAAATACCTGGACACACATTAGTGCGGTGTCTGCACCCTTCGCCTTTATGGCGGCTATAAACTTGTTCATAAACTGCTCTCTACAAACCTGAAAATCACGGTCCAGCTCGCGTTCCGGCTCGGATGCAAATCGCCCTCACTCATACTTGTGAGGATACCCTATACAAATAGTTGCACAATTTGCTCTTCAGACCGCTGTGTCAGCAGCATGTACTCACAGAGCTCTGCGTAAATGCATGTCGAAACCTTACAGAGGTACGGTAGTGCAGTGACTAACCAAGTCAGGTACAGCTGGTCGACGTCAGTTCTGAAAGTGGTAAGATAAACACACCGCTGCCCGTTGATGTTTCTCTTCTTTCTACACGTTCAACGTCTCCTGTTAGTCCTTTTTGGTATGGATCTCACACACTTGAGCAGTGTTCTATGAAGATTTGCGGACTATTTTGTAACCAATATCCTCTGTAAACAGACTGCATTTTCCCTGAACTCTGTCAATGAACCTCTCAGCCACCTGCTGCAATTGAGTCTACGTGGGCTAGTCGTATAGTTTGAATCATCATTTCGGTTTTAAATTTTTTTCTTTGTTATCAGGCGCATGACCATGTCTGTGCAGCCGTGGTTGTTGCTAAGGACTTTAGTCCGGAGACTGCTTTGACGCAGCTCTCCCCGCTAGTCTACTTAGTGCAGGCCTTATCATATCTGCATAATGACTGCAACCTACTTCCATTTGAACCTGTTTACCGTACTCAAGCCTTGGTCTCCCTCTACAGTTTTTACAACCAACACTTCCCTTCGTCACCAGACGGTTCCTTGATGCCACAGGATGTTTCCTGTCAACCGATCCCTCCTTTTAGTCGAGTTATGTCACACATTGCTTTTCCCCCCCAACTCGATTCAGTAGCTATTCGATCTGCCACTAGCTATTCGATCTGCCAATGTAATCTTCACCGTTCTTCTAAAGCACCACATTTCTACTCTCCTCTTGTCTGCGCTTTTTCTCGTCCAGATTTAATCCTAGTGGTGTACAACTCTGACATTGTCACATGAATTGACAGCAGGTTCCATCGACCCTCAGTTATTTGCTGGAGAAATTGGTTGAATATGGGATATTTTATAATTAAATTGGCTCTCATATAACGAACGTATTTTTTTTCAGTACTGTCATGTACTTTTTCAATTAATTTGAGTATTAATGTATCAAAAATTAGAGACTAAGTAAAAACTCTCAATGAAGATTTTCAGTGATGGAACCTGAAACTGACCCAGATCCAAAGACTTTAATTACAGTGCAATTAGATGAAAATGCGATTCATTTAATGAAATGCACATATTACACAAATATTTTCAGCTATTCTCAATTATGCCTAAAGTGATTCATTGATTAATTCCGCACTCTTGGAATACTGTTACCGGTAACTGGCAGGGCCACTATTAGGATCAGCTGTGTTCAAACAATTACCATTCTTACCGTGGACGACTGTATTTTCTTCATCGCTATCTGAAGATTCGGCAGACAAATTAGTTCCGACACATAACTCCTGCAGGAGCATCAGCTTTAGCAACACTTTCATCACTTTCACGATTGAGTTCTTTTAAGATTGCTTCCCGTATAGCTTCTTCCATTAGTAAAATGTAATTTCTGTGCCATATTTTTGTAAATGTACTTTACACTCAACGACAGAACTGGGTCATAGCGATCCTTCAAAAAAATATTTCTGCCAAATTAATTAAACAGAGATAGCTCCCAACTTCGAACGTCCATCTCTGTTATGTCTCTCTCAATTCTGAATTTACGTTAGTGGCAGCGGGCTACGTGTCTGCAATTTCGCATTTGCATGTGTGTAGTCCGTCAGAAAAGACTATATTCACTCCTAACAAATGCAGATTGAAATACCCGCCCCACAGTACCGCTGGAGGACCTAAAACAAAATGACGCAGCTCATCTGCACGTTAATACTGGGCGACGCCAGTTCGGTTTGGCACTGTATGGACGTGTTACGATACTATAGTGCAGGGATTTCGATGTGATCTCTCCATTACTTATCCATAAAAGTTGTTGTACGCAGGTATTTGCATGAGCTGATTAATCTCAACTGTATCTAATTGATATTGATTTTTCCTAAGTGCATAGTATTCCATTACTGGACATTTGAATGAAGTTGCGAATCTTTCAGTTCCTCTTACGAGCTGACCGGATGTTTATGCAGATTTTTTTCCAGATAGTATTTCATCGTGCATAACTACGCCGTCTGCAGAAAGTCTGAGGTTACTGTTAATGTCACCTTGTGTATATGGCTATGTCAATGTGCATCGCCCACAGGTGCTCGTTACAACACAAGAACACAGTACACAGAGCACACCTGTTTGTGTAACCTGGACATATTATAAACACTGAAAATCCGTCATAAACGGCGTATAAGGTACAACTCACCGTAAGTAAACAGACAGGGTACTGTATATATATATATATATATGGCCGTTTGCACAAGGTGCTTTATGTTTTTAGATATTTTAGTCATGACAAACCTTTTATAATGTGCTGATTTTTATCCAGGTGACATCCTGCTCCTGCGTGAGATCCAACGTAAAATCAACACGTTTAATAACTAAAAGATTTTTTAACCCTGAAGATGACAGCAAAGTCTGTCCAAACCGGTTGTTTTAAATAAAGAAATATTGTGCGAGCTTGGCTGCTGAATGTGTTTAGCAAGTAAAACAGAAAGTAAAACAGGTCGCACGTTGAGCCTTCTCAAAATGAGAAACTTCCACCTGACGAAAGTTTTTTCGTCGGATGTCTCGAGTATCGAATTTCTGTGTGGGTCGCAGCCCTTGCCCACAGCGCGCAGCAGCCTGTCCGCCACTCCCACTGCCGCCCCCGCCTCCGAAACCACTCTGGGCTGTGACGCGGCGGGTCGCCGCCCGCACGGCGCTTGACTCAGCGTGTGGGGGCGCCGGCCGTCACCCACATAGGTGGCTCCTGCCGTCACCTCTCCTCGCGTCTGCCTTCCAGGAAGCTCCCGCCACAGCTGGTCCAGACCTGCCCGGACCGCCCCCACCGTGGGACTGGGGGCGCAGCTGGGAACCCGCCCCTCGGTCTCTCTTTGAGTGACGTATTGAGTTGCCGAGAGGGGTGGAGGTCAGCTTCGCGGCCTTTGTCGGTGCCAGGGAGGGAGGCTTCCAGAAATAATCTCCCAGGTGGTTGGCCGGGCACGCTAGTACGCGTCGAGTCTCGCTAGCCCACATGTTGATCTCATTTATTGTCATGTGTACATTAAGTGTTTATCCGCCGCTACCCGCTAACTTACGTCTCTCAGGTTGATATCAGATACGGAAACGAATGAAATTTGTCTATAGTCAAAAACAAGCTTACTTCATTTAAATGTTTCTAAATCTGTAAGTTTCTCTGATAACGCCTGATTGTTATGTGACCGTCTGCTTGCATACGGCGAACATACAGGGTGATTCAAAAAGAATACCACAACTTTAAAAATGTGTATTTAATGAAAGAAACATAATATAACCTTCTGTTATACATTGTTACAAAGAGTATTTAAAAAGGTTTTTTTTTCACTCAAAAACAAGTTCAGAGATGTTCAATATGGCCCCCTCCAGACACTCGAGCAATAGCAACCCGATACTCCAACTCGTTCCACACTCTCTGTAGCATATCAGGCGTAACAGTTTGGATAGCTGCTGTTATTTCTCGTTTCAAATCATCAATGGTGGCTGGGAGAGGTGGCCGAAACACCATATCCTTAACATACCCCCATAAGAAAAAATCGCAGGGGGTAAGATCAGGGCTTCTTGGAGGCCAGTGATGAAGTGCTCTGTCACTGGCTGCCTGGCGGCCGATCCATCGCCTCGGGTAGTTGACGTTCAGGTTCTTGTTCGAGCTGAGGGAACAGTCAATTCTCTAACATCTCCACATACTGTAGTCCAGTTACAGTAGCACCTTCGAAGAAAAAGGGACCAAAAACTTTATTGGCTGAAATGGCACAGAAAACGTTCACCTTAGGCGAGTCACGTTCATACTGAGTTGTTTCCCGCGGATTCTCAGTGCCCCATATACAGGCATTGTGACGGTTGACTTTCCCGTTAGTGTGGAAAGTTGCTTCATCACTAAACACAATCTTTGAAACGAAAGATTCATCTGTTCCCATTTGAGCAAGGATAAAATCACAGAAATCGATTCTTTTAATCTTATCAGCTGCAGACAGTGCTTGAACCAATCTCAGACGATAAGGTTTCATAACTAACCTTTTTCGTAGGACTCTCCATACAGTTGATTGTGGAATTTGCAGCTCGCTGCTAGCTCTGCGAGTCGATTTTCCTGGGCTGCGAACAAATGCTTGCTGGATACGTGCTACATTTTCATCACTCGTTCTCGGCCGTCCAGAACTTTTCCCTTTGCACAAACACCCATTCTCTGTAAAATGTTTATACCAACGTTTAATACACCACCTATCAGGAGGTTTAACAGCATACTTCGTTCGTAATGCACGCTGAACAACTGTCGTCGATTCACTTCTGCCGTACTCAATAACACAAAAAGCTTTCTGTTGAGCGGTCGCCATCTTAGCATCAACTGACGCCGACGTCTAGTCAACAGCGCCTCAAGCGAAAATGTACAACTAAATGAAACTTTATAGCTCCCTTAATTCGCCGACAGATAGTGCTTAGCTCTGCCTTTTGTCGTTGCAGAGTTTTAAATTCCTAAAGTTGTGGTATTCTTTTTGAATCACCCTGTATTTCATTACATACACACCCATACACTACGTATGTTTTTGGATAGGGTCCACCTTTAGCAAAACACAATTTTGTTTTTTAACCCAAACATGTTTCGCTGCAGCTGCAGCATCTTCAGTGGGCTTTTATTTCTCATCTGTTAAAGATAAAAATTGTTCTATACTGTTTGTATAAATGTAAATATTAGTTTTTAAATTGTAATTACAGATATTTGAAAAACACGTAAGTTTTGAATTCATGCCTTGTAATGTTGTTATGTGTAATCTTGTTGCATTAATTTATTCTGAAAGCGGTGCTGATATTCAAGACAATAAAAGCGGGTTAAAAGTTGTGAGCTATCTGGGGAAGTTAACCTTGTATTACTGAGCAACTGTTTCACCAGGTATTCAGTCTAGCTTACCAAATTCCCAACCAGACTAACATTAATTATAATCTTTTACTACTCATCTTACGATAACCGGTGATATATATATATACACTGCTGGAAATGGAAAAAAGAACACATTGACACCGGTGTGTCAGACCCACCATACTTGCTCCGGACACTGCGAGAGGGCTGTACAAGCAATGATCACACGCACGGCACAGCGGACACACCAGGAACCGCGGTGTTGGCCGTCGAATGGCGCTTTGTGCACCGCCGCCGTCAGTGTCAGCCAGTTTGCCGTGGCATACGGAGCTCCATCGCAGTCTTTAACACTGGTAGCATGCCGCGACAGCGTGGACGTGAACCGTATGTGCAGTTGACGGACTTTGAGCGAGGGCGTATAGTGGGCATGCGGGAGGCCGGGTGGAAGTACCGCCGAATTGCTCAACACGTGGGGTGTGAGGTCTCCACAGTACATCGATGTTGTCGCCAGTGGTCGGCGGAAGGTGCACGTGCCCGTCGACCTGGGACCGGACCGCAGCGACGCACGGATGCACGCCAAGACCGTAGGATCCTACGCAGTGCCGTAGGGGACCGCACCGCCACTTCCCAGCAAATTAGGGACACTGTTGCTCCTGGGGTATCGGCGAGGACCATTCGCAACCGTCTCCATGAAGCTGGGCTACGGTCCCGCACACCGTTAGGCCGTCTTCCGCTCACGCCCCAACATCGTGCAGCCCGCCTCCAGTGGTGTCGCGACAGGCGTGAATGGAGGGACGAATGGAGACGTGTCGTCTTCAGCGATGAGAGTCGCTTCTGCCTTGGTGCCAATGATGGTCGTATGCGTGTTTGGCGCCGTGCAGGTGAGCGCCACAATCAGGACTGCATACGACCGAGGCACACAGGGCCAACACCCGGCATCATGGTGTGGGGAGCGATCTCCTACACTGGCCGTACACCACTGGTGATCGTCGAGGGGACACTGAATAGTGCACGGTACATCCAAACCGTCATCGAACCCATCGTTCTACCATTCCTAGACCGGCAAGGGAACTTGCTGTTCCAACAGGACAGTGCACGTCCGCATGTATCCCGTGCCACCCAACGTGCTCTAGAAGGTGTAAGTCAACTACCCTGGCCAGCAAGATCTCCGGATCTGTCCCCCATTGAGCATGTTGGGGACTGGATGAAGCGTCGTCTCACGCGGTCTGCACGTCCAGCACGAACGCTGGTCCAACTGAGGCGCCAGGTGGAAATGGCATGGCAAGCCGTTCCACAGGACTACATCCAGCATCTCTACGATCGTCTCCATGGGAGAAGAGCAGCCTGCATTGCTGCGAAAGGTGGATATACACTGTACTAGTGCCGACATTGTGCATGCTCTGTTGCCTGTGTCTATGTGCCTGTGGTTCTGTCAATGTGATCATGTGACGTATCTGACCCCAGGAATGTGTCAATAAAGTTTCCCCTTCCTGGGACAATGAATTCACGGTGTTCTTATTTCAATTTCCAGGAGTGTATATGAAAAGACAACTTAAATAAAAAGAAATAAATCAGTTTATATTTGGACATTTATTTTAACATTGATCATTGTGCAGTTAAAATTTCAGCATATTAAACTTGATTCATAACTAAACTGGTGCCTTATTTAGGATTGTGAAAATGTGAGTTTGTGATCATACAGAACACATCAAATATGGAGCCAAGATTGGGAGACTGCATAGAACACTGCATTCATAAAATAACACACAAAGAACGTTGAAACATATACAAGAGGAAATTAACCACAACCAACCGATTCAATTTTCACCCAATGAAGTTATGTTCGTAGAGCAATCCTGTCCGTCATGAAATTACCGCACACTGGTATACTGAATTCATACTAGCTCTCTGTGAAATCTTCACAAAGAGAATAGCCGAGGGCTACTTTGATGCTTACACCTCATGCTTCACGTGGTCAATTTGGTTTACACAAAGAGTGTAACTCCACAACAATTTTGATATTTAAAATAAATTACATCGAAACGCAATTTACAAAAGAAAAACCTCGAACTGGTTACTATCGTCTTACTGTTAACCTGATGGGTCAAACAATTGTATAAGCACGTGGTACTGGTCTCACAAAGTACACCCCACGTGGGTTGAACATAAAGAGAAGTTGATATATTGAAAAATATTGTCAAGATGAGACGTTATAATCTCACACACATTCGCATTTAAGATTGATGATCTTAGTTAGAGTTACTGATCAACATGTGATTCCACTTTACTCACAAAGTAGTGACAAAGCAACTACCGGAAGATATTCTGAACTTCACACTCGAATTACACTGCGTTGCAATTTAAGATAAAATTAGATATTTTAGAGCTAAACCTCAAATAAAGGTGATTAAATTTTCAGTTAGGCTGAACTTAAGAAATCCATTGTCCTACGGACTTAGCAGACACGTGCTTAGCCGTGCTTTACCACTTCAGACGCTCGCCGCGGACAGACTGCCCTGGGCTGCTACCGAGCGTGCTTAACAGATACAAACGGAAGTGACCAGAGAGGCAGCTTCCTATACCAACATGACAAGGGACGGACAGGAGCATACTAAGAATAGAAACCTCTCTGCTTTTAGAAAGCGTAGCTACCTGTTCCGACGTTGGTGCTACTGTTCTCTAGCAGACAGGCTTGTCTGCTACCATCAAGCATGCAACTAGAAATACATTTGCTCATTCATCCTGTCACACAGAAGGGAAGGGGGATGACAGTATCTTATCACATACAGTATATAAAAGAAAGCGGATGTAGGTTCCGTATGAGACCGTGTGACATGAATTACATATAAACTGTGTTTTGAAGTGTAGTAGTGTGACAGATCGTTCTTGTTTATGTGTAAAAGTAACACGTTTCACTGTTCAGTCTCCTCCCAGATAGTCAGAAACACCACAGTAAATTTAGAAGACGAATTTATGCTGTAAATGACAGCAGATTTAAGAAAATAACATGAAAGGAATCCAACAGAGACCTTTCAACCTTTTTACCACATGGTGTGGTTTTTCTCATGTGTTACACAGAGAACATCAGAAAAACCACGCCATGTGGTAAAAAGGTATGAATTCATAATTTATCTGTTTTTCAAATATCTGTAATTACGATATATAAAAAGTAATATTTACAAAAAAATGGCTCTGAGCACTATGGGACTTAACATCGA
Source organism: Schistocerca cancellata (assembly GCF_023864275.1). Lineage (NCBI taxonomy): Eukaryota > Metazoa > Arthropoda > Insecta > Orthoptera > Acrididae > Schistocerca > Schistocerca cancellata. The sequence goes on from NC_064626.1 coordinate 570,110,641, forward strand.
TGGTCATCAGTCCCCTAGAACTTAGAACTACTTAAACCTAACTAACCTAAGGACATCACACAACACCCAGTCATCACGAGGCAGAGAAAATCCCCGACCCCGCCAGGAATATTTACATTTATACAAACAATATAGAACAATGTTTATCTTTAACAGATGAAAAATAAAAGCCCACTGAAGATGCTGCAACTTCAGTGAAGCCGCCCGGAGTGGCCGAGCAGTTCTAGGCGCTTCAGTCTGGAACTGCGCGACCGCTACGGTCGCAGGTTCGAATCCTGCCTCGGGCATGGATGTGTGCGATGTCCTTAGGTTAGTTAGGTTTAAGCAGTTCTAAGTTCTAGGGGACTGATGACCATCGATGTTAAGTCCCATAGTGCTCAGAGCCATTTGAACCATTTTGAACTGCAGTGAAACATGTTTGGGTTAAAAAACAAAATTGTGTTTTGCTAAAGGCGGACCCTATCCAAAAACATACGTATTGTTAAAGCAAACACGGAAAAAAAAGCTTCAACCCCAAGATGATTACATCCATACACTGTCTAATCACAAATATCTGGACACATATTAGTGCGGTGTGTCCACCTTTAGCCTTTATGGCGGCTTTAAAACTGCTGTGGACACTTTGAGTGAGGTCTGTGAATGGCTACGGGGAGACGGCATCCCATTCTTCAAGAACCGAACCAGAGAAGGTAGTGATGTCGGACGGTGTTCTCTGGACCGAAGTCGTCATTCTATCTCGTCCCAGCGTTGTCCCATTCGGTAAAGGTCGGTACTCTGGGCCGGTCAGTCCATTTCGGGAATGATGTTGTTAACTCAGACTATTGCCTCAGCCGGCCGAAGTGGCCGTGCGGTTAAAGGCGCTGCAGTCTGGAACCGCAAGACCGCAACGGTCGCAGGTTCGAATCCTGCCTCGGGCATGGATGTTTGTGATGTCCTTAGGTTAGTTAGGTTTAACTAGTTCTAAGTTCTAGGGGACTAATGACCTCAGCAGTTGAGTCCCATGGTGCTCAGAGCCATTTGAACCATTTGAACTATTGCCTCACAGGTGCTGCTGTATCACAGGCTGAACTGCGATGGCGATGCAATCAGTCCTCGTCGCCGAACTGTTCTGCTATTGTACACAGCACACAGTGCTGGAAAATGTTCAAATGGTTCAAATGGCTCTAAACACTATGGGACTTAACATCTGAGGTCATCAGTCCCCTAGACTTAGAACTACTTAAACCTAACTGACCTAAGGACATCAAACACATCCGTGCTCGAGGCAGGATTCGAACCTGCGACCGTAGCAGCAGCGCGGTTCCGTACTGAAGCGCCTAGAATCGCTCGGTCACAACGGCCTGCCTGTAAAATGTGTTCGTATACTTCAACGTTTAGCATTTTCTTAACCACGAAAAACATCCCCGTATTGTAACACAGCTTCTCCATACTTCGCTATTGGCATTACACATGATGGCACCTAACGTTCTAGAGACATTCGCCAAACGCAAGCCCTTCCACCGGGTTTGTCATGGGTTATAGCGTAATTCATGACTCCAAATCACTCGTTTCCAGTCATCCTCTATCCAGTGGTGTTGCTCTTTACACCACCTCAAGCGTCACGTAGCACTGACTGCACAAATATGTGGCTTGCAAGGAGCTGCTCGATCTTTGCACTATATTCTTTCTAACTCCTTACACAAAGTCACTGGAGTGCTCGAAACACTTTTCAACTGATGTCATGCTCTATTTTATAGCCACCCTCCGCAATGCTCGATGCTCCCTATCCGTCAGTACAAGAGGTCTCTGTAGTCTTGGCCGGCCGCTGTGGCCGAGCGGTTCTAGGCGCTACAGTCTGGGACTGCGCGACCGCTACGGTCGCAGGTCCGAATCCTGCCTCGGGTATGGATGTGTGTGATGTCCTTAGGTTAGTTAGGTTTAAGTAGTTCTCAGTTCTGATGACCTCAGATGTTAGGTCCCATGGTGCTCAGAGCCATTTGAACCATCTAGTCTTGCCTTAGCTACGGTTGTTTCTTCGCGTTTCCACTTCTCAGTTGCATCACCCGGTAGACTTGGCCTCTTAACAGGGTCTGTTACTCAGATGACGTCTATCACTTGTCCACATTCGAAGTCACTGACCTCTCGTGACTGACCCATTCTGCTGTTTAATGCTTCCCTACTGACAACACAACACTGCCCGTCTCCTTGTGTACTGGTGGGTCCGTCTCTCTTGGCAGCTAGTCGTTATTTGTGCATTACAAAGGGATGGCCAGATACATTTCATCCGGTCGTGTTGTATTAATTATCTCTGTTGTAGTAGTTTCTTGCCAGGAATATTTGTTATTAGTGTCCAGATATCAGTAGAATTTGCTCAGCGACGGAGATTAACTGCATCGGATTAGCTGTTTGTTTTCGTTCCTATAGCGTGAACCAGAGATGAATTTTTCACTCGTTCGTTGCTAGACCGTCAACCAGAGATGGATATTTCTTTTTCTCGGAACCTCAAATTCTATTCAGCTTAGACTACATTTAAATTATTTTGTGCCCTCTTTAATGTTTTCAGTACTTGCATGTTATATCTTGATTTCTGTAACTGAAGTTTTAATACTTTGAAAAGTTGTAGTTCTTTTATATTAATAATAGAGCAATACATTATCTTTGCCTGCTTCATATACCGGAACGATTAAAACATTTCATTTGATTATCTTTCAGAGCGTCCAATAAAACATGGTTAATCTGTCAACGTACAATTTGCTAATAAATATTCAGATCCACACTTTACAGCAACATTACTTGACAGTTAACAGATGTGCTGCCGTCTTGATCCGTGGTACACAGTGTTCCATAAGTTACCACACAGACAACTTTTTCGCTCCAGGCCCAACCAGAAGACGGAACATTAGGAAGGCTAAATTCGTATAACTTTTACATGCAATCTTTTTGTTTCACATTTACAGTAATTACAGTTGCAGGCAACGAGAAGGAAGCGGCTGTATCTTCCGCGGTCGTTGGCCGTCGACAAAAGGCGTCCGTTTGACCGGCGGGGACGTACGCTCACAGTAATATACACGCGACCTTCTAGTTGCTCCGATACCCTCTCGTTCAACAGGAACCGCAAAAAAGAGATACATATTTTGTTATTATTTCAAAAATCACTACGGAATAAAAGTCTATACTTATGCTTTGAAAATAAATATATACCTGCCGTCGGTCAGGTGCCAAAGACAGCAACGTCATCAAAAAAGTTGTCACGCTGTGAAGTACAGTACACAGTTCTTAAAGTAAAATGTTTTACAGATTCATTCTAATGTAATTTAACACAAAACTTGACCACATACAATATTTTAGTGTACCCCCACAGCTGCAAGAACAAATACATTCTTGGAAGAACCTGCAGCCCTAAGGATTAAAATTCTTCAGTATGTCGGCAATTAGCCTAGCGACAAAAAATCTATGCCTGGACACTAACGTAGTTAGTTTTCGGTTATTTTTACATCTCACCTCCTTCACAATAGCAATTCACCCGTTAAGGTGCTACGCTTGCCTTACGCTATTAGTACGCTTTTTTCCAGCTGGTAGTCGTATATGTATGAGCCACTATTAAATACGTATACATCAAAAGAAATAAGTGTTTTAATACGTCTAAAGCAAGAGAAGGAAGACTATGGTATAAGAAACTATGTAAAGCTGTAGAATACACGATAGATATAAAATTACCAACATAATTAACTAATAGCGTTGTTTGAGAAAAAATAATAAATGAAACCTACTGAAGATAGCACAGGAAGTTCTGACACATATTTTGGGATAACATATTTTTGCGTAAGGTGAAACATCTCTTGAATTTCTCCTGGTAAGTAAGAAATGTAATAACATCTACTTCATTCATTTCAGTGACAAGTTTTGTTAAATCTCTCCCTCCATTCCTTGCCTGTCACCCTCTTTCCTTCCTTTTCTCCCACTGCCATCCCTAGAGGGTGCCAGGGTCTACAAATCCCAAAGTATATTTTTCCTGTATAGTAAGTCGCATACGTACCAAGTCTGGTTGAATTTTCTTCAGGCGTTCCAGAGTCATGCTTACACGTACCCACTTTCACATCCTGATTTCCACAAGCACCGGTGTCAGGGGTGTTTTAAAGCTACAGAAATTGTGTCCAGGTGCGAATTCATAAGTGTATCAAATTTTATCGGAATTACCCCCAACGTTCGAGATCTGTGCTGGTACACATACATCTCACAATTGAGGAGCCGTGGGATCGATCTAGATTCTTTTTTTCTGCGTCTTTGTTGTCGTTGTGGTCTTCAGTCCGAAGACTTGTGTGCTGCAGCTCTCCACAGTAGTCTGTCCTGTGCAAGCCCCTTCATCTCTGCATAACTACTGCAACTTACTTTCGTTTGAACCCACTTGCTGTATCCAAGTCTTGACTATCTTTACAAACCTTATACCCCCCCCCCCCCCCCTACCTCCACTTCGTATCCTATCAACTAATCCCTTCTTTTACTCAGGTTGTGCCACAAATTTATTCTATTCCCAGTCCAATTCAGTGCTTCTTCTTTACGTATTCTACTTACTCATCTAATGTTCAAAATGCTCCTGTAGAACTACAATTCTAAATCTCCTCTTCCTGTCTGAACTGTTTATCGTCCACCACTTAAATTTATATTGGGTGTAAACAAATTTCTCTGTTTAAAAGGCGCTTTTCTTGCCGTTGCCAGACTCCATTTTACATCCTCCCTGTTGGACTACTTCGGTCACTTTCGTGCCCAAACAGCAAAACTCATCTACTACTTTCGGTACGTCATTTCCTAATTTAAGTCCCTCAGCAACCCCTGATTTAATTCGACTACATTTCATTACTCATGTTTTAATTTTGTTGATATTCGTCTTATAATTTTTGATTTCAAGACACAATCCACAGCCTCGTCAAGCTACGTTTGTAGCGCATATACTTCTCGAAAGAAAGTTTCGTGAAGATTGTTCGATAGAGAGCGGAAAAGGTGGAAATCTGGTGTGGAATGGCTTCCCATTAACTCATTATTATTTTAAGTTATTTATGAGAGTGCCAATAACAGGTGGATACTTTTCTGACACCGGATTACTACTCTATAGACTTCCCAGCATTACCTAACAGTCCCATTTTTCCAAAACATTTTATGGGTAGTTGCAGACTTTCTTTCTTACTTCAACTGTTAATTGTGTTGAACCAGTCTTTTCCCACACTTTTTGACAGCTGCCCACCTCCGTGGCAAGTATCAGCTGGTCCATCATTCGCCATTCATTAGCTGTTCCATGTAATTCAGGCTTGGTTCACCCCCTGCTGACGCTTGCTTTCAATAAAAGCCGACAAAAAGTTGCAGCACAATACGGGAGTCCTTAGGGGACGAAAGCAGTATGTTAGTTCTTTATGTGCCACTCAGCGTGGCAGTAGGAAAACGAAGAGCACACTGGTGCTACTGCCAGCTCCGGCTAGCAAGTTCGTACCTGCAAAGCCGTGGTTACGCACGTGCTTGTCCGCTGTGACCATTCGAGGTCAGCCGGCGGCGCAGTCCGCAAGTAATGTGCTGCGTCACGTAATCGCAGTTCATCCTCTTCTCCCTAGATGGCAGACTCTGCCAGCTGTGCTTAAAGAGTCCACACTATTTAAAAAAAGAAGTAGCGGAACGTAAACAACGCTCTCAATCTAAACTGAATGTCGACCTAGGGATGGGAAAAACCGATCGGTTAAAGTCGGTACCGGTATTTTAGGTCTGTATTTGGGCATTTGTTTGGTCTCGTTTATATCAGCTTTTTTCATTTTTTACCAATAACTGGACAAAAAAACAGCATATAAATTTGCCTTAACATTTATTCGGAAAGATTCCATTGCTTTGAAATACTGGGTTATTATAGAAAATAGGGAAAGCGATCAGAACTATTTTAATAACAACGATTACAATTATAAAGTAGCAACGAATGCTCTGACACAAGAGTCGGTACAGTATTGGTGGGAAAGTGAAGTCCATGTCGCCTTGTGACGTGCCCAGATGGCAAGTGTGTTGCGCGCTGTGTGCAAGACTTGCCCACACCAGGTCTGTACAGTAGTTTCTCGCTGTCGTCCTCTGGACAACAATTGTGTTGCAGAATGCTGCCAGACATCGTCTGGAAATATTTTGCCAAGTGTGGTAGAAGTGGAGAAAAATGCCCAGTTTGCGTTAAAAGATTTAATACGGGAGGAGACACAACAAACTTGCAACATCATTTAAGGAGAAAGCATCCAAATGTCCCTTGGAAGAGAAGATAAACTTGAGTGATATAATTTTATTACCGTACTGTAAACATGGGATATACCGTACTGTAAACATGGGATATAACTGACGCCTTACTTTTGTGGTTGCTTCAGCAAGAAAAATTGATACCATCCAAAAGTGGGATGCAGTGACGTTTTCCTCACGCAATCACCGCGACCATTTCTGTCACCCTCGCCAGCTTTTCTGGGTGATGATGAGACCATATTCTCCCACAGCCTCAATCCTACGTCGATCGAGATCGCTTACACCTTCACCTTCATTAATATTTTTCTACCTTCTTTCGATATCTACGTTTATTGCTGGAAATAAATGCAGTCAAAATAGCAATCGAAGATCGCATATTTCAGAAACCGGCTATTTTGAGGGGTTTTAACAGTCACGTTACACTGGAGACGAAAAAAAAAAAACCGGTATAACCCGAAAACAGGTTCAAAAAAATGGTTCAAATGGCTCTTGAGCACTATGGGACTCAACTTCTGAGGTCATTAGTCCCCTAGAACTTAGAACTAGTTAAACCTAACTAACCTAAGGACATCACAAACATCCATGCCCGAGGCAGGATTCGAACCTGCGACCGTAGCGGTCTTGCGGTTCCAGACTGCAGCGCCTTTAACCGCACGGCCACTTCGGCCGGCGAAAACAGGTTCGCCTTCCCTATGTCGAACTCCAGCGTTCCGGCCAAGATCGTCATAATTCATATCTTGCCCGATTACACTACTTCGGTCACGAAGTGACGTTATAATACAATAGAAATTTTTAAAAAAATGGCTCTGAGCACTATGGGACTTAACATTTATGGTCATCAGTCCCCTAGAACTTAGAACTACTTAAACCTAACTAACCTAAGGACATCACACACATCCATGCCCGAGGCAGGATTCGAACCTGCGACCGTAGCAGTCGCGCGGCTCCGGACTGAGCGCCTAGAACTGCTAGACCACCGCGGCCGGCCAATGGAAATTATTCTCCTATTCTGCACTAACATGAGCCTATCACTTCGCATGGTCCAGTTATCTGTTGGAGAAGAACAAGAAAGTCTACTTAAAGACTAGCGCAAAAAACGGTGATAATTCTGTTGTGTCATTTCGAAACCTTATGTGACCCGGACACTTGCAGGCTGTATATATTTTTTAATATGTATAATATATAAGGGTGTATATAATTTTAAAAGGGGAAACGTTGTTACAAAAAATCTTGAAAAGTTGTTGATCGATTTATTTGAAATTTGTACGTGACATTCTAATAAAAATTCAGTATCGTGTAAAAATCTGAAGTAAATCAGTCGACGTTTTAGTATATATATACACGGGAAACTCTGACAGCAAAAACTTCGAATAGAGTTCTTGATCGATTTACTTAAGATTTTTACACGATACTTTAATAAACATTCAGTTGCACCTCGTAGGCTATATATTTTTTTTTAAACAACAATGTACAGATTTTCTGTTAAAACCGACTGCGAGGAAGAAAATGAGGGTACGACAGAAGGAAATGTTAACCCTCGATTTAGAAAGGATTAGTCTGCTAATACTATCTGTTGTGTTTTCGACTGCACTACTTGCTTGGAACAAGCAGCTCCATTATGTACCGCTAGGAAGAACTGCCTATTACATAAACTGCTTGATCTCATTTTATTAACGTTCTTTTCTTCGCATGTAACCAAAATTATAACACCCTGTATCTAGAAAGTCGCTCGTGTGTGTCAGCACTTTCATCCGTCGACCCCTTCAAATGCTGTGCTGTGAATTTGTGGAGCTAGTTTTCTTTGTCACATTCTTTTTTTAACTACAATAGCAAGGCATTTAAACCATTAGACAAATTTTGTCTGGCATATATACAACGTGTACATTATTGCACAAGAACCAAACATTGTGTTGATATCATGCATATGTCATTTTGAAGAGAAACCCTGAAGGTTTTTTTTTTCATGTGTACCGCCACAGCATAGTTTGGTAATTTGCCGATAGTCAGTGCTAGTCGCAAACATGGCGAGTGCAGGTGCAGAGTGAGCTTTCTGTGTGTTGGAGTTCGACAAAAACAAGTGTGCTACAGCTGTTCAGTGGATGTTTAGAACCAATTACACTAAGAAGCCACCAACAAGGAAGGCCATTTTCCACTGGCACAACAAATTCATTACGAAGGTTGCTTGCGCCCGGCAAAGAGAAGAGAACATCCCAGTGTGAGTGAAGTTAATGTGGAGCGCGTACGAGAGACATTCATAAGGATTCCAAAGAAATTGGTGCGTCTTGCATCCTGTGAACTCGAAATGGGTCCAATGAAAGTGTGGAAAGTCCTGCAACAGAAGCTGTCTATAAAACAATTCAAATTGGAGCTAGTGCAGAAGCTCAATGACGACGACAAAGACAAGTGTTTTGAGCTTTGTTCAAAGTTGCAACAATTGAATAAGGATGGGGATGGCATTGTTGATTGCATAATTTTTTGCGACGAAGCGACTTTTCACACTAATGGGAAAGTGAACAGGAATAATTGTAGAATCTGGGGTACAAAGCATCCATGCGAATACATTGACTCTGACTGTGATTCCCCAAAGGTAAATGTTTTTTGCCTTGTCATGTCGAAAACTGTACGAGCCATTCTTCTTTGCCAAGAGTAGAGTTACTGGATATTCCTACTTGGACATGTTACGGCAATGGCTGATGCCTCAAATGCAATTGGGTTCTCCGTTCACCTTTCAGCAGGATGGGGATCCACCCCATTTTCATCGTGAAGTTCGTGGGTACCTGAACACGGAGCTGCCGCATCGATGGATCGGCCATGCTACAGAAGGGGACAGCTGTTTCATGAACTGGCCTCCCTGATCACCAGATATGACTCCGTGTGGCTTTTCTCTGTGGGTACACATTAAAAATCTGGTGTAGGTACCGCCTCTGCCACGTGATGTAGCAGAGCTCTGGGGCACAATACGGGAAGCGACTGTCACAGTCGATGATGCCATGCTGGGATAGGTATGGCAAGAATTGGATTACCATATTGATGTCTGCTGGATCACTTATGGTTCACATATCGAATGTTTGTATAAAAAAAAATAAAAAAAAACTTTCAGAGTTTCTCTTCAAAATGCAACATGTATGACATTTGTGCAATGTTTAGTTTTTGTGCAATAAATAATTGGATGTGTTCCCGGACTTTATGTATAATATTAAACAAAAATTGTGTATATAACAATGTACTGTTTTGTTTTCTTCTTTGCAGTCGGTTTTAAAGGAAAACAGGGAAGTACTATTTACGGTTTATGGGTTAATTATTAGAATACAACTGCAGCATCTGAGTCTTTCGTATCCAGTGACTTGTAATCCTACCGTTCGCAGATTAAACTACACGAAATACTGCAGCTGGAGAGATCTCTCTCATACCCCGTATACCAATTTACCCGCTCATTTTAAGCGACTCCAGTTTCCCACCTATGTTTTGCTTACCATGATAACAAACAAGCCCCAACGTCAGAGAGAGAGAGAGGGTGGGGTAGCAGATGGACAGAGATGGGGAGAGGAAGACATGGACATAGAGAGGGGAAGGAAGGATGAGATGGACAGAGGGATTGGGGGGGGGGGAGATTAGGAAGTATATCTAATTCCAGTACACATTTAGCAATTGTGAAGTATTGCTGCGTTCGCTAATATTATGTATGAATAATGTATGTACTTACATTGGTATCTGCAGAAATTTATCCAGGATAGAGGAGCAAGACTCTAAAATTTCCATGTTTGGCATAAATGACTTGGTCAGTTTAGAGAATCAATAGTATCTTCCCGTTATCATCATTTACGTAATGGTACAATTGATTAAATAAGAGGTTTACTGGAGTAATAGGATATCATCTCTATAAGGGTATGATAATTTTGTAATGAATGAAAATTCTATATTAACATTTGTCAAATGCATTAAATTCTTATACGGTTTGTTCTTTATTGTTGTTATTATTTTCTTGAGTGTTATTTCGATTCTGACATTACATAGTTCCATGATTTGTTATTCTGCTTCTTTTTTATCGTCACAGTAATAACTGTGAATGTGCCGACGTATTTAATGAAAGTTTGGCACTGAAACGGATTGACAAACTGAGTAAAAATGAATAAATAAATATTTGTGAAACTTGAATGCTATTAATGTTAGTATTAAGAATTCTGACCAATGATTTAATGAACAGAAAAGATATGTGCGGTTTATAAATGAGACAAAGGGAAGTGCTGTAGCGGCTGTAGCTGAAGCTCATTGAGTCGATTGTAACCATGGGAATGTAAAGTAAAAGAGAGCTGAACAGTGGGTGGGGAAAAGTATGGTAAAAAAGAAGTACGGTCTACCTGGGCTATTGTAGTGCATCCAACTGCTGTGCGCAGGTCAGATGTCAGGAACACAATACGCCGGAAAACTTCCCCACTGAAGGTGTGTGAACTCCTTGGAGCGGAAATCAGACGGCTTCTGTAGAGTCACGCTTCTCGGCCGTCTCGCACTTGAGGAGGCATACAATTGTCTCGTAGCTAAACCACGTCAGTTGTCATTCTGTTAACTGTTTTCCCATCAGTTTACTAGTTGGTATGACACGACCTACCACAACTTGCCGTTATGATATCAACTCTTCATCTGATTGTGAGTAGCACATAAGCAAGGTACTCAATAATTTGTTGAATACATTCCGATCCCTCTTTTGCCCTACAGTTTTACCTTATAGAGTTCTTTCAAGTACTATGTCCTAATACGTAAGCTTAAGCATGCGCTATCATTCTGTTCCTTCCTTTCAACTGTGTCTTCCGTCATAACGTAGGGGTAAGTAAAGAACAAATGAGAAATCTCCAGCGAGCAAGCGGTACCACGTCTGCTGCGGTGTTGCAGCAGATTTCCTGATAGCATACATTCACATACAACATCTACAAAAAGCACGTACGATCATAAATCGCCGAAATTCAAGAAATTGAAGTTTTTCTTAAGAAGAGTGCGTGGCAGGAATGTATCCTCGCGACCCCTGTTTGACTTGCGTACCAAAGAAGATGTGAAGCAAACGAAATAAAAAAAAAGCTAAGAAGAATAAAAGAGCAATGATGAAAAGGTTTCTTGAATTGGAGGCATTGTTGAATCGATGGAAATCCTGTTTAGCGAGAATTGGTATTAAAGATAAACAAAATCTAAAAGACGAAAATAAATCTGTACGTATAAATACCTCAGAAAAAGTTTAGCACCACCTGCATCTCTGTGAACATGGCAGGCGTCTCCTTCTTTTTCCTGGCCAGTATCACGAGTCTTCACGGGGTCGACATGTTTTTCGGACTTTGTGGTACAGGGTGGCCGGATGCCCTACCTGTCGCCACCCCTTTTTTCCCCACAGACGGAATTTGTCTGCGACTGGTTTTATCCTACATAAAAGCGTGCATACTTGTTTCTAAATGTTTGCGACACGCACAACTGAGGCGAGACGTGAGGACCGGCCAGGCATTCACCCACTCGGATGTGGGAAATTGCTTAAAAACCACATCCTCTCGTCACCGCGTGCAGTGGCGTAGTGATTAATACACTGGACACGGTTTCGCGAGGACGATGGTTCAAATCCACGCCCAGCCATTCAGATTTAGGTTTTCCGTGATTTCCCTAAATCGATGCTAGGATCGTTTCTTTGACACGGCACGGCCGACTGCCTTACCCATTCTTTAAACATTCCTAGCTTATGTTCTGTCTCTAATGACGAGCATGCCGACGTGACGCAATCTCCCTTCTTTCATCCCAGCATTCGTAGTTAATAGGCCAGGCGGATTCGATCCGAGGCCGGCGCGTCTCCCCGAATGCCGAAAGGGGCGTACTAACGCGCGCGGCTATTATCGAGGTGTGTTGCGTTGGGCTTAGAAATCCAGGGAATGAAAGAATAAGCACTATGAAACTAAAAAAAGTACTTAAATATGGAATAGAAACGAAACAATAACCAAAATAAAGAGAGTAAATTTCCAAACTAAATATACGTACATACCTGTGGAAAAAAAGGTCTTCTGATGGAAAACATGTATTAATCTGATGTTACACCCTTTGCATCGTAACATGCTTACAAGGAAACATCACTAACATGACCTCACGTTCTAAGGAGAAAAAAGCACACTAGGAAGATATCAGTCCCAGCAATCGATCCCGCGCGAAAATTTGGTCCAATATTTTGACAGTACGCAGTTATGATCTTCTGAAAGTACAGCTTTCAAACTTCCGCGCTCACCAGTTACTTGTCATTCGCTCCACCCCACTGCAGCCGTCTAACGCCCGAACGAGAAGTGCTATACAGTGGAGTGAGTGGGAGGTTTCTGACACTCCGTTTTGACATACCGGCAGCATTCTCTGTTCATTGTTCAAAGTCAACGGTTTCTAAGCGGTAGCTGGATTTCTTTGCCTTAAATATTTTTATACTGCGTTTCACAAATACCGTATAAATGAATGAAACGATTGAGTGTGTCATTAAAGCGGTGTCGTAGCGCTAGCTAAATACTAAGTATTAATATCGCTGTTTTGCGTTTTTATTTTTTTTTTTTCTACCGGTACTGGTAAAGTGAAATACATTTGCAGGAGATGCACTATTCTTCAAAGCGTTTGGCGTGATTGAATCGTAAATCGAAAGTCATTAACTTATAATAATTTATCAGTTGCTTAGATTTATTCATTTTGATTTTGAGACATGTACAGAGGAGTCCAGAACAAGATAGACACTGTTTGATAGTTAGTATTGATGGAACAAAATGCCGTTCTGTTACAATTCTTGCACTGGGAGAAGATTATTTTATGTGTTCAAAGTGATCCCCACTGCCAGCCAATCAACGCCGATGCCGCTGAACTGTTGACCAAACTATGGCTGTCAGTGTTGCCGGTGTAATAAGCCACACAGAACGCCTCGATGGTTTCTCGAAGCTGTTTCAGTGTTGCTGCCTTCTGTTGATAAACTTCAGTTTTCACGGTTCCCCGTAGCTAGAAGTCAAGAGGTGTAAGGTCTGAAGACCGTGGTGGATACTCGACAGTCCCTCTTCGACCCATACATCGTCCTGGTAGATTTTTACCTAAGCAGGCTCTGACAGATCTCTGGTAGTGAGGCGCAGCGTCAGCTTTTTGCAGGTAAAGTCTTTCATTTCTAAACACTTCTCGAATGGCAGGTAAAGTCGATGGTTGCAGTATATGAAGATACACCTCACCAGTTACGGTATCTTCAAAGGTGAATGGACCAAACAAACCACACGATGAGAGACGGCAACGCGCATTAACATCCGGTAGATTAACATGTTTGTCCACGTGGACGTGAGGATTTTCAGGAGCGCAGTACACGCAGTTATGGCGGTTTACAGTACCGTTCAGTTGGAACTGCTCCTCGTCAGACCAGATAACCATCTCTGCGAACCGTTCGCCCTCGTGAAGCATGCCACTCGCAGTACTCCATCCTTCTGTCCGAGTCGTCCTCGTTCATAACGGGTAGCAATCTTGGAATGTACACTTTCCGCTTTGCAGTCTTCAGAATTCGTCGTACGCTCGATCGGCTTCCCCCGCTTTCACGTGCACCCTGGCTCACAGATTTTCGAGGTGACTTAGTGAAATGTTGCAACGCAGCAGCTGTGGAACCTGGACTTGGCTGATGTTTTTGGTCGGCCAGACCTTTCCTTATGCACTTCCTGAACAGTGCCGTCGGCTTCAAATTTATCCCAAATACGATAAATTGTTGCACGTGTTACTGGCTAAGTTCCGTACACTTTAGGTCATTGCCGTTATACCTCCATCATGTTTTCCTATTTCCAGTACCACTTGAATAAGGCCTCGCGTTGCTCAAAGGCAAAACGACGTTGGCTCTGTGAGGTAGTAGCGCATTGTTGCAACATTTCTTAATTTCCGACGGATTAGCCCCGTGAGCGGAATAGCCCCGCTATAAGCTTCTGTAGTTAGCTGTGTGCATAGTAGCGCCATGTTGTTGAATCCATAAGTAGTTATTTCGTCTTCTTGTAGTCGGCCAATGGAATCGTAAATCATTAAACAATATCGTTCAATGTTTCTTCAAGAAATATTACTGCACTGTCATCTGCTGGTAAACGCGCGCCAAGATCTGTTGCGAAGACAATGGACTACGCTACCGCTCAAAATTGCAACGATATGTCATTTCGTTCCAAAGATATTAACTATCCAACAGTCTCTACATTTTTCTGGACCCCTCTGTATATAGCTGCAGACTGTCAACACCAGAATATTGTTAAAATAATATTGAATGTATCTGTGTGTGAGATTGACATACTATGTATTCATATTACTTACTATTTTCACATATAATAATAGGTTCTTGAACAAGGGCTCAAAACACGTGGGGCCTCTGTGCACACATCCCCCCTTCTCTTCCCTAGCGTTCAACCGTTCGCAATAGAAGGCCTCTGGTTGTCACGCTAATGTGCAGAAGTTGGCGCTCGGGCATCAGGCGGCTGAAGTAGGGTGGAGCGAATGGCTAACAACTGGTGCTGTTCTTTCAGAAGATCGTAACTACGTACTGTCTGAACTATGGCCCAAATTTTCGGGAAGATATCGATTGCTGGAGCTGATATCTATCGGTGTGCTTTTTTCTCCTCAAAATATGAGGCCAGGCTAACGATGTTTCCTTGTTAGACGCTTCTTGTCATGCTGACAGCAAGGTGGTCGATCTGTCGCTCCTCAGACCGGTTCCACGTGCCTGAGGTCATCCAGCGTGTGAGGAAGGTCCGTGCGGCGACGCGCAGCAACTTTCAGCTGGTCGCAAACATGCTCGAGCAGGTTCAAATGGTTCAAATGGCTCTGAGCACTATGGGACTTAACATCTGAGGTCGTTAGTCCCCTAGAACTTAGAACTACTTAAACCTAACTAACCTAAGGACATCACACACATCCATGCCCGAGGCAGGATTCGAACCTGCGAGCGCAGCAGTCGCGCGGTTCCAGACTGAAGCGCCTAGAACCGCTCGGTCACAGCGGCCGGCCGCTCGAGCAGGTTCAAGTCAGCAGATACCGTAGCCATACTATTCTGTTTGATTCCTGCTTCCCAGAGGAGTGAATTATCGTCTTGAAAGTTGAATCCACTGCCGAAATGACGACTGTAGGCCTGTACAGAAGGTTAGAGGATCCCGTGCCGGTGCTGCACTGCCCTCAAATTACACTCGACGGCAATGTCAGGTTTCAGACATCTGTACAGTGGCCCGAAACATGTCTGACTCACGCCCCTGGTGATCTCGTAGGACTGTATGCATGTCACACGTGTTGGTACCTGACCGCCTCCACAATTTTTCTACTCTGTACATCAAATGTCAGACAAATTCTGCAGTCGTTGGTGAAAAGTACCCTGATGCTAATGATCACAGTGTCATTGCAGGCGTTTCCTTGCTCTCCTTCCCTCCGCAGCAAGGTGGTGATGGGAGGGGGTGGGGGTGAAGGTGGTTGCCGAAGTTTGTGTCGGCACAGCCCTCCAAAATGGCAGTTCACATTTCTGTTGGCTTGTCCTTCGAGTACCTGGAACAGTTGTGTGGTTGGTTGGTTGGTTTGTGGGATTAAAGGGACCAGACTGAACAGTTGTGTGTAATGACACTTCTGTTGAGAGACATTTCTGCAGAGTCTGTGCCTCCTTCCAAGATAAGCGGTCTTTAGTAGGTAGCTAATAATTACAGCTGGGACGAGTAGTGTTTAGACTGAGTACTACTCTAAGTAGGTGTGGCACAAGCAAGCATTAATGATTATTTTCCTGTGGCAAGCATTAATGATTATTTTCCTGTGGGTAGCAGTTCAGTTATTGAAATGTGTAAACAGTAACGATTGTGCAGAAAACATCAGGTAATAAATTATGTGATGAGTTTGGAGGAATATTGTTAGATACAGAGAAGAAAACGATTAACAGACTGAAATAGGTACACATTAAGGTACCAATGATGACAATATTTGTACCTTTACCTCTAAATAACCCGTATGTTGAAAGCTTAAAAAGGTGCGACCAGTCATTTTTTATGCTAATTTATTTTGTCTTTTCCACTTTAAGACTGGTTCGCTCATCTTCAGACGATATATAGAAGGTTGGAATGTGACAGTCTTGTTGTTAGTGGACGCAACGAACAGACGTGAAAAAAATATCTGAAGTGTCTTGGCCTCCGCAGAAATGTCAACACGTTCCACATCTACACAAATGTCAGTCCGCACAACTGTCACAAACTTCTACAAATCGCTCTTTGTACGTATTGTTCATCAACTGGAATGTTTATCCATAGACAACCACAGCGAACAGATTTTCCATGTTTTGTGTCTCACTGTCGCGGGTGAATGTTCGAGTGCCATCACTGAGTGAGACTAGTAGCGCATTGTGTACAATAAAATGACTCTTCGAAGCTTATTAACAGACTGTACCGTTCATGCTGAACGTATGATTGCACGATTGCACAGCAACCACATGAAGCAGTCCTATCCATAGAATATGTGGGAGCATGTTTACGGAACGACTTCCTCAGAAAGGAGGAAGGTTACGAAACTCTCTTTCGACAAATACCTGAATATTGCTTGTCAGTCTGGGATCCGTACCGGGTATGGTTGGTTGAAGAAATAGAGAAGATCCAAAGAATAGCAGCACGATTCGTTACTGGTTCATTTATATTATAAGCGGAAAGTGTCATTCATACGCTCTGCCATGTCGAGTGGCAACCGTTGCAAGAGTGGCCTTCTGCATCGCATTGTGCTTTACTGTTAACGTTGCCAGAGCTAGAAGTATTAACCATTATATCGCGCCCTCCTACGTTTGGCTCGCGAAACGATTGTGAAGATAAAGATTCGAGTTCACACGGACTCTTACCAGCAATCGATCTTCCGCGAACCACTAACGACTGGAACAGAAAAAAGGGGAATATGTACATAAAGTCCCCTCCGCCACACTCCGTAAGGGGGCTTCCGGAATGCAGATGAAGATGTAGATGCAAATGCTGATGTAGACACAGCGTGCTTACTGAAGAGCATTGAGAATGCAGGTTTACATTTATCTCCTTTACATATGTTGTTCTACATAGCTATTCCTTGTGATCGAAAGAGCATTCTGAAAGTATTGGCGGTGCTCTATTGAATATAAAGACTGCAAACTATGCGAAACTTTTATTGGAATTTTGAAGTCTGGAACACGGTTCACACTGCCAGCCGGAGATTTAAGGTAAATGCAGAAACCAAAGCGATAACAGGTGATTGCCCGCTCACTCACTCATCGGTTGCAACAACGGAAAACGTCTACAAAGTGCTCTTCGAAATACACTCCTGGAAATTGAAATAAGAACACCGTGAATTCATTGTCCCAGGAAAGGGAAACTTTATTGACACATTCCTGGGGTCAGATACATCACATGATCACACTGACAGAACCACAGGCACATAGACACAGGCAACAGAGCATGCACAATGTCGGCACTAGTACAGTGTATATCCACCTTTCGCAGCAATTCAGGCTGCTATTCTCCCATGGAGACGATCGTAGAGATGCTGGATGTAGTCCTGTGGAACGGCTTGCCATGCCATTTCCACCTGGCGCCTCAGTTGGACCAGCGTTCGTGCTGGACGTGCAGACCGCGTGAGACGACGCTTCATCCAGTCCCAAACATGCTCAATGGGGGACAGATCCGGAGATCTTGCTGGCCAGGGTAGTTGACTTACACCTTCTAGAGCACGTTGGGTGGCACGGGATACATGCGGACGTGCATTGTCCTGTTGGAACAGCAAGTTCCCTTGCCGGTCTAGGAATGGTAGAACGATGGGTTCGATGACGGTTTGGATGTACCGTACACTATTCAGTGTCCCCTCGACGATCACCAGTGGTGTACGGCCAGTGTAGGAGATCGCTCCCCACACCATGATGCCGGGTGTTGGCCATGTGTGCCTCGGTCGTATGCAGTCCTGATTGTGGCGCTCACCTGCACGGCGCCAAATACGCATACGACCATCATTGGCACCAAGGCAGAAGCGACTCTCATGGCTGAAGACGACACGTCTCCATTCGTCCCTCCATTCACGCCTGTCGCGACACCACTGGAGGCGGGCTGCACGATGTTGGGGCGTGAGCGGAAGACGGCCTAACGGTGTGCGGGACCGTAGCCCAGCTTCATGGAGACGGTTGCGAATGGTCCTCGCCGATACCCCAGGAGCAACAGTGTCCCTAATTTGCTGGGAAGTGGCCGTGCGGTCCCCTACGGCACTGCGTAGGATCCTACGGTCTTGGCGTGCATCCGTGCGTCGCTGCGGTCCGATCCCAGGTCGACGGGCACGTGCACCTTCCGCCGACCACTGGCGACAACATCGATATACTGTGGAGACCTCACGCCCCACGTGTTGAGCAATTCGGCGGTACGTCCACCCGGCCTCCCGCATGCCCACTATACGCCCTCGCTCAAAGTCCGTCAACTGCACATACGGTTCACGTCCACGCTGTCGCGGCATGCTACCAGTGTTAAAGACTGCGATGGAGCTCCGTATGCCACGGCAAACTGGCTGACACTGACGGCGGCGGTGCACAAATGCTGCGCAGCTAGCGCCATTCGACGGCCAACACCGCGGTTCCTGGTGTGTCCGCTGTGCCGTGCGTGTGATCATTGCTTGTACAGCCCTCTCGCAGTGTCCGGAGCAAGTATGTTGGGTCTGACACACCGGTGTCAATGTGTTCTTTTTTCCATTTCCAGGAGTGTAGTATCCCGTCTGCTGTATTCTCTATATTTGGCTCATTGCGAACTTTCTTTTCACCGATAAAACATCAAATCTCCAACATTGCTGCTACCGGAGACAAATCCTGCAAGAACGGGACCAACGACGACAGAAGAGAATCGTTCTACGTGATAGAAGTGCAACGCTTCCTCAGATTGCTGCAGATTTCAATGCTGGGTCATCAACAAGTGTCAGCGTGCCAACTATTCAACGTAACATCTCGACGCGCAGGTCGCCGAAGTGGCGTCAACTCGAAAGACCTGCACCAGGCGAACGGTCTACCCGACGGGAGGCCCTAGCCACACGACATTCTCTCTCTAACGTAACATCATCGATATGGGTTTTCGGAGCCGAAGGCCCACTCGTGTACACTTGATGACTGAACGACAAAAGCATTAAGCCTCGCCTGGGCCCGTCAACACCGACATAGGACTGTTGATGATTAGACACATGTTGCCTGGTTGGAAGAGTCTCGTTTCAAATAGTATCATGGACATGTACGGGTAAGGGGACAACCTCATGAATCCATGGACTCTGCATGTCAGCAGGGGACTGTTCAAGCTGGTGGAGGCTCTGTAACGGTGCGGGGCGTGTGCTGCTGAAGCGACGTGGGGCCCCTGATAACGTCTAGATACGACTCTGGTAGGTGACACGTACGTAAGCATCCTGTCTGGTCACCTGCATCCATTCACGTCCATTGTGCATTCCGACGGACTTCGACAATTCCAGCAGGACAATGCGATACCCCACAGGTCCAGAACTGCTACAGAATGGGTCCAGGAACACTCTTCTGAGTTTACACGTTTCCGCTGGACACCAAACTCCCCAGACATGAACATTATTGAGCCTATCTGGGATGCCTTGCAACTGTTCTGTTCAGAAGAGATCTCCACCTTTCGTACGCTTACGGATTTGTGGACCGTCCAGCAGAATTCATGATGTCATTTACCTCCAGCAGTACTTCAGACATTAGTCGAGTCCATGCCAGGTCGTGCTGCGGCAATTTTGCGTGCTCGCGGGGCCCCCACACTATATTAGGCAGGTGTATTAACTTAAAAAAAATTTTAAAAAAATGGTCAGATGGTTCTGAGCACTATGGGACTTAACATCTGAGGTTTTCAGTGCCCTAGAACTTAGAACTACGTAAACCTAACTAACCTAAGGACATCACACACATCCATGCCCGAGGCAGGATTCGAAACTGCGACTGTAGCGGTTGCGCGGTTCCGGACTGTAGAGCCTAGAACTGCACGGCCACACCGGCCGGCGTATCAGTTTCTTTGGCTCTTCAGTGAATATTTTTTTTAGCGAAGTTATGTTCCCTTGCTACACTGGCATCCCAGGAAGCAAGGCTTTGAAGAGAATAGCTGAACCAACGCTTCACATTATTTCTAAAATGGAGACTTACGAGATTTCACTCGGCACCGCCGTGTAAGTTGTTATGGAACGTCTTAACACTTTAAAACCGTCTGCAGGAGCAAAAGACCAACCCAGACCTGCATGTGAGACCAACATTTGAATTCCGATTCAACGCTTAGTTTTAAGTAGGTTGCAGTGGGTGTGGACTTGGTGTGGCGAACCAAATAGAACTTATCCATTTGAGACTAACGGAAGATATGCATCTGCTGTACATTCACATCCTCATCGATACCCTGCGAGTCACTGTAAAGTTCGTGGCAGAGTGTGGTTCTTATAATACCGTATATTAAGGTTTCTCCTCGTATCGTTTATGAATTGTGTCGGAATAATTATTGATTTTTATACGCATATTCACGGTCTCTGTGAGATGAGTAATTATGGCGCTGAAGAATAACCCTAATTTTTAACTTAAAAGTTGCTTTTGTGCTTCTTCGACTTCCTGGCATTTGAAATGTTTCAGAATTCGTTACTCTCTGCCGCAGTCTCATAGTCCTGTGGCTGTTTACCCGCCCTTCCTTCTAAAAATGATCAAATGTGTGTATTGCTAAGGGACCAAACTGCTGAGGTCAGCGGTCCCTAGACTTACACACTACTTAAACTAATTTTAACTTACGCTAAGGACAGCACACACATACCCATGCCCATGGGAGGAACCGAACCTCCGGCGGGAGGAGCACATGGCCACTCCGCGCGGACCTTCCTTCTATACCCTTGATGTCTACTGCTTGCTTGACGTGACAAAATCCTGCATTTAAGCAGTATTCCACTATTGGCCGTACAACTTTTTTTGTGAGCTACCTCTTTTGTAGAAAAGCAGCTGATATCCATTATCTTGGCACTAGATCTAAGCCTGCTCTTTGCTTTATCCACAACTGAGCTCATGTGATCCTACCTCTTCATATCTCTAGACAGTGTTACCACCAGATATTTTTAGCAGATTACTCTAATTGAGCTAATTAATAGCGCAGGGAAAGGCACAGCTTTACGTCAAAAGACAATTCCCAGTATTTCCCTGAATTTTGTTGAAATCAAACTGCACCTTATGTAAACACCCGTAATCAGGCTTAAGCCCAAAATA
This sequence comes from Schistocerca cancellata, assembly GCF_023864275.1. Taxonomy (NCBI): domain Eukaryota; kingdom Metazoa; phylum Arthropoda; class Insecta; order Orthoptera; family Acrididae; genus Schistocerca; species Schistocerca cancellata. The sequence continues at coordinate 570,132,098 of NC_064626.1, forward strand.
ATAATTTGTGGGAAAATAAAACTACAACGAATCCGTTGCTCTTGTTCTTTTTATTTTGTTTTTTATCATTTATTCACATTCCATGCATTGGGATGTGTTGCCAGCAGCCCAGATCCTTCTGTTCAGATAATCATAATAAAATAATAATCACGACGCAAAACTAGCATTTGTAGAAGAAAACGATGAAGACGAGACGACTGACGTGATGGTGAAGACGTACTTAGATTTATGGCCTATAAGGACGATAGTGGTGCAGATGCCTGGTACGCGTACTTGGGTTTGGATGACTGAAGGGGATATTACGTGCAAAAAGAGTGGCGTGTGTATAGGGGAAGGATATGGTAGATGCGATGAAGGTATCAGAAGCTCGGTGTGATTGGAAATGGAATTTTTTTTGTGGAATGGATCTGAAATACGTATAAAGTCGATACGATCGGTAGGTTTCTGGGAAGATGTCTCAGCCTGGATGAGGAAGACGTTTATAATAGCCCTGGAAAAGGGTGTTAAATGTTGGGATATGGAGGAAGGAGCAATTTCCTCACGTTTTTTATTGCTTTTATTTGGTGCTTCTCGCCCCCATACTAGCGGTGGTGGGCTTTCAGCACTAACAGTAACATCCAATCTGATGTCCTGCGCTCGCTAAGCCTACGGGATGGGCCAAAAGTCACGAAGAGGCTACAAGTGTGAACAACTTTTTCATTTGATCTTTTCTCCTATACCTACCTCAAATTATGTAAGAGGCAAACAACTGAAAAGATTGACGTAAATAAAGAACTGCAAAGTATTCTGCGTAAAACAGTTTGTAATGTTCTAGAAATACTTACCATTTTCGAGAATAGTGAGTGTAACGTTATTTTATTTTCCGACAACTGGATGAAAAATGTGCAAAACTCCTATTCTTGGCCTTAAAGGCTGTGAAATATCAATGGAAACTGACGATAAGTCATAACGGTTATTCGCAGTGACAACCCCTTCGTAACTTTTGGCCCACTCTGCGTAATGAAGAATTCAACTGTTAAGCATGGACTACAGCTGCCGTTCCAAAGTTCAGGTTATGTGGGTTGGAGAGTCATAGTTTGGTAACGATTTGTTACAAAATATGTTTTGCCATTGGCTACTGTAACAATACAGTAGCGAAGAGGTCATAGGTTCGTTGACACCAAAAGGTAACAGGAAACATGAGAAAAAAAGGAAAGAAAGTAACAAATTAGTGTTACGATAGGCAAGGAAAAGGAAGATGAAAAGTCTAACATATTTTACAGTTTATCTAATACAGCACCAAACAGATGCAAGAGATTATGAATTCAGGGCTCTATACATACTGTTATAGAAACTAGGTGTCAGGTGATGTGTACTATCGTGTCACAATGAAATTTTATAGAGGATCTCACTTATTTTCAGCAAACTGTCGCCTTTAAACTGTAGGGGCAAACAGCTGAAAAGGTTGACGTAAATGAAGACCTGGAAAGTATCCTGCATAAGACACAGTTTGTAATCTTCTAGAAATTATTACTATTCTCTAGAACGATTAAGTGTCTCAATTTATTTTCCAACAATTGAATGAAAAATGTGCAAATTGATTACGTAAAATATGCTTGTTTTCAATACTTTTACCGTCCTCTTCTCCCTTATTCCATGTGCGCGTAATAAACTACCTGCAATTTCAGTTTAAAGTGTCAAAGATGTTACATCGCTTGCTGGGTGTTCACAGTACTTCATTCTAACGTAAACCATTTATAATGAGAGAGAGAGAGAGAGAGAGAGAGAGAGAGAGAGAGACCGCGTTTGCTTGTGAAGCTTTTCGCGCCATCTGTGAGCGAAAGGAGTAACTACTGCGACTGTAGCGCTTCCATCTGCCTTCCCGAGGAATGAAGGTCGACTTTAGGCGTTCCGTCCTTGCATTAAAGCTTGGTACAGATTAGGTACCCACGCCAATAATTTTTACCCATACGTAATAGCTCGTCTGTTTTTATGGAGACAAAGGTAATATTCTATTTCCTTCCTCACAATGTTATTCCTCCAACTTGGAGCAGTAGTTCAGAAACTAACAATAAGAGTGCCGTTCAAATCTCTGACTTGTATTCTGTTTGACATATTCGACGATTTGCATAAAATATGTTGAGATGAATGCCAGGATTGTTTATGCAACTTGCCCACCACCAATTCTCTTACAGTTGTTGTGTAAGGACTTGGATGAAAGCGCAGTAAACTCTAACCTTTCTCATTATTTTTTTTCTTTGGAATTCGTGGGAAAGACTAAGCGTCAATATTGCCACGTTCGTAACATATACATCCTGCACGAATCAAAACCAGACGGACTCGAACATATGCATATTTTTCTCACCAATGAAAACTGTAGTTTGTTCTGGAATCATAGTCAGTAATAGTGTAGTTCCTTATTCACGACAGCAGAAAGCATGGATGATATAAACGCATTTTACCTTACTTTCAAAGGTTACAATGCATGTAAAAATATTTATCTCTGTTTCCCACATCATGCTATTGAAATCAGAATCGACGGAGTAACTTAGATTCAGTGACATTATGTATCATTTGCTGATTTGTGCTGATGATGTAATCCCATATATAACAGTTCTTGTCACCAAGATGTCATGAAACGATGTGGTGAAATCCAATTTTTCTCCTTGTACTTTTTCTGGGCTGAAATTAAATGAAAACTTGCGCTCATAACTGAATATGTATAAAAACTATGATACATAATGTGACCAGGTATTTTAAATGGGAGTAATTTCGCAATGGAAAAACTTTCTCTATGCCGAATTTAAACATTTCTGTACTTATATTTATCTGTTTTGCTTTGAATAAAGTTCCTTAGAACTAGAATCCTGGGATGTTATCTCGAAACCTTGAGAAAATCTAAAAGTGAAATATATTAAATTATTTGTAACGGCCGCATAGCTCCTGGAATCTTAAAGAAAGTTTAGTGTCCTAACCGGTGGCACGTCTCGAAGATGAGCCGAAAGAAAATTACTAATTATTTTCTAGTATGGTGCCTAACAATGGTCAATGTTCCGTTAAGGCCACGTCTACCCAGTACAAGCAAGGTTTAGGTTTACAGATAATTATGTACCGCACACAAGTTTGAAATCAGAACAACTATATTTTAGTTTCGTTTACAACTTACATAGACTGTTACAGCAAGATGAACCTCAGACGATCGTTCTTTCCTCTACGAGTCCAAGAGCAGAAGAAGAAGAAGAAGAAGAAAAGTTCAATCACAGAATCTCGAATGTCTGTGGAATATATTGCAACACAATGCATTTGTTTATTCTTTGGCGTAGATCATCAGATACTCATACAATCACTACATGGCATCATTTACAAATCTCAAATTCGTGACACCCCAGGAGATACAATACACCTTCTTTTCAGAAGCGTAGTGAAGCATTAGGGGGACCAGAAAGTAATGTCGATTCTGCGCATGTCGACATTTGTTTGTAATTAGTAGCTCATCTTGTACCACAAAGTCTTGCCAAGGACATTTTAAGGTTAGAGTAACTTGTTTGCCACTGCTTTTCGTAAGGGCAGCAACACAACAGTTGCTACAAAAACATTTACAATGTTTATCGAAATGCATAAGACGTTCCTAAGTACCAAAGGCGGTTTTCTAAGTTCAAATTAGGTAATTTTGATCTTTCCGATTAGTGTTGTTCAGCAAGACCAAAACTATAGGCAGTGGCATGCTAAGGGCGGAAGTGGAAGCAAATCCGGATCAGGAAATCGTGGAATTGTCAAAACACTACTAACCAAACTTGGTCGGCCATCTAGGATCATTTCAGCAGGCTGGCGACAAACGAAGCTAACCGATTCACCATATGGAACTTCGTGCTTCAGCGATACAGAACCTTTTTTTGATCGCTTGAACATTGGAGATGAAAACTGAGTCCTCAGTGATGATTCAAAACACAAAGGGCAATGGCTCTCTCCGAAAGAACCGCCACGAAGTACAGCTAAGCCAGGTTGACACCGCAAAGACGCCCTTTGCTTGTCCGGTGGAATATTCGCGGGGTCGTTAATTTAGAAATGCTGAAACCTGGACAAAATGCAGGTTATAAGTGTGAACAGACGGATCGTGTGAATCAGTCCTTAATTGGAAAGTGCCCAGCGACTATCAACAGAAAAAATGTTATTCTGCAACACGACAGAGCAAGACCGCACTGCAACCTTGGAAAAAATTAATATCGATATTGCGCCCGATTGCTGCAACATTTCTAAGTGGCAAAAAATGTGAAAATGGCACCACCAGGTATTTCGCTCAAAACCAACTGATTTTTGTCGATCCGGCATTGTAAGTTTGTACAAGGGTGACTTCATCCTGATTAAAAATAAAAGCTTTTTAACAATTCATCTGTTTGAATTTAATGCAAAAAATGACATTGCTTTCCGGTTTCCCTTAAAGCTGAAATTTGCAGTGGTTTAATTCATAAAAAAATTAGTCACAAAGTTGCCCAATTTCTGCTGGTAACCAGCCATCGTCAGAAATAAAACAAAGCGCAGAAAAGAGAGAATGCAGATAATTACTGTGAAATATGAGATGACACGCGGCCCTGGAAGTTACCTGAAAGGCATATGTTACGTCCAACATGTGTGCTCTTTTTTACCTCATATTTCTCACTCATTTCTGTTCCGGTTCTTTTTTGTTCTAATGATGTCTGATTAGCATTTGAAACCAGTCAACGCTGTTATAAATTTTTGCTGTGAAGAAAACTTGAGTACAACATTTTTGAATATTAGATTGTTTGCTTCTTAGACAACGTCTAGTTTCATGCACATTTCACACAGCCCAAGCTGACGCTCGGCACGACGCCTGATGAGAGAGATTGTAAATGCGTAATGCCCTTGGGATCGCTACCATCAACCACCGCGCCGAATGTCAGGTCGGATCTTCGACTATAAATATAATAGACTGGCCCTGACGTCATTTTCGTGGCTCCAACATCTCTGGGCTAAAGTCACGTGAATGTTGGCAAAACATGGTTGTTTCGTGTTGCGCTTATGGCTGTACTCAGCGTTTTGTCGGGGAAAATGGCATTACATTTCACGTGTGTTTTTATGACAGTGCAGATGTGTTTATTGAAATCTGCTGATGTGACTTTTATATGTTTTTTACACTTGAAATAGAGTATCACGTAAATTAAAGTGTTGAAAGTGATGCCTGTAAAGTCAGACTCATATTAAATTTTGGAAACTATCTGTGATAAATCGGTTACAGAAGTAAATATAAATGTTTCTCGTTCCTACTCATATGTTTCCCTAAGGATGAAAACCGAAGGCAGCTTTGGATACAGGCCCTGAAACGGAAAAACTTTAAGCCATCGGAATCGCCTTTTTGTATATACAAGTGAGATTATAATAAGGTAAGAGCACCTATAGTCGACACTTGAAGAGAATTTTTTTCTACCTTCTAATACTATCAAATAAATGTAGGCTCCAAAATTATTTTCTGAAACTTCAAAGTCTCACCTTTCATCTAAAAATATCATTTTTTTTAAATTGATAGTTTAAACTTTTGTAAAAATAGTAGGAACTGAATCTTTGAAGTGCACCTAAAATTTATACTCTAAAATGGACCTGCTCCTAAAGTCGACAATTTTGGGAACTATAGTTGACATAATTTCCATATCCCATTTTCTTTTATTAAGTGACTAGAGCTCAAAACGCGGCTAATCCAATATTTAAAGTTTTGACACGAGCTCACTCTTAGTGTTTAAAAGAATTTTTACGACATTTTACTTTAATTGATAGTTTATAGTAATTTCGTCCCGCTGCCCACCAGAGGGGCGTTCCATGTATTTGTTACATTTTATAAATGATACTGTGGGCAAATCCAGGTCAAATGTAGTTCTGCCATAATTTTTCGCAAATAAAAAAGGAAGCGTTTGACAGTCAATTGAGAAATGTGGGTAAAATACGATACAAACATAGGATGGCAGACCGCTGATCTGAAATCCCGCCACGTTTTGCCAACAGTCACGTGGTTTATGTTGGAGCCACACCAGCCCTATAGCTTCTGCACAGCAAGGCCAGTCTACTAGTATCTATGGTCGAAGGGTCGGATGCATAAATCGTAGCTGTAACTTGTTCCCAATTGTATGTTATGTACAAATTTCGAGTTGTGTAATGGTAAAGTGAGAAATGCTATTATTGTTCGAGACTGGCGTGACAGCTGGCTTACGTATGTTTGTTTGTGTGTGTGTTTCAGGTTGCTGGTTGAATATCTGCCTCCACTGATGCCCGACAGCAACACGACGTCTATCTACAGAGATCAGCAGGCTGCCAACCGGCAGAAAAAGCTAAAATGAAAGGAACGCCTAATCTATTTATTTATTTATTAATTTATTTATACAGTCACTGGTTATTTATTTTTAAAAATAATTTAATTTACGGACATGTGTAAATAAAAGTATTTTCTTATCAAATGTGTTGAGTCTTTCTGATATCGAACTAGGATTTCCTTTTCTGGTGTGAATCCCAGATAGAAGAATGATCAGAACTAAATTATTTTGTTCCTCATTCGTAACAAGGAGAATAAACGAGATATTACAGATGGAAGCACATTCAGATTTGGTATAATGTTTTACATAATTCTGGAAAAAAGAACTAATGTGGTTGGCATTTTCTCTTCTGTGAAATTACACTCCTGGAAATTGAAATAAGAACACCGTGAATTCATTGTCCCAGGAAGGGGAAACTTTATTGACACACTCCTGGGGTCAGATACATCACATGATCACACTGACAGAACCACAGGCACATAGACACAGGCAACAGAGCATGCACAATGTCGGCACTAGTACAGTGTATATCCACCTTTCGCAGCAATGCAGGCTGCTATTCTCCCATGGAGACGATCGTAGAGATGCTGGATGTAGTCCTGTGGAACGGCTTGCCATGCCATTTCCACCTGGCGCCTCAGTTGGAGCAGCGTTCGTGCTGGACGTGCAGACCGCGTGAGACGACGCTTCATCCAGTCCCAAACATGCTCAATGGGGGACAGATCCGGAGATCTTGCTGGCCAGGGTAGTTGACTTACACCTTCTAGAGCACGTTGGGTGGCACGGGATACATGCGGACGTGCATTGTCCTGTTGGAACAGCAAGTTCCCTTGCCGGTCTAGGAATGGTAGAACGATGGGTTCGATGACGGTTTGGATGTACCGTGCACTATTCAGTGTCCCCTCGACGATCACCAGTGGTGTACGGCCAGTGTAGGAGATCGCTCCCCACACCATGATGCCGGGTGTTGGCCCTGTGTGCCTCGGTCGTATGCAGTCCTGATTGTGGCGCTCACCTGCACGGCGCCAAACACGCATACGACCATCATTGGCACCAAGGCAGAAGCGACGCTCATCGCTGAAGACGACACGTCTCCATTCGTCCCTCCATTCACGCCTGTCGCGACACCACTGGAGGCGGGCTGCACGATGTTGGGGCGTGAGCGGAAGACGGCCTAACGGTGTGCAGGACCGTAACCCAGCGTCATGGAGACGGTTGCGAATGGTCCTCGCCGATACCCCAGGAGCAACAGTGTCCCTAATTTGCTGGGAAGTGGCCGTGCGGTCCCCTACGGCACTGCGTAGGATCCTACGGTCTTGGCGTGCATCCGTGCGTCGCTGCGGTCCGGTCCCAGGTCGACGGGCACGTGCACCTTCCGCCGACCACTGGCGACAACATCGATGTACTGTGGAGACCTCACGCCCCACGTGTTGAGCAATTCGGCGGTACGTCCACCCGGCATCCCGCATGCCCACTATACGCCCTCGCTCAAAGTCCGTCAACTGCACATACGGTTCACGTCCACGCTGTCGCGGCATGCTACCAGTGTTAAAGACTGCGATGGAGCTCCGTATGCCACGGCAAACTGGCTGACACTGACGGCGGCGGTGCACAAATGCTGCGCAGCTAGCGCCATTCGACGGCCAACACCGCGGTTCCTGGTGTGTCCGCTGTGCCGTGCGTGCGATCATTGCTTGTACAGCCCTCTCGCAGTGTCCGGAGCAAGTATGGTGGGTCTGACACACCGGTGTCAATGTGTTCTTTTTTCCATTTCCAGGAGTGTAGTTTCAAACTTGGGGTCTAGAAAACATTAAAGACTCCCTGCTCTGTACCATTCTGCAAAGCTGTCGATGATATGTCAGATGGTATCTTGTAGTGACACGCAATTCAGGACTCAAGCCCATTGGCTTCATCGGTAATATCTCGATAAAATTTGGTACACGCATTAGAAAACGTGTCGTAGCAATGAGTGATTCAAGATACAGTATTAAAACTTAAATCGAATAATGCGTGGACCTCTACTCAGAAACGAAAGTTCACCTGAGCCTAAGCACATAAACATCTGAGTCCCGAATCAAAGTGGACGATTCCTACATGCATCTCCATCATACGTTGGTAGGTGACTCGGGAGACATCTACCATATTCGTGGATGGACGTAGCACCACTGTCAGGAGAAATAAGAAATATTATGGCCAATTATCATCAGCCATTTGACAGTGCCAGATAAAGGCTTCCTCAAGATCTCCAATGCAGGATGAAGATTATGTAACTGCACAAACTTCAGGAAGTGATACATGACTAGAAGAGGAATAAACGTGTTCGTACCAACGTGTGACTGGAACTGAATGGGTTATGTTATGTCATTACATGGTATTAATTTCTTCCATCTTACAAACTATGTTCAAAGTGGCCACCATAGGATGTAACGCATGCTTCAAACTCGCATCATGGACTGCATCACTCCTTTCAATGTGCCTCAGACTGTAGCGGAATATTGTCACAGGCTGCACGGTCATGCTATTCAAGGGTCTGCACATCACGAACTGGCTCAGCATACACAAAAATTTTAAGATACCCCCACAGGTAAAAATAAAGGCGGTTCGATGATCGCTGTGGCTAGCTACAATGGCCTCGTCTTGCTATCCATACGTGGATGATGCTGCTGACGAGGTGAGACACAATGATACGGAAGTGGTCTGGTGCTCCATCATGTGCCAGTCACATTATCTGTTGTGTTGCTAAAGGCACATTCTCCAGCAAAAGAGGCAGAGTGTCCTATAGGAATTCCATGTCCGCGTGTCCATTAAGTAGGCAAGTAGGGGGTCGCCAATAACCCCTGAACATTTACTGATGCGACGATCAACCATTCCACGAGGATTTTCTGTAGCCCACAGATGGTAGACTTACGATGTCATCTCCGCCAAAAGTTTCTTCTTTGAAGTTGTAACCATCTTTAAAAATCTACTTCGTATTACATTATGTGAAAACCTGAACTGGGAATGCATGCAAAACTGGAGTTATCGTGTAGAGTGTTGTAACTGCAAGTGGCGTACTTACTGTGTGTTATTGTTAGCAAAAACTTTATACTAACTGACTGGGCAATGCAACTCCCAGTAACAATAAAGAAATACAGTCACTACAAAATACGTTCAGCCGCTTAGGCACTGAATCCTCCGGCCCTGTTCAGAACTGTTAACTTTTGTCCCTGTGTACGTATCAAACAAATAAAATTGTCTTACCTCTAAAGCAGCAATGGTGGATCGCGATATATTCTGGTCTCTCATGGAGAAGAATAAAATTTGCTAGCTATAGGCTCAGCGGTGTGCAATGCTGGCCGTAATACTTCGAAATGTACATGAAATTATTTTGTCTGATAAATGAAAACATTCATGGTGTGGGTTCCTGTAGTCATGTCCTAGTTCATGAACCACGGGCAACGTATGAGTGGCCAAGTAAGTGGTCCCGACAGTCGGGATACCAGTTACTTTGGAATAAGGCTGGGCATCTCGGACATATTCTCAGTCGTGGTCACCTTTGTGCTCATACGGCAAAGACTACCAAATCCACCGGTTAGTCCCTCAGCCGTTAGGGGTAAAACCCAATGGGACTCGGGGCAAGTAAGGCTAGCAACCTGCTCCCCTGGTACTTTAAATATGATGCTGGCAACAATCAGAGCAAAATGCCTCGGACCTTTGGAGGTGACGGAGTCCCACCTCTAACTGACAAACCAGGGACTCCTAAGATACGACTTGGCAAACAAATGGTAATGAGATGGGGAGCTATTAATATCAATGGGGGCTACTCTGGGAAGAAGGTAGAGCTGGCAGAGACTGCAAGTAAGATGGGGCTGGACGTTTTAGCTGTTAGTGACATTCGGGTAAGGGGTGAGAAAGAAGAGGAAGTGGGAGAATACAAGGTCTACCGGTCAGGAGTCAAAGCAGGAATAGCACAATGGGGTGTTGGGCTTCACATCAGGAAAGAAATGGAACCCAGCGTAGTTGCAATAAGGTATGTAAACGAACGACTGATGTGGATAGATTTGACAGTGTCTAGCAAGAAAATTAAGATTGTGTCAGTATATTCGCATTGTGAAGGGACAGATCAAGATAAGATGGATAGTTTTTATGAGGCAGTCAGTGATGTAGTTGTTAGAGTAAAGGACAAGGACAGTGTTCTGCTCATGGGTGATTTTAACGCCAGGATCGGAAATCGAACAGAAGGGTATGAAAAGGTTATGGGTAAATTTGGAGAGGATATGGAGGCCAACAGGAACGGGAAACAACTCTTGGATTTCTGTGCCAGTATGGGCTTAGTAATCTCAAACTCCTTTTTTAAACATAAGAACATTCACCGGTATACTTGGGAAGGCAGGGGAACCAGATCTGTCATTGACTATATAATAACAGATCAGGAACTCAGGAAGGCTGTGAGGGACACACGTGTATTCAGGGGATTCTTTGATGACACTGATCATTATTTAATCTGCAGTGAAATTGGGATTGTGGGGCCGAAAGTGCAGGAGGTCAGGACCATATGTAGGAGGATAAGAGTGGAGAAACTTCAGGATAAGGAAATCAGGCACAAGTACATAACAGCGATCTCAGAAAGGTACCAGTTAGTTAAATGTAGTCAATTACAGTCATTGGAAAAGGAATGGACAAGGTACAGGGACACAGTACTAGAAGTGGCTAAAGAATGTCTTGGAACAGTAGTGTGTAAAAGTAGGATGAAGCAAACAGCTTGGTGGAATGATACAGTCAAGGCAGCCTGTAAAAGGAAAAAGAAGGCGTATCAAAAATGGCTACATACCAGAACCCAGGTAGACAGAGAAAGTTATGTTGAAGAAAGAAACAAAGCCAAACAGATAATTGCAGCATCCAAGAAGAAATCGTGGGAAGACTTTGGAAACAGGTTGGAGACTATGGGTCAAGCTGCTGGAAAACCATTCTGGAGTGTAATTAGCATTCTTCGAAAGGGAGGTAAGAAGGAAATGACAAGTATTTTGGACAGGTCAGGAAAACTGCTGGTGAATCCTGTGGATGCCTTGGGCAGATGGAGGGAATATTTTGAGGAGTTGCTCAATGTAGGTGAAAATGCGATCAGTAATGTTTCAGATTTCGAGGTAGAATGGGATAGGAATGATGATGGAAATAGGATCACATTTGAGGAAGTGGAAAAAATGGTCAATAGATTGCAGTGCAATAAAGCGGCTGGGGTGGATGAAATTAAGTCGGAACTCATCAAATACAGTGGAATGTCAGGTCTTAAATGGCTACACAGGATAATTGAAATGGCCTGGGAGTCGAGACAGGTTCCATCAGACTGGACAAAAGCAGTAATCACACCAATCTTTAAACATGGAAACAGAAAAGATTGTAACAACTACATAGGTATCTCTTTAATCAGCGTTGTGGGTAAAATCTTTTCAGGTATTGTTGAAAGGAAAGTGCGAGTATTAGTTCAGGACCAATTGGTTGAAAATCAGTGTGGGTTTAGGCCTCTCAGAGGTTGTCAGGACCAGATCTTTAGCTTACGGCAAATAATGGAGAAGTCTTATGAGTGGAACAGGGAATTGTATCTATGCTTTATAGATCTAGAAAAGGCATATGACCGGGTTCCTAGGAGGAAGTTATTGTCTGTTCTACAAGATTATGGAATTGGAGGCAAACTTTTGCAAGCAATTAAAGGTCTTTACATGGATAGTCAGGCAGCAGTTAGAGTTGACGGTAAATTGAGTTCATGGTTCAGAGTAGTTTCAGGGGTAAGACAAGGCTGCAACCTGTCTCCACTGTTGTTCATATTATTTATGGATCATATGTTGAAAACAATAGACTGGCTGGGTGAGATTAAGATATGTGAACACAAAATAAGCAGTCTTGCATATGCGGATGACTTAGTTGTGATGGCAGATTCGATTGAAAGTTTGCAAAGTAATATTTCAGAGATAGATCAGAAATGTAAGGACTATGGTATGAAGATTAGCATCTCCAAAACGAAAGTAATGTCAGTGGGAAAGAAATATAAACGGATTGAGTGCCAAATAGGAGGAACAAAGTTAGAACAGGTGGACGGTTTCAAGTACTTAGGATGCATATTCTCACAGGATGGCAACATAGTGAAAGAACTGGAAGCGAGGTGTAGCAAAGCTAATGCAGTGAGCGCTTAGCTACGATCTACTCTCTTCTGCAAGAAGGAAGTCAGTACCAAGACTAAGTTATCTGTGCGCCGTTCAATCTTTCGACCAACTTTGTTGTATGGGAGCAAAAGCTAGGTGGATTCAGGTACCTTATCAACAAGGTTGAGGTTACGGATATCAAAGTAGCTAGGATGATTGCAGGTGCTAGTAGATGGGAACAATGGCAGGAGGGTGTCCACAATGAGGAAATCAAAGAAAAACTGGGAATGAACTCTATAGATGTAGCAGTCAGGGCGAACAGGCTTAGATGGTGGGGTCATGTTACACGCATGGGGGAAGCAAGGTTACCCAAGAGACTCATGGATTCAGCAGTAGAGGGTAAGAGGAGTCGGGGTAGACCAAGGAGAAGGTACATGGATTCGGTTAAGAATGATTTTGAAGTAATAGGTTTAACATCAGAAGAGGCTCCAAAGTTAGCACTGAATAGGGGATCATGGAGGAACTGTATAAGGGGGGCTATGCTCCAGACTGAACGCTGAAAGGCATAATCAGTCTTAAATGATGATGATGATGAATGAAAACATTGAAGAAATGTTCAGTGTCTTTGAAAAAAAAATAGAGAGAGACCTGGGTACGGAGGAGGTACTAAATTGGCTTTCCAAAACATCTGACAATTGAAATTACGTTACTCAGAAAAATTACATCCTTTTTACTAATTGGGTCACAAACAATGTGATTTAGGCAGCAAGCATCATCCAACCTCACTAAAAAAAAGCATAAAGACAAATCATCAAATTACATATACCTATGTTAACAAAACTTAGAAATTTTACAAAAGGGAAATATCTAACTAGCCTTTACATCAAATGTGTTGACGTACGTTGTGGGATTACTCAGCAATTGCCAATTATCAGCCAACTCTTCTACACCAACGTGCTGGCAAAACTAGAGTCATAAATATTTAAGATCTTTACCTTGCTTGCGAGAAGACTTCTGCTTCCATATTGGTATTTGCTATAATACATGTACTCGTGATTTCTGCACTGTAATTTAACACTTGATGGCTACACAGAGCACACCACAAAAATCTATCTACTCCATCATTTTTCGCTCACAGACTGCATGCGCCAAGTGCTCTGTTGCTCCAACACTACAATCTTAGACCAGAAGCAGTAACTTTGGCCTCTGCGGTAGTGCACAGTAAGCGATCCGCGTTATAGAGCCCATCAGAGACGTACTTCGTTTCATTTTAGTTTTCATTAGTATCATAACAATATTTGGGCGCAGTATATAAGTGTATCGCAGTAGACTCCTTTCAAGGTGTACTGACCACAGGAAACCTATAATGACTGTCGTCTGCTGCAAACAACCCACAAACATCTAAAAATTGTTGCAAATGGTTTTGAGAGTTGGCTGGTGCTGTCTAGCAGGATAAGTGGCTGTAGTGTCTCCAACGTTTCCACATGCTTGACTGTAAACGAAAACAGTCGCAGCTTGCTTCTGGAATCAATATCGAATCATCATGCTTCGACCTTAGTGAAACCACACAGCATATAAAGGTACTGAACAACGATGTTCATAAGTTCCACCCACGACAGAAAATTTGCATTCATTAAACAATAAATTAATACCATATAATTTGTTGTGTAATTGTGTAATTCCAGACTCACCATCCATTTCCGGACTTGCATTAATATGAATCTTTCTGTTCCTATTCCTTGCAGGAATAACCTCCTCAATGTTGTCCACTTCCTTAATATTTACCCTATGTACGCACTAATGTTGTTCCTTGTTGTGTTGCTAACCACCTTTAAAAGGTTATTTTTCGAATACTTCTTGCTATTAGAATTGTTTGAGGTCACTCGTTGTACAACGATTTGTCTCCATTTATTCAGTTTAAAAACTTATTATTAAACCTTTCTTATCGTCTCTTTTCATGTTTCCCAGTAACGTAGAAAATACATATGTTTTATTGAAATTCAAATAACGTACCCACTTCCTCTGTCCGGAACTGCTTTACCACTTCCACCAATACACGACACCCAACTCGTTTTAAGGGTTCAAATAAAAGTTCCGAATCTGCTTCTATTTTAATTTTTAGTAAATGTGGATATTTCAAAGCCAGAATTCCAGTTTAACTGAGGCTTCCCATCACGTATTACTGAAGCAGTTGATCTTGAAAGAGGTTATGTTGATAAAGAAATGGGAACGACTTGTGAAACTGAGGGGAAAAGTGACAGCCTGAGACACAGGAAGGTTCACTTGCTATAGTTCCACCGTTTAAATAAGTAATTTTTCGTTATTTTCGTCATACACTTAATGCTTAAAGTATTATTACAGAAAATTTTTAAATTATTATACATGGAGTATTTCATTAAACCTTGTTATTCACAGCGCAATTTTCAGGTTAACAGTAGATTTAGTTTATGTGTAAACAATGCATTAAAAGAAATATTTACAATTTTAGTCCAGTAAACAGTGTGCATTTCAAAAGTTGATCCTGCTAATAATAGTTTGTATCAAGACTGACACTCCTTATTGGAAAACCCCTATTCTTCACTTTGTACAACTATTTTACTGTTGCCAAAAACTAAATTTCAAAAACTGTACTTTCTGAAAATTAACATATACCGAATACTTGAATCTTATTATGAAATCTTGTTAAGAATCCACTATTATAAGTTAGTTGCCCCAATTTTTCTGCTCCCAAAAATGTATAACTTTCCTAGAAATAAGTTCGTGAAGTTTTCAAATTATGAAATGTAACTTTCCCGAAAATTCTTGGAGGGCTTTGGAAAAAAACAGTGCACGTTAAAACTAGCATGTCATAAAATAGTTTTACTGTTTTACCGTTTTATGAAGATACAACTTTTTGTTCCACAAATTTACTTCACTGCCTATTCTATCTTCGTAATTTTTACTTTTTCTTTCTTTAATATTAATGTTTAAGGTGTAACAGCTTTGTATGTAAACAGTTTGTAATTTCTGTAACACATGCATCTCTGTAAGGCATCACAAACAGTAGAGGTACAGTCAGTGCGGGTTCTGCAATCAGTGTGTAAAGTTCTAAGTCAGTGAGCGATAGTCAAAATATGAATATGTATTTTATTGACCAATATAGTCATTATCTTATTAGGCGGTTGGTGATGAACATTCTGCTAGTACACTGTGTTAAGTTTTCGCCACTTGCTAAAGTTTGTCAAACCACTTATAACCCATATAAGTTAATGATGTGTGTTGAAAAACCTATATAAATATATTACAAGCAAGATCATCGTGACTGAGTTAAGTGTCAAAACGTGATGAGAATGACAAAGTAAACTGTTCTCTACATTTATAACAACTATTTACAACATCAAAATAATCATAGGGAGAATACTTGTGAAGATAAACATCCAGGAGACGAACGGGGCACAAAAACAGGTAGGTGACATTACAATCCCCACTAAATGCTCTTCAGTATTTTTCAGTGATAAATGTTGTATGTATTGTGTCATCTATGGCACACACAAACTGATGTATTAGCACTCAGAAACAGCTTCCAATACGGCGGAACACGTGGCAAGTATGTTGTCAAATGCTCACGAATTTCAATGGCCGAGACAATGAACTCATATTCAGGCTAAAGTCTCGATCCGCCCATCCATAGTGAAGTACTCTCAAGTCACTTGAGGCAAATGCCATGACTGTTCCTTTGAAACGTACCTATCTCCTTCCATATCCCGCCAGAATTTGAGCTTGAGCTGACACTGCTAAACAAAAGAAAAAAAAAAAAAGAAGCATGAAGAAGGCTAGGAGGAAAGGAAATGAAATCTCAGGAGTGCAAAGGTGTGTGATAGTACTTCAGTGATAATAAAATCGAGTCAAATTTATAAAGAATGTATCAGTATTAGCCCACTTATGAGTATGACGTTGCATCCCCTCCGACGTGGAAGTATGCTCTGATATAGTCCGTGCAGGATGCCATGGCCGGTAGATGGACAGATGGTAGGGCATGGGAGGGGAGAGCAGTAGTGGTGGGGGTTACAGGCAGGCGTTGTAGGGGAAATGCCGAGCATTGGAGGGGAAGTGCCGTTCTAAACTGAAGTCTACCCCTACATATTTTGTAACTATCAAATGGGACCTCTCCACGCCCACACTTGCATGTTGACCATTCAAAAAGATCTTCTGTCACTTCTGCTTTCGTTAGTATTTAAAAATAATTCTGTCGATAAATGCAGTGATTATTTTGACTGGCTTGTTAACCATTTGTAAGTTTCAGAGAAGTGTCATGAGAGGCGAATTTTGAGTAAAACGTACGCATTTCTCTGGTTGCCATGTTAAAATTTGCTTCTTTTGCCAAAACACAGCAGAGTTTACAGCCTCATCTCACTAACGTGTTGTGCAAACACAATTGCGAGAGAATTATGAAACAGTGGTTTATTGAGTTTATTAAGTGATAAACTGAGGAAAAGTAAGGTCAATAGTTCATGAAAAATCATGTCCTTGGCACAAAAAACATGTGAAGTCTTCATTTATGTTGTTGCAAAACCTGTAGCGTTTCTCATTGCACCAGCTACCAATCGACCTTAAAATTACATTCTTTCATTGAAAAAATCTGTAGTTACTTGAATAACACGATAGATAATGGAGTTTTACATAATAACGATGTGGTAACATACTCTCCTCTTTGCGTGCAATCATTTGCCAAAATCTCATTTCGATATCTGAAACCGCTTACGAAATATGAGGACTGTTGTGGATGTTTCACTATGGTTTATCGCTGATGCGGCGCGATGACAAATGAGTGTGCTTCATCGGATCAGTCATCTCGAGATTAGTGACTGACACATACCTCTACTCAAGTCTAAAGAAAAATTCAGTACGTTAGCTAAATTTCATACGCATCAATATATTATGTAATATGTACCAAACGCAAAATCTTGGTGAACTCTATTTTTCATTGCAAACTTTTCCGAATTTCGCGCAGTGTCTTACTTCCACATAAATATCATGATAATTATGGCCATTAAAGAAGCGATGGGCACATCATCATGAACCTGACATATAAAGCTATAAGTAAAGCAAAAATGAAAATTTTTACAGAATAGTTTCTGTAAAATCGTTTGAGAAAGTGTGCAGGGCCTGCGGCTTGATTCTGTCATCGTTCACCAGCTGAAAGTGGCTTGTTGGCCTCCTCTTCAGAACAAACAAATGAACTCCCCAGCGCTTTGGACGAAAACTGTTCACTGCGCATCAGCCATCGTATCTTGCGCGGGCTATACGTCTGGGAATGATGCCATAACGCTGTTATATCCTCTTTTGAAGCAGGCTGGATACTGGCTCTGTGACAAAAATTGACATCTAAGGGGTCCTACACGTGTTCTGTCGTGGGAAGGTATGGGGACATTACGGTCACAGCAGTACCTCAACATCACACAGACAATGCCATGTGTGGGCGAGTGTTGTCCATATGAAAAATGGCACGGTGATACTGTCGCATGAGACGTAACGTCTCAGCACATTGAATGTCCTTGACTTGACACTGCGCCATCAGAGTTCCCTCAGTCACTACCAGATGTGAACTGAAATCATACCTGGTGTCATCGCCACCATCACACCAGGAGTAACACTACTGCGCCTCTCCAGAACTCTGTGAGAATGGGACCTCTTTCTCCTCAGGTCGCCGCCATACCTGCCGATGATGGTCATCCAGGGAAGTGCAGAACCGCAGTTCATCACCGAATACGTGTCGCGTCTCCCCACCGCGTACTTTTTGATTTTATACGCAGTTTATGTTGCGTAACATTTTAATTAACTGTATATTACTTATTGCTGCGAGCACGAAAGATAACAGGCGATTCTCACTATTACTTTCTGTAGTTGAAAAACTTTAACTTTGTGCACATCGACCTATTATGTGGGGATACGCACATCACTAAAAGATTTCCTGCTGTGAAAGTGTGATCTTAATTTGCAAACTATTTTCACATGACCCTGATCTGGCCTGTTAGGAATGAAACACTGTATCATTACTATAACTAACTATGGAATTAAATATGCCCTTCTCTACTTTGATCTCTGAAATGCACTGAAAATGACTATATTTACCGGTACAGAAGTTACAGTACGATATGTTTGCTAAACATAAAAGCTGCCGCGGATTTTTCAACATATGAACACTATTGATTGCCACGACTAACAGAGCATGAAATAAAAAATGAAATTTGATGTTAATATTATTATTAGCCAGAACAGGTTTCAGCACAGCAGTCTTTAGTATCAAACAAGTAAAGTTTTACCACTCTGATTTACGCAAATTATTTACGTCACTGAGAGTATAATAGCAGTTGGCCATGTCCACCTGAAAATGACATAATAAAATCCACAATTCTCCTTTGAGGTCTTCGGGAGGCTCAAAGAAATAATTTTAATGTTTCATTACCTGCTTGCTTAATTGCGGGAAAACTGCTTTCACTCAATTATAATTTGAATTTGCCGCGGCAGCGGCTCCCGCGATCGCGGCGCATCTCTGCTTCACGAAAAATTCTAAATTTGCTGAAAACGGCTAAAAATGTGGAATGAAATACTGGGCAAGCTAGCAATAAATTATAACAAGTATTTTTAACAATTTCTATATTCAAAAATCAATATAAATTCAAAGTGCACACCTTTTTCATACGTCAGCCACCAATGGCGTCTTTCTCGAACAAAGAACAAAAGAAAGATAACCAAGCATTCAAGCGAGCGTCACAGGCTCTTAACTTTAACGGCTACAAGAAGACAGAGAGAGTAACATTTAAGCCTCCACTATTTATAATCAATTCAGTACGCTAATAAATATCTTTGTTAATCTGTTCAATTATCATTGTCTGCTTCGATTTCCACACTCGCTGACCACAGACGTTATTTGCAAAATATAGATACATAAATATTGTACAAACACAAAAACGAAAAATGTTTATTTCCTTTTTTTTACAGACTCTACATAATAGACAATGGTTTATACAGAAATGAAATAACAGTAATAATACAGATAAATGTTTCTTTTTTCACGTATATTACACCGATTTTGCAATTGTCTTGCCAGGAGACATCACATACAGTGCGACCTCATTATTCAGCTGTCCACGATTTGTGGTCATGGCACAACTACAAATGTGTTGTGGTGTTAATGGTGGTCTTGGCATGGGACAGAAATGCACTAGTCCGGCTGCTACTAACCTCTGACCAATGGTGCAGGATGACATAGAATATTGCAGAATGTTGCTGGGAGTCCATTACTTACTTGTTCTTGAATGGCAGGCGCAGATGCGAAAGGGTTACGATGCGCTTGGTACACAATACTGCGTTGCTCCCTTGTGGTGATCAGTAATTGTCGACTAGGACGAGTATGCTAGCCCTCCAATTCCCATGTAGTCCAACATCCAGTCAGTTTCAATATTATTTGTACAAGTAATTGTGCAAGGAAGAGGATGCTGGTAGACCTCTTTAATTCATATAATCTTATGCAAACCGTATTCTTTCCAACGAGAGTGCAAGGGAACAGTAGAACAACCATAGACAACATTTTTGTTCATTCCTCATTACTAGAAGGGCATTCTGTTAGCAAAAAGGTGAATGGCCTTTCAGATCATGATGCGCAAATTTTAACTTTAAAAGATTTTTATGCTGCAACACGTGTTAAATATAGTCATCAGCTGTTCAGGAAAGCTGATCCAGTTGCTGTAGAGACCTTTGTAAACCTTGTAAAGGAACAAGATTGGCAAGATGTTTATAGCGCTAATGCAGTAGACGATAAATATAATGCTTTTCTCAAGACTTTTCTCATGCTCTTTGAAAGTTGCTTTCCGTTAGAACGTTTAAAACAGGGTACTAGCACAAACAGGCAGCCTGGGTGGCTGACTTGAGGGATAAGAATATCTTGTAGAACAAAGTGGCAATTATATCAGAACGTTAGAAACAGTCAAAATCTAAATGCAGCAGTCCATTACAAACATTATTGTAAGGTGCTTAAAAATGTTATTAGGAAGGCAAAAAGTATGTGGTATGCAGATAGAATAGCTAAGTCTCAGGATAAAATTAAAACCATATGGTCAGTCGTAAAGGAAGTTGCTGGTCTGCAGAGACAGCTCAAGGATATAGAATCAGTGCATAGTGGGAATGTCCGTGTTACTGATAAGTCGCATATATGTACAGTATTTAATAATCACTTTCTGAATATAGCAGGTGAACTAAATAGAAACCTAGTCCCAACAGGGAATCATATAGCGCTCTTAGAAAAAAGTGTTCCGAGACTGTTACCTGAAATGCTCCTCCATCATACTGACAAGAGGGAGATTGAGTTAATAATTAAATCACTAAAGACCAAGAACTCTCATGGATATGACGGGGTATCCAGCAGAATACTGAAGTATTGTTCTATGCATGTTAGCCCAGTTCTCAGCCATATCTGTAACTTTTCCTTTAGGAGTGGTCGGTTTCCTGACCGATTAAAGTACTCGGTAGTGAAGCCACTTTATAAAAAGGGAGACATTGATAATGTTGACAATTTTAGAGCTATTTCTATGCCATCGGTGTGTTTGCTAAAGTTATCGAGAAGGTTGTATATACAAGGTTACTGGAGCATTTAAATTCACATAATTTGCTGTCAAATGTTCAGTTTGGTTTTAGAAATGGTTTAACAACTGAAAATGCTATTTTCTCTTTTCTTTGTGAGGTTTTGGACGGATTAAATAATAGGTTGCGAACGCTAGGTGTTTTCTTTGATTTAACGAAGGCTTTTGACTGTGTTGACCACAAAATATTACTGCAGAAGTTGGACCATTATGGAGTAAGGGGAGTAGCTTGCAATTGGTTCACCTCTTACTTTAAGAACAGAAAGCAGAGGGTAATTCTCCGCAATATTGAGAGTGGTAGTGATGTTCAGTCCCAATGGGGCACTGTTAAGTGGGGCGTTCCCCAAGGGTCGGTGCTGGGGCCACTGCTGTTTCTTATTTATATAAATGATATGCCTTCTAGTATTACAGGTGATTCAAAAATATTTCTGTTTGCTGATGACACCAGCTTGATAGTGAAGGATCTTGTGTGTAATATTGAAACAGTAACAAATAATGTAGCTCATGAAATAAGTTTGTGGCTTGTGGAAAATAATTTGATGCTAAATCACAGTAAGACTCAGTTTTTACAGTTTCTAACTCACAATTCAACAAGAACCGATATTTTGATCAGACAGAATGGGCATATTATAAGCGAGACGGAACAGTTCAAATTCCTAGGCGTTCGGATAGATAGTAAGCTGTTGTGGAAAGCCCATGTCCAGGATCTTGTTCAGAAGCTAAATGCTGCTTTATTTACCATTAGAACAGTATCTGAAATAAGTGACAGTTCAACACGAAAAGTAGTCTACTTCGCATATTTTCATACGCTTATGTCGTATGGTATTATTTTTTGGGTAATTCTTCTGTTTCAAAAAGGGTATTTTTGGCTCAAAAACGGGCTGTTCGAGCTATATGTGGTGTAAGTTCGAGAACCTCTTGTCGATCCCTATTCAAAAATCTGGGAATTCTGACATTGCCCTCACAGTATATATTTTCTTTAATGTCGTTTGTTGTTAGCAATATTAGCCTATTCCCAAGAGTTAGCAGCTTTCACTTAGTTAATACTAGGCAGAAATCAAATCTGCATGTAGAATGCACTTCCTTGACTCTTGTGCAGAAAGGAGTGCAGTATTCTGCTGCATCCATTTTCAATAAGCTACCACAAGAACTCAAAAATCTTAGCAGTAGCCCAAACTCTTTTAAGTCTAAACTGAAGAGTTTCTTCATGGCTCACTCCTTCTATTCTGTCGAGGAGCTCCTGGAAGAACTAAAAAATTAAGCAAATTCCAGTGTTACATTGTTGATTGTCTTCATTTAAACTTACGACTTGTCACCTGAATATGCTTTTTTTTATATTTCATTTTATCTGTTTCTAATATCGTGTTATAATTTCATGTATTGACTCGTTCCATGACCATGGAGACTTCTCCTTAATTTGGTCCCACGGAACAATAAATAAATAAATAAATAAAAAATAAATGAATGCCCCAGAAATCTCGATATCGCACGCTTAAACCAGCTGTCAAACTCTGACAGCTGCTGATAACGCTGTCTGATACAAGTGCCCAGTATCTGTGTCCTTCACAGCGATCACTCAACATCTGACGCTGTTCACCCCCCTCGTATATTCTACTAGGCCTGGTAACAACACTAAACACTTATACATTAATTCACTCCGGTGGCCATTCTTCCTACCGCAGAGAACTGCAGGTCTACTCGTTGCCATATCAGCTCATGGTTTGTATGTGTACGAAGTTACATTGACATTCGACCATGTCTTCTTGGAGCTTCACTCTTTTTTCAGGCAGTTTATTTAAGGATATACCAACAGTTTTAGAATCACTTAAAAATTTGACCCCACTGTCAACGGTTTTTTGAGACTGACATAGCTTATTTGAAAGCCTTTATTATACTTCTTCAAACCGAACAACCTGCCCCAGCTTCGCGCGGGTAGATTAGTGAGAACTGTATCAAAATGCTGATAGTAGTTTCTGTGATTAGCATTCACATACAGACCTAAAATGCAGTGGGGTGCTTTAATTTATGTATTATCTTATTTCAGAATGTTCGAATCTAAAAATGAGATCTTGTAATGCTTCCAAAAATGTACAACTTACCTAAGATATCGTGTTAGTTTATGAAATATTCATATTATATAAACGTAACTTCCTGAAAAATACTTGGCAGTTTTTGGAAATGCCAGTGCTCTTTAAAACTTCCACGTCATAAAATAGTCATTTTACCAGTTTCTGAGGACACAACTTTGGTTATACAAATTTAGTTCAATGCCCATTGTATTTTAATAATTTTCACTTTGTATGCCTACCATTTCGTTTTGCACATAACTTTTGGTAGCTATAGTTCAAATGGAAATAAAAAGCAATATTGGGCTTGCAAAAATCCTTACTGAGATCTGGATGGTGCAAGATTTCAGCATTTAACGAGCAATGCTTGATAGTGTCGAAATCATGTGCACACTGGTCAGTCCACACCCACGGCGCATTCTTTTTCAGAAGCCCCAATGCTGTTAAGCCATTGATTAGGCACGAACTTTCGGAAAAAGGATACAAGACCCATATATGCCTTTAATTGTCTTTTGTTGGCCGGATATGGACAATTTCTGATAGCCTCGAGTTTCGTACTATCCGGGAAGATTCCTTCTGATGATACTATATGTCCTAGAAACTTTATCTCCGTCTTTCCAAACTTGGACTTCTTAAGGTTAACCGTAACACCCGCAAGTTCAAATTTGTGTAACACCAAGTTAATTAGTTTGATATGCTAGTCCCACGTTGGTGAAGCAATCAATAAATCGTCCACATAGACAGTAACTTGCTCTAACAAATCAGGGCCTAGGACAGTATCAAGCGCATTAATAAAGACTCCGGCACTGACATTCAGTCCGAATGGCAATACTCTGAATTGATAGCTTCTTCCTCTATAAATAAATGCTGTATGTTTCCTAGATCTTGGCGTTAAGACCACCTGCCAGTATGACGCGCGGAGGTCGAGGCTTGATAGATACTTTATCCCATGGAACTTCTGTAATAGTTCTTCTAGATTCTCAGGCCGCGTCCTGACAGACATAATAATTTGATTAATCCGGCGAGCGTCGAGAACCAACCTTACGCTTCCATCGGATTTCATTACCGGTAAAAGTGGGTTACTGTATGGTGATAACGAGGTCTCAATAATTCCCCATTCCAGCATTCGTCTAATTTCTTTTGTTACTGCTTCCCTTTTCGCGCTGGGCATTGAGTACGTTTGATGACAGTAAATTTCATGGGGAAACACTTGCATGTCGTACACGTAACCTTTCATTAGTCCAGGTTTTTTCAAAAATACTTTACGATAATTAGTAAGTGTGTCTAACAATTGCTTTTGTTGCAGACTGTCAAGACCAGAGGATTGTTGTACTTTTTCTACTATTTCAGAGAGGTGGATATTCTCCTCGTCGTTCACATCTTCCATGACCGGGAATGTACTGCAATTGAAACTATCTTGAAGCCGCCATAAATGTGCGCCAACCGGTTCTATCTTTAAAATTTGACAATATTTGCCATGCAATTCTTTGGTCTTTACCAAGTCTAACCTGACTCTCGTGTCACCGAAACACATACTGCATTCACCCTTTGCGAGATCGATTATAGTTTCCGTCTCTCGCAAAATATCTAATCCGAGGAGACAGTTCACGGCTAAATTCTTTAGAATAAGGAAGGTGCACTCTTTGGCTCCCATTCCAAAATTAATACAAATCCGTGTCTGTTCCCGAACTAGTTGGGCTTTCTGACTAATGGCTCCTGTAACTCGACAATTAGTGACTGGAAAAACCGGGATCTTTCTAATCTTCTTTAAGTGAAGAAAGAACGGTTATTCAGCACAGAAACAGATGCTCCAGTATCTAAAATCACCGTAGTTTGAATACCATAAATATCACAAACTATAGCTGCTTCTAAAGGTGGCAGGGGTAAAATACAGGGAGCGAAAGGCTATTTACAATTTGTACAGAAACCAGATGGCAGTTATAAGAGTCGAGGGACATGAAAGGGAAGCAGTGGTTGGGAAGGGAGTAAGACAGGGTTGTAGTCTCCTCGATGTTATTCAATCTGTATATTGAGCAAGCAGTAAAGGAAACAAAAGAAAAATTTGGAGTAGGTATTAAAATCCATGGAGAAGAAATAAAAACTTTGAGGTTCGCCGATGACATTGTAATTCTGTCAGAGACAGCAAAGGACTTGGAAGAGCAGTTGAACGGAATGGATGGTGTCTTGAAGGGAGGATATAAGATGAACATCAACAAAAGCAAAACGAGGATAATGGAATGTAGTCGAATTAAGTAGGGTGATGCTGATGGTATTAGATTAGGAAATGAGACACTTAAAGTAGTAAAGGAGTTTTGCTATTTGGGGAGCAAAATAACTGATGATGGTCGAAGTAGAGAGGATATAAAATGTAGACTGCCAATGGCAAGGAAAGCGTTTCTGAAGAAGAGAAATTTGTTAACATCGAGTATAGATTTAAGTGTCAGGAAGTCATTTCTGAAAGTATTTGTATGGAGTGTAGCCATGTATGGAAGTGAAACATGGACGGTAAATAGTTTGGACAAGAAGAGAATAGAAGCTTTTGAAATGTGGTGCTACAGAAGAATGCTGAAGATTAGATGGGTAGATCACATAACTAATGAGGAAGTACTGAATAGGATCGGGGAGAAGAGAAGTTTGTGGCACAACTTGACCAGAAGAAGGGATCGGTTGGTAGGACATGTTCTGAGGCATCAAGGGATCACCAATTTAGTATTGGAAGGCAGCGTGGAGGGTAAAAATCGTAGGGGGAGACCAAGAGATGAATACACTAAGCAGATTCAGAAGGATGTAGGTTGCAGTAGGTACTGGGAGATGAAGAAGCTTGCACAGGATAGAGTAGCATGGAGAGCTGCATCAAACCAGTCTCAGGACTGAAGACAACAACAAACAGCTGCTTGTACAACTTCCCGTTCAAACAAATTACACTTGTTCCGAAAATCTTGACATAATTCCTCTCGTATATCGACTTCGTCATTATATCTTAACATCTGCATAGTTGAACTACGTTGCTGAGCAACATCAACAGAATTATTCCAACACACTGCATCTTTTGCGTCGTTCGACCCAATCGCTGCTGATTCTATGCGACACACATTCTCATTGTTACTACAGCTGGTTGCCTGCGCGCTTGGTTGCTCGTTATTACTAACATCATTCATGCAAGTGCCCCCTAGACACCATGCGACTGACACACGGGAGCAGAATGTCGTCGCATCTAGTTTGACTGATTGGTACTGGTTGATGGTTGCGGTTCACTTACCTCAATGATCTTGATATTTTGATTCGGTGGTTGCCATGGCATGGCATTCATATGCTGCTGCATGTTATTTGACATATTTGTATTGTACGGGGGTTGTACATGATTGTTGTTGTGATATTGCGGTGGCCTAGGCTGCTGCCATTGCTGTTGTGCATAATTCTGTGTTGACCAATTATGTGGTGGTTGCATGTTTTGCTGATTATTTGAAAAATTACCGTTATTGTAATTGGCGTTAGCTCTAAAATCTCGCTTCCGTTTCTTTGAAAAGTTTCCGTTATTGTTTTGTCCACTATTGTTCTGTGGATGATAATTGTGATTCTGTGCATTACCGTACTGTCCATCTGTGTTCATATTGTGGTTCTGCCATCCTGAATAATTCGGACTATTCGAATGATTTTGATTCCCATAGTAGGTGTTTCTATTACTATTGTTCTTGTGGTTTCGCCCGTTGCCATTACCATTACCATTATTCGACGAATTATTCCCATAATGGTGTCTGTCCTCTTCGATAACCAAATCTAAAGAGTCCAGTACAGATAGAAAATGTTCCACGTTGTCTTCAGGAATATGAAACAATTTCTCCTTTAGATCACGCGGTAACTTCTCCTTTAATGTCTTTAAAACATCACACTCAGGAACTGGTGTGGATAAATATTTCACTTTGTCCAGATACTTTTCGAAATATTTCCACAAAGTACCGCCTTTTCTATTAAATGGCTCAGGATTATAAACTTCTTTTCTTAATCGTTCTTGTACCCCACGCGACCAATACTTGTTTAGAAAAGCTTGTTCAAATTCATCGAAGGAGCTGCATTGTTCAGCTTTCTGTGTCGCGAACAACGCTGAATCACCTTGAATATGGGTAATGGTAAGGACAATTTTCTCCCTTTCGTTCCAACTTTTTGGCATTATTCCGCGGATCCCTTTGATAAGCACAATTGGATGGGGTTCGTTCTTATCATTGGTAAACTTCTGAAACTGTGAATTCTTCACCTGAGTGAATTCTTCATCCTGAGTCACCATTGACTGTGTATGGTCTTGATAAACGGATGTTACTCCACGTGTTGGATTGAAATTATTGCCCGTCTGCCCCCTACTTTCAGTTAAAGGCGTTTCATAATGATCAGGGTGTGTTTCTGTGATACTAACACACTCCGGTGAACTGTTATGAGATGTTTGCATACGTGTTTCATTAAGCACTTTCTGCACGTTTTGCAATTCAGTCTGGAGTTCATGAATCTTTGTGTTGTTGTCATGTATCAGTTGTGTTCCTGCTCGTTGTAACATCACAGGTAGTTCCTTCTGTATAACAGTACTAATTTGTTTGTCTTTGTCATTTAGCCATGTATTGAATGTAGTCACAACGCGTTCTTGTTCTTTGCATTTTTGTTCTATTACGTTTTGATTATCAACCGTAAGGTTTTCTATACGTGTACCTATGTTGCGTATTTCTGCTTCCAAAGAAGTCTGTGTTTGTTGTAATTTGTCCACATCCTGGGTTACTTGCTTTACATTCTGTGGTAAGCCATGGTATGTTTGCTGCATACTTGAAATGTTGTTCTGTATAGCACACAACTGGGCATCTATTTGCTGTCGCAGCTGGCGATCGTGTTCTTTTAACCGGTTTTCAAGCTTTTGATCTATCTCTTTTGAGATCTGTGCAAAGCTTAACTGCGTACGCTCGTCTAATTGACTGATGCGTTCATCCAAGGTCCTAATCCGTTCATCTACTCTGCTAATACGTTTATCTAAATTATTATTAATCTCAGTAGCAAGCTGTTTAGCAGTTTCTTGTTCACACTGTATCTGTGATTGTTCCTGTATTTTAAACATTTGTTCCATTTTCATCATTAAGAGAGAAAATGGATCCATTACTGTTTGTGTTGGCTCTACCGGTGGTAAATCGACTGTAACTGGTGTTTCTTGTGGTTCTGCTTCAGTATTCACTTGAACTGCCGTCTGTATTCTGCCTGAGTGTTCTACAGCAGATGGATCACTGACTTTAATATTAGTGTCCTGTTCTATATCCTCTGTCTGATCTGAAAAAAAATATTATCAATTTCTACATCACTAGTTATTCCTTCCTCCTCTGAATGTTCTACAGTTACTTCCTGCTGTGTAGCTTTTCTTACACGTCGCACTGTTTTCACCATGTTTGCAAATGTTTGGGTGCAAGTCTAATCGGGAAAACGTCACACGCAACACATCAATTATTCCGTCACACAAAACACAAAATAATTACTACACTTCACCAGATTGGAATCAGTACTATAAATGCTCACTTTCGTTTGATTAAAATTCAGTTCCAATCTCGTTCAGTTAACCTCTACTGAAAACACTTGATGCTGTATTTTACTGATACTTCTCACAGTTATTTAAATATAATTGACTCTTATAGCTTCCTAAGAAGACACACTTTATCGTGGTTAGGGTCGTCGTAGATTTCCGCTCATTACAGCATGAAACAAATAGAGAAAACACACATTAGCACACACATACAAGCTAGTCCTGTCACGGTCGCCACTGAATTGCCCTCTGTGTTTATTGATAGGATAGCCACTTAATTGCTATTTATTTATTTAATGGGATAATAATAATTATTAAAAGGTGGAAATTTTATTTAATCACTGTTTTTACTCTTTCGATTGTTGCGAGTCAGCGACAGTGCAATGCTGCTCGCTTTGGAGAATACACCTTTTATAAGAATTATTTGGTCCAGGAAACACTTTTGCGATCACGGTTGCGATTTAGACGGTATTCGCGTAATTGTACTGATTAAAAGTTATCGTTTCCGAAAGATGCAGGTTCGATTAAAGCTGTGTGCATTTTTGCGCGTATAATGAAAATATTCATAACACGTCACGTAACAAAAAGAAACATGCGAATCACAACCGTGATCAAACGAAGAAAATATATAACATAAATGTTCTTCGCTGTTATTCAGAACAGGCTCAGATTAGACCTTGCAATTTTTAGTTATAGGAAATCACAAGACGTTGCACTTTAGAGATATTTGTTTTGAATAACTTGTATTTACCTTCTCTGTGTCTCCTTTTTACAGCCTTTATACCTTCACATCGATTAAGGAACTTTTTCTTCTCTACCGACCAGTACGTGAACAAAATTCAGACTCAACAGA
Source organism: Schistocerca cancellata (assembly GCF_023864275.1). NCBI lineage: Eukaryota > Metazoa > Arthropoda > Insecta > Orthoptera > Acrididae > Schistocerca > Schistocerca cancellata. The sequence goes on from NC_064626.1 coordinate 570,161,592, forward strand.
ATGTCTCACATCGAATTATTACATGCGTAACCCTTAACAATCATATATAGTTTCGTAGTACAAACAATGCTAATTTATTCCGTACACTAGAAAGTCTTTGATACACTGAGCACAAAAATGAAAATAATAAAATTATAATTACATTTTTAATATCATGAATACTTCTTTAAATCATGAAAATAAGGTTTGACATCGTCGTAATATTAATTTTCATCGTTGTAGCACTACAGACTGTTAACAACATTGGGTACATTTTCTAATGTAGAACATAGTGCACTATTTTGTCTCCCATGAAATGGTGCTTGCTGTGGTGAAACATTTCTGAAAAACTTGTAAAAAAGACTGGTTATGACAGTTTGTTCTATGAACCGCCAATAGCATCAGATTGAAACACTGCAACCCTTTACGTATTTACATGTGGCGAAATAATTATAATACTTGACAAGGAGCATATTATAATTTAGACATGGAAATATTTTATTTGAGGATCCATTGTGCCTTACATCACGTTTAGGCCCACCCATATGTGTTTAGGAATTGAAATAGCCCTGGGGAACTTATTTTGAGAGTTCACAGTCATTTTTAGGAACCAATTTGAAGGATATGTGAATGTGTGGAAAAAAACAATGTGAGACTTGACGAAAACGTAACATTTATTTTGTTGCTGAAGTATTTTTACAGACATTTTAAAGACGTGAAGTACATTTTGACACTTGAAAAGCATGGTAGGTAAATTTACATGTGGAACAGAATTACTTTCAGGTTCCGTTGTGTTATAGCTTATGGCACACACTTTGTGTATGTGCGTGGACCCGCGTATGCGTGAATACGTGTCTGTTTTGTTTGCAAGTAACACCATCAATGGAATTTTTTGGATAAATACTTTAGTGCATGCTGCTAAAAAATTAATCATTCTGATACTTTTGAGAACGACCATGGCTGTATGGCCACGGGTGCTCTGGGGCTACATTGTAACTGGCTGTTTCATTTCAATGATCAGTAAAATACCATGCTTCGATTGGCTGTTTCGTTTTAATACCGCTCTGTTATTACGTGGAGACGACATTCTCTGATTAGTAACTTTTGACTAGGAGCGATGGGTATGCCTGTGATCTTTTAATTTTGTGAGTATATTTTAGGCATTCCTTTAGTAATTTTAATATCTGTAAAAAGTGGTGACATCATAACGACCGGGAGAGCGGTGTGCTGACCCCACGCCCCTCCTATCCGCATCCTCCACATGAGGATGACACGGCGGTCGGATGGTGCCGGTAGGCCACTCGTCCCCTGAAGACAGAGTGCTTTAAAAAGTGGTGACACTGTACTTTGCTTTTACCATGCAGGTTCACCTGACGATACGGCTTAAAGCCGCGAAACCGCCGTGGTTTAACAAACATCAGTTTTACTAGCTGTGAGCGGAATTCTTCCTAACATCATGCCTTTCAACAGCTGCGGCTGCCCAGAATATAAAATAGTTTATGAAACAACAGTTACATAAGCTGGTCATGGCAATCATTAAAGAACATACATTAACTTACAGTAAGTGATTTTTTCCCATAGAAGTTAACTGAAAAATGTACCAAGGGAGCAATGAAAGCCATTGAAGGAAAATTTAAAATTAATCAATTTCTCGGGGCAAGCGCTATTAACATAAAGGAAAATTGCTATTCTGGGCATCTATACAAACTTCTGTCATTCCCAACCAAATTTAGTAAGGAGGAGTCAGGACCAGCTAAAAAAAGTGTGGAATTGCTAAATCACTTACGCACACACAACTGACCTAATGTCTCAGACAGCTATATAATGTACAATTTAATACATTAAATCCATCAGGGTGGCCTTGTAGTCCCAGATTAATAATTCAATATTTAATTAATAACAAAAAACAATTAATTAAAAAGCAAGTACAGGATCATAAGAAATTATATGAGCTGAACGGCTAAGACAAATTAGGTAATTAAGTGATGGTAAATGAAAGGAGAGACTACAGTGATAATGTACTCTCGGACAATGAGTTGATTAAAGAGCCCCTCAAAAATTTAGTTACACGGGTATTACATAGTTCTCGCTTAATAAGTTACAGGTCACAAATCCACTACATAAGAAATATGCACTTACAATGACACAACAATTGGTCGTAGTTTCAATGGCGTAGATACAACAATTTCATTATTCCATTCGAGCTCACACTCCTCACAGGCATTGGTCCAATCACAGGCCACCAGAACATGCAGGACACACGGAAGCCTGTTCTGGAACAAACTAAGATCTCAAATGAGAACCTATTTAGCACTGCCGTAACACAAGGTCATAAGAAGCACAATAAAAATTTTACAATCTGAGTACTAGAATTACATAAATAACGAACTATCACATAGCGAAGATTTAGAAATACACCACGGTGTGAGTGAGCTTTGAGATAAAGGCAGGACCCCTTACTCGAGCCGAAGTTACTTAAAGGGGTTGCTTAGAATGGTAAATTCTATTGCACGTGTGTGGTTAGCAAGTCTAAGATACGTACCTACAGGAAATGACTAAGTTCAAACAGTTGGCCGTTAGAAGACAGCTGATAGCGAACCAAAACAAATTTCAAGTGCACTTAGCGCATTTCAACCCATCCACACAACCCCAATATACGGCTCGCATAAAATGAAATATTGTCTTTAATCGAAATCACTTGAAAATTTACCACCCCATTTTGAAAGAGCAGTATTTACGACTGCCAAATTTTAATCTGAATATGTCGGTCCCTTAAAATAACAGACAGTTTACCTCTGGATACTTAAACAAATAGTCCAATAATTATTGCAAGACGAGCCTGAAAAAGGCACAATTTTTTTTAACAATATTGTCGTTCAACCAAGAGCTCTAACGCCCGGATATTAATAATAGTACACACAGTCTACGAAATTATTAAGCAAATAATGAAGCGTACTTGAGGTTTTGTGCAATAACCATGAAAGCTGGAGCCGCCTTCACAAAGCTTCTAATTTTAGTTTACCTCTTAATAGATGCCCTGTACTGGTAGATTCCACTGAACAGAACAGTCATTAAAGTGCATGCTACCCGGGCGGAAAAAGTTTAAATGAAACCACTCATCAACAATTCCTTCTTTTTTTTCCACGCATAGCCACGGCTGTCGCAGAACTCGCAAAACAAATCACGTTCGTCATTCTCAGAATAGAATCACTAGACTAGGTTAAGGAACGGGCCAGTTTAAAACAGTTAAATTCGACTGACTTGCAGTAACGTGACGTCAGACTAATTTTCGATAAACAGAAGCCACCTAGCACCTTACACTGACGGAAAAACGGGCAAGTAGTACACAATACCAAGAGTTACTCTTTCAGTTTTGCTCACAAAAACGAATTTGCTCACAGCTTCCTTTTTCAACATGCAGCAACTTAGACCAGTCAAGGTGCACTTAACTCGCGAAGCTGTTCCGGCCGCCAGCTGTAGTAATTGCACAACCAGCACCTGGCCCCGTGCAAGACACATCGACGGCCCATTTCCGTGCTCTCATTGGTAGCTCACGCACGTCGCGCAAATTCCACTCCCTGAACCACCGCTCCAAAACTGCCCCACTGTCCAACTGACCATCGCGCTTTTGCATCCGGCATTTCGAAGCCAAAGATTCCCACTAAACCCGGCGTCAAAGATCCTCGCGGTGGGCCGCGATGATCGATAGCGACCGCGTATCGAAGGGCCGTGGCCCGACCGTGGCGCCAGAGTGCTATCCGTTTGAAGGCAGGGCAAGTCGATAGTTATTAATAAAGGACATTGTGGCAGAAGTAGTATTTCTTCTACTGTTTCTTTCACGGACAACTCACAAACAGATCAGCTTATTAATCTGGTTGTGTTTTATGTTGTATTTCATTTTTAGGTTTCTGATAGGTGGCGTATGCTTTACTTGTTGTGTGTGTTATAATTCCTCTTTCTCTTGAATTGAATGTTAAAGATTGACTGTATTTTGTTACTAGAAAGAAGAGAAAGCTGAATTGCCATAATGGCGGGAACCGAGACGGAAGTCGGCGTTATCAGTGATTGTTGGCCTACATACATGCATACATACATTAATCCTTGTTTCATAGACCATGAATACATTTCGTAATGATGTGTAACGTGTCACTTTAACATAAGGTTTCTTTACGCAAAATAATTAATTTTTTTCTTACAGTTACTTCTTGATATCTAAGAATTCATCTATTGAGTAGAAGGAGTTGTCATTCAGAAATTCTTTTAATTTGCTTTTAATTCTTCTCCTAATAGGGTGGTGCATGACTGTGAGAAGAAATATCAGTAATTCAATGCCAGTATTTGCTTCGCATTGAAATGATTTTTCAAGAGGTATCGGACTTCGCAACATGACTTTAGAACAAATGCAGTTTTTTTTTAAAAAAAATTGATCATGGGTTGTGCATTCGAGACTGCAGCAATGGCGACCGATTAGTAACATCACCGTATCAGTAACGTCCAATCTCACACGGCGCTCACTGTTAAAGGAGGCCACAAAAACATTTGCAAAAGCAAAGTTAGGACACGGAATAATCATAATATTGATTAGAAAACTGTAGGTTTCAAGTAAATATTATTAGTCCAGGCACTATTTAAAAAAACGAGACCATCTCACGCTAGCATTTCAGAAAGAGCAAATGATACAGGAAGACTTAGCAATTGTTCTGTATATAAAATCAGAACGAAATTACTATCGTAGAATCTACACATTTTACAAATATTTTTAACTTTATTTGAGAGTTTGTTAAGCTTATATGTTTCTTATGTATTGTTCTACTATATACTGTCAAGTTCTTCTGTTTAAATCATCGTATGACGCATGGTTATTGCTTTCATCATGTATAGAGAAACAATAGTTTCCGTTCTGTATGTATGTCTCCAACCGTGTGTAATGCGATACAGGATAAACGAAGTCAGTAGTACTTGCTTGCTTGCTTTACGCTATTGAGTACAGTTTTCGGCCATCGGTTGTTCTGCATTCCAGCAACATGCCCTGCCCGCTGGAGTTGTCGTGTCTTCATTATAGCTACGATGTTAGGCTCTTTGTAAATATCATACAACTCTGTACTGTGACGAATCCTCCATTTTTCACTCTCATTATCGTAAACTGGTCCAAAAATCTTCCGAACGTCTTTCCTTTCAAATATGATCAGTCTGTTCAGGTCTTGCTCGGTTGTACTCCAGGTAGCACATCCATATAGTACTACTGGCTGTAGGAGTGTTTTGTAGATGTTTATTTTGAGATGTCTTGACAAACTTTTGGTTTTGAGGAGGACATTAAGGTCGTGGTAGCAGCGATCACCTGCCTGGAGTCTTGCCTGTATTTCCATTTTACTGGACGGTTCAACTCTGAATACTGCGCCTAGATATTTGATCTCCCTGACTTGACGTCTTAGATGTCTGTCTTAGGGTGGGAGTGGTTCTTGAGTTCTGTTATGTCTACGGTTTGGAACCATGTACTCCGTTTTGTCACGATTGATTTGAAGTCCAATTTTCCTCGCTGTTGTTTCCAAAATGTCAGCCATCTCCTCTAATTCTTCGACTCAGATAGTAGCACTATATCATCGGCATATCCGAGGCACTTTATGTTCACATCCCCGGTCTGGACCCCTGTGAGTTCATTATATGACATCTCACGCATTAGATGACATCTCACGCATTACCTTTTCTAATGCTAGATTCAAAAGAACAGGTGATAGTCCATCGCCCTGCCGTAGCCCAATTTTTACTTTGAATGTTTCAGTCACCTTATTTCCAATTTTTACCATTGCTGTAGTATCTATCAGGCAGGCCTGCGTGAAGCTTACTAGTTTCTTGGCAAAACCGAACTCTTCCAGTAGTACTGTCACGTAATTATAAATATTCTCGGGGAATCGGTAAAAGATTTCCTCAGAACTTGGCAGTGGACGGAGGAAAATCCGAGGGAAAACGAAGTCAATAGTACTGTCACGCAGTTAAAAAATACTCTCAGTTGGAGCAGTAAATCATTCGTCGAATAATTTGCAGGCTTCTCAGCGCCAGTATAGATCCTTTCCTGGTAATGGTGAGGTCGCTTCCTTGTTGATGGTGGAGTCGTCGAGGTCCTTATCACTGTGGGCTCTGTACGTACACCGGTCGCCAACACAGCTTTGCGTGTTGAAACACAGATACTCTATGTGATCAAAAGGATCCAGACACCCCCCCCCCCCCAAAAAAGTACGTTTTTCATATTAGGTGCGTTGTGCTCCCACCTACTGCCAGGTACTCCATATCAGCGACCTCAGTAGTTATTAGACACCGTGAGAGAGCAGAATGGGGCGCTCCGCGGACCTCACGGACTTCGAACGTAGTCAGGTGATTGGGTGTCACTTGCGTCATACAATAAATAAAGAATACAGTAAAGAATCTGTACCGATATGATGACCAGAGGGCAATAAATAAGATATATGTTGCTGCAGTTAAAAAATTTACGATGATGTTTGGTTTGTGGGGCGCTCAACTGTGTGGTCATCAGTGCCCGTACAATGTCCCAGTCCTTACACAGTCCAGTTTTAGCCACGTTCATAAATGATGATGATGACGAAATGATGTGGACAACACAAACACCCAGTCCCTGGGCAGAGAAAATCGCCAACCCGGCCAGGAATCGAACCCGGGACCCCCTGATCCAGAGGCACCAACGCTAGCCACTAGATCACGAGCTACAGACAAAAAAAATTTTCTAGGAACCAGGGACAAGAATTAAAACAGAAAAGGAAACCTCCCAAGTAATACGACCAACCAAATGCCGTAGACAAGAGTGCCACATAGCACACACTCTGTAAAAATATTATCTGAACAAAGCTCCAAAAGAATGGATGAAAAATTATGAAGGAATAGACCTAGACCCAGATGGGAAGTAGATACTGAGTATACTATTCGCCGATTATCAAATTATATTGGCTGCAGATGATGATACGGAGACGTGACGAAGAGAATCATAAAATCATCCAGGAAGGCTGGACTAACAACAAATTTTTCTAAAATTAAATATTTCTCTGTAGGAGAAACATGACATTAACACAGATGGATGTAGTATTGATACATGTCAAATGTATAAATATCTGAGAATAATAATCTAAGATCGGCGTAATAGTAAATAAGAAATAAGTCGGAGGGCAACACATCGTAAACAAGCAATCAATAAGCCTAATTCCATCCTCCAATCAGGTAAAATTACGAAAAAGAAAAAAATGTTTATATGAATCAATAATATAAAGCACTTGGATAGATGGAGCGGAATCCTGGGAAATAACAAAACAAGACAGAAGAAGATTTGAGGTCGCGTGAACGGGATCGTGAGACGAAGGTTGTACGAGTAAAATATCAAGAGGAGCGAAACAAAGAAATTAGGAAGGGGATGAAAACTTTCCACGTGCGTCACCAAAGGGGTGGAAAAACGGCACTTAAAGTGGTAAGGGCGTGTGATGAGATTAGGGGACGAAAAAAGTACTGTGTTGGCAACCTCCATACAAGAGAAAAAGAAGAGGATCCAGTGATGAACGGAGAAAAGAACTGGAGGAGGACATGCAACGAAGAAAACTGAAGCAAGATCTACGTACAGTGATCGGGAGGATTGGATACAAGGTTGCGAGAAACAGCCTAAAGAGCTGTACACAACTCCCAAAATAAAATAAAACAGATATCTTGTCTAATTAATTTTGCAATTGATTTTGCTCTTACGATGATTTTACTTCATGGTAAACGACAGCATCATATGCAAACAACCGAAGAGGACTGCTGAGTCTGTTTCCAATGTTGTTTACGTAATGAACAGCAGAGGACCTACACTATGTGATCAAAGTATCCGGGCACCTGGCTGAAAATGACTTAAAAGTTCTTGGCGCCCTCCATCGGTAATGCTAGAATTCAATATGGTGTTGGCCTACCCTTAGCCTTGACGACAGCTTCATTCTCGCAGGCATACGTTCTATCAGCTGCTGGAAGGTTTCTTGGGGAATGGCAGTCCATTCTTCACGGACTGCTGCACTGAGGAGAAGTATCGACGTCGGTCGGTTAGGCCTGGAGCGAAGTCGGCGTTCCAAAACATCCCAAACGTGTTCTATAGGATTCAGGTCAGGACTCTGAGCAGGCCAGCCCATTACAGCGATGTTATTGTGGTATAAACGCTCCACCACAGGCCGTGCATTATGAACAGGTGCTCCATTGTGCTGGAAGGTGCAATCACCATCCCCGAATTGCTCTTCAACAGTGGGAAGCAAGAAAGTGCTTAAAACATCAATGTAGGCTTGTGCTGTGACAGCGCCACGCAAACCAACGAGACGTGCAAGCCCCCTCCTTGAAAAACACTACCACACCCTAACACCACCGCCTCCGAATTTTACTGTTGGCACTACACGCACTGGCTGAAGACGTTCGCCGGGCATTCACCATACCTACACCCTGCCATCGGATCGTCACATTGTGTACCGTGATTCGTCACTCCACACAAAGTTTTTTCACCCTTCAATCGTCCAATGTTTACGCTCCTTACACCCCAAGCGGGGCGTCGTTTGGCATTAACCGGCGTGAGGTGTGGCTTATGAGCAGCCGCTCGACCATGAAACCCAAGTTTTCTCACCTCACGCCTAACCGTCATGATACTGGCAGTGGATCGTGATGCAGTTTGTAATTCCTTTGTGATGGTCTGGATAGATGTTGCCTATTACATATTACGATCCTCTTCAACTGTTGGCGGTCTGTGTCAGTCAACAGAGGAGGTCGGCCTGTATGCGTATGTGCTGTACGTGTCCCTTCACGTTTCCACTTCACTATCACATCGGAAACAGAGGACCTAGGGATGTTTAGGAGTGTGTAAATATCGTGTACAGACGTATGACACAAGTGACACCCTGAGAGGCACCCACATGCCTTGCTCATACTGTGGCATCAAGCAGTCAGGCCTGCAAGATGAGTGGTCTGCCAAGCGAGTGGATTCATTCTTATTTATCGAGTAACATGAACTCTCGTACTCACAATTAAGTTACAAATTATCCTCCTGTATGAATAATACGCAACGGAAACGCACATCTGACTATCAGTGATTTACAGAACTCAGACTGTTCACTACGCACTGGCAATACCACATTTTCTTTATGTCTTTTGTTTAACGGCTTTTATCAACACGTGGCCACCGCACTGAATATGAATGGCGCACACATTATAAATTCGGGACATCATAACAACATACAATTCGAAGGAAAAGTCCACCAATCTTTTTCTTTTCACTATCTTATTTATTCCGACAAATTCTATAACCTAAACACACAAATTCTATAACCTACAACAATAACACATGAGAAATTCCGCCCAGTGGGCATGGCTTTACATTGGTGAATCTCTATATTATGGTCTCGTAATTATTTAACGCTACAGTGCACTTTCTGGATAGGATGGTGGATCTTTTATTATTTATCACACTTCGACTCTCACAATCATCATCACGAAACTTTCCTCCAGACCGAGCGGTACAGAAGGAACAAGCATAACCCACTAATCTTTTGAAACTACCTCGCTACTCTCCCATGCAAACCACACATACCCAAATTACATGACATACACCACACTACAATATGAAATAATACACAGGTGATAGTCACAACATTATCACTTTCAGCTTTCCCACTTCAATTAATATTTATCCCATTTTCACACGACACTGCCCCACTTCGTAATTCTACTTTCCTACTATGAACTCTGGAGATATATGCACGTCTTCCTGTGCAATGCAAGCCAAGTGGCGTTGCTGGATAGACGGCCGACTCACCTTGTTTCTCTCTCAGAGTTTGAATCTAGGGTCACACGGAATCATATCACGCAAAGTAATATTAAGAACGTATTCATCACACACGCGAGTCCTCAACTTATACCATGGACGAGTACTTCTCTTTATCCTTTGTCTCATACACAGTTTGAGACTCACACAGTACTCACCACGTGGAAGTACTCGTCTCTAATTTCAAGTCCTGCACACGCCATTTCATAAATATTTCAACTTATGGTATACACGCTATTTCTTAAATATTTCAACTTATTGTACACACGCTAGTAATTCAGCTTAACTTAAGTATTTCAACTTATTGCTACACGTGGTTTCATTGTGACCGTTGGTCACTTCCGAAGATTACTACAATCCCATTAATATTACCTGCTTGACATTTAATTCTCCCCACAAAAGTTCCTGAAATAGAGAAATTATTATTTCAAACTACTCTTAAATATTCCACATGCATACCATGTTTCCACTCTTTCGTCAATACGGAGCACAACTAAAACAGGTCATCATAGCACAAGATCCAGCGGCAGAGTGCTGAAACATGGCCGTTCTCGAGGTCCTCTTGCACCTCTGCTGAAGTGGGGGAGCACCTTGCTACCGTATTGGTCAGCCACATTTCAGGCGCTCAAAGCTCAGGTAAGTTTCATCTCTTTGGTCCCACCAAAGGATCGTCTCAAAGATGATCATATATTCACATTCACTATCTGCGGTTAGCAGACGACCATACATTCATTCATTTCACAGATCTCATCAAACTGGATGTAGGGATTTACTTTGTGGGAGTGCACATGTGATCAATTAAATAAATAAATTGTCATTCTTTCCCACACTGGTATCCGGCTTCGCTGTATTAATTGAAATTGAGTTATTTTACAAAAAAATGTGTTGTTCTGACAAAAATAATGAAGTATGTTGTACCTATTTTCAATGTCGGGCGGTACTGTACCCTTTCAACCCAATCACCTGAGCAAGTTCGAAGTCTGTGAGTTCCGCGGAGCGCCCCATTCTGCTCTCTCACGATGTCTTAATGATTACTGAGGTCGCTGATATGGAGTACCTGTCAGTAGGTGGCAGCACAATGCACCTAACGTGAAAAAGGTATGTTTTTGGGGGTGTCTGGATACTTTTGATCAAGTAGTGTATAAAACGTCATTGCAGAACCATAGATATCTGTTTCACTCGATGACTCCCCATCAGTTACTACGAACTGTGACCTGTATGACAGCAAATCACTAATCCAGTCGTACAGCTGAGACGATAGTCCATAGCTGCGCGATCGGATTAGAAGCTTCTTATGAGAAAGGGTGTCAAAAGCGTGTAGCCAGTTGTGTTTGACGGCAACAATATTTTCTGAATCCATGATGGTTAATGTGTCAGGAGAGGTATTTCGAACACAGTACACGTTCCAAAATCCTTCTGCAAATCGATCTCGGTGCCACATGGTTGTGAGACCCTCGCTCTGGCTTCACTTATATGTGAGCAGGGCAGTATCGCCAACTGACAGCACGCATTCCCTATACATTTTGACCCAGAGACACACTAGCGAAGCATGGAGTAGTCTACTCTGCTTCCCCACAAATCACGTCACCTGCTCGAGCCAGCTACTTGCTCGGCAAAGAATGCATTTGATTAATTCTCCCGTCAGTTATATCGTTCAGTTAACAGGGCGTGAGCAACCAGAAGAGATCTGAGTACCACAGAAGAGAGGTTCAGCATGGACGTGTATTGCACAATCTCGAGGGGACAACAGCTATTGTTGGGCAACTGTCCCATCCGGTGGACAAAAAAGGGCGGTGCCTGGCTGCGGGATGTCTTCCTTCCTGGGCTGCGGGATGGCCTTCCTGTGCGTATGCGGGGCGGAAGGCGCTGCGGTCCAGACGAACAAACAATGGTTTCCGCTGCGGTCGTCATATCAGTTCACTTTACTTCATTGTTGACCTTAGAGACCTTCCAGGAACCGCGCCACTTGGATTATGGCTGTTTCGCAGCCGTACTCTTTCAACCTTCCTGATTCTCAATTAGATATCAAGTGTGAAGAATCAGAATATTAAATTAGCGGTTGTTAAGCATCGAAGTGTTCACCCCGCCTTCGTAGCCGAGGTCGCTGACGCACAGACTTGCGCTCCACTCGCTGGTAGCCGCTTCGAATCTGACGGTGGAAGAAATTTGCAGCGCGAGAATTTTGCCAGTGAGGGGGAAGTGAGGTGGTAGTGTAAGTTTCCTGATAAGTGAGCCCTGCGCCAATGTCTTGGATTGAGTTCCAGTACTCTCTGCAGTGTCCCAGAGAGTCGGGGCATGTAACACAGTTGATGGTGAACTGTCCTTTACACTGGGACATCAAATTCGGTAGATCCGTTGGTGCTGTTCGACAGTAGTCTATGTGCTGGTATTGTGTTTCACTCTCTCCCTTCTCTCATCACCATACATCACAAACAAGACATCACACCACACACACAACCGTTTCAGCCACTGCACTCAACAAATAGACTTAACACAACTCTCTTACTGTGACAGAAGTGGCCATTGTATGTGGAGGGTGAAAGCCCTTTCTCATTAGGCGGTGGAACATACCACTCATGGTCTCCCAGCCAACAACGTCAATATAACTCTCTCTTTCTTGAATCGTTCTGAGAAAAGTATCTCAAGTCACCTCTGTCCAACAAAGCAGACACCCTCACAAATAACTGAGAGTTGGAAGCTGGTCACAGCCTGACATACACTACATGATCCAAAGTATTCAGTCACCTATTAGTGAACATTAATATGGTTTGTGTCCACCCTTCGCCTCTATGACGGCTCGAACTCTGCTGGGGAGGTGTCTGAATATCTGTGGAAGAATAGCAGCCGAATCTTCTTAAAGAGCCGAAACCAGAGAAAGTAGGGATGCTGGACGATAGGGTCAGCAGAGAAGTCGGCGTTCTAACTCATCCCAAAGGTTTTCCTTTGGGTTCACTTGGGAACTCTGGGCACACCAGTCCGTTTCAGGAATGTTACTATCCTCAAACCATCGACCCAGAGACGCTGCTTTACGGCACGGTTCATTGTCATGCTGATGCAAACAGTCGTCGTTTCCGAAATGTTCCTCTAATGTACACAGTACAAAATGCTGTAAAATGTGCTCGTGTCCTTCCGCATCTAGCGTTTTCCTAAGCGCCATAAGGGGACCACGCCCTAACCATGTTAAATACCTCCAACCATAACACGATCTCCTCTGTACTTCACTGCTGGCACTACACCTCATGACAAGTAATGTTCTCCAGGCATTCGCCAATCCCAAACACTTCAATCGTATCGCCACAGGGTATACCGTGATCCATCACTCCGAATCACTCGCTTCCAGCCATTCACTGTTCAGTGGCGATGATCCTCACGGGCGTGTCTTAGCATTGACTGTAAATATGTGTGGCTTATGAGGAGCTGCTCGGGCACTATACCCCATTCTTCTTAACTGCCTACTCGTTCAAAGTGTTGGGTGGACTGCTGGTAGCGCATTGGGAGTCGCAAGCCTGTTTCTTCCTTTGATTTCAAGCCTTATATTGGCGGGTCAGTCTCTCGTGATACTTAGTAGTCAACTCCATATTACATAGGCGTGTCCAGAGGCTTTTCGTCAGACAGTGGAGGCATTAGGGAAACTTTCAACTACACTTGATCACTTGATATGTATACCGCTGGAGAGATGGATTAGACTCCTCAAGAAGTGGAGTGTTTATAGCAACAAGTATTAAAATCATTCTGGAGATGCATAAAATAAGCCCCACTGTGAACTCTACATCTCAGTCAAGTAGCTCCTCACTTTGGTCTCACAAGTGCTGAATGCAGCCCGTTTCATGACAGCGCTCGGCAGGCGTGAACGGTCATCCACCCAAGTGCTAGCCAAGCCCGACAGCGCTTAACTTCGGTGATCTGATGGGAACCGGCGTAACCATTGCTGTGAACATAAGCATTACTATTACCTGTATATGTTCCGTCTCCTCTGTAAGTCTGTCCTTATATGGGCCAGAACATTTGAATAGTATCCACATACACTGATGATTCGAAACACTTTGACCACGTCTCATCGAGAGACGTAATGCCGTCTGATGACGTTACAGGCATGTGGCGTGTTAAGGAAGCCTTATAAGAGCAGCAAAGACAAATGGGGAATAATTTTAGCGACGATATGGGTCGCAACTGGGCAAATCCACTGGCAGAAGCGACTTTGACAGAGGGCAGACTGTTGTGGCAGGCGCTTGGAAAAAGCATCCCGGAAGCGGCGAAGCTGGTCGCGTCCTGCTGTCAGCAGTGTCTGTAGGAAATTGTAAGAAAATGAAACTCTTACAACCGTCCTTATGATGTCATTTACTGTGCAGCTGACAGTTTCGGCGCTTCAGCGCACCATCTTCAGGCCTTACTTGATGCTGAAGGGGTTATCACGATTCATACACTCCTGGAAATGGAAAAAAGAACACATTGACACCGGTGTGTCAGACCCACCATACTTGTTCCGGACACTGCGAGAGGGCTGTACAAGCAATGATCACACGCACGGCACAGCGGACACACCAGGAACCGCGGTGTTGGCCGTCGAATGGCGCTAGCTGCGCAGCATTTGTGCACCGCCGCCGTCAGTGTCAGCCAGTTTGCCGTGGCATACGGAGCTCCATCGCAGTCTTTAACACTGGTAGCATGCCGCGACAGCGTGGACGTGAACCGTATGTGCAGTTGACGGACTTTGAGCGAGGGCGTATAGTGGGCATGCGGGAGGCTGGGTGGACGTACCGCCGAATTGCTCAACACGTGGGGCGTGAGGTCTCCACAGTACATCGATGTTGTCGCCAGTGGTCGGCGGAAGGTGCACGTGCCCGTCGACCTGGGACCGGACCGCAGCGACGCACGGATGCACGCCAAGACCGTAGGATCCTACGCAGTGCCGTAGGGGACCGCACCGCCACTTCCCAGCAAATTAGGGACACTGTTGCTCCTGGGGTATCGGCGATGACCATTCGCAACCGTCTCCATGAAGCTGGGCTACGGTCCCGCACACCGTCAGGCCGTCTTCCGCTCACGCCCCAACATCGTGCAGCCCGCCTCCAGTGGTGTCGCGACAGGCGTGAATGGAGGGACGAATGGAGACGTGTCGTCTTCAGCGATGAGAGTCGCTTCTGCCTTGGTGCCAATGATGGTCGTATGCGTGTTTGGCGCCGTGCAGGTGAGCGCCACAATCAGGACTGCATACGACCGAAGCACACAGGGCCAACACCCGGCATCATGGTGTGGGGAGCGATCTCCTACACTGGCCGTACACCACTGGTGATCATCGAGGGGACACTGAATAGTGCACGGTACATCCAAACCGTCATCGAACCCATCGTTCTACCATTCCTAGACCGGCAAGGGAACTTGCTGTTCCAACAGGACAATGCACGTCCGCATGTATCCCGTGCCACCCAACGTGCTCTAGAAGGTGTAAGTCAACTACCCTGGCCAGCAAGATCTCCGGATCTGTCCCCCATTGAGCATGTTTGGGACTGGATGAAGCGTCGTCTCACGCGGTCTGCACGTCCAGCACGAACGCTGGTCCAACTGAGGCGCCAGGTGGAAATGGCATGGCAAGCCGTTCCACAGGACTACATCCAGCATCTCTACGATCGTCTCCATGGGAGAATAGCAGCCTGCATTGCTGCGAAAGGTGGATATACACTGTACTAGTGCCGACATTGTGCATGCTCTGTTGCCTGTGTCTATGTGCCTGTGGTTCTGTCAGTGTGATCATGTAATGTATCTGACCCCAGGAATGTGTGAATAAAGTTTCCCCTTCCTGGGACAATGAATTCACGGTGTTCTTATTTCAATTTCCAGGAGTGTATATACGATGCATCAGTGGCCAACAACTGGTTTACGCAGACTATCTACAACTGTGATGTCGTCTCTCCAACCATCAACAGTTGTCAACTGAGTTGACATCGATGGTTGGAGAGACGACATCACAGTTATAGGTAGTCTGCGTAAACCAGTTTCTGGCCATGATGCATCGTATATATGGATCGTGATAACCCCTTTAGCAACAACTAAGGCTTGAAGATGGTGCACTGAAGCGCCGAAACTGGTAGCTGCACAATAAATGACATCATAAGAACGGCTGTAGGTGTATCATTTTCTTGGAATAGTGAACGGCCGTAGTCCCTCAGACCTCCAGGCACAAGGATTGACATACAAAAGCTCTATAGGAAATAGTTGAGGGACGATGAGGCTACGAGTAGGCGACAATGTGTTGGACGTCCACGCCTCATCACAGAACGTAGAAGTCGGAGACTTGTACAATCTGTAAAGTAGGATGGACGGCCATCTGTGGGAGATATGGTGACTGAGTACAATTCTGGTGCACACACAAGTGTTTCGGAGGAAGTTCAGTGCACATTGTTGGACACTAGGTTCCGTAGCAGGCGATCCCTACGTGTCCCCATGTTGACACAACGATATTGTTAACTCCCACAGCAGGGGCACTGGATCATTGAAATTGGTCAGTGGATAAACGGAAAAGTTTCACCTGGTGGGACCAGTCACGTTTCTTGTTACACCAGGTCGATGGATGTGTCCGAATACGTCACCATCCCGGCAAACGGCCGCTCTAAACAAGCACCGCACCAGGGATGTCGGTTGGTGAGGGCAGTATTACGCAACGTGAGGCATTCACATGGTTTTCATGGAACCTGTGTGGTCGTAATAGAAGGCGCAGTGACAGCTGAGCGCTACGTCAACATTATTGCGGACCACCTGAATCCATTCGCGTTCGATATCTTTCCCAATAGCGATGTCATCTTACAGCACGATAACTGTCTGTGTCACAATGCCTTGATGGTGATAGAGCGGTTCGAGGAGTGAGATAGTGAACTCTTGTTTTGACCACCAAGTACGTCGTATCTGAATGCGATGGAACACACCTGGGACGCTATCGGGCACGACCTGGGCACCAACAAACCACTGCCGTAATTTACGGGAATTGTGTGAACTTTGCGTAGACATTTGCCCAAAACATGCCATGCCGAATCGCTGCTGTGTTGCATTCCAGAGATTGTTCAATATGCTACTAAGCATATTTTGGTTCGCCAGTGTATAATCCTTATTGGAACACAAACTGCTATTTCATATGATTCTAACAATGAGTCATACGGTCACAGGGCCATTCAAAAATGGCCTAAATTGATAGCACGTAAATACTCTGACCATATGACAGTGGCTGGGAGTTACTTTAATTCGCCTATCATCAAATGTTAACACGTACGTAACAAAAAAAGTTCTCGGGTTTACAGTCGCGTGAAGTGATTAAAACGACACGAGCTTTCGGCCAAGCACGCTTTGACCATTGTCAAGTGATATGACAATCACATCACTTGACAATATCCGAGGAGTGTTTCGGCGAAAGCTCGCGTAATTCTAATCACTTGACATGCTGGAATGCCGAGAAACTTTACTCGATGTTAACGTGTCGATGTTCTGCATTCTTACGAAAGAAAAACTGTTCCTCATTTTCTGGTTGCATCGTCAGCGGTTGCTAAAGGTAAAATTTTCACGAAAAACATTGCAGGGTTGCTGTTAAGCCTCCAACAGAACATAACCCTCACTCTAGAGAAATACGTATCAAGTAAAATAATAAAAGCCATAGAGACCAACTACAGAATAATGGATTCAATCGGAGGATGCTTTGCAAAACAAAGATTGTTGCACCTTCGCTTCCCACAGAGAATGTAAAGAAAACTTAATATCGTCTCGAGAATTCGCAAGAGGGGTAGTGCGTGAATCCGACAATAGTGAAATCTATACAAAATCTTGGTAGCTTGTGGTTCTGTCAAGATACAAAAGAAAGAGATTGAAACTGAAGGCAAAAGCCGAAATACAAAATCCTGCATTTAAATTTGAAATTTATCATGAGTGTCCTGCTACCGTTCTATCGTTCGTCAGCCGCAAAGACTTTCAAATGGGTGGAGTAGAAATAGATGCGCCCAAGTAAGGTAATAGTGGAATAGTACTTACATTTTACACCTCTAAATTTACTGATTTCCTAGCTCGTATTTAGGGTGAATCTCCTCCTCACCGAACTGGATGAGAATCGCTGTATCTGTAAAATCTGGTTTGCGGATATAATCGAAGCGGAGACTATTTAGGCACTGCTTTCCAACAGAGATAATTGGGGACTGTCGGTATTGCATCCTACAGGTAATTACACAAGTTGAAGAATCGAATGTAAGCACGATAAATGAGACGGGTATGGTTATTTTCCACCACCTTCTTGGTACATACATCGATTTAATTTCGTTAGTAACTACGAATGATTCCTTGACTACGAATCATATATATAGGAATATATATATATATAATGGTTTTTGCTACAATACGTTTGCGTTCACTAATATGCTGGCACCTGAGAATCATTGCAATTCTTTTTGAATCTTGTTTTTAAAGTATTGGCAGAGTTGGAATGTAGGTTCCCGCTACGCACACAGGGTGTAGTTTCACTGTTTGTTATTTTCCACGAAAATTTTATTCTGTATATCTGCTTTTCAAACACAAGATCGAAAGTTGCTACGGTCAGAGCGCACTGGAAACCATCACATCCTTGTTAATGTGTGAAGAATTTCCGAAAAAAATGGATGACTCTCCTCTTACCTCAGTGTTGCTTGATTCTGCACTTCGTTGTTTGGCAACATCTTCGTTATGCCGTTCTCGGCGCTGGTTCGCCTGGATTGCGTCTGATGTGGCTCCGCTCTGCGTGTAGTGTTCCACGGTGTGACGCCAATCTCTCCGATGCACTCCAGCTGGCTAACAACCCTATGGGTTTCATACAATTTTCCTGGTGGAGAATTTTGAATAGTTCCCGCCGATGAGTGTTGCGATGCTGTAGGCGGTTCAGAGTTTCCACCCTCTCCACATATCCAACTAAACGTTGTAGACTGCTGCCAAGCCGGGATCACTTACTCATGAATGTCGCACATTATTGAGGCAAGACTATAAATTCTGTGGAGCTGACTTAATGACTGATCATGCTGGAGAATGATGCACTTTCTGCAAGTTCTTTAGTTAACGCAAGTAATTCATAACGATTAGAGCAATGAAACCCCACACTGACACAGCTATTACCAGGCAACTGCCACGGTATGCGTGTTACACGTTACCGAGGAAACTGCAGCCCGGCACCCAGCATTGTTGAATTGCTTAGCCGACGAACGCCAAGAGTGATATACTTCAGGGCGCCCTTGACAATGTGAACAGCAAACACCACATCGGGTAGATATTAGAATCCGAGGCACTGTCCTTCTATCAGGCAACAAGAGTGTGTAAACCTTCATCGAGTATCGGCGGGTACTGACACGTTCGTGAGGCATGCCGAACATTGAATATGTCTCCGATATGGTAAGTAACTTCTTCTCTGTTGTCCACCTGTAATACTGCTCCGGTTTGCGAACGAGCAGCAAACCGCGTGGAGGGAGATTCTCTAAGAACGTAAGCAGGCCCTCTTTTATTCGGTGTTACGATACATGAAGCTAGTTCCACCGTGAAATGGGATTCGAATCTGACACGTAACCCTGTAGGTCCAGTAGCTTTGCGATTATAGAGCGACTTCGACTCTTTATTGATTACACATCTGTTTATATGTATATCTGAGTCCGCGTGGTCCCTCATATCAGTAACACGCGAGTGCTTTACCAAAAAGCATGACTGTACTGTGGACCAGACATACGTGCCTGGTGCAAGAGTGGCTGACTCAGTCGTTGTATCAAAGACATCACTACCTTGTTTTATGAAAGTAAAAACTCATATTCTCGCTCAAAAGCTCACGGGTCTCTATCTACGTAGCAATATTGAAATGCCGGCCGTTGTGGCCGTGCGGTTCTAAGCGCTTCAGTTTGGAATCGCGTGACCGCTACGGTCGCACGTTCGAATCCTGCCTCGGGCATGGATGTGTGTGATGTCCTTAGGTTAGTTTGGTTTAAGTAGTTCTAAGTTCTAGGGGACTGATGACCTCAGAAGTTAAGTGCCATAGTGCTCAGAGCCAATACTGAAATACCGTGATATTTCACGGGTCTCCATCTATGTAGCAGTACTGAAATACCGCAACATTTCAGTGTAAGTCACTATCATCGAACTCTGATTTCGCCAGAAAATAAAGCGCGTAACACTTGTCAAAACGTCGCGATATATCCACATTGCTGTGGAGATCTGAGAGCTTTTCATTAATCTTATACTCTGGGAAAGCATACGCTAACACATACTTTGTCCTATTACGGATAATAAAAATTATTCATTCCCCTTTATTTTTCCATTTTGAATAAGCAATATTTATTGTTTTGCAATAAGTAATGAAATAACAACACATGCAGCCCGTTAGACATAAAAATAATTATAAAAGGAAATAAGCACCTTTTATTTCCCGTAAAAAGCTGCCCGCCCTCACAGATTTACTTCCACCAGTCCATCACCTTCCTCCCAAACTTCACCGAAATTCTCCTGCACACCTTGCAGGACTAGCATTTCTGGATGAAAAACTGCTTCTCCTGCAACGTATGCAGGAGAACTTTCCTAAGTTTGAAACGTAGCGGTTGAGGTACTGGCGGAAATAAAGCTTTGAGGGTGGGCCGTGAGTCATATCTGAGTAGCCGTCTGTAAAACACTTGCCTGCGAAAGGCAAAGGTCCCAGGTCCGAGTCATGGCCCGGCACACATTTTTAGTCGTGCGAGGAAGTTTCAAATCAGCACATACTCCGCTGCAGAGTGAAAATTCATTCTGGTAATAAATTCTGATGTTGGATGTCACAGAAATCAAGTCCAACAGCACTGAAATAGAGATTAAAAGCAGCACTGCGAATACGGAGCAAGCTATTAGCAATAAAAATGACATAGTAGCAGACAATCGCTTTGATAAACCCGGAAATATATTACGGCATTTATTTCGAATATTATGAACTATGGGTAGGTGTACTGTAGGACTGAAAAACTGGGAAGAAAACCATGTGAAGCAATAGAAATGATAGTATATAAAGAATAGTTCAAAATTATGAATGGAGAGAAATGCCACTGAAAAGTCCTGACGGAATATTGAGTAAAAAAAAGTGTGTTATTTAAAAATAACAGAAGAGAGACGCAGCAAACTGAATGAATTCTTAATTTTCTGTAACTGATTTCCGAAGAATTCATTTGAAGAGAAGATACTAGGAAAAATAACGCAGCGGACTCAGATCGCCAGTACAATAACGTATCGTTAGCTAAAGGAATTGTGGCAGCTACATACGTAGCAACTGACAAAAATGTAAAGAAGCGGGGAAGAACGATTGTATTAACAAGGTACTGTTCTAAGACAACACGATGAGTCATTACCATCCGCCCTTTGATAAAGTCCTTTTAATCTGACATTCTCTCAACTCTCTTCTCACGAAATAGAACAAATAAATTATTTGTAAAACTAGATTTCCATTATATACCACCTCAACTGGATGGCCTATGCCGCAGGAAACGCTGACGTGGTCGTTTCCATGAGAGAAAATCGGCCAGAGAATTATATTTGGCTGATCAATCGGTAACATAAATGGTGAATGAATGAATGAAAGTCGCTGTTCTGCAACGAGTACTTAGAGAAACCACACAAGATGTGAATACGTGTCACATTTTTAGAATAAAGAAATGAGCCAAGAAGTTTTTTTTGACAATTTACGGCCTGCTTGAGAGAAGAGACGCTAATAACATCAGCCATAGAGCCAGATCGCCAAAAATATAGGCTAATGCCTTGTACAATAGCCTTCCGAGCGAGGTGGGGCTGTGGTTAGGACTCTGGACTCGCATTGGAGTACGGCGTTTCAAATCCCTGCCCATCTGTTCAGATTTAGGGTTTCTATGGATAACCTAAATCGATTTGGACAATTGCTTAGTTGATTCCTTTTCAAGGACTCGGCCACATTCCTCCTCCATCCGTCTCCGACCTTGTGTTTCGTCTTTAGTGATCTTATCGTCGACGGTGTGTTAAAGCTAAATATTCCTTGTTTTCTTGTATCATCGCTCCTCCGTTTCCCCATTGTGATGTTCAAAACTCAAGCGTGCGTGAGGTTGCACTGGGAATCCCCCTTTGATCGTGCTGAAGAGAAGGGATAATGCTGCTGATGTAATGGAGACTATGCTTCAGAAGGCGCCTCAGACTATCACCGGCGACGCAGTGGTGAGGGAAGTTTATGTTAACATCAGTGATCTGCATCAATGTTACTCTAACGTAGCACATGTTTGGTACTTTCTAAAGATTATTTCGTTGTGTAGAACTTGTTGTGAGAGGCAGTGTCTACAGATCAAGGACGGATTGAAGCCGATCAATATGTCAGAGTGAATTGTGACAAATGTGGCATATCTAGATATAAAGAAAACCACATAGGGGAGAGTACTGTACCTACAAGACAGTGTACCTAGGACAATATGATGTCGCCGTAAGCGGTTTCCAATATTTTGTACTATTTGTGTTGCTGTGAGACATGAGGTCGTGTTTTGTGCAGCGTTTGTAAACAATAGGATTTCTACATATTTAAGTGCTGTATACTCTGTTGAACCTATTTGGAGGATGTTGTCAGTAGCTTAGTGGAAGCTGTCTTGGTCGCGTTTACTGTATGGTCTGCACAGATTTTTTTATTTTTCTTTAATCGGTTTTATGTTGTTCACAGCCTGCAACATATAAACATTACACACTAATTAAGGCCGTAGAAGAATGTTATTTTCAGAATTTACTTCTGACCAGAAAGCAATTCTGGCAGCTAGAGTCGGAGGTCTTTGGTAATCTTGCATTTTGAGCTCTTGTGGTGATATTTCCATAGAAACTTTCATCTCATAATACATATTTATTTAGAGGCCCAATATAAATTTTTGTAGATCTAGAGTTAAAAATGTTTAAATGTAAAGTAATATTTTCGTAAAAAAATTTCATCCCCTATTTCAACCGCTTAGGGATTGAATTTCCAAAAACATGGAAACGCGTAATTTTTTGTCCCGATCGAGAAATCAAAAAACAATTTTCATAGATGTAGCTTTAAAAGTGCTTTATTTGGACTTAAGCAATGATTTATTTTCTAGAGAAACTGTAACCCACTATTGTAGCCCTTAGTGGTTGAATTTCCAAAAATACTGAAGCACTTACTTTAATTTTTGACAGAGAATTCACGTACCAGTTTTTGTAGCTCTAGCTTAAAAACTACCTTAATAGCGACATGTTTTCAAAAAACCTTTCATCCCCGTCTTCACCTGCTTAAGGGTGCAGTTTCGAATAATTCCTTACTGAACGGTGTCCACAGATCTTAACATCGCCTCCAAATTTTAAGTTTCTATCCTTAGTAGTTCGGACTTGGTGTTGATGAGTCAATGAATCAATCAGGCTCCATTTCACCCCTTTAGAGGTTGAATTCCCAAAAACACTGAAACGTGTTACATTTATTTCTAACCGAAAGACCAAGTACAGTTTGTCATAGATTTAGCTTCGAAAATGCATTCATAATGAAATATCTTCGTAAAAATATTCATCCCCTATTCACCCCCTTAGGGGTTGAATTTCCAAAAATACTGAAACACGTATTTTTGATTTCTAACCCAGAAGTCAGATAGCAACTGTCACAGACGTATATTTAAGAAGGGTTTAGTAGTTCCCTGATAATGATTTGTCTTCAAAAATAATTTCATCAATTATTTCATCCCACAAAGGTTAAATTTTCATAAATGCTGACACACATATTTCTTTATTTCTGATCGAAAAGCAAACACCAATTTTCGTAGCTCTTGCTTCAATATTGCCTTAATAATGACATATTTTCAAAAAAACCTTTCATCCCCAATTTCATCCCAATAGGGGCTGAATTTCGCCTACAGTATAAGATCAGCATCCTCTGCAAATATCAAGTTTCTATCCTTAGTTGTTTGGGTTGGGCGATGAAGAGTCAGTGAATGAGTGAGTCAGTCGGGCCACTGCCTTTCATCTATAGAAATTATTAAGGTACAGAGTTTAATAGTGAGTAAGATTCAGCATAGTTTTAAAATTAGTTACGTAACGTGTGAGCGATTAAACCGCACATCGGCCTTCGTTCATCATCTTGTACCTCGAAGCAGAAGTAAGTCTTCAACCACGGAACACGTGGAACTTGTAAATCAACAGAGTTACTTTAACGCATTAACCATTTTAACTGCCTTGGAGATGGAAATTTGTATTAGTCACCAGTAACTTCTATTTCGAAACGCGTTTAGTTGTATCTGATTTAAAATAATACTTCTTCAAATTTGATTTCACTTACAGTTATTGGTGTGCAGAGCGTAATAATGTAACAAACTCACTATAAAATACAGTACTGACAAGATTTTCTCGAGTGAAACATCTTTGAATTTCAGTCGAATACTTGTTCCTAGGTACATGATCGTGTTGTACTTGCGAACAGTTCTTCACTTCTGGAAAGCATTTACTACTTTTTTGAAGTAATTTTCGTAATTTTAGAAAAAGACCGCTGCACACATGAAATGAACGCTATCATTTCAAAATGGAGTAAGAAAATACAATAAAATCTATTACAGGACTGTCTGGAGGAAAAAATCTGAAAACGTTCCACGGTACAAATGTCTCCCCTAATAAGAAACAAAACGACTGTTACACGCATTAGCCTTTCTTCCAGGAATTCAGGTCCTGCAAGATACGGAAGAGAAGTTCTGTGGAGTTGAATGTTGCAAAAACAATTTACAGAAATAGTAAATCCTTGAATTACTTTGAGCCGGCCGAAGTGCCCGTGCGGTTAAAGGCGCTGCAGTCTGGAACCGCAAGACCGCTACGGTCGCAGGTTCGAATCCTGCCTCGGGCATGGATGTTTATGATGTCCTTAGGTTAGTTAGATTTAACTAGTTCTATCAGGGTGTATACGGCCCGGGACATCCGGGAGATCCGCGAAAAACCCGGGAATGTTTTAGAATTCCGGGATTTTCCATTGTTTTAGATTTCAGTTAAAGTTTTGTAGGTTTGACGTGTAAGATCTGATACGCTGACAAAGAACTTTAGTCCACTACTGCTGAATAATACAGCAGCAATGAAACATAAATCAGAGAATAACACCAAAATAAAAGTTTAGTTGTATAGAAATGGGTAATTCACACAATGCACAGACCAGTTTGCCGACACCGAAAAGTGTCAAAGGCTTTAGGTCGAAGATTATGCAGTACGTCCGTAACAACTAATGTGCATTCGATGTGCGTCACGTCACAATTGTTTACATTTCTAACAGATCACCAGAAAATATTACGAATAGTGGCTTGAGATGCGTTACTTACAAAGTAAATTTCCACGCAAGATGATTTATGTTACGTGTGAGAATGTGCAGTGAATTTCTTAAATCACAGGGCGTTATAACTCTCATTCAAAACGTAACACTTTGAGGATCAGCCATTTGAAAAATGTCGGGTCCAGAAGATAAGTCATTTATGCCACTATTTAAAATTTTACCGGCACATTTGTATTTGATATGAATTAACGTGTAACACACACTAAAAAAAGACCGAGCTTCAAGTTAGTTTTCGTAATTAATGTTGTTCTTTCATAGATAAAAAAATATGCAATCGATGGCAAAAAGTGTAACTGACCTTCAAAAAAATGTGCATAATGTGTTAATGAGCAATGTCACAAGCCTCTTCATTCCAGAACACCACGACTTTTCTACGCAACTGATAATCATTTTGGCACGATTTTAATTGCCAAATTAGAGCGTGTTAGTAGGCGTACGGACTTCCTATCATTGTAGGACTAATAACAGTGGATGCCAATAGACGATGCAATTCTCGTTCGTACATACACATCTACTTAAGAGTTAACCAGTGTAGAAACGCTCTTTGCTGATTTGAGCGAGCTCGGCCTACCTTCGTAACGTACGCGCCGTGGCCTGTCTTTCTCGCAGGCCTCGTGTTCTGAATAACTGCCGTCATTCGCTAGCGAGATCACGTGACATGAGCTGACAAAAGTGCATTGCTCAACGCAATCTCTATTCTAGAGTTTCGGAAGCTACCGTGCTGTAATTTGTGGAATTTGTGTATATACTTTCGCAATACGAAAATAAACTTTGTGCATATTGTCTTGCATCAAACAACTTTCCAAACGCATTGTTTTTCCTGGATTTCATTTCCTAAAGTGCTGGTACGTCCTCCGCCGGTATTAGACCTTTACGATTCAAAGGACTGATAGGTTTTACAGCTCCGAGGCAAAGCATACTGTTACTTAACACGGATGTATTTTCACCCGCTTTATACGTAATTTCATCCGGGAGAAATTGTGTTTTTAACCGGGAAATCCGGGAAAAATCCGGAATTTTTTTTTCTTGTCCACGTAGACACCCTGTCTATGTTCTAGGGGACTAATGACCTCAGAAGTTGAGTCCCATAGTGCTCAGAGCCATTTTTTTGAATTACTTTGTAACTAATGTAAAGAACTCATGGGCAACATTTCTTAAGAGCTATTATAAACATAAAAGTGTAAAACAAGACCGGCATACGCGAATATTCTACCAGTCGTAAATGTAAGCAGACTGCGGGAAAAGAGGAGGTAAGACTATCAGACTATGTTATTAATGGTTATGTCTCCGCGCCTTTACCTTAGTCTGTCTATCGATAATTTATTTTGTTTAATAATATTTTAGGAAATACCGTTTTTCCTTTCTAGGAACAGTACTCATTAACATTACAGCGGTTGAATTTACGTTAGTTGTAAGCGAAAAAGTCAGTTGAGAGGAAAAATACGCTGACGTTAAAGGAAATGAAGCAGTGCGAGACGTTTATCACGACTCTGGAGAGGCAAAATCGAGAAAGATACGGTACCATGATGCATATTGGACAATAAATTAATCACTTCCAAGATACGTCAAGCTAATATCGTGTGCACTGTCTCCAGCCTTGATGACAGTATCAGTTGGGCGAGAAAGAGAGCACAGGTGGTTTTCCAGGTACGGCATATCCAACTACGTCTACATCTGCATCTACATCTACATACTTACTCCGCAAGCCACCGTATGGTGCGTGGTGGAGAGTACCTTGTAACACTACTAGTCACTTTCTTTCCTGTTCAATTCTTAGAGCTAGAGAAAAACGATTGTCTATATGCCTCCACATACGCCCTGATTTCTCTTATCTTATCTTCGTGGTGGTAGTGGAATCTGCAACCAGTTTCAAATGCTGGTTGCTGTGTCGTCCGAAAAAGACAAAGCCAGGGAAAAAGCATCACAGGCGGAAAGATGTGAGACGGTGGCAGCGCCACAGAGACTCTCCACTTGCAAGAGTTCCAACAGCGCCGTAGGCGACGCTGAGGATGAAGATATCGACTCCGCCTCAGCCAATTGCCGGCCGAGTACAATCCGCCAATGACCGGATAACGGACAGACGCCTACTCGGAAGATAGAAGAGCAGCTCTCGCCCACTTGGTTATAGGTCATCGTCCAGGGCAGACAGGGAACGTCGTTTAGTGAACTCTTAGAAGTCAACAGACACTTGTTGTAAATTTCATTTACTATGTACTGTGACGTTTACCTACAATTAGTCCACTTAGCCATAGAGGGCCTTTTTATTGTGTTATATTACAAGCAATGTTGCAGACTTCATTATTCGACAAGTCACAAACATAAGTAAACCTTCTAACTCATTAGTGTGACTCTGTTATTAATTTATTGGAGTGTTGTAGAACCTTCGCTCTCCTATCCTGTTACTTGACCCTGGGGCATAGCTGTGTAATAGCGGCAGCGAGAAAATGTCTTAGCGGTGTACTACACCAGAAGTCGTTTCATGAACTCACAAACTCGGCCTGCCGTAACAACAGTGGCTACCCGGCCTCCACAGCGGTAGAGAAGAGATCTTTATAAAACTGGCGACGATGGTTTACAAATCTGGTTTTATAAATTTTCTCATTGGTGTTCCGCGAAAAGAGCGTCGTCTTCCAAACAGGGATTCCTACTTAAGTACACTGAGTTCAAATGGTTCAAATGGCTCTGAGCACTATGGGACTGAACATCTGAGGTTATCAGTCCCCCAGAACTTAGAACTACTTAAACCTAACTAACCTAAGGACATCGCACACGTCCATGCCCGAGGCAGGATTCGAACCTGCGACCGTAGCGGTTGCGAGGTTCCAGACGGAAGCGCCTAGAACCGCTCGGCCACAACGGCCGGCTACACTAAGTATCTCCGTAATACTTGCGTGTTCTTCGAACCGCGTCTGAACTGCTTCGGTGTTTTTGTTAAATCCTCCAGCAGTACTCAAGAATGGGTCGCACTGACGATCTATTGCGGGCTTCTTTACAGATGAGACACACTTTCCTAAAATTCTCCCAATGAACCAAAGTCGTCCATTCCCCTTCCGTACAACCAACATGACGGGCTCGTTCCATCACATATCGCTCTGCAACGTCACGCCAAGATGACCACAGCGACTGTGTTAAGGACCACACTACTACTGTTGTACAGAAACATTATGGGATTATTTTATCCACTGATCTGCATTAGATTGTTGTTTTCTATATTTAGAGCAAGGTGCTACTCATCATACCAACTTGCCGGCCGAAGTGGCCGTGCGGTTAAAGGCGCTGCAGTCTGGAACCGCAAGACCGCTACGGTCGCAGGTTCGAATCCTGCCTCGGGCATGGATGTTTGTGATGTCCTTAGGTTAGTTAGGTTTAACTAGTTCTAAGTTCTAGGGGACTAATGACCTCAGCAGTTGAGTCCCATAGTGCTCAGAGCCGTTTTCATACCAACTACGAGGTGCATTCAAGTTCTAAGGCCTCCGATTTTTTTTTTCTAATTAACTACTCACCCGAAATCGATGAAACTGGCGTTACTTCTCGACGTAATCGCCCTGCAGACGTACACATTTTTCACAACGCTGACGCCATGATTCCATGGTAGCGGCGAAGGCTTCTTTAGGAGTCTGTTTTGACCACGGGAAAATCGCTGAGGCAATAGCAGCACGGCTGGTGAATGTGCGGCCACGGAGAGTGTCTTTCATTGTTGGAAAAAGCCAAAAGTCACTAGGAGCCAGGTCAGGTGAGTAGGGAGCGTGAGGAATCACTTCAAAGTTGTTATCACGAAGAAACTGTTGCGTAACGTTATCTCGATGTGCGGGTGCATTGTCTTGGTGAAACAGCACACGTGCAGCCCTTCCCGGATGTTTCTGTTGCAGTGCAGGAAGGAATTTGTTCATCAAAACATTTTCGTAGGATGCACCTGTTACCGTAGTGCTCTTTGCAACGCAATGGGTAAGGATTACGCCCTCGCTGTCCCAGAACATGGACACCATCATTTTTTCAGCACTGGCGGTTACCCGAAATGTTTTTGGTGGCGGTGAATCTGTGTGCTTCCATTGAGCTGACTGGCGCTTTGTTTCTGGATTGAAAAATGGCATCCACGTCTCATCCATTGTCACAACCGACGAAAAGAAAGTCCCATTCATGCTGTCGTTGCGCGTCAACATTGCTTGGCAACATGCCACACGGGCAGCCATGTGGTCGTCCGTCAGCATTCGTGGCACCCACCTGGATGACACTTTTCGCATTTTCAGGTCGTCATGCAGGATTGTGTGCACAGAACCCACAGAAATGCCAACTCTGGAAGCCATCTGTTCAACAGTCATTCGGCGATCCCCCAAAACAGTTCTCTCCACTTTCTCGATCATGTCGTCAGACCGGCTTGTGCGAGCTCGAGGTTGTTTCGGTTTGTTGTCACACGATGTTCTGCCTTCATTAAACTGTCGCACCCATGAACGCACTTTCGACACATCCATAACTCCATCATCACATGTCTCCTTCAACTGTCGATGAATTTCAATTGGTTTCACACCACGCAAATTCAGAAAACGAATGATTGCACGCTGTTCAAGTACGGAAAACGTCGCCATTTTAAGTATTTAAAACAGTTCTCATTCTCGCCGCTGCCGGTAAAATTCTATCTGCCATACGGTGCTGTCATCTCTGGGACGTATTGACAATGAACGCGGCCTCATTTTAAAACAATGCGCATGTTTCTATCTCTTTCCAGTCCGGAGGAAAAAAATCGGAGGCCTTAGAACTTGAATGCACCTTGTATAAACTTTGTCTCAGTCATCTTGCACCCTCCCAGAGTCACTCAACTTCCCGTACACCACAGAATCGTCAGCAGCCACAGATTGCTACTTACCCTATCCGTCAGACTTTAAGGGAGGTTTACTATCTTTTGGTTAAAAAAAATCGATTTTTTTTAAATTGCACTTTTGAATCCATAAAAGTGTTTAGAATCCACCCATGAAACGCTTTTTCCGAATACGGAACAGCAATGTTTGTTATTCGCGGTTGAACAAAAAACTGCACCTGCCCGAAATCGGCCTTTTTCACCCACCAGTTTTTTTCTTTCGGAGGACGAGTTATTGTACCGGTGCTTGGGAGGAAACACACAAAATTCAAATGAAAGTTTGAACACGTGTGTCTGGAAGTTAGTCCCCAAGCATTTGCATTCTGGTGTGAAGACTGTGGAGATTGCGACATTCCTGGCAGTGAGCAGCTTCAGCGAAGGGTATTCAGAAATTCTGAAGACCATGACAACGATGGACGTCAGCCTGGGACTCTATTCGACGCAGTTCGCCAAGCATTCGGACGACCACCGGATTCAAGCGGCCGAAAACCGCTTGTCACCGGCCGTACGAACGGCTCTGGAGATGCGTAGGATGGCCCAGATCGAGCAGAACGCCCTCTGTGAGGAAGAGGAAGGACTAGTTTATGGACCCGGAATAACGGATTGAACGTAAGTTGCATAATATTGCATTTATATGTAGTCAAAACTTCAAACGTGTTTTACTCGAAATGACTTTTTTTTCATCGCGCGGTATGGTAACTTTAAATCTACTGAACCGATTGGCATGATTCTTTGTCTCCGACAAAGCTAACTAAATTGTCTTGGAGTGTACTACTTTTATTCCGATCCATCAACTGTAAATAGTTTTACTTGGCCAAAGAAGTCGAAAAATCGATGAAAAAACCCTATTTTTTTCAAATGGGCGCCATTTTGTTTCATATGGTCCAATTAACTTAAGCGAGGTACAACGTATAAAGAATTTTACATACTTCGCTAACGTCAACTCAATTTTGATTTTGACGAGTCGGCTGACCTGTGACATACCGCGCGTGGAGGTCTACATCGAAATTTTGTTTCGTTCCGACGGCACTTCCGCCTTTGCTCTTCAACATTTCCGGTCAAAAAAAATTCCAGTTTGTAGAGCAAATATCAATAAACATTTTGACTAAATTTGCCATTGATATCTGTAACAGATCCCGAGAAAAAAATTCCCAAAGAACAACCTCCCCGTAAGTCACATATCGATCCCGCAGGGACATCAAACTGCGGGGATTTTGATGTGCCTCTTTCACCTTCCATTCTCAATAGACGCAAACATGTTCTATAGCATTTAGGTGGGGCGATTTAGCGGGCCAGTCGTTGTGCAACAGGGTGCCTCAGTGTTCTTCAAACCAGGAACGTATGGATTTGCCATTGATATCTGTAACAGATCCCGAGAAAAAAATTCCCAAAGAACAACCTCCCCGTAAGTCACATACCGATCCCGCAGGGACATCAAACTGCGGGGATTTTGATGTGCCTCTTTCACCTTCCATTCTCAATAGACGCAAACATGTTCTATAGCATTTAGGTGGGGCGATTTAGCGGGCCAGTCGTTGTGCAACAGGGTGCCTCAGTGTTCTTCAAACCAGGAACGTATGGATTTGCCATTGATATCTGTAACAGATCCCGAGAAAAAAATTCCCAAAGAACAACCTCCCCGTAAGTCACATATCGATCCCGCAGGGACATCAAACTGCGGGGATTTTGATGTGCCTCTTTCACCTTCCATTCTCAATAGACGCAAACATGTTCTATAGCATTTAGGTGGGCGATTTAGCGGGCCAGTCGTTGTGCAACAGGGTGCCTCAGTGTTCTTCAAACCAGGAACGTATGGATTTGCCATTGATATCTGTAACAGATCCCGAGAAAAAAATTCCCAAAGAACAACCTCCCCGTAAGTCACATATCGATCCCGCAGGGACATCAAACTGCGGGGATTTTGATGTGCCTCTTTCACCTTCCAT
Organism: Schistocerca cancellata; assembly: GCF_023864275.1. Classification (NCBI taxonomy): domain Eukaryota; kingdom Metazoa; phylum Arthropoda; class Insecta; order Orthoptera; family Acrididae; genus Schistocerca; species Schistocerca cancellata. The sequence continues at coordinate 570,193,508 of NC_064626.1, forward strand.
TCTCAATAGACGCTAACATGTTCTATAGCATTTAGGTGGGGCGATTTAGCGGGCCAGTCGTTGTGCAACAGGGTGCCTCAGTGTTCTTCAAACCAGGAACGTATGGATTTGCCATTGATATCAGTAACAGATCCCGAGAAAAAAATTCCCAAGGAACAACCTCCCCGTAAGTCACATATCGATCCCGCAGGGACATCAAACTGCGGGGATTTTGATGTGCCTCTTTCACCTTCCATTCTCAATAGACGCAAACATGTTCTATAGCATTTAGGTGGGGCGATTTAGCGGGCCAGTCGTTGTGCAACAGGGTGCCTCAGTGTTCTTCAAACCAGGAACGTATGGATTTGATATTGATATCTGTAACAGATCCCGAGAAAAAAACTCCCAAAGAACAACCTCCCCGTAAGTCACATATCGATCCCGCAGGGACATCAAACTGCGGGGATTTTGATGTGCCTCTTTCACCTTCCATTCTCAATAGACGCAAACATGTTCTATAGCATTTAGGTGGGGCGATTTAGCGGGCCAGTCGTTGTGCAACAGGGTGCCTCAGTGTTCTTCAAACCAGGAACGTATGGATTTGCCATTGATATCTGTAACAGATCCCGAGAAAAAAATTCCCAAAGAACAACCTCCCCGTAAGTCACATATCGATCCCGCAGGGACATCAAACTGCGGGGATTTTGATGTGCCTCTTTCACCTTCCATTCTCAATAGACGCAAACATGTTCTATAGCATTTAGGTGGGGCGATTTAGCGGGCCAGTCGTTGTGGAACAGGGTGCCTCAGTGTTCTTCAAACCAGGAACGTATGGATTTGATATTGATATCTGTAACAGATCCCGAGAAAAAAACTCCCAAAGAACAACCTCCCCGTAAGTCACATATCGATCCCGCAGGGACATCAAACTGCGGGGATTTTGATGTGCCTCTTTCACCTTCCATTCTCAATAGACGCAAACATGTTCTATAGCATTTAGGTGGGGCGATTAAGCGGGCCAGTCGTTGTGCAACTGGGTGCCTCAGTGTTCTTCAAACCAGGAACGTATGGATTTGCCATTGATATCTGTAACAGATCCCGAGAAAAAAATTCCCAAAGAACAACCTCCCCGTAAGTCACATATCGATCCCGCAGGGACATCAAACTGCGGGGATTTTGATGTGCCTCTTTCACCTTCCATTCTCAATAGACGCTAACATGTTCTATAGCATTTAGGTGGGGCGATTTAGCGGGCCAGTCGTTGTGCAACAGGGTGCCTCAGTGTTCTTCAAACCAGGAACGTATGGATTTGATATTGATATCTGTAACAGATCCCGAGAAAAAAACTCCCAAAGAACAACCTCCCCGTAAGTCACATATCGATCCCGCAGGGACATCAAACTGCGGGGATTTTGATGTGCCTCTTTCACCTTCCATTCTCAATAGACGCAAACATGTTCTATAGCATTTAGGTGGGGCGATTTAGCGGGCCAGTCGTTGTGCAACAGGGTGCCTCAGTGTTCTTCAAACCAGGAACGTATGGATTTGCCATTGATATCTGTAACAGATCCCGAGAAAAAAATTCCCAAAGAACAACCTCCCCGTAAGTCACATATCGATCCCGCAGGGACATCAAACTGCGGGGATTTTGATGTGCCTCTTTCACCTTCCATTCTCAATAGACGCAAACATGTTCTATAGCATTTAGGTGGGGCGATTTAGCGGGCCAGTCGTTGTGCAACAGGGTGCCTCAGTGTTCTTCAAACCAGGAACGTATGGATTTGCCATTGATATCTGTAACAGATCCCGAGAAAAAAATTCCCAAAGAACAACCTCCCCGTAAGTCACATATCGATCCCGCAGGGACATCAAACTGCGGGGATTTTGATGTGCCTCTTTCACCTTCCATTCTCAATAGACGCAAACATGTTCTATAGCATTTAGGTGGGGCGATTTAGCGGGCCAGTCGTTGTGCAACAGGGTGCCTCAGTGTTCTTCAAACAAGGAACGTATGGATTTGCCATTGATATCTGTAACAGATCCCGAGAAAAAAATTCCCAAAGAACAACCTCCCCGTAAGTCACATATCGATCCCGCAGGGACATCAAACTGCGGGGATTTTGATGTGCCTCTTTCACCTTCCATTCTCAATAGACGCAAACATGTTCTATAGCATTTAGGTGGGGCGATTTAGCGGGCCAGTCGTTGTGCAGCAGGGTGCCTCAGTGTTCTTCAAACCAGGAACGTATGGATTTGCCATTGATATCTGTAACAGATCCCGAGAAAAAAATTCCCAAAGAACAACCTCCCCGTAAGTCACATATCGATCCCGCAGGGACATCAAACTGTGGGGATTTTGATGTGCCTCTTTCACCTTCCATTCTCAATAGACGCAAACATGTTCTATAGCATTTAGGTGGGGCGATTTAGCGGGCCAGTCGTTGTGCAACAGGGTGCCTCAGTGTTCTTCAAACCAGGAACGTATGGATTTGCCATTGATATCTGTAACAGATCCCGAGAAAAAAATTCCCAAAGAACAACCTCCCCGTAAGTCACATATCGATCCCGCAGGGACATCAAACTGCGGGGATTTTGATGTGCCTCTTTCACCTTCCATTCTCAATAGACGCAAACATGTTCTATAGCATTTAGGTGGGGCGATTTAGCGGGCCAGTCGTTGTGCAACAGGGTGCCTCAGTGTTCTTCAAACCAGGAACGTATGGATTTGCCATTGATATCTGTAACAGATCCCGAGAAAAAAATTCCCAAAGAACAACCTCCCCGTAAGTCACATATCGATTCCGCAGGGACATCAAACTGCGGGGATTTTGATGTGCCTCTTTCACCTTCCATTCTCAATAGACGCAAACATGTTCTATAGCATTTAGGTGGGGCGATTTAGCGGGCCAGTCGTTGTGCAACAGGGTGCCTCAGTGTTCTTCAAACCAGGAACGTATGGATTTGCCATTGATATCTGTAACAGATCCCGAGAAAAAAATTCCCAAAGAACAACCTCTTCGTAAGTCACATATCGATCCCGCAGGGACATCAAACTGCGGGGATTTTGATGTGCCTCTTTCACCTTCCATTCTCAATAGACGCAAACATGTTCTATAGCATTTAGGTGGGGCGATTTAGCGGGCCAGTCGTTGTGCAGCAGGGTGCCTCAGTGTTCTTCAAACCAGGAACGTATGGATTACCATTGATATCTGTAACAGATCCCGAGAAAATATTCCCAAAGAACAACCTCCCCGTAAGTCACATATCGATCCCGCAGGGACATCAAACTGCGGGGATTTTGATGTGCCTCTTTCACCTTCCATTCTCAATAGACGCAAACATGTTCTATAGCATTTAGGTGGGGCGATTTAGCGGGCCAGTCGTTGTGCAACAGGGTGCCTCAGTGTTCTTCAAACCAGGAACGTATGGATTTGCCATTGATATCTGTAACAGATCCCGAGAAAAAAATTCCCAAAGAACAACCTCCCCGTAAGTCACATATCGATCCCGCAGGGACATCAAACCGCGGGGATTTTGATGTGCCTCTTTCACCTTCCATTCTCAATAGACGCAAACATGTTCTATAGCATTTAGGTGGGGCGATTTAGCGGGCCAGTCGTTGTGCAACAGGGTGCCTCAGTGTTCTTCAAACCAGGAACGTATGGATTTGCCATTGATATCTGTAACAGATCCCGAGAAAAAAATTCCCAAAGAACAACCTCCCCGTAAGTCACATATCGATCCCGCAGGGACATCAAACTGTGGGGATTTTGATGTGCCTCTTTCACCTTCCATTCTCAATAGACGCAAACATGTTCTATAGCATTTAGGTGGGGCGATTTAGCGGGCCAGTCGTTGTGCAACAGGGTGCCTCAGTGTTCTTCAAACCAGGAACGTATGGATGCAGCTCTGTGATCTCGGTTTTTCCTGTCTTGGATGACGGGAATGCCCACAGCTTATTCATCACGAATAGGTAGAGGATGTAGCGGATGGGAAACACACGGTCACCTAAAATGTTGAAATAAACAACATGGTTCATGCTCATAGTAGCCATGAATGAGTGTTCACAAGACATGATATGAGAAACGCTTCAAAAATATCACCCAACCATCTTCGACTTAAACTGAACCCTACACACACTGCAGGTTAAATGGTCATTATGCCGTCGGTGCACTCTACGCTTCGCTCCAAATGACCATGCAAATGGTTCAAATGGCTTTTCAGCACTATGGGACTTAACTTCTAAGGTCAACAGTCCCCTAGAACTTAGAACTACTTAAACCTAACTAACCTGAGGACATCACACACATCCATGCCCGAGGCAGGATTCGAACATGCGACCGTAGCGGCCGCGCGGTTCCAGACTGTAGCGCCTAGAACCCGTCGGCCACTCCGGCCGGCAAATGACCATGCATAAAGTTTCCTTAGCAGCGTTGGGATGCACCTGCAGCAATTTCTGGTCGAGTTTTAATCGACTTTAATTGATAAGGTGCGACACAAGGCACCGGTCCCTGTCAGATATTTTACGACCGCAATTCTCACGCCGTGGTACAAGGGCCGATCACAAGGTTTTCATTCCAAGACGCACTAAACCCACTTCTAAGAACATTATGACCACCGACCTACTATCGATATAAACCCGTCCCGGCGAAAGCAGCGTCGCCTGGCGAGGATTGACTACAAGGGAGACACAGCAACGGTCCTTGTACACTACTGGCCATTGAAATTGATACACCACGAAGATGACTTGCTACAGACGCGAAATTTAACCGACAGGAAGAAGATGCTGTGATATACAAATGATTAGCTTTTCAGAGGATTCACACTGTAAGTAGGCTGTTTAGGTTTTCTTATTGGCAACGTTACGTAGCGCTCTGTATGAAAATCACTGGCTGTGCTGTGTGCAGTCTGTGGCTAGTTTGCAATGTTGTAATACTCGCCATTGTAGCGTTGGGCAGCTGGATGTTAACAGCGCATAGCGTTGCGCAGTTGGAGGTGAGCCGCCAGCAGTGGTGGATGCGGGGAGAGAAATGGCGGAGATTTGAAATTTGTAAGATTGGATGGCATGAACTGCTATATATATTATGATTATTAAGGTAAATACATTGTTTTTTCTCTATTAAAATCTTTCATTTGATAACTATGCCTATCAGTAGTTAGTGCCTTCAGTAGTTTGTATCTTTTATTTAGTTGGCAGTAGTGGCGCTCGCTGTATTGCAGTAGTTCGAGTAACGAAGATTTTTGGTGAGGTAAGTGATTTGTGAAAGGTATAGGTTAATGTTAGTCAGGGCCATTCTTTTGTAGGGATTTTTGAAAGTCAGATTGCGTTGCGCTAAAATGTTGTGTGTCAGTTTAAGCACAGTCATGTATAATTTTTCTAAGGGGACGTTTCATATGTCGACCCTTAGCCGAGGATACCTCACTGGAATCTTCTGATTTTTTCTTGTAGTTTGTGTAATTAGTGTAGATTTTGTTTATTGCTAGCGCGTAATTGTAGAGAGAATCTCCTTTGTAGTTGCAGTCTTTCATAGTTGTACAGTAAAACAGTTGGGGCATGCATGTAGATTTGCACCAAGTATTTCACAGCTGCGCTTGCAATTAACTACATAGTATTTTCAGTGCTATGTTAATGTATTCTCTTATTTTTGCTCTTCAAATTGTGCTTTTCTGTGTTATCGTGTGAAATATTGTGACAATAATGGCGTGTGAAAAACGTTACACTAGGCGCCAAAGTAAACTGAGAAATAATAGTGACGACGAGCGTAGCTTATCAGCACCATTGTGTAAAGAATTAACAGACATTCGAAGTAGTAATTTGGTAACTGTGCATAGGGAAATGGAGCGGGCGGCAAATAATGGTGTAGACAGTGAAACAGGTAGTGAACAGGGAAGCGTTATTGAGCGATCGGTCGGCAACAACTCGCCTCAGGAAACAGGAATGACAGAACACAATATTGCAAATACTGTAGATTCAGGTTTTTGGTCCTCACCGTTTTCTCAAATAAGTCAAGACACATTTTCTGCTTGTCAAAATGTGAATGTTGCCGGTGCAAATTCACTGCCGAAAAGCACTGAGGAACATGTTTCAGACACCAGTGCACTGTTATTACAGTTAATGCAACAAATGGGACAAAGGCTTCAAAAGTTAGACACAATGGAACAAAATCTTCAAAAGTTAGACACAATGGAACAACACCAGAGACAAACACAGCAACAGTTAGACACAATGGAACAAAATCTTCAAAAGTTAGACACAGTGGAACAAAATCTTAAAAAGTTAGACACAGTGGGACAAAATCTTAAAAAGTTAGACACAATGGAACAAAATCTTCAAAAGTTAGACACCACGCTTAAAAAAACATGTGAAGATTTAACTACTGAGTTACATAACATCGAATCGAAATGTCAAAAAGTCTGTAATGACGTAAAAACACAATATTCTGAGCATTTCCAACCTATTTTTTCGCGTCATGAAAATGCATTAGAGAATCACAAAGGAGCCATAAAAGAACTGCAAACTATTGTTCATGAAAATCACGACACCTTGCAAGCTAAAATTGACTCAGTTGCATCTACCGATTTGGTTACGCAACTTGCAAAAACTCAAGAAAACTTAAAGGACACAGTAGATACGATTTCAACACAAATGGACACTCTGAAACTTGGTTAAGAAAAACACACGGAGGAAATAAGTACACTATCGGAGAAAGTAGCCGAACTTTCGGATCAGTTCACTAACTTATCTGCAAAGGTAGATGATGATCTGAATGACACAAGACCTGTAGCCATCACTGACACAGAAGAGTATGAACAAATTAAGAAATTCAAACAAAATCAGAATCAAATTAATACGCAATACAAAAGAGAAATCCGGGAAGTACAAGATCAGTTGGCACAAGTAATACAAAAATTTCATATTTCAGAGGACACTCGCGCTCCAACACAGGAAAAGGAACTTAGAAATACGGAAAATCCACAAAATAATAACACAGGGCATTTCGGAAATTATGAAAGAAATTGGCAAGGTGCACCGAATTTTGAGATGGAACCGCCGACACGACGTAACAATGACCGATATGCTACTCGCCGACACGATGATTTTGACTATAAGCTGTTCATTACTACACGTAAATTCGAAACGTTTAAGAATTCTGCCAACGACATTCATCCACAAGCGTGGCTCCATCAATTCTCTCATTGTTTTCCTCCCAACTGGTCATTGGAGCACAGGTTAGAATTTACGCGTGGCTACTTGGAGAATGAACCAGCTGTAAGAATGTGATCGGTCATTCGCGATTGTCACAGTGAAGGAGATTTTTATCATGCCTTCCTCTCAGCATATTGGTCTCAAGCTACACAAGACCGAGTAAAACATAGCATCATAATGATGAGACATTTCGAACAATCTGAATTTTCCAGTCTTGTGAAATATTTTGAAGACATGTTGCACAAGAATCAGTACCTGTCAAACCCATACAGCTCCTCAGAACTCATCCGCATTTGCTTAATCAAACTGCCTGAACATTTACGACATATTATTTTAGCAGGACGTTGCAAAGACGACATTAAAGCTTTTCAGGGACTGTTACAAGAACTGGAAATTGACACTGACAATCGCGGAACGCGAAAACAGGAGCACAATAATTACAGATCACATCCGTCACAATTCCGCGATGACAGAAATAATACACGACAAGGCTATTATTTCAACGTAAATCGTGACCAAAACAGACACCACCCGTATGACAACCGTTGGCAGAGTAGTAATAATTACAGGGTAAAGATCACCTCTCCACAGTAATGACTATCACAGAGACAATCAGAGAAACAGACAATATGGGAACCAAAATAATTATTATCAAGGAAGACAGAATAACTTCAGATGCAACGGTCCAGCGCGCAGTTACGATTCAGGGAGAAATTCTCCACCACGTCACCAACAAGAAAGAAACTATGGAATCTACCGACATGACGACAGACGATATGATCGTAACGACAGACCTGAATTGCATCAGAACTGGCGGGATTCAAACAGAGCAGGGCCCTCTCGACAAGGTGAATTTGTAGAAGTTAGGTCTCCAAATCCCAATAACGACGTGTGCCAACAAAGAAACAGACAATGAGTCGCACCGCAGGCAGCCACGTGCGCCCGCTGGCTCAGGGAAAAATAACATAGACGCTAACCTTGAGAAAAATTCCAGTATCCTTTACCGACGTACACCACATGATAATTGCGTTAAAGTTGAAACTCTGGGTACTAGGAACAGTAAAGGTTTACACCACATTTCACATGTAAAACTGTTTATTGAAAGATAATCTGCTTTTTAACTTAGTCTTTGCCATAAAATTTTTCACTTCATGCTACTAGTACAATTTGTCACACTGAGAAACTGTTAACATGCAACAATGTTTGAAGTTAAATATCCAGTCAAGAACCAAGAGATCTTATTTAAACAGAAATTAGGAATGCATTGTTATTGTGAACAGACAACACAGTGTTATTGTGTGTGTACATTCTTGCTTGTTAGTTGCATGATTACGTAACGACTATAAGGCTCACATACTTAGAACATTTACCAGTACTGCTGTTGAGATTTTAATGCAACATTTTGGTTTACTTGAAAATACATTCTGGATTTAAAGTACTTTCTGTGAGATACCAGATGACACAGTGGTTAGTTTATGTGACAGCTACACGATTTTATCACGACGCTACTAATGAGTGACAATTTACAATGTTGCTTTTGCAGTGTTTCTGTTTTATATCTGCACTGTTTTTCTGTATTATTCTGGAAAGTAAAACATGTTTTAGTAGTAACTTTTGTGGTATAGCTACAATGAGACAGCCTTTTCCGTAGCACAACAATACATTACAGCACAGTACTTTCTTCATCATGGCAATAAGCGTAATAACTAAGATATCTATACGCAAAGCATTTCACTTTTGTTTGTCATGAGGTAAGTACATTGACTTTTGCGGAACTTAGCTTTCGGAGGACGATAACTATGACACTTCCACAGAGATTATCTTACAAGACACACAGTTTAGCGCTACAGTACACGTATTTGAGTGATTAATTTTGTACTTAAAACATTTATTTTTAAAGATATTTGAAGTACAATGATACAAAGGTTTTCCATGATACATTTCATTCCATTGCTATAATCTGTAACACCTGAGGGCATTATTCATTTATCCTCAGGGGGGTACACGCCGACTTTGTGTACCATGTGTTTGGCAAGCACAAGGAGCCCTAGCTAATATGGTATTTGCTTATACAACTTTACACGTCGGTACCATATTTCTCTCATACATAAATTACACAGCTATCTGATCATTTAACTGAGAGACAAACATTTTTTTTACTACATCAGTGACAGATGTTTACGTAATTACACCGTTGTATAACGTCACACTTACGAAATTGTATTTTGTCTGTATTTTGTGAACTGTTCATATTTTTTCAGACCCATTGTGATATTATGAGAACTTTGAATGATATATTTGGTATGGGATCACGATTTTTAAAGTATGTTTGAGGCAGATGACACTTTTGACATGAGCAGAGAATTTTTTGTAATTATTGGAGGAAGCTACGACGATTTTGAGAGTTGACTGAGGTGTTATGATGTTATTATTACGATGACTATGTGTATTATGCTGTTGCGGTATGTTTATGATCAATAAGCTGATGCTATATGAGTTATTTGAGTATGCTATGTATCTGTTATGATGAAATATTGAAGAAGTGTCGACGAATAAGGTAAGGAATAATGAGTAGTGTTTAGGGACTCTGGTTTGTGGAAAAGGTTGTTGGAAACCAAGAATCGTACTTTAAGAGCTGTGAAATGTATGTAAATGCGTGAATGTATTACAATGCTGCCGAAAATTTTTTGGACACTGTTATATCAATAGCATTTTATTTCTACAGATTTGTAACGCAAATTCTTGACCTGTGAAATATTTTTATATGAGACTGTTACTGTAGCGGAAACTGCAGTCGTAAATATTTCAGTAAGAAAGTTAAGTGACCACCTTCACGTAATGAGTAGTGGGCACCCATCTGCGAGACAGTCGCCTGGAAAAAAGCCATTAGTGTGTGCCTTTCAGAGGCACAGGTGAAAAAAAAGGGGCCATTATCCTCGCTATTGACATTCCTTTGTAGAAAGCATCGCAAATACGACACACTCAAACTTGAGAACATATGATAACACTGTGGAGCTCTTAATTTATGATATTTACTGAAATGCCTAATGAAATGACGAGAAATATTTTTATGTCTATACACCTGATTATGACTACTGTCTTTCTGGTTGAGAGATATTTTTACTACCTTATGAAATGCCATATGGCTAATGAGTGATGTTTAATGCCTTCCTTTGTACATATTTGCTCATTTTCTTTAATATCTAGTTTCTAGCTGCACTGCAGCATTGGTTATTATAAAATTTAATAGATGTACTAATATCACTATTTTCTGTCTACAGACCCAGGAAAGAATACATTTATGATGTACTTTCTTAGAAAAGAGAGCACAAATAGACATTTCCCTTCACAGGAACTGCATAAATAATTTTTTAAACGGTTTGGTAACTTGTCTGCTACAGTAACTTATCGTGATGCAACACCCCAGTGTTAAGATGTGACTTAGGTATTAAACGTGGCCATTTTCACTGTAATATTTTTTCTGCTTGAGCTATGTCATGTTTAGATATACGTTATTGCATTTGCTGCTGCTGTTTACCAGGCATAGTGCTACTAAATTTCACTTTACATAACTCTGTTCAGCAAGTTTTACTACTTATTTATTTTTCTTGTTGCTGCACATTGGCTCATATTAGTTGTAATTTTGCATTTTATCTGTTAATTTAGATTTACTGCTGCTTGCTTTGCAAATTGGAATTGTTTTTCATTGCTGTTTGTGTTAATTTGTTATGTGCTGCTGCATTGCCTCGTCCCTTAGTTTAGCATCTGAGCTCAGTAGATTTAAGTTAGCTTAAGATGGGGTAGGCCATATAAGAGAACAAGTTGTGATGAATTGGAAGAAACGCATTGAGAAGCTATAAGAAAATGGTTTGGCCAAAAAAGTATTTTGAAAAAGGATATGAACCAAAAAAGTAGGGTTTAGGGACAACAGGTTTAGGTAGTATTTTCTTGGAAATAAATGATGAGGTAAGATAATGGAAAATAAATAATGAGGTAAGAAATGTGTGAACATATAAATACAGAAAGCATGCTTGGATAGAATTTTTTTGGTGCAAACAAATGTTGAAATAAGAAAAAAAAGATCTATGGAATGAAGTTTTGGGTTGGACTGCAGTACCAAATGTCACACTGAAAACAAACCCTGTCCTGTATTTTTGTGTTATTACACTATGTGAATTTGTGTTTTCCTGTCTTAATGTGTTTAGCTAACAAGAGTTATTTTGAAAAAATTTTTCTGATAATATGTTATTTTCTTTGTAAAGATGTTTAGACATTATTTATTCTGTTCTGTTTTAATACTCATGTGTGAAGTTGGTGTTTCGAAAGTTATTCTGATCTTTTATGTATGTACTCATGTCATAATTCCTGTAACACTGATGTATGTTACTTCGATTCTTTTGTAAAGCCTGTACTACAAATGTTATCTGTATTGTTATGTTCTTTAATGATGTATTTTGTAACTTTGTTATTGTATTCTTATGTTATAAAATTGTAATTGACAGCAGTTCATCAAATTAAGTAACTTGTAAGTTCCATTTCACTGCACACGTTTCTGTTGGTCATACTATATGGACAATATGTGAGAAGTAGGGACTGTTAGTGTTTACACGTGTGTTAATAATTGAGCAAAGGACTGGATAACAGCATTGCTGGTTCTAAGGACAATTCCAAAAACTTTGTGAGTGCACAAGAGGTGGTTATGGACTTGCTATATTATCTGCAAGACTCTTCAATGGTGATTGTGCACCTGCACAGCCACAACAGATGGCTGCTGGCCATCTCTACAAGGACTGCAGTGGGTCTGCATCTTTGATGGCCCACAAATACCATTATCTCTACAAGGACTACAGTGGGACTGCATCTTTGATGACCCACCAATACCATTATTTCTACAAGGACTACAGTGGGTCTACACCTTTGCTGACTCACCAGTACCATTATTTCTACAAGGACAGCAGTGGGTCTGCACCTCTGGTGGCCCACCAATACCGTAATCTCTACCAGGACTGCAGTGGGTCTACTCTGTGATGACCTACCTACCAATATTCTTCAACTTCGACTGACTCTGCTGTGGGTTTGCTCTGTTGTGGCCCATTACCTGTCTGCAAGTCAAGAGTCAGCACTGTCTTTTCGTTGGAAGGACAACACTAGTTCTTCAAGACTGCATGGAAATCCACTACTTCTGTGTGCATTTTCTTTTACTGCTCAGACTTTGAGAAAAACACTGCAATTTTACTGTGATGAATGATCAGGACTCTCTTTATGGACTGTGAGAAAATTTTAGCTTTTGACCAACATTGTATCAATAAGTGTGTGCATTTGATATCTTTGTTTTTGTAATTATGAAAAATTTTGTCAAATCTGAAATTGGCCACTGCCCAAAGCAATTCGTAAAATTTTTTGTGGGGAGCATGGGGCTATGTAAGTAGGCTGTTTAGGTTTTCTTATTGGCAACGTTACGTAGCGCTCTGTATGAAAATCACTGGCTGTGCTGTGTGCAGTCTGTGGCTAGTTTGCATTGTTGTAATACTCGCCATTGTAGCGTTGGGCAGCTGGATGTTAACAGCGCATAGCGTTGCGCAGTTGGAGGTGAGCCGCCAGCAGTGGTGGATGTGGGGAGAGAAATGGCGGAGATTTGAAATTTGTAAGACTGGATGGCATGAACTGCTATATATATTATGATTATTAAGGTAAATACATTGTTTTTTCAAATCTTTCATTTGCTAACTATGCCTATCAGTAGTTAGTGCCTTCAGTAGTTTGAATCTTTTATTTAGCTGGCAGTAGTGGCGCTCGCTGTATTGCAGTAGTTCGAGTAACGAAGATTTTTGGTGAGGTAAGTGATTTGTGAAAGGTATAGGTTAATGTTGTCAGGGCCATTCTTTTGTAGGGATTTTTGAAAGTCAGATTGCGTTGCACTAAAAATATTGTGTGTCAGTTTAAGCATAGTCTTGTATAATTTTTCTAAGGGGACGTTTCAACACAAGGTTGGCGCCGGTGGCGACACCTACAACGTGCTGACACGAGGAAAGTTTCCAATTGATTTTTCATACACGAACGGCAGTTGACCGGTGTTGCCTGGTGAAATGTTGTTGTGATGCCTCATGTAAGGAGGGAAAATGCATACCATCACGTTTCCGGCTTTGAAAAAGGTTGGATTGTACCCTATCGCGATTGCGGTTTATCGCACCGCGACATTACTGCTCGCGTGGTCGAGATCCAACCACTGTTAGCAGAATATGGAATCGGTGGGTTCAGGAGGGTAATAAGGAACTCCGTGCTGGATCCCAACTGCCTCGTATCACTAGCAGTTGAGATGACAGGCATCTTATCTGCATGGCTGTAACGGATCGTGCAGCCACGTCTCGATCCCTGACTCAACAGATGGGGAAGTTTGCAAGACAACAACCACGTGCACGAACAGTTCGACGACGTTTGCAGCAGCATGGACTATCAGCTCGGAGACCAAGGCTGCGGTTACCCTTGACGCTGCATCACAGACAGGAGCGCCTGCGATGGTGTACTCGACGACGAACCTGTGTGCACGAATGGCAAAACGTCATTTTTTCGGATGAATGCAGGTTCTGTTTACAGCATCATGATGGTCGCATCCGTGTTTGGCGACATCGCGGTGAACGCACATTGGAAGCGTGTATTCGTCATCACCATACTGGCGTATCACCCGGCGTGACGGTATGGGGTACCAATGGTTACACGTCTCGGTCACCTCTTGTTCGCATTGACGGCACTTTCAACAGTGGACGTTACATTTCTGATGTGTTACGACCCGTGGCTCTACCCTTCATTCGATCCCTGTGAAACCCTACATTTCAGCAGGATAAAGCACGACCGCATGTCGCAGGCCTTTCTGGATACAGAAAATATTCGACTGCTTCCCTGGCCAGTACATTCTCCAGATCTCTCACCAATTGAAAACGTCTGGTCAATGGCGGCCGAGCAACTGGCTCATCACAGTACGCCAGTCACTACTCTTGATGAACTGTGGTATCGTGTTGAAGCTGCATGGACAGCTGTACCTGTACACGCCATCCAAGCTCTGTTTGACTCAATGCCCAGGCGTATCAAGGCCGTTATTAGGGCCAAAGGTGGTTGTTCTGGGTACTGATTTCTCAGGATCTAAGCACCCAAATTGCGTGAAAATGTAATCACATGTCAGTTCTAGTATAATATATTTGTCCAATGAAAACCCGTTTATCATCTGCATTTCTTCTTGGTGTAGCAATTTTAATGGCCAGTTATGTAGTATCATTCAATGTGCTGTCCGTGTGTAGATTGGGGAAAGTGTGTGATCTATCTGAGTTTGGCCGAGGCAGATGATGATGGCCCGGAAGCTCGGCACGAGCGTTTCGGAAACTGCAACACTTGTCGGGTGTTCGAGGAGTGCTGTGGCGAGTGTCTTCTACACGTTGCGAAACCAAGGTGAAACCATGTGCAGACGTCGTGGTGTTTGGCGCCACCTCTCGTTACAGATGCCGGACGTCGTAGGCTGGGCAGACTGGTAAAACAGGACAGGTGGCGAACTGTTGCGGAACTGACATCAGACTTTAATGCTGAGTAGAGAACACGTATGTCTGAACACACAGTGCATCAAACACTCCTAAAGATGAACCTCCGCAGCCGACGACCCACGCATGCGCCACTGGTAACACCACGATATCGGCTACTGTGATTGAAATGGACACGTGACCATCGGCACTGGACTTAAGCGCAGTGGAAAACCGTTACATGGCCTTATGAATCATGATTCCTTCTTCATCATGTCGATGGGAGGGTGTGACACTGTCGTCTTCCAGGATAACAGCTCCTTGACACCTGTACTGCGGGACAGAGACAACGAGGGTCAAGGAGTTTCGTGCACTGATTGCAGACCACGTACACCCATTCATGACGATTATGTTTCGTGATGGCAGTAGCATTTTTCAAAAACAAAATGCGCCATGTCACAAGCCCAGCAGTGTGATGTAGCAGTTTGAGGAACACAGTGGCGAGTTCCTATTGATGTACTGCCCCCCCCCCCCCCAACTCCCCAGATCTGAACCCAATCGAATACATCTGGGTTGTGATACAATGTGGCGTCAGAGCTCATAGCCCCCTCTCCGAAATTTACTGGAATTAGGTGACTTGTGTGTGCAGATGTCGTGGCATCTCCCTCCAGCGACCTACCAAGGCTTCGTTGCTTTCACGCCACGATGCGTTGCTGCTCTATATCCGTGTTAAAGGTGGACATAACAGATGTTAGGTAGGTAGTCATAATGTTCTGATTCATCAGTGTATAGCAGCGTCCCGGTCGAGCTGGGTTGCATATACGTTGCAGGAACGCTCTCAAACGAAAAGTTTTGTTCGCCCCTTATACACTGCTTGACCACTGCTAAGGAACAGAGACTTTGTTGGACAGGAATAATCACAGGCAGTGGTGGAAGACATTAAAACACTGCGCATGTGTAGTAGAGGTGGAGTGTTATAATAAGTATTTATAACAATAAATGGTACAGATTTCACCACATGAGAAAGGTGGATAACAGACACAAATCTCGTTAATCTCTGACACTGATCAGACGACCAATATAAAGGTCAATATCGAACTCTCAGTAAGGAAATACACTCCTGGAAATGGAAAAAAGAACACATTGACACCGGTGTGTCAGACCCACCATACTTGCTCCGGACACTGCGAGAGGGCTGTACAAGCAATGATCACACGCACGGCACAGCGGACACACCAGGAACCGCGGTGTCGGCCGTCGAATGGCGCTAGCTGCGCAGCATTTGTGCACCGCCGCCGTCAGTTTCGGCCAGTTTGCCGTGGCATACGGAGCTCCATCGCCGTCTTTAACACTGGTAGCATGCCGCGACAGCGTGGACGTGAACCGTATGTGCAGTTGACGGACTTTGAGCGAGGGCGTATAGTGGGCATGCGGGAGGCCGGGTGGACGTACCGCCGAATTGCTCAACACGTGGGGCGTGAGGTCTCCACAGTACATCGATGTTGTCGCCAGTGGTCGGCGGAAGGTGCGGTCGACCTGGGACCGGACCGCAGCGACGCACGGATGCACGCCAAGACCGTAGGATCCTACGCAGTGCCGTAGGGGACCGCACTGCCACTTCCCAGCAAATTAGGGACCCTGTTGCTCCTGGGGTATCGGCGAGGACCATTCGCAACCGTCTCCATGAAGCTGGGCTACGGTCCCGCACACCGTTAGGCCGTCTTCCGCTCACGCCCCAACATCGTGCAGCCCGCCTCCAGTGGTGTCGCGACAGGCGTGAATGGAGGGACGAATGGAGACGTGTCGTCTTCAGCGATGAGAGTCGCTTCTGCCTTGGTGCCAATGATGGTCGTATGCGTGTTTGGCGCCGTGCAGGTGAGCGCCACAATCAGGACTGCATACGACCGAGGCACACAGGGCCAACACCCGGCATCATGGTGTGGGGAGCGATCTCCTACACTGGCCGTACACCACTGGTGATCGTCGAGGGGACACTGAATAGTGCACGGTACATCCAAACCGTCATCGAACCCATCGTTCTACCATTCCTAGACCGGCAAGGGAACTTGCTGTTCCAACAGGACAATGCACGTCCGCATGTATCCCGTGCCACCCAACGTGCTCTAGAAGGTGTAAGTCAACTACCCTGGCCAGCAAGATCTCCGGATCTGTCCCCCATTGAGCATGTTTGGGACTGGATGAAGCGTCGTCTCACGCGGTCTGCACGTCCAGCACGAACGCTGGTCCAACTGAGGCGCCAGGTGGAAATGGCATGGCAAGCCGTTCCACAGGACTAAATCCAGCATCTCTACGATCGTCTCCATGGGAGAACAGCAGCCTGCATTGCTGCGAAAGGTGGATATACACTGTACTAGTGCCGACATTGTGCATGCTCTGTTGCCTGTGTCTATGTGCCTGTGGTTCTGTCAGTGTGATCATGTGATGTATCTGACCCCAGGAATGTGTCAATAAAGTTTCCCCTTCCTGGGACAATGAATTCACGGTGTTCTTATTTCAATTTCCAGGAGTGTATGCCCTCCTCAGGCACTAATATACATTTGGCACATGTTATTCTTGTTGGCTACCAAATTATCGAGAAACCCTTGGGGGATATTGTCCCTATCCCTCTCAAGACGGTTTTCAGATCTTGCACGCTTCGGAGAGGGGGTGTTTGTACAGAAACGCATCTCCCAAGAGCATCCCAGGCATGCATCCAGGGAGTACGCAGACTGCTCCATATATTCAATGTCTTCGCGTTCCAGCATGTCCGAGACTTGAGTGGTCCTCTGTGGGTGGAGATTGAAATCAATAAACAGGAAGTCGGGACCTACCGCACCCCTAGAGCTGGACACGATCCAGAATAATCTCCCTGCAATACCACTGTGCTGTAACGGTACCTCGCGAGAAGGGAAGGAGTGGTGTTTGGCAATTGTGCATAATGCCTGCCCACACCGTTAACGCCTAGACCACATCGATGACGTTTATGAACATTCTGAGGTGTGTAACCAGTACCCCTCTCTCCACACTAACTGGTGGCCAGAATCATTTGCCACAGTGAACCGGGATTCGTCGGAGAACCTCACTGCGGACCATTTTTGCTGACTCTAACCAATATGCTCCCTGCACCAACGAACTCTTTCTCAACGATGGCGTGGTTGAAGTGGGATGCATTTAGTATGCTTCTGAGCGTACAATACTGCCTGATTTAACTGCTGTGAAATGATTCTGGCGAGTCCCGTGTACCACCAGTGGCTGGAAGGTTTGCAGCGATCTGCCTACGAGTGAGATGTCTGTTCCTTTCTGCCACTAGGACCACGTATCGATCCTCTTGTGGTGTAGTGGTCCAGCTATGGCCACCAGCATGTTTTTGCATAGCATTTCTACATTCAGTGACCTTTTACAATAGTGATCTGACACATTTGAACACACCAATTACTATGGCCAAAGCAGTGACACTTTGACCGGCTTAGAGCTGTCCAGACACTCAGATGACGTTTTTCAAACATGTTGTAAGGTGGCAGAATATATGAAGATAAGATTCGCACCTTACATGAGAGCTTTATACATCGCAACGGGAAGGTGAAAATGGCATGTAACGTAATTCGGTGGTAATGAACAAATTTGCCTAGCAGTATGTAATGCAAAAAGGGACGACATTCAATCAACGATAATTAACACACCATTCCTATAATGCATGTTTGAGTGGTATGAGAAACAAGCAGTGAGAGGCGTTTTAGTTTGGAATTCAGAGGGTTGATGCAGAGGCAAGGCCACGTTACAGGGGGTACCACGGAAACCACTTAAAGGGGTGTCCCAGGCGGAAAGTCAACAACCGACCAGGTGACTCAGATGGGGAGAGCGAGTATAACGGCCCATCTGAGGGAGGACAGGAAAGATAGCTTTTAGAAAACTGCGTTTCAGAATTCCAAATGGATACAAACAAGACCAGTGACGCATTTTTCGATCACATGTCCAGCGGGTGTTGCACACGTGAGAGAGTCAATGTACACATTTATGCGTCTGGAACGGGCACAAAACGTCCGATTGGCGGAAACGCGCTAGGAAGGAGAAAAGAGCCAAAGTTTCGTCTCAGTTTAATGGTAGGGGTCATGCGATTGGTAGAGAGAGTTACCACAAAATAGGAGGAACGCTCGTATGGGTCGTCAAAGGCGTGATGTGAAGAACGAAAGAGTGCAGGTGGGGAGACAATTCGGCTATGAGCAAGACAAGACTCTTCTCTGAACTGGCGTCAAGTGCAGAACGGTGCGCATAATGCTCTGTATGACGCAGAGAAGTAATTTGTGTGAACACTGCGTTCACAGAGGCTGATATCCAGCTAGAAATTAGCTGTAGCATCGTTTAGCTCCAACTGTGGAGAAACGAACCAGCCAATTAGTTAATTGTTCTTGCGAGAACTGAGAGGGCATTATAATATACATGCTGCTTCAACCATGCGCGTCTGTATCGCCACATTCTAAGACTAGGGACGAGTAGATGTTCTCTCGCCTAACGAGAAACACAGGGACAGTTTCTGCTGGAAAATTCAGCAAAGGTGTAATTATTTTTATAGGAATTTCAGCGGAAGAGAGCGGCCTAGCAGACGACAACTCATCACAGCTTAAGGTAAACACTGCGTGCACAGGTGTGAAGTTGTTGATTCACCAACTTACGTCAACTGTAAACTCGAGCGACCTTGGGTAATCTTTTCCTCAATTTATCACGTAACTAACCATCCACCATAGACTTAATTGACATCCTAAAAATAGTACTGAACTTTGAACCGGAATCGGACGATTTTCGTAGTACTGACCAACATCATAACGTAAGTGTAGGAACAATTTCGTAAAGGAACTTCTAATGAAACTTTAATATTGTCGTCTTTAGGCTAATTTAACCTTCTGACAGTTAATATTTAATATTGCTGTGTTTAGGATTATTTAACTTTTTGATGTTGACGAGATGCGTTATCCTGACAACCGTTTTCTGTTGTCACATTGATAACTGTGTAAAAGCATGTATTTTTCTGCCAATATTGCGACATTAAACATGTCATTTCAAGTTGCACAGTTTTCTTCAATCCTAGAATAAGTATACTACAAAATATTGCACCTTACTTTGTTGCCGCACCTCACGGAATGTTGCACCAATCGGTTCACAACAACATTCGTCAAACAGCGTATTGCATGAACTGTCGAATGCATTTAGAGCTTTCGTGCACAAGCTTCGCTGCAGTTAACACGTACAGCCTTCTAAATTTCAAAAAAATGGCTCTGAGCACTATGCGACTTAACTTCTGAGGTCATCAGTCGCCTAGAACTTAGAACCAATTAAACCTAAATAACCTAAGGACATCACACACATGCATGCCCGAGGCAGGATTCGGACCTGCGACCGCAGCGGTCGCTCGGCTGCAGACTGTAGCGGCTAGAACCGCACGGCCACTCCGGCCGGCCTCTAAATTTCCTTTTACTATAATTGGTCGGAAGTTACGTAGCAACTGTCGGTTGTTCCTTAGCAATTGGCAGTTGTTCCTTAGCAACTGTCAGTTGTTCCTTAGCAATTATCAAGCAGTGTACTCGGTTGCGACTGCTATATTATTGGTTGTAGACGGCTCATCCATTACGCGCTAATATAGCAACAAGTCGGGCAACTAAATACTCATTATTGTCACGGGCACGTCCAAACACGGCAGCTCTTTTCTGACTTTCTGCCGCGTCTCTACGTTTGCCTCATCTTACTGCGCTCATTCCATACAACCAACTGGCAATACACTATTTCCCTGCCACGCCTGACGTCGGGAGTGAAGGATCACATGACCGCCTATAGTGCTTGAAATGGACCAGTGTGCTCTTGTAAATACGTGACTAAAGTTTGTTCGGTGCGGTTATGGCCATAGCTGGATACTGAGACGACTGATGCAACTTTCCAGCGAACACAGTGAATGAAGCTGAAGCGAAAGCGGGATACCATCGAGACAGATCTTCAGACTGCATGTTTCTTCGTAGACTGTAAACTGTGTTTCGACGTTCGTGAGATCTCCTTAATGGTGACACTGATTTGGATTCACTTGTCGGCCTGGTACTTACGTTTCATCCAGATTTATTTTTTTCCGAGGATACCTCTACAGCTACTTATTACGAGGGTCGCCGTTAAGCTCCTAAACAATTTAAAGAATACATTGCTGGCTTCGAAAATATTCTCTTAAACGTTATTGCTTAATTTTGGCCCTGTATGAGATGACGGAGTATTCGCTTCTTTGCCATTTTTCAGAGCCAGCGTTTTGCACCAAATCACGATTTACTAAAACGTATGCAGCTAATTGGGCTAATCACTGTTAAAAGATATACATCACTTTATTCCGATCACGACTGCACGTCAACACTGCTCCAACGGGAAAACACCGTGTAACATGTGCCAGAACCCCACGAACCCTGTGCATCTAACGCCAGTCCCAACAAGTAAAGTGCTCCCCTCAGAAATGACAATAATTTCTACAAATTTCACACACTCTGTTATTTTAAAATTATTTACTATGGATTTAAATGTTACTTTAATTGTCTTTAACAAAATATAAATATAATTCCCTGCAATGTGTGGCGTATAGATACAAACATGCGTACACTGCCCAAGCACTCTAATTTTACTCAAATTTCAAGGCAAAAACAAATATCTTTGAGATCTCTGGATGCGGTCTGCTACGAGTTAAAGATATTATCATAACGTTTCAAGAAGAAATATGTAAGTGACATTTCCTCCTTTGCCTCATTAGAAAAAATAGACACCACATACGTAACAGTACAGATACGCCTCGACTTGCTTACGGCTGTTTCAGTTATTTCAATGCGGATGCATACCATCTTTCGTCCTCTTATGAGAATAAATTGAGACTGCGAGCAAAGGGGAAAATGAACTGGATCACAACATCTGAGTCGGCAGGGAAAGCGTGTCCGAATGGCCTAGGCGTTTGCCGGCACGGTAGCTCAGCGTGTTCGGTCAGAGAGCTGGCTGCTCTCTGTAATAAAAAGGAAAAAAACTGAGTGAAGGGATCAGCAACGAACTTCAACGGATGTAAAAGGGGGCGTTCAAGGTGATGATTCACGAGAAGTGGAGAATCCGGGTTCGAGTCCCGGTCTGGTCAGAAATTTTCAAATGCAGCTGTTGAATTATTTCAACACCCAGAGCAATTAAGTAATACAAATTCCCCTTTGTTACATGCTTAGTTTTTTTTATACACTGCTACAGCAGCTCTCCAAGCAGCCAGAAAGCTACGTATCTGAATACGATGTCAGATGTATAGGAATCGTTTATATTGATCCGTAGTTTCTACTCTAGGGAGCGAAGGTAGTGCCATAAAAATCGGCGCTAACTAAAAATTGACATCACCTCTGGCTTTGTTTCGTTTCCTAAGGACCCTGAAGGTTTGAAACGGGTCATTACAGGACAGTTCATTTACGATTCTCTTATAACCTACATACATTTAATGACTAATGTCATTTTCTTTTAAGAACAAAAAAAGTGCTTAGTAAACAGCATAAGGTCTGACATTTTGCAGAAAGAAGTCCTGTATACGTCCTGTTTCTGCTCAACAAAGTGAAGTTTCTTCACTACACTTTTTTTTCAGACATATCAGTGAAAGTGGAACGTAGGAAGTTTGTATGTAATGTAATACCCAAATTAGTCGACGTAGGCCAACTAAACAAGCTCCTACAGCTATAACTGATAAGAAAACCACACAGACTTGATGATACAACGTTAAAAGCAATAAAACTATTTCCCAACACAGAAGAAATGAATTCCACAATCATTGCTACATTTGTGCCACAAATGGCGAGTATCTTCAACATATTCGCTTTTGAAGCAAAACTAATTACATTTACAAAAATATTTGTGTATTAGAAACTCGAGTGAAGTGTAAGAACGTGCGAATCATTAGACAGCGTACAAAATGTTTACGTGTCACGGAAAGTACTTCTCATAATACGAAAGGACAAGAGATATATTTAGGTTCATGTTTTTTTTTTTTTTTTTTTTTTACTTTATTGTAATTTTGAAACCTGAACAAACAGGTAGGCTGGCAGCAGCACAATACGCTGCTCTTCAGCCGAAGAGAGTACATGGAGATAAACAAAGAAGAGACATTACATAGAAAAACGGCGGGAAAACACAGGAGACACAAGAACATAAAAGCACAAGAAGCCGTTCACACTTGATGACAATCCACACTAGGAACTGGAGACCCGACGCACAAACACTGAAGAAGACGATGTCACAGGTGAACAATGGAGCGTGACGGCGAAACGGAACACTAAACATGACGGCACACACGATACACTGATGGCGGTAATCTCCGGCGCGCGAATGTCCACTTAGCGTGTGCGAGTCCGGGGACCTGCCAAGAGGGCAACAAGGATGAGGAAGGGGAGAGGGGAGGAAAAGAGGATGCCACGGCTGAGGAGACGGGGACAGGAGGATAGGGACAGGAGAGGGGGGGCCCGGGGGACGAGGGACGAGAAAAGGAGGAGGGAGGGAAAAGGGAGAGAAGGGAGGGAGGGTGCCCGGAGGAGCAAGCACAGGAGGAGGGCGGGAGGATCAAAGTTGGTAGGAGGGGTAGATGGAGGGGAGGAGGGCATCATCAGGGAGGGGGAGCTGGCGGAAGCCACCTTGGGAGAGGGTAAGGAGGGTGGAGAGATGGAGACCGGGTGGGACATGGGAGTACAGGCGCGGCAGCGGGCGGGGTTGGGAGAGGATCGGGGAGACGAGCGGGTGAGGAGGATCGAGTTTACGGGAGATGTAGAGGATTCGTATCCTTTCGAGGAAAAGGAGGAGGTGGGGGAAGGGGATAAGGTCATACAGGATCCGCGTGGGGGAAGGGAGACGGATGCGATAGGCAAGGCGGAGAGCATGGCGTTCAAGGATTTGGAGGGATTTATAAAAGGAAGGGGGGGTTTTTTTCATGCATTAAGTGTGTGCTTTATTCGCTTGCTTTCAGCGGAATAATGCTCAATTATATGCATATTCAAAAGCATTTCTTTTTGAGTAAGCTGTAACTTGTATTACTCAATCAGTGAGATTCGGATGTTTTATTTATTTCGCTATAATTCATGCCTCATGATCATTTTATAACGCTTAGAACGCAAAAATATAACTATTTCGTTTAAAAAAATGATTGAAAACAAATATTTATCTTTCATCTGGTTTTCTCGCAGCCAGGGGCGCTCGTGTCGTTCCCAATGTCAGTCGGTAACAATTTTCACAGACGTGAGTGTTGCAACTCCATATGTTGTATATATTTTATTATGCGTCGTATGTCAGATAAGGATAGTGGGAATGCTTGTATTCATATAAAAATGAACTGTTGGAGAGGTTGATTGTGTAGAGCTTTTCTCAATTGGACACCTATCGACGGTATCTCAAATTCAGATGAAAAACATAGCCACCACTTAAGAGCTGTAAGCGATGCAGCCGTGGGACTTCATGCGAAACCTTTGTGGTCAGTAGGTCAAGCGCACTCGGTTATCAGCAAGACCTTGACGGCAGTAAATAGAAACCAGTTACACGTGCAGATAACAGAACTTATTCGAGATAATTCCTGATACCAGGAAAACTACAACATGTGTTAATCAAAAGCGGCATGCAACTTCTATTTTTGTATGTAGAATGTGTTTGTAAATATTGATGTGTAGGCACTGTGTGCGCTTTGAGGACGCGTATTAGTCAGGCAATATTTTCTCTTGACAGATGGAGAGCTGTCTCTCATATTTCTGTTTATGAAGTATTTAACTCTTCCTATTCTTATGGCTTAACTCACCGCTCTTTTGGATACGGCCTTAAAATATGGAACGGACCCGGATGGAATCCATGCTTTGGATTATCAAATTTTGGTGCAATACACCTGAGTGCGATTTTTAGGTAGTTTCTTATTTTTATACTGGTAAACTCCGCCTCAGGAAACGAAATGGACAACACAGTTAAAGAAACAACTTGCTCAGAACAAAGTTCAAACGATTCGGGGGCTGACAATACACACGACTGTACTTCATTAGGGTAACTGACAATTATGGAAAAAAGGATATCTGAACGGCGAGTTAAAACAAATTACTTACTAAATTAGGTATTCGCTATTGCCCACCGTAAGTGCGTCGTGTTGTGCAGAGACGAACTCTAAAAAAATGGTGCAAATGGCTCTGAGCACTATGGGACTCAACATCTTAGGTCATAAGTCCCCTAGAACTTAGAACTACTTAAACCTAACTAACCTAAGGACATCACACACACCCATGCCCGAGGCAGGATTCGAACCTGCGACCGTAGCAGTCCCGCGGTTCCGGACTGCAGCGCCAGAACCGCTAGACCACCGCGGCCGGCGACGAACTCTAATGGATAAGATGACGAAATAGGAATAACTTTACAGTTTCAGTGAGTTGTATTAGGAACTCGTAGGAGGAATTTAATCATTTAGCGTGTTTTGACGCTCATATATGAAAACAGTATAACTGCTTCCAATTCTTCTTCATATAGGATGTATCAGGAGGATAGGTACATGAGGGGTGTAGTATTGGTGATCCTGAACATCAACTGAACGTATGCCCTTTTCTTAACGGTGTCCGACGTACAGAGGTTTGACAGTGACACAGTACATCACTGAAAACTATTCTGGGCATTGGATCGGCCGCCACGTGATCATTTCTTGGCCATCGTTGACATCCGATCTTTGTAAATTAGATTTATGTTTGTCCGGTCGTTGTTCAAAAATGGTTCAAATGGCTCTGAGTACTATGGGACTCAACTGCTGAGGTCATTAGTCCCCTAGAACTTAGAACTAGTTAAACCTAACCAACTTAAGGACATCACACACATCCATGCCCTAGGCAGGATTCGAACCTGCGACCGTAGCGGTCGCACGGTTTCAGACTGCAGCCCCAGAACCGCGCGGCCACTTCGGTCGGCGTCCGGGTTGGTGTAAGAGCGATGTCTACAAACGCAGAGTAGACACAAAGAAGGAACTTGTCGCTCGTACTATTTTACATGCGTCTGTCACCCTATGCGCAAGTAAAGTGCGAATTGAAATGGTTAATAAAGAGAGCATTATGTAGCCTAATGTCGCTTTGTTTGTACTCCCATGTGAGTGCTGGTGAAGGACACGAGACTGGTTCCCTCTGCTCAAGTAAAGGGAAGTACGAATGATCTCAGATCAGCAACACAACAACTGTCTATAAGAACAGCAAAATGCATTTCAGTTGAGGCTGGACGTTTTGAACAACTTTTGTGAGAAAAGTAAGCTATTAAACAAAACATTAGATCATAATGTTTCATTTGCTGTCACCCGCATTTGTCCTGTTCCGTATAGTTTTCATTAGGGTCCTCGGAAACTGTTAATAACAGGACATATGTTCATACGACTTTTTTTGTTCAGAATCACTAATAGTATCACCCATCTAAGCACGCTTCTTTCCTCCTGACTCACCCTATACATTTTCCTGGAAAACAGTTGACATACGACTACTGCTGCTTTTAGTAGCAGTGAAAGGGTTAGAGAAATGTAAACTAGGAAGCTTGACGTCTTGTTTGGCAATTGTACATGAGTTTATGGTTTAAGTGATCTCAGTTGTATGGTAATTGCGCCAGAACTTAGATAACTTACGTTAATACTGTAGAAATGTTACACCATGAAGTAGGAGTCCGAAATTTATCAAACTTTTTAGATATAGTCATCACATAATGGGTAGGTATATTACCCCATTCATAACTGACGTTTATCAGCAACATCAGCATGCGGTGTGACCCTCAGGGTCTCGAATATGCCCTTATATTTCTTGTACCGTGTAAGAAAACAGCTTCCGAATGTTATCTTGTGGAATTTTTTGCACGGCAGAGACGCTTGCTGTTTCAGTTCATGAAGGTAGCTGTTGGAGCTTGGTATCAAAGTATACGTCTTCCCATCAATTCGCATCAATCTCTGGGTTCCAAATAAGTATAATGGGCAGACCAGACAATGGTCCGTACATTCCTCAAGGCGTTTGTGGTTTGGACTGCAGAGGGAAGTCGTAATTTGGGATCCTGTCCATGAAGGATATGACAACAGTGTTTTCATTTTTGTGACAGACTGGCGAGCACTCAGCTTTCTTCAAAAAATATCAAATAACTCCTACTGTCGTATTCAGTAGTTCTCCACACCATGATTACAGGAAATGTAGAAGTGCAAGTGTTGAGAACTGTTGCTTCTTGTGACCTCTCACAAGTTCGTCTACAGACTCGTTAACGTTTACCTGACCGCCACAAACGCTACAGAATGCCACACGGTATCCCAATTGGTTCTCGCTCCAACCCGCGCAAATTTCTGTTATCTGTAGCGTGGTATCAGTTGCAAAAATCACTTAGAAACTGCAGGTCTCAGTCCATATTCCAGTAATCTGGTCTCGACGGTTCAGGGTGCTCCCTGTCTACAGCCTCTGCCCAGACTTCAGAAGATGTCATCAGTCTGTTCATCAGAGCCAGATGAGCAGTTCTTCGATCTCCTCGTGGTGTATCTCTTCTGAAAGGACCCCTGTCTGCTCTCCCTGGCCTGCTGTTGTCCTGAACCCATATCGTCACCACTCGTTTTAGAAGTCAATGTGATTTGTCAGTATGGTGCTGCCATGTCCCTCATGCCAATGATTCGACCTTTCTCAAAGTTAGTGAGACATTAAGCTGGACGAGCACGATCTCTGCGCAAGCTGTGTTGTGAACTCGACCTGAGAACCTGCATAAGTCAGACACACCCAATGGCCATAATGTGTTTATACCATTCCCCATCTGTAGGAATGAGTCTTTCTGCGCTGAAAATAAGCTTGAATTAGGACGAAATTTTAATCAACAGGCATCAGTTCAGTAGCGTTTGGTCAAGATACCTACGGTGTAACGTTTTACATTTCCATCATTGTACAAACGAAGGTGCTTAAGATATCCTAAATTTTAGAAATGGTCATCTGCAGTATCTGTTAAAATCAGACTCAGTCTCTCTAACGCTGAGTCACATTATGAGAACAAGGATGAATTGCAGCCTCCAATAATGTGGTTGGTGCAGAAAACCAGTCGGAATTTGTACTGTGGCACTCAGAGCGAGCCACAGTGGTAAGCAGTGGTAATACCAATGCAGGGGTTGTATTTGGGGGGTATCTGGGCACATACGAGAGAGGTAGCAGTTAGCAACAGTCTGCAGACCCGGTCTTCAATGGCGTGACGTTCTTTGCATAGGCATTGAGATTTGAAAGCGAATTCTGTCGAATAAGGATGCCGATTTAGGCGCCAAAATTCTTACTTTATTGCTACATCTATTTCAGCAAGCTATGAGCCATGTGCAACTGAGCTACCAAACTAATTCTCGCCTAAACAGGATAGTTGTCATTCAACATAATTCCAGAATATAGACATTTGGATTCCTACGTAATCAAACACCAGTTCAACAGTGCTGTGTGTACAAAGTGAGACGATGCGTGACTGTAGACCTTCTCACTCTACACTACTGATTAAAAGCCTTGGCTTTGCAGCCGGATGGTAGCGTGAAGATGCCGCAGTGTTTCGATGAGTGTAGTGGTCATCATCTTCTGATGAGTCTCCCCACATGGATACATTGATTATGTTTTTATACATAGAACTGGGACTCGTCTGAAAAGACGATGTAGAGCCTGTTCTGTGCCCAATGTTGACATTGGGCTCACCACTGTCGGTGTTCCTCTTTCTGCCTCTGCATCAATGGATACTTCAAAAATGGTCGCCATGCTGACAGTCTGTGATGCTCCCGATGTCGTCGCACTGTCTGCGTGGACACTTGTATTGCTGCAAATGAGCTCATTTACTTATTCAAGGTACGTGACATGGCTGTACAATCCTGCATGATGGAATGAAGAAAATATATGTCCACTCAGGTGCTGGCCACTTAGGGCTACTGAGGTCATGAATGGTGTTGAGCATGGCTCTCCTGACGGTTCAAATGGCTCAGAGCGCTATGGGACTTAACTTCTAAGGACATCAGGCCCCTAGAATTTAGAACTACTTAAACCTAACTAACCTAAGGACAACACACACATCCATGCCCGAGGCAGGATTCGAACCTGCGACCGTAGCGGTCGCGCGGTTCCAGACTGTAGCGATTAGAACCGCTCGGCCACCCCGGCCGGCGGCTCTCCTGAATCCATATTCGTGCAAGAGTTGTGGGATCCCGGCCAGTGCAAGCAGCAATGTCACCGAGTGATAACTTCTGTCTTGATTGGCCATGATCCTACTGCTGTCGAATTCCAACATGTCCTAGTAGACATTTATCCTTGTTACAAGAAGCAAGTAGGGGAGCAATGAGAGAAAGAACAAGAATTTTGCTGACATTGGCATCGGCATTCATGGAATTTATGACATTGGTACGCTGCCCAACAAGACATCCTTCATTTCAATGACTGCTTCACAGCTTGCACCATATGGATCATTCCCAGCAACACCAGCTTTTCATGAACTGTGCAGGTGGGAACTTTCTCTGCAATATATCCTACATTCCTGTAACCCTCCTGGCCTCAACCGCCGTTAGTCATTGCCCTCACCCATGCAGCACCTTCCCTGATCCCATTCCAGCACTAGACAGCCCTTATTCCACTGTCACACCCAATATTTTTAATTCTCTCCTTTTCTGCTATGCCCCACCTCTCCCCTGCCCTCCGTCTAACCTCCCATCTGCACGTAGCTGCCCTACCCACTCCACCTCGACCCTGCATGTTCCCGAGAAGCACTTCACTGTCCCCCACCCCTACTCTACTATTCCTCCCTCTCCCAGCCCGCCGGCCGGGGTTGCCGAGCGGTTCCAGGCGCTACAGTCTGGAACCGCGCGACCGCTACAGTCGCAGGTTCGAATCCTGCCTCGGCCATGGATGTGTGTCATGTCCTCAGGTTAGTTAGGTTTAAGTAGTTGTAAGTTCTAGGGGACTGATGACCTCAGAAGTTAAGTCCCATAGTGCTCAGAGCCATTTGAACCATTTCTCCCAGCCCCAGCTTCCTCCTTACACCCACCCACTCGCCACTCCCATCATACACTAGTGCTGCTGCTCAGAGTGTGGCTTTAGTTGCCAGAGACTGCAGTCATGTGTGTGTGAGTTGCATTTGTGTGTGTGTGTGTCTGTTGTCTATTATTGCCAAAGGCCTTGCTGGCAGAAAGCTTTATTCATGATAGTCTTTTTGTTGTGCCTATCTGGGACTCAGTGTCTCCACTGTATGGTGAGTAGCAACTTTCCTTTTCATAATATTGTTACATTCCATCCTAGATTTTCCATTGTTTGACATCAGATTCAGCTCTTCCTGGAATCACTAAAGCCATCGGGCAGTGATATTATCACTGGAATTATCACCCACCACCCCTCGCCCCCTACTCCTTCCTCCATGGCCAATGGCATTACACTTTTACTTTTTATGATTCAATTGCACAAGTGCTATTATTTACCATCTGTATGTCCTTCCAATATGTAGTGCCACCAGCAGTACCAGCAGCGATCACCTTGGAAGAAGAAGCCTATCGATAAGTATTCATAGTGTGGAGTCTTGTACCAAGGGAGGATGTTGTTATGGATGGCCTGTATCCTCTTCCTGCAACACAAATGCACACGTGGATTAACACGTTTCTTTATTTACAGGAACAGGAAGCTACTTGTCTTGCACAGAGTCCATGTGTTCTGGGACAAGCTCAGTAACAGTAGTCCTCTTGCAGACAATATCGGTAATGTTGCTATTACACTAATCTGGACGCTATATACTGGCATAGCCTGTGCTGAACTATGCTACTCCGCAAATGAAAGACAGAACTGAGTGAATCAATGAGTCAGTGACTGACGCCCTCCGGTCAGAGGCGGTGGCCTAAATAAATGTTGTCGAGAAGGCGTTGCCAAACTGTTGCTACTCGGTTTGTCTCTGGCTTCTCTTGTGATAGGTGCACTTGATCCAGTGCCTACTATCGATCTTCTCACTGCATCTTTGCCGACCAGTGTGCTGGTGACAGCTTACGCCAGCACACATATATCTCTAATTATTATTACTATAATTATTATAATATATGTGTGTTTCGCTATACTTAGGGTTTTGTTATTGTTATAGACATGGATATGCAGATGTTCCCATCTGAACCACAGCAGCAAGAGCGATCAGGTGGGAATAAGAATAATATCAGATAGCTAACAATGGGGGATTGCTACAATTTCGGCTACCTAGTTTTGGGTACTTTCCAAGGTCACCCAACAACCAATGCCCCCCATCAAACAGAAACATCTTGGAAGAGTGGGTTATTGGGGGACCTTGAAAAGTAGTTGCAATTACAGAAAGGAAAGCATATAAACCCCCCTTTCTTACCTATTTGAAGATCTACACTTAACATCATGCAGTTACTGTAATTATACACACTGCACACATCTTTTTTCTGTTTTTACACAGTAGGCAGATACACACACATCTGCTCAGGTTTTTTTGGCTGTTACATCTACATTTTGGTGTATCCTATAAATATTTTCACCAGTTTCCAGATTTTGTGCCACTCAACTAACTTTTTGCAGACTGTGCTATGATATCATAATTTTTTTATACTGTCGAAGTATCTTACTATGATGTATGTATGACATGTCTATGGTGCGTATGTGGTATATATGTTGATGTAAACTGTTATACCAGTCAGCATAAAATACTATGCCGGTGTGATATCAGTATGACACCAGTGTGATCTCACTATGACGTGATCACAAGGCTGTCACAGAGTCAATGCAATGCTGGTATGATGCCATCAGACCTTTCAAACACTTTTATGTAAAAAATTGCTAATATATTATGATAAATACCTTAGAACTCAGCTACAATGGGGAGCGTGTTGCTTGAAAGTAGCGGGAGTCCTTTCATCTTCAAAGTACAGAAGAAGTGACAGAATTCATGCATCTAAACTATAAAAAGTAAAACTGCTCTAGGGGGACGGTAATTGAGATTGCATGTCATTGATGGTCTGGAGCACATCGACATAATTTAGGAATTAATGTCATTGCATGAGGGCCAGATGCAGGCAGCAGTTATTCTGGGAAACGGGCCGATGCTACTGTCTTCAATTCCAGAAATGCTGCTGCTGCTGTCAGCAACTTTTGGGCTCATTCTCTCCTTGCTCCCCTAGTACTGAGCCATAGCACAATATTCTCATAAGCACTCTACATTCAAATGCTATTTCTGAATGAGAAACCCACTGTGTAATCTTTCCCTGTGTGCAGAATGCAGAAGGCACTATTCTTGCATACAGTACACATTACACTAACTTAACATTTGTTTCATGTCATCTTCACAGTGTTGAAATTGCACTGGCCAGCAGTGTGTTATTATGATCAGATAGTGGGGGCACAGCCACATACTGACAACATTTACTACCATGTAATTAGGATGATTTATTACTAATGTTGATAAACATTCTTAGCAGGCACTAGTACGTATTTTGATCTTGGTTATATTGGATTTATTCATACTGTTTGAGGCTACATATATCATACTTCAGTATTATACAACCTTCCTTTAATTAGTAACTCATATATCTACGACAGTTCGAATGGTCTGTAGTGTTCATATATCGCAAAGCTTTGTTAACGTGGTGTATTTTTCAGTTGGTGCTAAAATTTTTTTAATGCTGTTTTATCGAAAACCGACATTTCAAGTGTGGTTGTGGACTTAATACGATTTCTGCAATTAAGAATACAGCTACCAATCACCGTTAATAAACTTAACTCCGTCCGAACAGGCATTGGAATGCCCAACGGTACCGACCAGCCGCCGTGTCATCCTCAGCCCACAGGCGTCACTGGATGCGGATATGGAGGGGCATGTGGTTAGCACACCGCTCTCCAAGCCGAATGTCAGTTTGCGAGACCGGAGCCGCTACTTCTCAATCAGGTAGCTCATCAGTTTGCCTCACAAGGGCTGAGTTCACCCACTTGCCAACAGGCTCGGCAAACCGGATGGTCACCCATCCAGCTCGACAGTGCTTACTTAACCTCGGTGATATGACGGGAACCGGTGTTACCACTGCGGCAATGTCGATGGCAAATCGCCGTTAATAATGGGATTTATCTGCACAAATAACGCCACTGCGTGTTTGGAACCGACACGTTCATGCTCTGGGGGCTGCTCTCGTTTAGATCACGTTTGTTGTTATTTACATTAGTTGTCGGCTGTTTTTCCGTTTATGTAGAAGTTACTTGTATAGTGGTGCCCTACGACAAAAACTAATGTGAAAAAAGGCCTATTTTACTGTAAGTGTACTTAATAACGATTGAAAACAATACAAACAAACCTCTCACGCATAACTAGTTTAGTTTTAGGTTACTTACTCGTCATCGAAATTATCGCGTCATTACGTTGCGCTGTATACTGCTTGTGTTCACGAAATAATAAAAAATATATGAAGCATTTTTTAGATGCATAAACATGCACACAACATCAGCACCAAACAAACACACATACACGCGCACACACACACACACACACACACACACACACACACACACACACACACACACACACGATATCACCAATAAAACAGAGCTAAAACATTTCTCTCTCAGAGATGTTACGATATGTACATTGATGCGATAGCAGAAATTTTACAATCTACAAACTTTTCATTACAAGCAATATACAAGAAAGATCATTCGTTACAATTAAAATAAGCTTAAAGTTAAATAAGCCATTTCTCATATTGATTTTCTTTCTTTTTCTTCTGGTAACTTTCTCCACAATGGGAAAAAACAGTCCACAACTAATGCAAACAATGACAAAATGTAATCTAAACATGAGCAGACGTCTGAAGATCAACCTGTCGGTTCGAAACTGGCAACTGCGCTATTTGTGTAAGTAAACAGCATTAATAACGCTGTTTGGTGGGTGTTGTCTTCTTTGCAAGAATCAGTCTGTAAAAATTTTAATTTCTACCTTGAGGTCTGCACACCGTGTATGCTATTAACAGTTAGATAGACCCATGTAATAAGATAATCAATGTCTCTGCTCGTTCGAGTAACACTTCACATTGTGTATTGTGCAGTAGAGTTGTTGATCATAAGGTCTGATACAAATGATAATCCGAAGTCCATCAGGACAGTTTCAATAACAATTTTAAGCATCCGCGCTTAGAGGTGACCCATTATTTAGAAAACTTGCATGCATCTGAACTTCGAAATCAGTAATATCTTTGCTTCAGCTGCACAAAGAGTTCGAGTTGACAACAGACAGCCATACGTTACAACGTCCACTCACACGTTCACACTGTCACTCACAAAGAACCCCTTGAGTGCGAGGTCTCAAGAGGCTAACGATATTTACATCATTCGACGCCCCACATACTGCATGCAACTACAATATTGACTGCTGATGGCAACGGGGGTTGGGACTGGAGGTATCCAATGGTGAGAGCAGCATGAGGCTACAGAGCGTAGTTGAACTGCTTGGTCGACGAGTAACTCACAACAGTGCTACAGTGTTAGTGATGTTGATACAAAGCAGAGCAATGGCAACGGTAAATAAAGCTGTCACAGAGTGATGTACTTCTCGCAAGTGAGAGACTGTTTGTTTACTCTTTGGACAATGTATCTTTGACTTGTTGTATTGTATGTTCTGTGACTATGGAATAAAGTGTTGTTGGACTGCTAATCGCTGCTCTATTGTGATTCACGACATAAGAGTTTGGTGCCGAAACCCGGGAATAGACTTTGCCCGAGACAATTTCCACGATTGCCGATGTGAAACACGATTTCTGGACGCACGTCACGCGGCAATACTACGACGGGGTTTACTGCAGCGATTTGTTACACCACGCAACAAGCTCTTCGACGACAACCGCCATCATACACAGCTAAGTTCAACTGAATTATCACGCAACATGTTTTGTAGTGCCATTTGTAAAGGCAACTGATTACATTATTGCCGCTGTGTACTGCTATTGTAGCTGTTCGATCAGCGCTTTAACGAATTATCAGATCCTACGCTACGCCTACATATTGTTTATGACTAGTGCTGCCATCTAGCGACCATCAATTGAACTACTTCGACTAGCGATTCAAAGGCAACGCCTTACTAGGACCAGCTGATCGCTAGCCGACACTGCGTTAAACTTTGGAGTAATCGGACGGAATAGACTTTGCTGGCCCACTATTCATCAAAGTGGGGAAGGAAACGCACAAGTCATATATCACTCTTTTCACATGTGCTACCACACGAGCTGTCCACCTCGAACTCTGTACAGACTTGTCAACGGACAAGTTTCTTATGGCACTTCAGCGATTCGCCGGAAGACGCGCACTACCCCACACGATATATACAGATAACGCGAAAACATTCCACGCCACGAATATGGAACTAGCCCAACTTTGGAAGGCATTAACCACCACAAAATCTTATCAGTTCCTCGCCCACCACGGTATTACTTGGAAATTCATTGTCTCCCGTGCGGCTTGGTGGGGAGGATGGTGGGAAAGAATGGTGGGCACTATAAAGCGTTGCCTACGGAAGGTATTGGGACTCGCAAAGCTCACTGAGGAACAACTGAACACCACCTTGATCAGTGAACTCCAGGCCCATCACAAAAGCAAACATCACATTATATCTACAACAACAGTTGTCAAAGTTGTCATTCCGGCAGAAAGGAATCCAAGGAATTTCGCAGACTGAGAAAGAAGTGGCAGATGAAATATTAGCGTTTATGCAAGATGAGTAGGTGGAATGTGTGGTGTCGTACACGTTAGACTGTGCGGACAACGTACATGAAGAGTGCAATGATGACATTACGAGCTTCACAGGTGAAGGGATACTGAAATATGTGTTCAGCCGTGTAGTTCATCGTCTTTGTCGGATAGAAAGCCTCAGTTCACGTCTCTAGTGAAAGATGTAAAGGTCAATCGTTGTCTAAGGAACGCGTACTGAACGTAGTTATGTACATAGAAGATCACCCGTAGCATAGTAAAAAACAATTCTGAACGAGCTCGAATAGGTCCGCACCAATATGACAGTATATTGCCTAAGAAAAACTACGGATATTCATGGGAGGACAAGGAGGACTTGTTACAAAAACTGGTGTGTCCGCGTTTCAAGGCTGCTCGATACAGTTTACAGGATGTGCATGACAGTGATCTACTGTGTTAAGAACATCAAAATGCGCGCGACATGCACTGAACACCTGCCTAATATCGTGTAGGGACCCCGCGAGCACGCAGAAGTGCTGCAACGAGACGTGGCATAGACTCGATTAACGTCTGAAGTAGTGCTGGACGGAACTGACGCCATGAATCCTGCAGTCCGTAAGAGTACGAGGGGGTGGAGATCTCTTCTGAACAGCACGTTGCAAGGCATCCCAGTTGTGTTCAATAATGTTCATGTCTGGCGAGTTTGGTTGCCAGCGGATGTTAACCTCAAGAGAGTGTTCCTGGAGACATTATGTAGCAATTCTGGACATGTGGGGTGTCGCATTTTCTTTCTGGAATTACCCAAGCCCGTCAGAATGCACAATGGACGTGAGTGGTTGCAGATGATCAGACAGTATACTTACGTACGTATCACCTGCCAGAGTCGTATCTACACTCCTGGAAATTGAAATAAGAACACCGTGAATTCATTGTCCCAGGAAGGGGAAACTTTATTGACACATTCCTGGGGTCAGATACATCACATGATCACACTGACAGAACCACAGGCACATAGACACAGGCAACAGAGCATGCACAATGTCGGCACTAGTACAGTGTATATCCACCTTTCGCAGCAATGCAGGCTGCTATTCTCCCATGGAGACGATCGTAGAGATGCTGGATGTAGTCCTGTGGAACGGCTTGCCATGCCATTTCCACCTGGCGCCTCAGTTGGACAAGCGTTCGTGCTGGACGTGCAGACCGCGTGAGACGACGCTTCATCCAGTCCCAAACATGCTCAATGGGGGACAGATCCGGAGATCTTGCTGGCCAGGGTAGTTGACTTACACCTTCTAGAGCACGTTGGGTGGCACGGGATACATGCGGACGTGCATTGTCCTGTTGGAACAGCGAGTTCCCTTGCCGGTCTAGGAATGGTAAAACGATGGGTTCGATGACGGTTTGGATGTACCGTGCACTATTCAGTGTCCCCTCGACGATCACCAGTGGTGTACGGCCAGTGTAGGAGATCGCTCCCCACACCATGATGCCGGTTGTTGGCCCTGTGTGCCTCGGTCGTATGCAGTCCTGATTGTGGCGCTCACCTGCACGGCGCCAAACACGCATACGACCATCATTGGCACCAAGGCACAAGCGACTCTCATCGCTGAAGACGACACGTCTCCATTCGTCTCTCCATTCACGCCTGTCGCGACACCACTGGAGGCGGGCTGCACGATGTTGGGGCGTGAGCGGAAGACGGCCTAACGGTGTGCGGGACCGTAGCCCAGCTTCATGGAGACGGTTGCGAATGGTCCTCGCCGATACCCCAGGAGCAACAGTGTCCCTAATTTGCTGGGAAGTGGCGGTGCGGTCCCCTACGGCACTGCGTAGGATCCTACGGTCTTGGCGTGCATCCGTGCGTCGCTGCGGTCCGGTCCCAGGTCGACGGGCACGTGCACCTTCCGCCGACCACTGGCGACAACATCGATGTACTGTGGAGACCTCACGCCCCACGTGTTGAGCAATTCGGCGGTACGTCCACCCGGCCTCCCGCATGCCCACTATACGCCCTCGCTCAAAGTCCGTCAACTGCACATACGGTTCACGTCCACGCTGTCGCGGCATGCTACCAGTGTTAAAGACTGCGATGGAGCTCCGTATGCCACGGCAAACTGGCTGACACTGACGGCGGCGGTGCACAAATGCTGCGCAGCTAGCGCCATTCGACGGCCAACACCGCGGTTCCTGGTGTGTCCGCTGTGCCGTGCGTGTGATCATTGCTTGTACAGCCCTCTCGCAGTGTCCGGAGCAAGTATGGTGGGTCTGACACACCGGTGTCAATGTGTTCTTTTTTCCATTTCTAGGAGTGTATTACCTGCAGAGGCGAAACAACTTCTGACCTCATTTCCGCGTCTTGTACAAGTACTGTACAAGAACTGCTAACAGCCTCCGTGCGCTGTAACACAGGAACCTCCAATGTGTGATCATACACAAACAGGACGCCTCATTAGCGTTGACTATGTGAGCTAATAGAGCAGAGGCTAGTTTACCCACAGATCTGCACTCTGTTTTAGTAGACGGTGAGACGAATGGGATAAAAATGTTAAGGAATTGTTAAATATCCAATTTGTTCCCTAAAATATTAGGGAACAGTTCTTAATGTACTTTCAGGTTGTCTGGCTCATCTGGTTTGATTGCAAGTGACCAGCCAACCACAGTTCCCTGTGTCTTTATTTCAGCCTACTTTTTTATTATTTACTTTTAAAAATGGTTATAGCATATACCCTAAGTTACAGTATCTTGCAGACTGTCAAGGAACCCCTTGAATGCGAGATCGAAAGTTCAATTTTTAATAAGACTCATTTGAAAGTGAAGGAAAAATATTAGCTACTAATGATTCACCATGAGCATCAGGAGGGCGACAGAAAATGAGTGTGCGGGAGGTGCCGAGATCAAACTATTGTGGGATGTATGTACTAAACTTCACAAAACGGACAACGTCGACATTCAAGGAATGTTCAAAAAAATCATTAACTTGTTCCATGAACACCGA
Organism: Schistocerca cancellata; assembly: GCF_023864275.1. Classification (NCBI taxonomy): domain Eukaryota; kingdom Metazoa; phylum Arthropoda; class Insecta; order Orthoptera; family Acrididae; genus Schistocerca; species Schistocerca cancellata. Next base: position 570,231,896 of record NC_064626.1, read on the forward strand.
ATGAAAAATGGCAGGCCACAGTGATCACAAACGTTTGCACCATTAACATCGAAGGCGAACTCTTTGGAAGTTACAAACCGTGCAGGATGTTTAGCTAGATATCCACTCATAGAATCATATTGGTGTAACGGGGTGATGAGAACTGGTGGAAAATGATGGCATGCAACCGTATGCGAAACATTCTGTCATGGAGCTTACCTTGAAACTGGCTATCCTTTAAGGCGTATCTGCAGGTAGTGTGATACTGTGTTTTATACGCATGAAATAAACAAACATCCAGAGGCTGGATGTGTCCAGTGATTTCAGGAGGGATAGATTGCTCTAAAAGGTTATGATTTTTATACGCAGACCAGGAATCAAGCAAACGCAAGTTTTTTGCCCAGCCATTGGCAAAGGCAATTCTAGCATAGTTGAAATTCTCTTACGCTCATTTTGCCATTCTTGCTGTGACGTAACTATTCCCTAATGCCCTCACAAGATCAGGCACACGAAAAAGGATCATGAGGGGCAGAGCACCTCGAAATTCTAGCAGCACAATAAATAACTTTGGCAGCCAATTCACCATCCAGATTAAGTAACTGTATACGAATGCGTTAAGACATTGTTGTTAGTTGATCTTGATAAAAGTTTCTTGGTACCTCTAATTTCCAGGGTTCCTTTCATATGCATTTCCTCTTGAAATCCCAATTGATAGGACGTGAAAACAAATTCCATACTGACCGATGGCATAAGTTTGTTTACCTCACCTCGGACGGATGCTTTGTCTGAAATTACGCTATCTTACGTCTTCCCGTTCTGTAACACAGTTTGAAGCTATGCAGATATCCGCTGCCTCCCTTGAGACCACTGTAATCCACACTGAAGCGCCAAAGAAACTGATATAGTCGTGCATATTCAAATACAGATATGTAAACAGACAGAATACGGCGCTGCGGTCAGCAACGCCTATATAAGACAACAAGCGTCTGGCGCAATTGTTAGATCGGTTACTGCTGCTACAATGGCAGTTAAACAATATTTAAGTGAGTTTGGTGCTCAGCGCACAAGCGATGGGACACCGCATCTCCGAAGTAGCGATGAAGTGGGAATTTTCCCGTACGACCATTGCACGAGTGTACCGTAAATATCAGGAATTCGGTAAAACATCAAATCTCCAACATCGCTGCGGCTGGAAAAAGATCCTTCAAGAACGATAGCAACGACGACTGAAGAGAATCGTTCAACGTAACAGAAGTGCAGCCCTTCCACAAATTGCTGCAGATTTCAATACTGGACCACCAGCAAGTGTCAGCGTGCGTACCATTCAACGAAACATCATCGAAATGGACTTTCGGTGCCGAAGGCCTTCTCGTGTACCCTTGATGACTACACGACACACAGCTTTTCGTCTCGCCTAGGCCTGTTGATGACTGGAAACATGTTGTCTTGTCTGTCGAGTCCCACGGCAAATTGTATCGAGCGGATGGACGTATATGGGGATGAAGACAACCTCATGAATCCATGGACCCTGCATGTCAGGAGCAGACTGTTCAAGCTGGTGGAGACCCTGAAATGGTGTGGGGCGTGTGCAGTTGGAGTGATATAGGACCTCTGATACTTCTACACTCCTGGAAATGGAAAAAAGAACACATTGACACCGGTGTGTCAGACCCACCATACTTGCTCCGGACACTGCGAGAGGGCTGTACAAGCAATGATCACACGCACGGCACAGCGGACACACCAGGAACCGCGGTGTTGGCCGTCGAATGGCGCTAGGAGTGTATGTCACATAACCGTACTCCTTCCAATTTTCGGCAGTTCTCCTCACTCTGATTACATATGCAGACATCTTAGAACGTCTAAATCTCTTAACTTCAACCACTTTCTAAGGATCCTCGAGTGCTGTGACTGTCTGCGCCTCCTGTATCTATGACGTCTGACGAAAATAAAAGAGACTTTCAGATTACTGAATCACTATTCGTCGTAACATATAGTGTACGTTAACGGCCGAATTATACCACTTCCGTCTACGACCAAAGTGGGAATGGTCAGCCAGTTTACGAAGTCCGTATTTTTTTTCGGGATTTGTCACAAAATGTGGTGCACGTAGTCTGACGCAAAAGAAAGCACACCAGTGGTAGAAATTTATTTACATACTAATGTGGTCGGTACCTTCTTTCGGCAAAATGTTTTCTGCTTGTAATATTTCAAAAGTAGCCTCGTACGCTAGACAATCGTAACCCTAAATCACGTACTAAAGATTCATGTGACGCAAAAGGACAAAGTAGACGGCAATATTAAAAGAAATGGGTCTGCCTACCCTACGCCTACAATGTGCTGTGGACACCAAGCTTTGAGATGCTAATGTATGATTCCAGCGTGAGCCACCTTACCTTAATTTTGTGGGATCATAAGTCAGAGCTACCATCCATCTCGGCACCTACTGCTTGTCTGGATGACACTCTTTTGCATCCAGAACTTTGCACATAACTCTGGCCCCCTTGTTGCAACCGTAAGCGGATACACACTGCCTGACAGAAATGTGAATCTCCCAGAAAACTTGATCGAATGTCAGTGTAACTTCGAACACGTACACTTCGTCGGTGGGTATGTAAATGATTAGAATTGCTCTTCTCTGTGGCAGGCAGTACGCCCAAAAGACTGCATTAGTGTTGTTACCTGACCTGGTTCGGTGTCTAACGGGTGTCAACATCGTCAAATGTGTAGTGATCATTGAGAAGGGCGCTTAGATGTCGCGTACTCGCATGAGACAGCGTCATCAGCAGCTGACATAGTTCGAAAGAAGCCTCATCGTGGGCCCCCATTTGGCGGCTGGTCAAATCGTGCAACATTCAGATTTGTCGGACTTTCGGATATGACAGTGCCCCAGTCTTGGACTTTATCGGAGTGTTAAGGCAGACATGCTCGTCGTCAAAGTTTCGATCGATGTGACCACGACAAGGGAGGACCTCCGCATTGTGCACCAAGCACAAGCCCTTCACATCTGCGCCTGTCATCCGAGAAAAAGTAATGCACCCCCTGCAACAGTCTGTGGCATGCCGCACCATTGGTCGGAAACTAGCAGCAACCGGACTAGGGAATTACCAAGACACAAGGTAATTAAAAACATTAGCTGCCAGTGGGCATTGATTTATATCAATGAGGCTAGTTGAAAAATTGTGCCAGACCAGGATTCGAACTTGGGTCTCCTGCTTACTGGGCAGATGCAGTGACCCTTACACCACCCAGACACAGTGGTCGTCACAACCGCGAAAGACTACCCTATTCTGCCAGACTGAAATTTTCAGCTTGTACCATAAGCTGCTAACGTAGTATCCCTGCTCATTAGCCCCATTACTCTCGCATATCACCGATTGCCGTAAGTGTTCGAACTTGGTGTGCATCCACACTGAGCGGTCATTGGCCGTCATCGCCTTAATTATACACTCCTGGAAATTGAAATAAGAACACCGTGAATTCATTGTCCCAGGAAGGGGAAACTTTATTGACACATTCCTGGGGACAGATACATCACATGATCACACTGACAGAACCACAGGCACATAGACACAGGCAACAGAGCATGCACAATGTCGGCACTAGTACAGTGTATATCCACCTTTCGCAGCAATGCAGGCTGCTATTCTCCCATGGAGACGATCGTAAAGATGCTGGATGTAGTCCTGTGGAACGGCTTGCCATGCCATTTCCACCTGGCGCCTCAGTTGGACCAGCGTTCGTGCTGGACGTGCAGACCGCGTGAGACGACGCTTCATCCAGTCCCAAACATGCTCAATGGGGGACAGATCCGGAGATCTTGCTGGCCAGGGTAGTTGACTTACACCTTCTAGAGCACGTTGGGTGGCACGGGATACATGCGGACGTGCATTGTCCTGTTGGAACAGCAAGTTCCCTTGCCGGCGCCAAACACGCATACGACCATCATTGGCACCAAGGCAGAAGCGACTCTCATCGCTGAAGACGACACGTCTCCATTCGTCCCTCCATTCACGCCTGTCGCGACACCACTGGAGGCGGGCTGCACGATGTTGGGGCGTGAGCGGAAGACGGCCTAACGGTGTGCGGGACCGTAGCCCAGCTTCATGGAGACGGTTGCGAATGGTCCTCGCCGATACCCCAGGAGCAACAGTGTCCCTAATTTGCTGGGAAGTGGCGGTGCGGTCCCCTACGGCACTGCTAGGATCCTACGGTCTTGGCGTGCATCCGTGCGTCGCTGCGGTCCGGTCCCAGGTCGACGGGCACGTGCACCTTCCGCCGACCACTGGCGACAACATCGATGTACTGTGGAGACCTCACGCCCCACGTGTTGAGCAATTCGGCGGTACGTCCACCCGGCCTCCCGCATGCCCACTATACGCCCTCGCTCAAAGTCCGTCAACTGCACATACGGTTCACGTCCACGCTGTCGCGGCATGCTACCAGTGTTAAAGACTGCGATGGAGCTCCGTATGCCACGGCAAACTGGCTGACACTGACGGCGGCGGTGCACAAATGCTGCGCAGCTAGCGCCATTCGACGGCCAACACCGCGGTTCCTGGTGTGTCCGCTGTGCCGTGCGTGTGATCATTGCTTGTACAGCCCTCTCGCAGTGTCCGGAGCAAGTATGGTGGGTCTGACACACCGGTGTCAATGTGTTCTTTTTTCCATTTCCAGGAGTGTATATGTGGTGTCTGTTATTTGATTATTTTGTGTCTTGATTCATCGTGGCTGCCATATACGGGGCATTACCGTCCCTTGTGTAGGCTGCTGTTGACCCCACAACACGAACGGCTTCTTTTGGAGTGGTACTGTGACCGGGAAACATGGAGTACTGATGAATGGCGTTGCACTGTGCTCAGCAACGAATCGCTGTTCTGCACTGCCCCGGATGGCCTGCGTCGGCGAGTATGGCGACGATCAGGGGAGAGGTCTTTCTCTTCCTATATTTTGGAGAGGAACAGCGGTGTTACTCCTATTGACATGGTGGGGGAGCCATCGAGTTTGATTATGGGGCAGAGCTGGTAGAGTTTAAGGGAAGCTTGACGGAATAGTGGAACCTCACAGACATCCTGAGTCCTCATGTACTGCCTTTCATACGACATTTCGTGGTGCCATTATTCAACAGAACATTGCTCGTCCACACTTGTGACGCGCCACTATGAAATATTTGCGTGAAATTGAAGTGCTTCCACAACCAGCAAGATCCCAAGATCTGTCGCCTATAGAATATACAGGGCTATTACAAATGATTGAAGCGATTTCATAAATTCACTGTAGCTCCATTCATTGACATATGGTCACGACACACTACAGATACGTAGAAAAACTCATAAAGTTTTGTTCGGCTGAAGCCGCACTTCAGGTTTCTGCCGCCAGAACGCTCGAGAGCGCAGTGAGACAAAATGGCGACAGGAGCCGAGAAAGCGTATGTGGTGCTTGAAATGCACTCACATCAGTCAGTCATAACAGTGCAACGACACTTCAGGACGAAGTTCAACAAAGATCCACCAACTGCTAACTCCATTCGGCGATGGTGTGCGCAGTTTAAAGCTTCTGGATGCCTCTGTAATGGGAAATCAACGGGTCGGCCTGCAGTGAGGGAAGAAACGGTTGAACGCGTGCGGGCAAGTTTCACGCGTAGCCCGCGGAAGTCGACGAATAAAGCAAGCAGAGAGCTAAACGTACCATAGTCGACGGTTTGGAAAATCTTACGGAAAAGACTAAAGCAGAAGCCTTACCGTTTACAATTGCTACAAGCCCAGACACCCGATGACAAACTCAAACGCTTTAATTTTCGGCGCGGTTGCAACAGCTCATGGAAGAGGATGCGTTCAGTGCGAAACTTGTTTTCAGTGATGAAGCAACATTTTTTCTTAATGGTGAAGTGAACAGACACAATGTGCTAATCTGGGCGGTAGAGAATCCTCACGCATTCGTGCAGCAAATTCGCAATTCACCAAAAGTTAACGTGTTTTGTGCAATCTCACGGTTTAAAGTTTTCGGCCCCTTTTTCTTCTGCGAAAAAAACGTTACAGGACACGTGTATCTGGACATGCTGGAAAATTGGCTCATGCCACAACTGGAGACCGACAGCGCCGACTTCATCTTTCAACAGGATGGTGCTCCACCGCACTTCCATCATGATGTTCGGCATTTCTTAAACAGGAGATTGGAAAACCGATGGATCGGTCGTGGTGGAGACCATGGTCAGCAATTCATGTCATGGCCTCCACGCTCTCCCGACTTAACCTCATGCGATTTCTTTCTGTGGTGTTTTGTGAAAGATTCAGTGTTTAAACCTCCTCTACCAAGAAACAATGCAGAACTGCGAGCTCGCATCAACGATGCTTTCGAACTCATTGATGGGGACATGCTGCGCCGAGTGTGGGAGGAACTTGATTATCGGCTTGATGTCTGCCGAATCACTAAAGGGGCACATATCGAACATTTGTGAATGCCTAAAAAAACTTTTTGAGTTTTTGTATGTGTGTGCAAAGCATTGTGAAAATATCTCAAATAATAAAGTTATTGTAGAGCTGTGAAATCGCTTCAATCATTTGTAATAACCTTGTATGTGAGACCATCACGAACATCAGTTCCGCCCCAGTGTCAGTATGCCCTATATCAAGCACCAGTTGCAACAGTTGTGGGCCAGCTTCCTCAGGAGATGATACAATCGGTTTATGAAAGCCTTCGCTACCGAACCAGTGTACGCATCCTGGTCAGATGGGGTGCAATGTCATACTGATAAGTGGGCACATACTGCCGAATTTTTTGTAAATCTGACCCGAGTTTGTAATCAGACCAATAATGTAGAATACTCTTTCGAGGTGTGAAGTTTTATTTCGTTTCCTTCTCCACTACTGAGAGCTTCACTTCTTTTTTTACGAACTTCCAGCGTGATCGGTAGCTTGGGTCAGCAACTTCTGTGAATCAGTAGAACGAAAAACCAGTCCAAGTTGCAAATATTTTGCTTTTTATTCATTCGATGACTAGTTTCGGGCCGAAACTCATTTTAAAATCAATCTACAGGGCAGAAAACCAAATTTACACTTATGCATAATACAGTCATTACCAGATTCTTAAGCATGTGCCAAAGATACAGAACATATCGTTTTAAACTTACATAACAAAGTCGAAAATGGCATTTCTGAAGACGTCAAAAAATGTGCAACGTACATTTGCAGTGCATACAGATAATTGGCCGTTTAGTCCTTCCGCTGTCGTAAAGAAATCTTGGGATGGGAGTGTACTATCAGGAAAGAGGAAACCTTTTTATTTGTTAAAATGTTCTCCAACCATGAAGAATATAACAATTCATACAATAACCGCAGAAGTCCACAATAAAATTAATACTTTTTAAAATCTGTACCAAAAAGAGTCAAATACTTAAAATCATTGACATGCACAGTAGCGCCATACACGGCACGTATTACAAAATTATATGCCATGTTGGCAGGTAAAAATTATTAAATGTGAAACCGTACAAGTCATCAATAAAATTATTACCTTTTTAAATCCTCCACCAAAAACAGTCAACTGATCAGTAAAACACAACAGCATGACATACGGCGCCTATTACAAAGTTGTGTGCCATGTAGGAACCTAAAAATCACTAAATTTGAACAGCAACAACAGTATTAAAAACAAAACAATAGGACAACTTTTTAATTCTTTATCAAAAAGAGCCAGACACTTAAAATCTCTTACCAGTAATACACAGCAGCGCCACATTTTTATCAGGCAGCGTAGTTCTGCAAACATTTATGACGGGGTTGGTACAGTGTACGTTCGCGTTCTGCTGCATGGTCGAAGTTAGTACCTTTAATAAGACTTTGAATAATAATCCTTGGGTGAACTATGTCTTCTTTAAATATCTAAACACTTACTATGTCGATGCTTAGCACAACAAATAAACTGCTTTGGTGAATGTAATCGGTTTCGCTATTGGACTGATGAGTCTCAAGAGGTAGAACATACCCGAGAAAAGGACCAGCAGAAGGAATGTGACATCAGTCATAAGTATCGTGTAGAACATAGGAACGTAACAAACAGTAACAACACTATCTTGTTCTTCTTAAGTTGTGAAATGATTTACGTGGTGATACACTGATTTACTTTTACTTTGAGAGGATACATGTGTTAAATGAACTGAGTGATCACAGGGTTTTTTAGAAGTACCTCCAGCCTTCCATACTACACTGCGCGAAAACTACGAGACGTACAGAAAACAGATGCATATCAGAGTACAGATAATCTCTCCAAGTTTTTAACTCGCGTTGCAGGTACTCCATATGGGCACCGTCTGTGAAGCTGCAAATGTCAATACGACAGTCAGACTCTTTCCACGTATGTCCCAACACGCTATGATCGATATCAACGACAACATTAATTATCCTACCTTCTTGCAACTCTTCCAGATTTTGTAGCAATGGAGCCAGAAACAAACGATCTTTGACATAGCCACATAACGAGAAATCTCATGAACCTAGGTAACCACGGGTCCAATGAAGAAGAGGAAAGTCACAATGAGATGCACAACCATTCCAAAGCTGAAGCAGTTTGGTACTGAGATAATCAGGAACGTCTGAAAGATTTCTGAGACTGATGCCTGCTTTACATAACAGAGCTACTGTAAGAAGCCCTAAAGAACACAATTGTGCTACTGTAGGTGTGTTCATCTGCACACCATCAGCGGGTCAAAACGCATCAGTCGGAAGGAAGAAATATCATTTTCTCTGCTAAAACAGAGAAAAAATTGAGACATTTCAAGGGTGAAAAGATACCTTCTCCAAGAGTTGCGATATTCTCAATCTGTATGGTGGGCAACGCAGAGGAACATGGAGTCACAGAGTTACGAGTTCTGAAGCCTAGTTGCCATGGCTGCACAAGTGCGTCAAATTAAGAAAACGAGAACTGTCTTAGTTCAGTCGTAACCCGTTAAGAATCTGTTGACCGACCCATTTGAGCATTTTTTTTGAAAGCTTTCCCACATTCATCTCGTTGAATTCCGGCACTGGGTCTCATGTTACTGAAAGAAAAGAAAAAAAAATAATCTTTATAAACGTGTATTTTCAAGTTTTCTTGTCGCAGTCAGCATTTAACAAATATTTATTGAAATAATGGAATAACACGGTCAGATGTGAAGTTTTGTGAGCAAAGAAAGGTTGATGCAAGATTTCCTCAGTCTATCCGATTACTTTTCTTATTTCAGTAGGTGACAATGCAGGCGCTGGCTCTGGTTCAAATAGCTCTAAGCACTATGGGACATAACACCTGAGGTCATTAGTCCCCTAGACTTAGAACTACTTAAACCTAACTAACCTAAGGACATCACACACATCCATGCCCGAGGCAGGATTCAAACCTGCGATCGTAGCAGCAGCGCGACTCCGGACTGAAGCGCCTGGAACGTCCCCTTAGAACAATTATACAAGACTGTGCTTAACCTGACAGACTGTGCTTAACCTGACAGACTGCGCTCAACCTGACACACAATATTTTTAGCGCAACGCAATCTGACTTCCAATAATCTCTACAAAAGAATGGCCCTGACTAACATTAACCTATACCTTTCACAAATCACTTACCTCACAAAAATCTTCGTTACTGGAACTACTGCAATACAGCGAGCGCCACTACTGCCAGCTAAATAAAAGATCCAAACTACGGAAGGCACTAACTACTGATAGGCATAGTTAGCAAATGAAAGATTTTAATAGAGAACAAACGATGTATTTACCTTAATATCATCAACAGTCATAATATATATAGCAGTTCAGACATCCATTCTGTACTCAAAAATCCGCCATCTCATTTCCCACATCCACCACTGCTGGCGGCTCACCTCCAACTGCGCAACGCTATGCGCTGTTAACATCCAGCTGCCGCTGCCCAACACTACAATGGCAGACAACAATGCAAACTAGCACACAGAGCGCTACGTAACTTTGCCAATAAGAAAACATAAACAGCCTACTTACACGCCTAGAAGCGCTCGGCACAGCGTCCACCCGCTGATTCTGGCATCTAGTAGATCGTATTTTCCTGAGATACATTATCACGTAGTTCTGTAAGAGTTTTTAGCTGACAAGTCGCACGAGTCACTTCTCGTCCCTTCACATTCCGCACATTCTCGATTGAAGGCAAGTCTGGAGATCGTGTTGGGCAGGGAAGTTGCTGCACGTCTTGCAGAGCATGTTGAACTTTTACGGCAATGTGTGGGCGAGGATTATCCTGTTGGAGAAACACATCACCTATCTGTTGCAAGAAAGGCAAAAGAAAGGGTCTGACAACGTTCTGCACGTACTGAGCGCTGTTTGGCGTCCCCTTGAGAAACACCAAAGGTGAACAAGGGTTGTAGCTTATCGCACCCCAGACTACGAGGTGCATTCAAGTTCTAAGGCCTCCGATTTTTTTTCTCCGGACTGGAAAGAGATAGAAACATGAGCACTGTTTTAAAATGAGGCCGCGTTCATTGTCAATACGTCCCAGAGATGGCAGCACCGTACGGCATATGGAATTTTACCGCCAGCGGCGAGAATGAGAACTGTTTTAAATACTTAAAATGGCGACGTTTTCCTTATTTGAACAGCGTGCAGTCATTCGTTTTCTGAATTTGCGTGGTGTGAAACCAATTGAAATTCATCGACAGGTGAAGGAGACATGTGGTGATGGAGTTATGGATGTGTCGAAAGTGCGTTCGTCAGTGCGACAGTTTAATGAAGACAGAACATCGTGTGACAACAAACCGAAACAACCTCGGGCTCGCACAAGCCGGTCTGACGACATGATCGAGAAAGTGGAGAGAATTGTTTTGGGGGATCGCCGAATGACTGTTGAACAGGTCGCCTCCAGAGTTGTCATTTCTGTGGGTTCTGTGCACACAATCCTGCATGACGACCTGAAAATGCGAAAAGTGTCATCCAGGTGGGTGCCACGAATGCTGACGGACGACCACATGGCTGCCCGTGTGGCACGTTGCCAAGCAATGTTGACGCGCAACGACAGCATGAATGGGACTTTCTTTTCGTCGGTTGTGACAATGGATGAGACGTGGATGCCATATTTCGATCCAGAAACAAAGCGCCAGTCAGTTTAATGGAAGCACACAGATTCACCACCACCAAAAAAATTTCGGGTAACCACCAGTGCTGAAAAAATGATGGTGTCCATGTTCTGGGACAGCGAGGGCGTAATCCTTACCCATTGCATTCCAAAGGGCACTACGGTAACAAGTGCATCCTACGAAAATGTTTTGAAGAACAAATTCCTTCCTGCACTGCAACAAAAACGTCCGGGAACGGCTGCGCGTGTGCTGTTTCACCAAGACAACGCACCCGCACATCGAGCTAACGTTACGCAACAGTTTCTTCGTGATAACAACTTTGAAGTGATTCCTCATGCTCCCTACTCACCTGACCTGGCTCCTGGTGACTTTTGGCTTTTTCCAACAATGAAAGACACTCTCCGTGGTCGCACATTCACTAGCCGTGCTGCTATTGCCTCAGCGATTTTCCAGTGGTCAAAACAAACTCCTAAAGAAGCCTTCGCCGCTGCCATGGAATTATGGCGTCAGCGTTGTGAAAAATGTGTACGTCTGCAGGGCGATTACGTCGAGAAGTAACGCCAGTTTCATCGATTTCGGGTGAGTAGTTAATTAGAAAAAAAATCGGAGGCCTTAGAACTTGAATGCACCTCGTATAAGGCCAGGGGAGGGACGAGTGTGTCTTGGACGAATGCACTCCACGAGACAGCGCTCACCAGGTCTACGTAGTACTCGCAGACGACCATCACTTGCGTGCAGGCAGGTTCTGCTTTCATCGCTGGAGACCATGGTGCGCCATCTCATCTTCCAAGTGAACCTCTGACGGCAGCAGTCGAGCCGTGGATGTCGATGCTGCAGCGTGAGTGGAAGACGGACAAGAAATGTGCGTGCTCGTAGTCCCACTGCTAATGACCAGTTTGCAACAATTAGTGATGGCATGTCTGGGCTTACAAGCCCTCTTACCAGTGCTGTGGTAGCTGTACGATGTGCTACTGTTGCCCTTACGATACTACGATGCTGGGGGCCGTCTGTGCTGTGTGGACGTCCAGAATCTCATCTGCGGGTGCGAGAATGTTCACGTGATCACTGATACTAGCATCGCTGCACAACTGCTGCAGCACGTCCAACTTGTGTGGCAGGTCTCCGGAAGGACCATCCCGCCACTCGGAAGGCCACAATTTGACCGCTTTCAAACTCGAACGTGTGCGTCTCCGTGGCATGGTTGCCTGCTTGCTTCACACTTTTGCACCACACTGAGCTTCCTGTATGTGAGAATTGGCTTTTGAAGGGTAGAAATAGACTGCGCTCTGATAGCTATGCAACTTCATTACCTGTTGTCGGACGACGCTGAAACCTTTATCAGTACATCTTCTGTCCCCCAGGTGGCATATGCCGTCATCGGATTAAAATTGCCTAGATTTTTTCCGGCAGTGTTATATTACGGATGCAACTGTAGTTCGTTAAATAAAAAAAAGTCGCATCTATATATTTGTTTCAATAACGTAAAATTACGCATTTCACACATACTGAAGAAATGAATCTCCTTCAAACCTTTAAAGAACATTTATTTGCTAATTAGCAACTGTTTTGAGACACGTTTTCATACTTCATTCCAAATTTATTGTTTGGAGCACGACACGTGCTTTAACTCATCGTTTCAGAACATCAATAATATAAAAAAAGACATTTTTAGAATCTTGGCCCCTTCTTGCATATGTGGCTGCAGACACACATGTCTACTGATATAACAGCAGGCAGGATGTTGTTCACTCCATAGGTGATGTTGGTGACGCTCTCGGGCGTTGCTGATAATTGCGCAGTATTTCGGGAAAGCGTAAGTTAGAAACTTCAGGTAATTTTCATCCACATCTGCATCTATGTAATTACTCTGCTATTCACAATAAAGTGCCAGGCAGAGGGTTCAATGAGCCACCTTCAAGCTGTCTCTCCACCGTTTCACTCTCGAACGCCGCGCGGGAAAAACGATCACTTAAAATATTCTGTGCGATCCCTGAATTCTCTTATTTTATCGTGATGATCATTTCAACCTATGTAGGTGGGTGCCAACAGAATGTTTTCGCAATCGGAGGAGAAAACTGGTAATGACATTTCATGAGAAGATCCCGTCGCAACGAAACACGCATTTGTTTCAGTGATTGCCACTCCAATTCACGTATCATGTCTGTGGCGCTATCTCCCCTATTTCACGATAATACAAAACGAGCCGCTCTTCTTCGAAGTCATCCGTCAGCCCCACCTGATGCGGATCCCACACCGCACAGCAATACTCCAGAACAGGGCGGACAAGCATGGTGTAAGCACTCTCTTTGGTAGACCTGTTGCACCTTCTAAGTGTTCTGCCAATGAATCGCAGTCTTTGTTTTGTTCACCCACAACATTATCTATGTGATCGTTCCAATTTATGTTATTTGTAATTTAATCCCTAAGTATTTAGTTGAATTTACAGCCTTCAGATTTGTGTGGCTTATCGCGTAATGGAAATTTAGCCGATTTCTTTTAGTATTCATGTGAATACCTTCACACTTTTCTTTATTCAGGGTCAATTTTCACTTTTCGTACCACACAGATATCTTATCTAAATCATTTTGCAATTCGTTTTGATCATCTGATGACTTTACAAGACGGTAAATGACAGCATCATCTGCAAATAATATAAGAGGGTTACTCATATTGTCTCCTATGTCATTAATATAGATCAGGAACAACAGATGGCCTATAACACTCCTTGGGGAACCACGGATAGTACTTCTGTTTTACTCGATGTCGATAACACTGATTACTTCGATTACTTCATGAGTATAAAGAGCTAGTTTTGTTTCACAAGAACGATGTTTTCTGAATCTGTGTTGACTATGTATCAATAAATCGTTTTCTTCGCGGTAATTCATAATGTTCGAACACAGTAAATGTTCCAAAACCCTACTGCAAAGCGACGTTAGTGATGTGGGCCTGTAATTCAGCGGATTACTCCTAGTTCCCTTTTTGGATACTGGTGCGACTTGAGCAATTTTCCAGTCTTTAGGTACGGAACCTTCTGTGAGCGAGCGGTTGTATATAAATGCTAAATATGGAGCTTTTGGAACTGTATACTCTGAAAGGAAGCTGACTGGAATACAATCTGAACCGGATGCCTTGCCTTTGTCAAGTGATTTAAGCTGCTTTGCTACACCAAGGATATCTACTTCTATGTTTCTCAGCTTGGCAGTTGTTCTTGATTGGAAATCAGGAATATTTACGTCATCTTCTTTGGTTAAGGAGTTTAGGAAAACCGTGTTTAATAACTCTTTATAGCGCAGTGAAGGTATTGATTATGTCTTGCCACTGGTGTGCATTATGTCTTTGGGTTTTCTGCCAGATTCCGAGACAGAGTTTCGTTGTGGAAGTTATTAAAAGAATCTCACATTGAAGTACGCGCTATATTTCTAACTTCTGCAAAATTTTGCCGATATTGGGGATTTTGTGTTCTTTTAAATTTGGTGTGCTTTTTTCGTTGCTTCTGCAACAGCAATCTGACCCGTTTTGTGTACCATGGGGGATCAGTACCATCTTTTATTATTTTATGTGGTATATATCTCTCAATTCCACATGTTTTCTACGCTTACGTGATCAGATAGGAAGGAGTGGAGACTGTCTCTTAAAAAGGCGTTAAGAGCATTTTTATCAGCTTTTTAAAATGGATGTACTTTGCGTTTCAAAAATGGTTCAAATGGCTCTGAGTACTATGGGACTTAACATCTGAGGTCATCAGTCTCCTAGAACTTAGAACTACTTAACCCTAACTAACCTAAGGACGGCACACACCTCCATGCCCGACGCAGGATTCGAACCTGCGACTGTAGCAGTCGCGCGGTTCCAGACTGAAGCGGCTAGAACCGCTCGGCCACAGCGGCCGGCTTTGCGCTTCTTTTTGATGGTTGTGCGTGTTACGGTATTCAGCATAGCAGCAACTGCCTTGTGGTCGATAATCCCTGTATTCGTCATGATGCTCCTCATTTGTCCAGAATTATTTGTTGCTAAGAGGTCAAGTATGCTTTCGCGACCATTTACGCTTCGAATGAGCTCATGAACTAATTGTTCAAAATAATTGTCTGAGAAAGCATTCAGTGCAATTTCGGATGACGTTTTATGCCTGCCGTGGCCTTAAAAGTATAATTTTTCCAGCATATCGAGGGTAGATTGAAGTCATCACCGACTATAATTGTATGAGTGAGGTACCTCCTTGAAATGAGACTCAAGCTTTCTTTGAAATGTTCGGAAACTATATCTTCTGAGTCGGGGGGTTGGTAAAACGATCCAATTAATAGTTAAGTCCGATTGTCAACCCATACTATTTCGCAGGAAGTATCTACTTCAATTTCACTATAAGGTTAACTGCTTCTGACAGCAATAAATACTCCACCACCAACTGTATTTAATCTATCCTTTCTGAACACTGTTAGGTCGTTTGAAAAAATTTCGGTTGAACTTATTTCCGGCTTTACCCAGCTGTCCGTACCTAACTATTTGACCTTCGGTGCTTTCTATTAGGACTTGGAGAACGGGTTTTTTTCCCATCACAGCTACAACAGTTTACAACTACAATACCGATTGTTTCTACAACTACCTTACTGTGTCTTACATGCCCCTTTTAGGCGGACGCCCTTTCTGCGAAATGAAATGTCGTGTGGCTAGGGCCTCCCGTCGGGTAGGCCGGTCACCTGGTGCAGGTGTTTTGAGTTGACGCCACTTCGGCGACTTGAGCGTAGATGGGGATGAGAAGAGGATGATAAAGAGAACACAAAACCCAGTCCCTGAGCGGAGAAATTCTCCGACCCAGCCGGGAATCGAACCCGGGCATCATAGCACGGCATTCCGTCGCACTGACCACTCAGCTATCGAGTCGGAAGCACTTTCTTTGGTTTCCTGAGACCCTCTGACCTAAAAAACCGCCCAGTCGCTTCCACACGGCCTCAGCTACCCGTGTAGCCGTCTTCTGGCTGTTGTTGCAATACCCAACGTGGCATTGGTAGTAGTGGTGGAACGCTAGTGTGCTGGCTACAAGCAACTATTTGTAGTATTTTCTGACCGATTAGGTCTTTATGTCGGGAAGGGACACTACCCCAGGCCTAGACATTTGTGAGAAATGATATTTTCTGTTTAGGATTCACCTTCACAGCTTCATTACCGTCAATTATTCTCTCCAAACTTCAGAGAAGCTCTCTGCATACCTCGATGGATTACGTTAAGACACTGGACTCTCATCCGGGTGGACAGAAATTCAGATCAACTTGTGGCCACCTAGATTTACATTTTCCTCGGTTTCCTTAAACTGATTAAAGCGAATGCCAGGATGATTCCTATGAAGGTGAAGGAAGGAAGATTAGAGTTTAACGTCCCGTCGATATCGAGATGATTAGAGGTGGAGCACAGTCTCCGACAAAATTTTCTACAAAGGCAATTTTATCTCTGAAGGTGATTTGTGAGCTGTGTCTGGCTAGCTTAGTTGGTAAGAAGAGCATTGCCTGCGAACGAAAGGCTCTGGATTCAATTTACCGTCGGGTACGCAGTTTTAAAGAAAAGCGCGCACTTTGCTTCAGGATGAAAGGCTCGTCTGGAGCAGTCTTCAGCTCCAATCTTAGGAGCTTATATCACTATCTTTGCGCTGTTATTCGTGTACCAGAGCTGACGACCGTTATTTGGTGCCTGTACTCTCGAGTTTCGGCACAAATGGCAGTGCTCTGTTGGCCTCTTCCACCCAGGTTTTCCAGGTATCTCAACTTGTCCCGATATTCCTGTTGAAAACCTGACTGCCGACTAAGCATTGTGTCTGCGCGTAAAAGTTTCGCCTGCACCAAAACTGTTAGTATTTGACATAATGAAGTCTTTTCATTACGCTAAACTAAGAGGTAATACTAGGTAAAAATTCAGTTTTTAATCCGATGTTGGCAAACCTGCACTCAAAAACCATTCTAGCATAAAGTGGCGAGTCTGAAGTCGATCGAATTGTTGTTATTGTGCGTTTAGAAGTGAGTGAAGTATTTTTACAAATGGATTCGTTTTCAGAGAAATTAAGTGCCTGTGACGAAAAACGAGCAGAAGCTGACACTGAATATCATGTTTAATACTCAATGACCTTGGGTTTACTCAGAGCTTAACAAAGGTGAACATGTTAGGGTTCTCTGTGTACTGTGTGCTCATATTTTACTGTGTCTCACGGTTGCGAGAATGACATTACAATGCCTACCGCAGAAGCTGAATTAATAACGAAGATGAATTACTCATTTGCATCCCTTCATTGTCTACATTACCTCGACAGAGAAGAAGGAAAGAATTACATATGAGAGTGAAAGGCGAGAAGAAATATCAAGAAGGTAAAAATAAAGTGTTTTGCGTCATTTCGGAATTGTTTATACCGTGTTATCCACGTCACTGTAACAATTTTGGACGAATATTAATTAAATAGTATCTGTAGTATATAAATTTGAATCTTGGATCATATGTGTTAATTCTAGCTTTAGAGATCTTACTTTCGAATAATTTCAAATTCTCTTTCATTTAGAAGTATCAAGTTTGTAAAAAAATCTCAAGTTTGTCTAGAAAAATACGAACAACCCTGTTTCCACCAAAAGGTAATGGTGAGGAGCTTAGGCGACAAACAGTTGCGAAGTTTCATGGACACCACCGAACACAACACTCGAAGGCACTGGCAAAAACGAAGAAATTTGTGGTATAATGTTTATTAAAGGAAAGATGAATCCAGTCACCAGTTCCACTAAAATCAATAAGTTCTGAATATTGTCGAATATTACAACTAGTATGTAATACATCCGTGCGGTGACGAGGAACCTGGTCGGCGTGCCAGGGGGCTCAGTCTCTGGCAGGTCAGTCAGAGTGCCATATCAGATGTAATCGGGGTCAGAATGTCCACCAGTCTGGAAAGTGGTACTTTATTCCAGACGGGGTGGTGATTTTATATTCATAGGTTTCCAGGATAACATACACTGACGGAAAAAAATCGCAACACCAAAAATAATTAACGTAGAGTAATTAAATTTCGGAAATATATTTGTCTAGATAACTTATTTAAGTGATTAACATTTCAAGATGTTAATGTAATCGCGAGATAAGCCATTACAAATGTTAAGTGCTGATACATTAATAACTGGCGTAGCCGTCAGAATGTTGGATGCAAGCATGCATTGTGTTGTACATGTGCCGGATGTCAGTTTGTGGAATGGAGTTGCATGCTTGTTGCACTTGGTCGGTCAACACAAGGACGGTTAATGCTGTTTGTGGATGACGCTCGAGTTGTCGTCCGATGATGTCCCATGTGTGTTCGATTGGAGAGAGACACGGTGATCGACTGGGCGAGGGCAACATGTCGACACTCTGTAGAGCATGCTGGGTTACAATACCGGTATGCGGGAGAGCGTTATCCTACTGGAAAACACCCCTGGAGTGCTGTTCCTGAATGGAAGCACAGCAGGTCGAATCACCAGATTGATGTACAGATTTGCAGTCAGGGTGCGTGGGATAGCCACGAGAGTGCTGCAACTGTCATACGATACCGCACCCCAAACCATAATTCCAGTTGCAGATCCGGTATGCCTAGCGTGCAGACAGGTTGGTTGCATGCCTTCAACTGGCATCCTTCTAACCAATACAGAGCCGTTACTGGCTTAGTAACAGAACCAGCTTTCACCGGAAAGCACAACAGACGTCCATCTTGCCCTCCAGTGAGCTCTCGCTCGACACCATTGCAGTCGTAAATAGCGGTGGTCTGATGTCAGTCGAATACACGCTACAGAACGTCTGTCTCGTAGCTGTCCTTGAAGTATCCGATTTGTAACAGTTCGTTGTTTCGCTGTGGTGGCAAATGCTGCTAAAATTGCTGCTGCAGATGCAGTATGATGCGCCAAAGCCATACACCGAACACGTTGGTCTTCCCTCTCGGTAGTGCCACGTGACCGTCCGGAGGCTGGATTCTTGTGACCGTACATTGTCGTGACCACTGATTCCAGCAGTCATGTACACTGCGTACATTCTTGCGAAGTCTTTCAGCAATATCGCATAATAAACACCCAGTTTAACGTAGTCCTGTTACACGACCTCGTTCAAACACAGTGAATTGTTGATAATGGCGTCTTGACTAGCATCAAATCACTACGTCCAATCTCAATGGTGTCTAATGCTCATGACCGTTACAGCGTGTATGTAAACCACACCTGATTTGTTCAAAGTGGTTCAAATGGCTCTGAGCACTATGCGACTTAACATCTGAAGCCATCAGTCCCCTAGAACTTGGGACTATTTACACCTAACTAACCTAAGGACATCACACATATCCATGCCTGGCAGGATTCGAACCTGCGATCGTAGTGGTCGCGCGGTTCCGGACTGAAGCGCCTAGAACCGCTCGGTCACAACGGCCGGCTACCTGATTTGTATCCTCATAGTGGCGCTACTACTGTCACTCTTACGTGACTGGTTCAAAATCTGAATAGACATCGTCTTTGAGACGTAGAAACACGCCTCCCAACTTTCGTTTATGTCGCACAACTCTTTCTTGGTGTTGCGATTTTTTTTCCGTCACTGTAGTTCCGTGTACAAAGTTCATTTAAGACAGTAGCTACTGTACGATCCTTGAATGTAACACCTTTTTATTTACTCGCTACTCGTGGAGAACCTACACGGATAGATGAACCGGATGCGAAGTGTTATCTCTCTCTTTGTGTAAGATATGAAGGTCACCAGTGTAGCAAGCGCAGGGCTAAGCTTATATAACGAATTTCCCGAAGACGTACATTTCCGCAGAAAGACGTTTCCCCAGCAACATTCCAATCTGTTACTGCTGCGAGAGGAGGTCTCACCAATCGTGGGAAATTTCATAGAAGCTAATTGACAATAAAAGGTGAACTGCACAGAATATATTGCGAAGGTTGTCGAGGGATATTTTCTGAGTATTTTGGTTTACGGGATCCGTTGATTGTCATTTGTTCGGTTTGTTACCCCAATCAACATTGTTTTTGTGAAAACACCAACCCAACAGTGGAAAAGCCTGTAATACGCAATCATCAAAAAGTGCAAGAGTAATGCGACAATCCTCGAAGGAAACATGTAGATTTATATCACAAACGGTTCCGCCAGTATACCGTGCAGTGCGTAAGAAGTGTAGAACTGTTCTCTTATAAATGTTGTCCAAAATGTAGATCACAATGACCATGGCAGACTGTTCAGCGACGTACTGCCTTCTGCCTTACACGTTCAAGAATTTCAAGAGTTTGGTGTTCTGCTACCGTAGGTGCGACAATCCTAGCAAGCAGGCCGTTTTGAATATCGAGGCAGGATCTCGTAAACACACTTACCCCTCGCTTTCGTGTCATATCTGATAACAGAGCTGGCCATAGAACAGGACCACCGCAACCACCTTATTGTGGTTCAAACGAGACAGTTACTCTGTAAAGAGCCTCTTGATACCAAGGGTCCCTTATACTAAAATACTCAGAAAAAATCCGTAAATAACGTCCGAAATTTTGTATGATAACTTCGGGTTCACCCTGTATGTGTATATAGGGCTTCTGCAAAGTAAAAAAAGTCAGAAGACAGCAATAAGACAGGAAATATAAAGCTACTGAATGCAGAGTAAACTATTATCGCAGCAGTGCTGCACGAAACTGCCACGTGCTAATTAGGGACTCTACAACCCGGTTACGTTATTTCTACATATCAAACAATCACAACTGCAAGTTGAGAATGACGCAGCAGTTGGTTTTGTGCGAGTGAAAGAGATAGCCAACTTGGTAGAATTACGTCGAGACACCATTTACCGGACGATCTGCTATCGTGGATCAATCACAACCTTTACACGCTACATTACTTGAGGAAGATGAAATTTGGATCTCGATGACCGATTTTCACCGTCGAGTCTTTATGTATGCGTGACAACGCTTTGCAGATCCGATCAAACATTGAATTTCCTAACTTTTTTAGTGCCTATAAATCAGTTATTCTGATTTCATCAATACGAAAAAGTGAGGCTATTAGAAGCTTTGTAATATTTTTATTGATTTCACATGGACGAAGACGAAGAAATTGCTCAAGAACAGATCTATAAAAATCTCATACAGGCCAATTAAAGTGTGCAAGACTTTTATTTCATACGTATGGATCACCCAAATTGTAGGAAAAAGTACGAAGAGACTACTGACACATTACTGTATTCAAAAATTTTCAAGACTCGTTAGAAAACTTCCAAATGAGTGACGACTCATCCTTAATCAAGCGCAGTTAAAAATATCAGCATTTGTGTATCTCTTTTCTCCTAGAAAATACAGAAATTGGACATAAATGTGGAAGCACCGCGAGAAATGCATGCTTGAACATAAATGCAGATGCTGTCCGCCTCCGTAGCGCAGCGGCACCGTTACCGCCTACCCCGCAAGGGGGCCCGGGTTCGATTCCCGGCATGGGACTGGGTGTTGTATGTTCTTAATCACCATTGACACGCAAGTGGCCGAAGAGGCGTCAACTAAAAACAGTTGCAATACGGCGGACGAACCGCGAATGGCATATCCCGGCCAATAAATGCCACGCGATTAGTTTTTTTTTCAGTGCAGATGCTAGCCAACATTGCAGGTTGCGCTGTGTGCGTTTGATCACGAACAACAGCTGTACACGCTGCAGGTGTCAGTCCGGGTCAGAGCAGTGTTCTATGTAGTGCAGAGTGCGTTATGTCGGAGCTGAGGGAAGTCGGACGTGGTCAAATTGTGGGCACTCCTATGGTGGTTGCTTCCTTAACCAAGGTAGCCGAAGTGTTCGGTGTTCCAAGACACACCGTGTAGAAGATTTATACGCAATATAAGCTAAGCAGAAAAACATCATCCCCTGAGTCACAATACGGACTAAAGTACGTGTTGAGTGACCGTAACGGACGTTCATTGAAGATATATGAAGACGGTAGCTGTAGGAATCAGCATGGATTTCGAAAAAGACGATCGTGTGAAACCCAGCTCGCGCTATTCGTCCACGAGACTCAGAGGTCCATAGACACGGGTTCACAAGTAGATGCCGTGTTTCTTGACTTCCGCAAGGCGTTCGATACAGTTCCCCACAGTCGTTTAATGAACAAAGTAAGAGCATATGGACTATCAGACCAATTGTGTGGTTGGATTGAAGAGTTCCTAGATAACAGAACGCAGCATGTCATTCTCATTGGAGAGAAGTGTTACGAAGTAAGAGTGATTTCAGGTATGCCGCAGGGGAGTGTCGTAGGACCGTTGCTATTTACAATATACATAAATGACCTTGTGGATGACATCGGAAGTTCACTAAGGCTTTTTGCGGATGATGCTGTGGTATATCGAGAGGTTGTAACAATGGAAAATTGTACTGAAATGCAGGAGGATCTGCAGCGAATTGACGCATGGTCCAGGGAATGGCAATTGAATTTCAATGAAGACAAGTGTAATGTGCTGCGAATACATAGAAAGAAAGATCCCTTATCATTTAGCTACAATATAGCAGGTCAGCAACTGGAAGCAGTTAATTCCATAAATTATCTGAGAGTACGCATTAGGAGTGATTTAAAATGGAATGATCATATAAAGTTGATCGTCGGTAAAGCAGATGCCAGACTCAGATTCATTGGAAGAATCCTAAGGAAATGCAATCCGAAAACAAAGGAAGTAGGTTGCAGTACGCTTGTTCGCCCTCTGCTTGAATACTGCTCAGCAGTGTGGGATCCGTGCCAGATAGGGTCGATAGAAGAGATATAGAAGCTCCAACGGAGAGCAGCGCGCTTCGTTACAGGATCATTTAGTAATCGCGAAAGCGTTACGGAGATGATAGATAAACTCCAGTGGAAGACTCTGCAGGAGAGACGCTCAGTGGCTCGGTACGGGCTTTTGTTGAAGTTTCGAGAACATACCTTCACCGAGGAGTCAAGCAGTATATTGCTCCCTCCTACTTATATCTCGCGAAGAGACCATGAGGATAAAATCAGAGAGATTAGAGCCCACACAGAGGCATACCGACAATCCTTCTTTCCACGAACAATACGAGACTGGAATAGAAGGGAGAACCGATAGAGGTACTCACGGTACCCTCCGCCACACACCGTCAGGTGGCTTGCGGAGTATGGATATAGATGTAGATGTAGATGTAAATGGTATCTGTTCTTTTGGAGATGTCCCCTAGAACTTCGGACATGTCCGAAAGAACAGATACCATCTTCATATAGTTAAGTCTAACCGGTCATTGACCTTCTTCTTCTGTGCTGGATGCACACGCATTAACCGAATTCTTACGGGACTCGGTAAGTTTGTCTGCCGCGAGTAATGAGTGTAGTGAGTAGGGGCACTACGAATGTAGTGTGTGGACATGAAGTTGGGAATGTGGGTCTCACGAGGAGCGTGCAAGGGATAAATCCCTGCAGCTGCACTACCCTCTGTGGCCTCAGTGGTTCAGATGGATAGAGCGTCGCAGGAGATCCCGGCTTCGAGTCCCGGTGGGGTTACACATTTTCAGCTCTCCCCGTTGATGTATATCAACGCCTGTCGACAGCTTAGGGTCTTGATTTAATTAACATTTCGTTCATTTAAGAGGATTGTGGGGAAAAATAAGAGGGTGACAGCTGCAAAAGTCACTGCACACTGAATGTCGTGCTTGTGAACCGTGTCTGAACCAAAACAACACCGAGTTGCAGAAGCAGGAAATTGCAGGGCGCGCTAGAATTCCGAACCTACACGTCAGTGATGCAAATGCCCGTAACAGAAAAACTGTGGTGCCGAGACCACATGGCCTGGACTGAGGAGCAATGGAAGAATGTCATTTTATCGGAGGAGTCTTGTTTCAAACTGTTGGCAACTTTTGGTCGAGTTTACATCCGAAGAGTGAGACATGGCGTGGACTCGGCAACGATTTGGGGAACCATATAATAGTATTCCAAGGGGACCATGGTTAATCTGCAAGGTCTCATTACTGCCAAGCACTGTGTGACAATTTTGACTCATTA
Organism: Schistocerca cancellata; assembly: GCF_023864275.1. Lineage (NCBI taxonomy): Eukaryota > Metazoa > Arthropoda > Insecta > Orthoptera > Acrididae > Schistocerca > Schistocerca cancellata. Next base: position 570,255,937 of record NC_064626.1, read on the forward strand.
GGTCTGTCCTATGCTAACATACATTGCGTTCGGACATCATGAATTACCTCGAAGAAAACGGTCTATTGACACACCTTCAACATCGATTTAGAAAACATCGTTCTTGTGAAACACAACTACCTCTTTACTCGCATGAAGTGCTAAGTACTACTGACAAGCGATTTCAGATTGATTCCGGAAGGCTTTTGACACTCTACCACAGAAGTGAAATTGTACATGTAGTGAAATTGCGCGCTTATGGAATATCGCCTCAGTTATGTGACTGGATTCGTGATTTCCTGTAATAGAGATCATAATTCGTAGTAATTGACGGAAAGACATCGAATAAAACAGAAGTGATTTCTGGCGTTCCCGAAGGTACTGTTGTAGGCCCTTTGCTGTTCCTTATCTATATAAACGATTTGGGAGACAGTTTGAGCAGCCGTCTTAGGTTGTTTGCAGATGACGCTGTCATTTATCGACTAATAAAGTCATCAGAAGATCAAAACAAATTGAAAAACGATTTAGAAAAGACAACTGTATGGGGCGAAAATTGGCAATTGATCCTAAATAACGAAAAGTGTGAGGTCATCCACATGAATGCTGAAAGGAATCCGTTAAACTTCGGTTACACGATAAATGAGTCAAATCTAAAGGTCGTAAATTCAACTAAATACCTAGGAATTACAATTACGAACAACTTAAATTGGAAGGCACACATAGAAAGTGTTCTGGGGAAGGCTAATCAAAGGCTGCGTTTTATTTGCAGGACACTTTGAGGATGTAACAGATCTGCTAAGGAGACTGCCTGCACTACGCTTGTCCGTCCTCTGTTAGAATACTGCTGCGCGGTGTGGGATCGTTACCGGATAGGACTGACGGAGTACATCTAAAAAGTTCAGAGAAGGGCATCATGTTTTGTATTATCGCGAAATATGAGAGAGAGTGTCACTGAAATGATACAGGATTTGGGTTGGATATCATTAAAAGAAAGGCGTTTTTCGTTGCGGCGGAATCCTCTCACGAAATTCCAATCACCAACTTTCCTCTCCGAATGCGAAAATAATTCATTGAGCCGACCTACATAGGGAGAAACGACCAGATTGATAAAATAAGGGAAATCAGAACTCGTACAGAAAGATATAGGTGTTCGTTCTTGCCGCGCGGTATTCGAGATTGAAAATTTGCAGATATTTAGTAACGTCTTATGGGAACAAACTGCTGAGGTCATCGGTCCCTAAGCTTACTCACTACTTAATCTAACTTAAACTAACTTACGCTAAGGACAACACACACATCCATGCCCGAGGGAGGACTCGAACCTCCGACGGAGAGAGCCACGCGGACCGTGACAAGCCGCCTGAGACCGCGCGGTTACACCGCGTGGTATGCGGGATTGGAATAATAGAGAATTGCGAAGGTGGTTCGATGAAACCTCTGCCAAGCACTTAAGTGTGATTTGAAGAGTGCCCATGCAGATGTAGATGTAGATATGCTACAGTGTTTGTTCTCGAATGGCGACGCTGTAGTCCAAGACTACAGGGGTCCTGTTCAAACAGCTCTCATTGTCCAGGATTGGTTTTGTGCGCTTGAAGATGGAGTGTAGCATCTCGACTAGCCATTACCGTCACTAGATCTCAATATTATTGACCCTTCGGGGTCTACTCTGCAGACAAGGGCGCGTGATCGCTTTCCTGCTCGATTATCGGTCTCGAACTTGCCACTAGTTTGCAGGAAGAATGGTATAAGATTCTCTTAAAACCATACCAGCCCTGTATTTATCCTTTGGCGACTGGAAGCTGGTATGAATGTCAACGGTTTTCCTACACCGTGTTAGGCACGGGTAATGTATTGCATTTTCGGTGTAACCATAGGGCCCATGGAATACCAATACGTGGCTGTCCAAATAATCACCGAACCCTTGCCATTTTTAACTGACGGACAGAAACTCGGTCAGAAGTTGGAAACAGTGTGAAACAAGATTCATCCGAACAAACCACTTCTTCTGTTGCCCCATGCACCTTGGGCACCACGTTTTCCTGTTACTGGCATCTGCATCACTGATGGTTGGTTTTGGGATTCCAGTTCGCCCTGAAATTCCCTGCTCGTGGAGTTCCCTTCGGGTTCTTTTGGTGCTGACAGAGTTCACGAGTGCGAGATTCTGTTCGGCAGTGACTTCGCCGGCCGTTCTGGCCGAGCGGCTCTAGGCGCTTCAGTCCGGAACTGCTACGGTCTCAGGTTCGAATCCTACCTCGGGCATGGATGTGTGTGGGTATCCTTAGGTTAGTTAGGTTTAAGTAGTTATAAGTTCTAGTGGACTGATGACCTCAGATGTTAAGTCCCATGGTGCTCAGAGCCATTTGAATCATTTAGCAGTGACTTCGTTGCAATCCTCTTCAATGGCCGTCTGTGACAATCACTCAGCATAAACTTTCGTCCACATCGTGACTTAGCGGATGATGTTTTTCCGCTTTCCCTTTATGGGATACAAATACAAATTGCAGCTGCCTTAGTTATGGAAGTACCCACCACACGAACACCAACAATTTGACCCCCCCCCCCCCCCCCACTACGAGAGCACTGAGCTGCGACATAGTGCACTGACGACTACATATTACGTTGTTTTCACCCCGACTGACATTTGAAACGTGTTGAGGGCAGTACACATTGCCTTTCGTGGTTAAATACAACAGTGCAATCTACAGGCTTGCCTAGCGTGTTCATTTATGTTCAATCATGCTTTCCTAGCGGTTTTTACATATTTATGTTCAATCCTGTACTTAATAGGAGAACCAGGTTGTTTTGTGGTGCCTATCCTAGGGTTCATATTGTTCTCAACCCTTACCATTCTTAACCGTTTAGTTGACAATGTTGCTGTTCAGAAACACTTATTTCCAACAGCCATTTTACGAGTGTCACCAAGGATTTGAGCTGTAAGCGTTGCTGTTAAGTCATCCATTGGCTACGGGAAAGTTGACAGCCCATCCCTTCCCAACACGTTATGTATACTGCTAATTGGGACGTGAACTGTGAGCAGGCGGAAGACATGTGATTTTTTAAATTTTATTTAAAAGTGATTTTGATTGAAGCAAGCTTGGTAAATTCATTTTTTAAAAAAAACTACAGGTATTTTCAAATCATGTGCATAAAAAACGAAGCTATTCTGGTGATGTATGTATTTTATTTTAACCTGGGGCCCAGAAACGTCGGAGAGGCTCCGTTCCCGCCGCATCCGCGGTGGTCCACAACCCCACGGACGACTACCACAGTCCACTTCACCCCTCCGCCGCCCCACACCGAACCACTCTTTCAGGGTTACTGTGCGGTTCGGCCCCCGGTGGACACCCTCCCCCCCCTCCCCCCAGGGAACGTCTCACACCAGACGAGTGTAACCCTTATGTTTGCGTGGTAGAGTAATGGTGGTGTACGCGTACGTGGAGAACTTGTTTGCGCAACAGTCGCTGACATAATGCAGCTGAGGCGGAATAAGGGGAACCAGCCCGCATTCGCCGAGGCAGATGGAAAACCACCTAAAAACCATCCACAGACTGGTCGGCTCACCGGACCTAGACACAAGTCCGCCGGGCGGATTCGTGCCGCCGGCCGCGGTGGCCGAGCGGTTCTAGGCGCTTCAGTGCTGCGTGACTGCTACGGTCGCAGGTTCGAATCCTGCCTCGGGCATGGATGTGTGTGATGTTCTTAGGTTAGTTAGGTTTAAGTAGTTCTAAGTTCTAGGGGACTGATGACCTGAGATGTTAAGTCCCATAGTGCTCAGAGCCATTTGAACCATTCGATTCGTCCCGGGGACCAGGCGCTCCTTCCCAATCCGAAAGCCGTGCGTTAGATCGTACGGCTAACCTGGCGGGCCAAGCAATATCTTAGTTACTGGCGCGACTTAATTCCTTACAAGCTGTATCATACAGTTTTTAAAACGAATTTATGTAAAATGCTTTATGACATTCAGAAAGATCCATTTACTCACAAAAAGGTCAATAATTATTTTTTTTCTCAATTTTAAAGCAGTGATAAATGAAAAGTATGAGTAAGAGAAACTAAAAATGTCGGCAATATTATATCGGTATGAAGAATCCATTAGGTTTATTGCCTCAAACATGTAAAGGTGCAATCCATGACGTAAGGAGCACGAACATTTATTCTGGTTGTATCAAGTTCCCCACGGAGGGATATAAGACGTGACGCAACTCCTCATGACCAACACGTGCAGTAGTTCACTCGTATGTTCACGTCAAGTAATAGCAGCTGTGCCCTTGAAAAGTGATATTCTCCAGCCGTTGTACGTAAGTAAGTGGGCCATCTGACTGCCTAATGAACGATACAGCGTCTCTTATACAGACCGATTAAAAAAACCTTTACAACTTGGTATGGCACACCGGACATAAAACAAGGGTCAGTAATGAGGTAGGAGCCGGGGTTAGCAAACGCCATCCAGGTCTACTAAATGGCGTTACAGTTATTTAGTCACATGCTAGAAATGGACGCCCACTACATGCTCAAAGTTTTGTCCAAATGCATCGAAAAGCGCCTGACAGCGAAGTTGCACCCTCTGAAAAATAGCTGGTGTATCTCGAAGATATCCTGCTGCCACAGCAATCCTGCCCACTAGGTCCTCCGACGACGTAACAGGTGTTTCACACACAAGGTCTTGTCGTGTCTCACTGACAAGTTCTGAGAGGGAGTAGAAGGACTGCAAGAACTTACTTGACAGGAGGTCTCGTGGTCGCGGGCTGCCTTCTGTGCACCTGCTCCACTGAAAAGAGGGCCGTTGGGTGCGTTAGAATACGGAACTCTGCTGGGATCTCAGGGTACACTAGATGCAATCATAAATCCGTGCATGCGGATATATACACTGGAATCACCCCTGACACAACCGTTTTATATGCAGATTTATATACAAAGTCTGCTAACTGCCTTCATTGTTCCCTGAGTTTAAGTCCCAATATAGCAGAGGCGGGCGAGCCGGACTAAGTGTTGACTACATGGAAATACGTCTAAGTCTCTTCGTAGTTACGCAGCACTGCACTGCGATCTCACAGCATCAGAACTCCAGCTAAACCATATCTGACCGAACGACCTGCTGCTCCATCACTGCCATCACCCCCAGCACTGTCCCAACAGTATGGCGGCTAGCCTTTTTATCGTGGTAATGCACCCGGCACCACTTGTTCTAGAAGTTTCCAGTACTCTTGAGCATTGCGTATGTGTCACGCGGTAGCGCGTGAGGTCTACGTGACGAGCAGGCCCTAAGCCGCTGTCCAAGGGAAGCATCTTGCGACGGCTCTCGAGCCTCGTGATGCGGCATAGTCCGCTCTTGTTAGCGGAGTCAACATTACACATAAGCTACGTCCAGTCACGTACGCCTCGCTGGTGACAAGAATTTCCAAGCCTACATCTCACTTGAGTTTTAACTCTATTTTCTATCATTCGCGACAGTCAGATACCCTAACAGGAAAAAATCGATTGGGGACAGTTCGGGTGATTGTGGTGGCCATGTGACTGGTCCATGGTGGCCAATCCAGTAGCTGGAAAGGCTGTCTGCAGACGGAGCCACCGCGCATTCCAGCAGACAACTCTCGCATGAATACGAGATACGTGCGACCATCAAGTTGGTCCGGGAGAATGTTCGGCCCAATGAAACAGTCTCCAAAGCTGCCAGCCAACACGTGACCGTAGCGTCCTCCCGCGACGTTTGCGACCCCCGGTTGCTCTGTGATTACTGATCCTTGTTGTGCGCCCGATGTGCCATGTCAGTTTGTAAAAGTCCTTTAAGCCACCGTGTGTACAGTGTGTTTCACAGTTCATGTTCCACACTCCTCGAGGTTGCAGAGACGACTTAGTGCATCAAGTTTTACATAGCACCCCATGTCCGGAAACTGTAGGTTTCCATGTTACAAGAAAACTAAGAGCTACCCAATCGCGCGTTAGATGTTTCTTACGCCTTTTAAGTAGGCTACCCACAGTCATGAATGGTACGATAACACGACGTGACGTGGTGTCCTCTCTTTCCATCTGCGTTGTTTACACGCTTCGTGGTGATGCGTCAGTTGACATTACGGTGACCAGTACTGCAGTAACAGGATGCCTGAGTACACGTTCGCAGAGTACACCAATATGTTGTTACTTTATGGCGGATCTCGCCGTGATGGAAGAGAAGCTCAACGTCTGTACCACGAGAACTTTCCAGATCGTGTAACTCCATCTCATCCCATGTCTTCTGCCGGTGTAGAACAACGGCTTGGAAAAGTGAGAAATTCACAAGCGATAGAGCGAACTGTCGTGCTCTAAGAAGGTGGCGCAGTGTCGTGCTTCATCAGCTTGAAGAGAACTCTTCGACAAGTACCCGAGCCACTGGACGTGACTTGCATGTGTCTCACCCGTCTGCCTGGCGTGTACTGCATGAACAGCAACTCCACCCGTATCACCCCCTTAAGATACACTCCATGATCACAGTGGATTTTCTACCACTTGTCAATTTCTATACTTGGTTTCTACACCGTTGTGTGCCGGCTGGAGTGGCCGTGCGGTTCTAGGTGCTACAGTCTGGAGCCGAGCGACCGCAACGGTCGCAGGTTCGAATCCTGCCTCGGGTATGGATGTGTGTGATGTCCTTAGGTTAGTTAGGTTTAATTAGTTCTAATTCTAGGCGACTGATGACCTCAGAAGTTAAGTCGCATAGTGCTCAGAGCCATACACAGTTGTGTGGATTTTCCTCAGTTTTCAAAGCGAATTTTTTTCACTGATGAAGCGCACTTCAACAGAGAAGATGTTCTGAACGCTCGAAATAGCCACATTTGGGGTCAAGCAAACACTAAAGCCACGTGCAAAAGAAGATTTCAGTAAATCTTCGGCTTCAGTGTCTGGCCAGATATCTGCGATGGTCGTGTGACGGTGACGTACATCCTCCCCACATAACGGGTGCCATGTATTTGATATACCTGCAACCAGTGCTGGCAGAGGCCTTAAAAGGTGTGCCATTGGACATTTGTCACGAATTGTGGTTCCAACGTGGTGACGCGGCAGTAGACATTGCAGTTCTCACCCAAAACCAGTCTACGGGGACAGGTGGATCGGCCGAGGTGGACCACTTACTTGGGAACCAAGATCACCAGATTTAAGCCCTTTGGACTTGTTCTTGTGGGACCACAGAAGAGTCTTGTTTACGAGACCCCTGTCCAATCAGAGGAAGATCTGGTTGCACGGATCATGACTGCGGCATGAGTTATTAACCATACACCACGCGTGTTGGGCAGAGTTTATGCGAATTCGCTGCGCCGATACACTGTGTGCACCGAACTTGATGGTCGTGATATGGAACAGCTGTGGTAAAATTACAATACATAGGAGTGAACTCCGTACGTCTTGTTTCCCCTGTAACATACGAACGAACCGTTTCTGGACATGCGTCAATATGTAAAATGTGATCGACTAAGATCGCTTTACAACCTCTAATAACCTGTAACATGAGTTGTGAAACACCCTTAGAAGTGACGCACGTATCAGTAACTTCCAGCTACCGCAATTCTCATTTAACGCCATCCGTCACAGCTATTTGTTATATTCTCAGAAGGCAACAGGAAATTTCACTTGAATTCGCTATCATATTGGCAGCATATTTGGTCATTTCTGGTCCTTCTTATGTAACTCGCGGACAGTTCCAGAATTCTTTTGTATTCGTTAATCTCTGTGTATGACTCACTCACTGGCTCATCATCGACCAGCCAAACCGCTAAGGATAAAACCTTGAAATTTTGAAACGGAATTGATCTTATTCTGTAGGCGTCGTTTAAGAAGGAATTTTTCGAAATTTCACCCCCTAAGGAAGTGAAATAGGGGATGCAAAGTTTTTGAAAATATGACGTTATTAACACAATTTTTAAGTTAGACCTAAGAAATTGGTATTTTGTTTCTCAGTCAGAAATAAAAAAAAAAACCTCGTTTCAGCATTTTGGAAATTTATCCCCTATGGGGTTGACATAGCGGTTGGAACTTTTTTAAAAAATAAATCATTATTAAAGAACTACTGAAATATTTTTGCAGTTACATCTACGAAAATTGGTATTTGACTTCTTGGTCACAAATTAAAAAAAAATGTGTTTCAGTGTTTTTGAAAATTGAATCCTAAAGGGGTGAAAAGGGGATGACAGTTTTTAAGAAAGTATTCATTTATATTAAAAATTGTAAAACTGTATCTACGGAAATTGGTATTTCACTTCTCGGTTTGATATAAAGAAATATGTGGTGATGGATGAAAGATTCTATGGAAATATCTCCACAAGAACGCAAAAGGCAAGATGAACAAAAACTTTGGATTCCAGCTACTAGAATCGCTTTTGGATCAGAAGTACATTCGGAAAGACTATGCTTCTGTGGCCTTAATTAACGTGAAAAGTTTAGAAGGTCTTGTAATTTGCGAACGATACAAAAATTCGATTACATGGAGGCTATATAGTCTACGAGAGCGAAGCAGCGGGCTCTAAGCTAGTAAATAATATTCAGAGTGTTACAGAGCCAGGTGGTGCAGTGGATAGTACATTGGGATCGTATTCTGGAGGACGACGGTTCAAATCCCCGTCCGCCCATCCAGGTTTAGGTTTTCTGTGATTTTCCTAAATAGCTCCAGCCGAATGCTGGGACGGTTCCGTCTGTAAAGGACACAACCAATTTTGTTCCCCATTCTTCGCTACACCGAGCTTGCACTCCGTCTCTTAAGTTACTTTGTTATCGATGAGACGTTAAATCTTTCTTCGTTCTCTTCAGTATGAAGAGGGATGATGATTCATTGAGCAGTAAGACTTTTAAAAAATCCCACCTTACGTTATTTGAGGGCTGTACGTTTAGTATAGATAGATTTTAATTATGTGCATAGAATCGCGAAAATAGGGTTTTGTCTAACTCTGCACATTATTCCGTTCCACAGACAATCGCTTCCCCGTCTGACAACAATTCCTCGCCGTCGATTATATTTTTCATTAAAAAGGTAAGAAGAATCCACTTTCTCCTTCTTACTTTCTCAAATCAAAATCTGAAGAAGGTGAACGAGGAGCAGATGGACAGAAAGAAAATCCAACAGATATAATCCGTACATATTATGCACGTTCCACATCTCCTCCTATACCAGTAGGCCAATTTCAACCACGCTTGGTACACATATCCCTTCTGTAAGGCAACAATCGCTGGCGGGATAAGAATCATGTACCTATCATGGTTCAAGAGATATAGCGTCATAAACACTCAGCTGTATGAAAAAAGTTCCGCATCATTCACGAAATCTAATACATTTATTCTTTGCTACTAACACACTTCTAGAGTCGAGTCAACTTAATGACATTTCTAACACCTGGCAGCGCTTTTGACAGCTTCCAACTGCGAAGCGTAAACGGCTGTAGGCCAGAACAACAGCTGTCTTTAGAGCTATGAACAGGCTTTCCCATAGAGACGTTAACAAAATTGCGTTGTATACACGCCAAGCAGCTGTACTTATACGTCTGTACATTATGCATAACTTTTCGTACGACTGTTGAATAATTTCAAAGGTATTTTCACGAGTACATGTAAATGAAATTTTTCCGATATTGCACCACAAACACAGTTCATTTTGAGTTTCTGTTTCTAATATAAAATTGGCGTAATGAATACCTCGACAGTACCAGGTTTGTCAGCTAATCTGAAGCAAATAAACCAGCTAAGAAGCCTCATAGCAACTGTCAAAACAGGGAAACGAAACTTTATGGCCACTGACACAATAAATGAAATAAAATTACACAGCTGGCCATTCCAGTTACAAAATCAAGAAGGCAGGATGAAAAAAAAATCAGATTGGCTTGAAGTATGCTGAATGCTTGGAATCGCAGGTAATTAGTATTTCAGTGCAGCTGCGCAAGGTGTAACGCCATCTAAGTTAGGTACACAGGGTGGACATTAATAACACCGACAAACTGCAGGGACGGATTCCTGACTGGTAATGAAGGGAAAATAAAGGTCCTATAATCATGTGTCCGGAAATAGACGGTGTGTTTGCAACGACAACAAATTGTCCCGGTACACAGTACAGAGCTGCATCGCATTCAGGTCACAACAAATGTTCGTAGAGGGCGGTCGCTGCTGATAATCCTTGCACTCGTTGCAGCTGATAGGGATAGCTGCGGTTGTCATGCAGGAAACACATAATCGTACTTCGACGTACACCGTGTTGCGGGCCAATTGCCTGGAGCTTTTACTAGGGTTCATCTCAATATCCTGTAGAACACGAAAGGAAGGAAAGGGAAGGAAGATTGGGTCTAACATCCCATCGACATCAAGGTCATTAGAGACGGACTGCAGAACCCGGTCTGGTGTACGCACAGTTCGCCGCCTCCCTGCACTTTCGTCTGTCTGAAAGGACCCGTGGTCACATAAACGCCCAAAAAACGCCTGAAATGTTGTGTGATGTGGTTGGTGTCTGTGAGAGTACTTGTTTTGGTATAGCGCTGCTGCCTTTCGACCGTTTCCGTCTGCTTGGCCGTACACAAACACCATATCGACGTGTGTCCGACATGAGTACTGGACAATTCTGCTGCTTACAGTACGCTGCGTGCATCGCACAGCCTGCGTCACGGAAGGAACACACGGCACGTGGTCAACGTAACATTCCTCAGTGCTATCTATCGTGGCAACGACGCATTTCCGGACACATGTTCACAGATCCTTTTTTCCTCTATTTCCAGTCAGAAATTCGTCCCTGCAGTTTGTCGGTTTTATTACTGTTCACTCAGTATAAGGAAAGATTACACAGGGACTGTACAATACAGAAACCGCATTCGAATATAAGTTGTTTTCGAGGAGGTCGCGTTATACCTTGGAGGAACGTCTACCAGTGCACGCAGGAATCCACAGCGACAGGACGGTGGCCTATTGAGCGAGTGGTCTATCGTTCTGTGAAGTTGCCGCTCGCGTTTGTAGGGATGCCACGACTGTCACGCAAATATGGAATCAATGGGTTCATGAGGACCTTACTCAATGTCATGGAGGATTTCAGGAGCCCTAAGTGAGTAGCGCCCGAGAGGAGAGAGACGTCGTTCGCTCTGCCGTGCAGGATCGCGGAGCCACATAACGTACCTTGAGTCAGGGAATGGGCTTCTTTGCGTTTAGTGAGTCAGACATAGGCAACAACTGAAGCTGAAGATAACGTTATAAAAGCAACGTATGGCGCACAAATAGGCAATGCGATATACACTGATAATCCGAAACATTAGGAACACTCGCCACCGCCGAGTTGGATGCCCCCTGGTGGCGTTGCGGGCACGTCACGTGACGCGGTAATAAAAGTGTGTAAGCGGAGCAGACACGGATGAGGAATCACCCTAGCGAAGATATGGAATGTAAATGGGGAAATATGCTGACATAAGCAACTTTGGCAAAGGGCAGATTGTGATTACGCATAACCTGCGAACGAGTAATCGAAACCGGCGAAGTTGGGCGAATATTTTCGTACTATTGCCTTGAGCATCTATGGAAAGCTGTGGAGGGAGAGTGAAACTTCCACTAGGCGCTAAATTGTTGGACGTCCACGACTCTTTACACAACGTGCGGTTAGGAGGCTTGTCTGCACTGTAAAGAACGATGGATGGTGATTTGTGGCATCTCTGCCGAAACAACACAACGCCGATGCACACGCAAGTGTTTCGGAGCGCACCGTTCATCGTACACTGTTGAACATGGAGCTCCGCTGCAGATCACCCCAACGTGTTCACATGTTAACCGAACGAAATCAGTTACAGTTGCAGTGGGCACGGGACCTTCGGGATTCGACCGTCGATCAATGGAAACGTGTCGGCTCTTCGGATGAATCACATTTTTGGCTCACTAGGTCGCTGTCATCTCCACAAAGGCCGTCATCGAGGTGAGCGACGGGTCGAAAGGTGTAGTGCGCCACGGACGCAGGCTGCTGGGAGCAGTATTGTGCTATGGGAGACATTCTTCTGCGCTTGCATGTGACGTATGGTAGTAATCGAAGACACACTGCCAGCTGCATCTCTTCATGCTAAATGTCTTCCTCACCGACGACGTCATCATTCAGCAATATTCTTGTCCGTGTCTCGGAGTCAGAACCGTCTAGTGGTTTGAGGAGCACTATAATGAACTCACGTTGATGCTCGGCGAACGAATTCGCCTGAAGTAAATACTATGGAATCCATTCGGATTGCTGTCGGGGGTCATCACCGTGTATACAAACAGCGGCCAATTATTTGCGCGAATTGCATGACCTGTGCGTAGAAATCTAATGCCACACACCTCACAAGCCTACCAACAAAAAGTCGGATCCCTGATACGCAGAATCAGTGATGTATTTCGTTTCAAAGACGGACAAACAAGCTATTAAGCAGTCGTCTTACTGTTTTGGCTCATCAGCGTAATACTGTTCAGTTACATTGAACCGTATCTGCATAAGTCGCTTCATTGGCTTTCAGAGTCGATTCTCACTTTTACATTACTTAACAGCATCGGTTATGTGGCGGTATACCTACACTTTCAAACTGAGAGGAATATGGTCAGCTGGCTGCTATATTTGGCAGCTACAATTGTATTTCAACACTATATTCCGACGTCTGAACTGTATTTCACCTATAACTTGGTTTCCCTACTAACTGTATGGGCTTAACTGATACGGTAAAGTAATCATCATGTATTTACGTCGCTACCCTATTTTCCCACATACCATCCTCTTGTTGTCTGCTCGTAAGCGTGCTTGTCGTCTGCTTGAGCATATGTCTTTGACCTTGGAGTATCTTTCTCTGAATATAGGGACAGTTTAGTTAACCTTTGTGTGAAGTTAAGGGGAACTGTTGTGGGTCAGACAGACACCGGCGACCAATCATCAAATGGTTCAAATAGCTCTGAGCACTATGGGACTTAACAGCTGAGGTCATCAGTCCCCTAGAACTTAGAACTACTTAAACCTAACTAACCTAAGGACATCACACACATCCATGCCCGAGGCAGGATTCGAACCTGCGACCAATCATCCGTTGCTTTGTTAAGTTTGGCACAGGCAGAACGTGCATATTGTCTATGCCGCCTTCACTAAGGAGAGCGTTAGCAGCTTCACTGCCTTAGGAATCCTCGGGGACATAACACCAGTTTCAGTCCTTAGTGTTAGTTATTTCGTAAATGTATCAGTTAAGTTTAACTATGTCTCTAATTCAGATATTATAAACTAGATCGAGATACTTTGCATATGTTGGAATTGATATTAATTCTCGAGTTTCGGAATTTATGGGTGTGTTCTTTGTGGTCTATAACTTGGCGATAGAGGGGCATGAGGCCACGTGTATGTATGAGTGTGATTCGTTTTCTGAATCAGGCGTGTAACTGGTTACGAGCACTTCACGTGTATTTACCAATCCGGTGATCATATTAAAATCACACTGCGTTTTGTGGAGATTTGAGTGCGTTTCACTGTGCGTGGGTTGCATAGCCGTTACTACATGTTTGTTTTAAATAAATTCTTGTGCCCTATATTTTGGACTCGTGTTCTTTTTTTGTCGTGATATTGTCGTTAATCTGTGTTTCTTGTAGTGGATAGCGACGTGGCTACTACTGATTTACGGTGACTCGCACCTTAGGAAGAACTCTTCACAGAATGTAGTTTCTCTTTACCGTATCCGTATTTCTAATTCCGTCTAATTTTTACTATTAATTTCGGTGTCATTTTGTGTCCAAATACTCACCCATCGAGCCTAGTTTCTGTCTAACCAATTTTAAATTTGTTTTTTTTTTATTGAATTTATGAGTAACTTCTTTCTCTTTGATGAATGGTTAGTCTCAGTCAGTGCGCGTGTGATCCATGTATTCCACTGTATACCCAATTTTCAAGTGACCGTATCAGTCGTGCAGTTATTCCGTGCGTCGTTCCAATAGTGTTCAGTACCAAAACCCCCAGACAGGTTGAGTTCTTAGTGATATGCTTGTTCATATGTTTGTTTATTGGATATCTTAATCCAAGAATAAATGATGGTAAAAGGTATTCTTGATGTTAATAACTCACTCGCTATTTATCCAATTCCCAGTAGAATTTGATGTTAATAACTCACTCGCTATTTATCCAATTCTCAGTGGAATTTTATGCCACTCTTCTATCGGAACCTCTTCTAACCCCTGTAGTTGCGAGGGAGGCGGAAATCCGCTCCGGAGTCTGTGCTCCAATACCGCCCACAAGGGCTCGACAATGTTCGAGGCCGGGGACTGTGCTAGCGGGGTAAGACGCTGCAGTTCAGTTGCATGTTCCTCAAACTACGATTGTACTTTCCTGGCAGTGTAAATGGGTGCGTTATCGTCCTGAAATATGGCATCATTGTTGGGGAACAACATTTGTATCACTGGGAACACCTGATCACCTAAAATTTTCACATAATCTTTGGCTGTAACACGGCTTTTGGGAGTAATGATGGGACTAGCAGGAAACCATGATGAACGCGTCACACTCCCACGTCCATGTTTAACCGTTGGAACCGAGAAGTGAGGATTGCAGGCTTCTTTTGGCGTTCTTCAGACGTTAACCGGGCTCGATGTTGGAAATAACGAAAACGTTGACTCGTCGGACGATTGTAGGTGTTTCCGCTGATCAGCCGCCCAGGATTTATGCTCCTGACAATATGTTTTACGCTTCTTTGTGTTTGGTGACGTCACTAATGGATTCGGTATCGCAGCTCGTCCATGAATATTCGCTTTATGGAGTTCCCGGTAAACACTGTCGATAGATAGCGGTCTCGAAGATGGCTATTGAGCTCTGCAGTCACTTTAGCCGCCGTAGTTTTGTGTTGTTTTGACACAATTCGTGTTAGCGTACGACGATCTGTGTCATTTAGTTTTGATTTGCGCCCACTGTTACGTTTACCCGGTGATGTCTTTCCATGTTTTGCGTAGGCTGTCAAGTTGGAGGTTCTGGTTACTGGTGGTAATCGGCCCCCTACAATCCACGCTTTTTGGAACTCTGTTGGGTCTGTCATTGCACGTCGAACTCGGCTTCTGAATGCAAATACGAAGTGTGCACTACTCATAAACGACCTGCACTGATGCCTAGTCCGAACTGAACAGAGACAGTCCAGCACAACACGTGCCTTACCTGCGATGTTGACAGTCAAGCACAACCATCCCTTTACTACCACTGTTCACATTACTTTGCCTATCACCTGTACATGTCCGAGCACTGTCTTGCAAAATGATGGGCGGGTCCTGCAGAAAGTATCGCATGTTGTGACTGATTTGTTCGATCGATAGGGCTGGGAAGCACTTCGCGGACTTAGGCCCCTGCGACTTCAACTTGATTTCTAAATTGAAGGGAACATTTAATTACATTCACAAAAGCAAAACGAGGATAATGGAATGTAGTCGAATTAAGTCAGGTGATGGTGAGGGAATTCGATTAGGAAATGAGACACTTAAAGTAGTAGAGGAGTTTTGCTATTTGGGGAGCAAAATAACTGATGATGGTCGAAGTAGAGAGGATATAAAATGTAGACTGACAATGGCAAGGAAAGCGTTTCTGAAGAAGAGAAATTTGCTAACATCGAGTATAGATTTAAGTGTCATGAAGTCGTTTCTGAAAGTATTTGTATGGAGTGTAGCCATGTATGGAAGTGAAACATGGACAATAAATAGTGTGGACAAGAAGAGAATAGAAGCTTCAGAAATATGGTGCTACAAAAGAATGCTGAATGTTAGATGGGTAGATCACATAACTAATGAGGAGGTATTGAATAGAATTGGGGAGAAGAGGAGTTTGTGGCACAACTTGACTAGAAGAATGGATCGGTTGGTAGGACATGTTCTGAGGCATCAAGGGATCACCAATTTAGTATTGGAGGGCAGCGTGGAGGGTAAAAATCGTAGAGGGAGACCAAGAGATGAATACACTAAACAGATTCAGAAGGATGTAGGTTGCAGTAGGTACTGGGAGATGAAGAAGCTTGCACAGGATAGAGTAGCACGGAGAGCTGCATCAAACCAGTCTCTGGACTGAAGACCACAATAACAACAACACTTCAGAAATGTTACAGTCCTTCATCAGTCGATAGACCGCTCCACTCGAATTATCAAGACAACTAGTGCTGCTAAGGTCATCCTACGACTTCCGCATCGCTGGCAGCGGTTTATATACAATGCTGGTGATTACTGTGAAGAACAAGAAAACTGTTACAGACAATGCTGGTGTCTACTATGAAGGACAGTAAAACTTTGAAACATGTATCTATTTTGTATAAGTTGTAAATAAATAGTAGTCACTGTTAAACTTGCGACCCTCGTATGTGGGCATAGATGTCCAATGCTGCCGGAGTGTATGGTACTGGGGAACTGTCGAACACATACGTATCACCTCTGAACGGTTGCAGCCACGTGGGGAGCCCCGTCCATGTTCACGGCTCGAGTGAGGACAGCTTTATTCTTCTCGAACAGCATGGAGGAAGCCGCCGGGTGTAAGGCACCACTTGATTCACGGATCCTCCTCAGCAGGGTCGCTTGCCCTCAGTCCATTAGTAACAGTGCCCCATTGCCTCTCCACTTCAGTCACCACAGTTCCAGCTGTTTGCTATCGGGTCGAGCACCACGCTTCGGGTTCGTGGCTGCCATGCTTCGTACTTCATTAAACTCTCAGGACAGAGACTCGAGAAGGAGCGAAACGTAGCGACGTGAGTGTTACAGATGTTGGGCGTTGGTCGGTGCCCTACTTCCTGCAGACGCTTCTGGAAACCGCCCGCCTTCGCGGCTCCCACACACGCTGGCACCGCCGTACACCTGGGGAGGAGCTTACGGCCTGCGAAGGCTGCGACTGTGTGGGCAGACGCCTGCAGAACCGGCGAGACACTCGGGAAACTGCGCTCGGGTTACTGGTCTCCAGCAACAGGAAACGCTGCGGCTCCGTATTTGTACTGGCAAGCACGTCGCCTACTCTCTTATAACACGACGTAAGTATCGAACGGCGTCAGCAGTTACAGTAAAATACAGCTCAATAGTGCCAACTTTGTGATAGAAAGGCGAACGGCGCACTTTGGAGCTACTTGAGGTTCAGCGCGACATGTCGGCCGTATTCTTTTGTGTTTCTCCAGAGAGAACTTAAACACTTACTGTGACACATCTCATTCGCCATGAGTACACGAGTAGCTCTGAAGTGCAAGGCGGCATAGTGCTGCTTCATTCCCAGGCACGCAGTTCTTTCGCTTGACCTATACACACTCTAGCTAGATACTATAGCCTTATACAAGATTTATTCACACGAAAATGGAATATTGTTTCTGTCGTATTGTATTGTATGTCAAACGGGGGCCTAGAAACGTCGGAGAGGCTCCGTCCCCGCCTCAGCCGCAGTGGTCCACAACCCCACGACGACTACCGCAGTCCAAAAATGGTTCAAATGGCTCCGAGCACTATGGGACTTAACATCTATGGTCATCAGTCCCCTAGAACTTAGAACTACTTAAACCTAACTAACCTAAGGACATCACACAACACCCAGTCATCACGAGGCAGAGAAAATCCCTGACCCCGCCGGGAATCGAACCCGGGAACCCGGGCGCGGGAAGCGACCCGAAGTCCACTTCACCCATCCGCCACCCCAGACCGAACCACTCTTTGAGGGTTATTATGCGGTTCGGGCTCCGGTGGACCCCCCACCTCCCTCTGGAAACGTCTCACACCCGCCGGCCGCGGTCGTCTAGTGGTTCTAGGCGCGCAGTCCGGAACCGCGGGACTGCTACGGTCGCAGGTTCGAATCCTGCCTCGGGCATGGATGTGTGTGATGTCCTTAGGTTAGTTAGGTTTAAGTAGTTCTAAGTTCTAGGCGACTGATGACCTCCGAAGTTAAGTCGCATAGTGCTCAGAGCCATTTTAGACGAGTGTAACCCCTATATTTGCGCGGTAGAGTAATGGTGGTGTACGCGTACGTGGAGAAAACTGGTTTGCGCAGCAGTCGCCGACATAGTGTAGCTGAGGCGGAATAAGGGGAACCACCCCGCATTTGCCGAGGCAAATGGAAAACCGCCTGAAAACCATCCACAGACTGGCCGGTTCACCGGACCTCGACACGAGTCCACCGAGCGGATTCGTGCCGGGGACCAGGCGCTCATTCCCAGTCTGGAAAGCCGTGCGTTAGGTCGCACCGCTAACCGGGCGCGCATAATTTGTGTTACTACTTGCTGTTTACTCTCATGAGCAACTGCATTAGCATTCGTGTTGTCCTGATGCTGACGGCGACGCGTCATAGCACGAATTCCACGGTACTCTGAAAGCGACGGGGAGCCATCGTTATTCATGACCATCACACACCAGCAACAAGTCATTGATACCTACATCCACATCCATATTCTGCAGACCACTGTAAAGTACATAGCAGAAGGTACTTCCCATTGTGGTAGTCATTAGGGCCTCTTCCCGTCCTATACAAGTATTGAGCACGGGAACAATGAACGTTTAAATGCCTCTATGTGCGCTGTAATTAATCTGCCCAGAAAGTAATGCACCGCATTTTTTTCTCAGCCGGAAAGAATGCTACGAATGCGAAACGTTACGTATGTAATATTCGAAGTCTCCTGAGTGAACCTGCCAAGTTTCCGTCAATTCCGACAGACAGCGTAGCTGCAGGACAGTTTCAAAATGGCGTCTGCTGGTGACTTACGCTACAAGCAACGTACTCTCATTGCTTGCATCATCTACCCAACTAATCTTCAGCATTCTTCTGTAGCAACCACATTTAAAAAGCTTCTATTGTCTTCTTGTCTGCACCGTTTATGTCCACATTTCACTTCCACACAAGACTATACCCAAAAAAAAAATACCTTCAGGAAAGACTTCCTAACACTTAAATCTATGTGCCGTTTTAAAACATTTTTCTTCTTCAGGAGCGTATTTCTTGCCATTGCCAGTCTTCATTTTATATCCTGTGTCGGCCATCAGAACTTATTTTACTGCCCAAATAACAACATTTATCTACTACTTTTAATGTCTCGCTTCCGAATTTAACTCCGTTAGCATCATCTGATTTAATTCGCCTACATTCCATTTGCTTTTGTTGATGTACATCTTATACGCACCTCTCAAGACACTGCCAGTTCCATTCAACTGCTACTCCAAGACCTTTGTTGCCTCTGACAGAATTACAATGTCATCGGCAAAATTCTAAGTGTTTGTTGCTTACTTGTCCGTGAACTTTAATTCCTTCTCCAATTTTTTCTTTGGTTTCCTTTATTACTTGCTCAATGTACGGGTTGAACGACGTCGGGGATAGGCTGCAACCCTGTCTCACACACTTCCATGCGATCGCACTCTTGATAATCTTGTCAGGTCATGTGAGAAAAGTGCGAGCTGAGTTTCACATGAATCGATATTTCCGTGGCCGGCCGGGGTGGCCGAGCGGTTCTAGGCGCTACAGTCTGGAACCGCCCGACCGCTACGGTCGCAGGTTCGAATCCTGCCTCGGGCATGGATGTGTCTGCTGCCCTTAGGTTAGTTAGGTTTAATTAGTTCTAAGTTCTAGGGGACTGATGACCTCAGAAGTTAATTCCCATAGTGCTCAGAGCCATTTGAACCATTCTGATATTTCCGTAATCCATACTGGATGGCATGGGAGAGGTCATTATGTTGTAGATACATGATTAATTTGTGAATAAAATTGTCTACATTGCTTATTAAAATTTCTTTATTACGACGTTTCGACTACTGCCATCGTTAGGTATAAAGAAGCTTATGAAAGAATGTTATGTGTAAGTAGTAATAACAATTCCTAGTCCTATCTTACAACCAGACATAGTTTTGGAGTACTGACACAGAACTTCGTTTTAAGTTCTAAGCTTCCTAGCCTATGATTAGGCATAGTTTCTAGTACTGACATGGAACCTTCTTTTACAAGTTCTAAGCTTTTTGATATCTCATGACGGCAGTGATCGAAATCTCGTAATAAAATATAAATCATAATAAGCGATCTAGACAGATTTATTCAGAAAATATTCACAATTATCACGGTCTCATGCAGGACATTCATTTCCTATATTAAGAAATACCTCGTTGTATTGGTTGAAGATGGATCCATTGTCCTCACATCTCACTAGATGACGACTCGACTAAGGTAATACTGTGTGGAGAGTCACTTAGGCAACCCTCACATAGGTTCCGGGAGAGGTGTTGCAGTTGGCAAGGAAATGGACTCCCACCAGGGAATATGGCTGTTCGTATCTCTAGCGATCCAGGGTTTTCTGTGATTTCCTCAAGTCACTTCAGAAAGCTACAGAAATGATTTCTTTGGGAAGGACACGGCCGATTCCTTTCTCACTCTTTCCTCATTTCGAGCATGCGCATGCTGGACTGGTCCTCAATCAGATGTTAAACTCTGATCTCCCTTCTTTCCTTCCTCAATTCTGTGGAGTGTTTTTCAAACTATTCTGACGTATTTCATTGGTGACGAAGAAGGAAAGGGGGGGGGGGGGTGATGGTTTGTGGTTTGAGGGATGAGTGCGATATGTTGC
Organism: Schistocerca cancellata; assembly: GCF_023864275.1. NCBI lineage: Eukaryota > Metazoa > Arthropoda > Insecta > Orthoptera > Acrididae > Schistocerca > Schistocerca cancellata. Next base: position 570,276,423 of record NC_064626.1, read on the forward strand.
TGAAGACTTAGGCCACCCTTTAGGTGTGTTGTCGGCGAATACATAGATCTCGTAGAGAGAACTTTCCTGTATCGTTTAACTGTAGAGACGATAGTAGAGTTATAATTGACATCATTTCATCCTATGCAAGTATCCTCCACACGAGAATGCCATCACAACATTCCGGACGGTGTTCTATTGCAAGCAGGAATCATCGTCTCAAGCTACACTCCTGGAAATTGAAATAAGAACACCGTGAATTCATTGTCCCAGGAAGGGGAAACTTTATTGACACATTCCTGGGGTCAGATACATCACATGATCACACTGACAGAACCACAGGCACATAGACACAGGCAACACAGCATGCACAATGTCGGCACTAGTACAGTGTATATCCACCTTTCGCAGCAATGCAGGCTGCTATTCTCCCATGGAGACGATCGTAGAGATGCTGGATGTAGTCCTGTGGAACGGCTTGCCATGCCATTTCCACCTGGCGCCTCAGTTGGACCAGCGTTCGTGCTGGACGTGCAGACCGCGTGAGACGACGCTTCATCCAGTCCCAAACATGCTCAATGGGGGACAGATCCGGAGATCTTGCTGGCCAGGGTAGTTGACGTACACCTTCTAGAGCACGTTGGGTGGCACGGGATACATGCGGACGTGCATTGTCCTGTTGGAACAGCAAGTTCCTTTGCCGGTCTAGGAATGGTAGAACGATGGGTTTGATGACGGTTTGGATGTACCGTGCACTATTCAGAGTCCCTTCGACGATCACCAGTGGTGTACGGCCAGTGTAGGAGATCGCTCCCCACACCATGATGCCGGGTGTTGGCCCTGTGTGCCTCGGTCGTATGCAGTCCTGATTGTGGCGCTCACCTGCACGGCGCCAAACACGCATACGACCATCATTGGCACCAAGGCAGAAGCGACTCTCATCGCTGAAGATGACACGTCTCCATTCGTCCCTCCATTCACGCCTGTCGCGACACCACTGGAGGCGGGCTGCACGATGTTGGGGCGTGAGCGGAAGACGGCCTAACGGTGTGCGGGACCGTAGCCCAGCTTCATGGAGATGGTTGCGAATGGTCCTCGCCGATACCCCAGGAGCAACAGTGTCCCTAATTTGCTGGGAAGTGGCGGTGCGGTCCCCTACGGCACTGCGTAGGATCCTACGGTCTTGGCGTGCATCCGTGCGTCGCTGCGGTCCGGTCCCAGGTCGACGGGCACGTGCACCTTCCGCCGACCACTGGCGACAACATCGATGTACTGTGGAGACCTCACGCCCCACGTGTTGAGCAATTCGGCGGTACGTCCACCCGGCCTCCCGCATGCCCACTATACGCCCTCGCTCAAAGTCCGTCAACTGCACATACGGTTCACGTCCACGCTGTCGCGGCATGCTACCAGTGTTAAAGACTGCGATGGAGCTCCGTATGCCACGGCAAACTGGCTGACACTGACGGCAGCGGTGCACAAATGCTGCGCAGCTAGCGCCATTCGACGGCCAACACCGCGGTTCCTGGTGTGTCCGCTGTGGCGTGCGTGTGATCATTGCTTGTACAGCCCTCTCGCAGTGTCCGGAGCAAGTATGGTGGGTCTGACACACCGGTGTCAATGTGTTCTTTTTTTCATGTCCAGGAGTGTATGTTCGAATTACTCTTGACCTGCCATGAGCGTCTTAAGACCATGCAGTGCAACCTATCAGTCAAAGTAACTTTTTCAACGTTCATAGGTCCCAATGATAATGTTAGTTCAAACAGGTTGCCATGGGTGAAGATACAGATGCACACAATAAAAAAAAAAGTTGGTTCAAATGGCTCTGAGCACTATGGGACTTAACATCTGAGGTCACCAGTCCCTTGAACTTGGAAGTACTTAAACCTAACCAACCTAAGGACATCACAAACATCCATGCCCGAGGCAGGATTCGAACCTGCGACCGTAGTGGTCGCGCGGTTCCAGAGTAAAGCGTCTAGAACCGCTCAGCCACTGCGGCCGGCACACGATCAAACTTTTGGTTCCTATATCGATTATAAGAGAGCACGAGGTGCCTCAGAACCATCCTTTAATACCAAGTTGTCATCCTCCAAAGGATTTTTGAGGCACACGTTGCCTGCCGTCACCATTGTAGGAGACCTCATTCCATGTTTCGAACATGCAGTGACATTGTTTTTGCGCCGTTTTAACTCCTGTGATAACACAGTGAGCAGTGGTAAACGTATGAGCCAGTAGGTTCTAAAAGTGAGGAGGTGATCCTGCATGGTATCATTCCCCATCGGTTCTTCTCGACTTTGTTGTCATTCCTTCTTTAAGACAATCCAAGACACGATCTACTCATTATGGGACTGAAAGAATGAAGAGCTTCAGTTTGTTCTTGAGTGATGCAGAGCACTGTATTTTAGGCAGAGGGGGGGGGGGGTAACTTGTTATGGAAACGGACAACAGCAACAAGGGAGGATATTGCGAATACACAGCTAGGATACAACGCAAGTGAGATTTTGTGTTATGGTTGTGCCGAGATGCCATGTAGTTAATTTTTGATGTGAGACAGTGAGGAGCTAATGAAGTACACTTAGCGAGGACGTGAGTCTGCATAATGTGGCTTCTCATCGGTTATTAGTTTTTTGTTATTCTTCCTGCTTTAAATGCATTCACTTTTTCCTCAGCTCGCCTGTTCCTGTCCTCAGTCTGGTACCAATTTTCATTAAATCTTGGCTTTGCCATGCCTTTCCAGTCATCCTACTTTTTTCTCTCGTTTCGTCCAAGTCGACACTACAGGATACCCATACGAGAACACCCGAAGCTGCCTGGTTACAGGAGGAAGTGTTTCCCCAGACAAGTGCATTTCATGCTACCAGGAGCTCTACAGTAGAGCCCGGATGGACATGCTGGTACTCAACAGTTTGTTGGTCTGCAGGGTCAGTGATAATTGCATAAGCATAGCTCCATTCAAAGAAAGCTGTCAAGGTTTCTAACAAAATAGAACACAGAGATTTGCGGATATCTCTCCACTATAGACTACCCTGGTTGGAAAGCTTTAGGAAAAGAACTTACCTGGATAGTGTGTGTTGCTTTCAGTGTTGGAAAACAGGGCAGTAATGAAATATGTTAACAAGTAATTTGATTGGCGAGACGAAGAGTACGAACTGGGAAATCAGATGTAAGGACATGTTCAGAGCATCAGTTTGCGGATGCACTCATACTACGGGACTCTTCGCTCCTAGACCTCATGTAAGGCACTTCAGCACCTGCTGGGGAGATCGATCGTGACTTTGCTCGTGGATGCAGGTGATTACAGTCATTTGACGTTGTTGCAGCTGACGCTGGTAGTCCTGTCTAGCCTACCCCTAAATAAAAAAGCTGGCTTCGAACTCTCATACACAATCACTCGATGCAGCACACTGTCACTTAACTGCAATGCACCACATGGTAATGTCGATATTAAAATTGCCTGTCATATGGTTGCTTGCCGATGTTTTGTTTATCTCACAATAATAACTTACACCTAGGAAAGCAATCCTGAGATAATTGTCAAAAAGGAAGAACATTATCGGTTTCTTTTTCATTATGACATGTGATGAATACACATCAATTCAAAATAAATTTTGTCAAGGGTAACTGCAATGGTACAAAAAAGAATATTTCTTGAAAATAAAAGCAATTATAATATGTTTAAATTATATTTCGCAGCTGGTGCATCTAATACTTTCATCTGCTATCGACTGTAAATGCTGCACTCAAATGCAATTCTTGTTATAATTAATGGGATGTCGAGGAAATAGAACGACAAATAGCGATAAAATATTTGGCCCCAAAATTCAAGATTGTAGCTAATGCTCAAAAGCTCAGAAGAACTGTATCCATTGACAACGGTTCACCTCACTAGCTCGGGAAAGACGTATGAAACACTGCAGTTGTATAGAACTATTGGACGACTCTCGTTTGACCAAGAAAGTCTTCCGTAATCAACGGAATCCGAGAACCCAAAGTACTATGGCTCGTAGACTTCCTAAAGTAATCTCACAGAAATCTGTATTGGTCCACTGGCAACTACACGGGTTACGCACAGCAGAAAATCAGTACATTTAACTTCATACCCTAGAACACAAAAACAAGGAATCTGAAACTTACTATTGACGTGCAGTTTTCACAGAATGGATTGGCAGCCAAGGTCTCGTCTTGTTAGCCAATCAGCAGATTGTAATGGTACTTAGAAAATGTATTTTTGAAGAACATACGCTTTTTCAAATGTAACAATGGTTATTGAATTGGTAAATTGGTAAACTAGACTGTCAGTGGCGTTTTCTGCAGGATTCTAGTGGCAGTCATTTACGAGTACAATGCCTGTGGTTACTTTTTTCTTTTTTTTGAGTCGTCAGTTTTCTGACTGGTTTGACGTGTCCTTCCACGAATTCCTCTCCTGAGCCAACCTCTTTATCTCAGAACAGCAGTTGAGACCTACGTCCTCAATCATTTGCTGGATGTATCCCAATGTATGTTTTCCTCTACAAATTTTACCATCTACTGCTCCCTCTAGTACTATGGAAGCTATTCTACTGATGTCTTCATAGATATGCTGTCATCCTATCCCTTCTTTTTGTGGTGTTTTCCATACATTCCTTTCCTCGTCGATTACACAGAGAACCTCCTCATTCCTTATCTTGTCAGTCCGTCTAATTTTCAGCATTTTTCCATAGCATCACATTTTATATGCTTCTGTTTTCTTCTGTTCCGATTTTCCCACAGTCCAAGCCTCACTACTATACAGTGCTATGCTCCAGACGTACATTCTCAGAAATTTATTCCTCAAATTATGGCCTATGTTTAATACTAATAACTTCCTTTGTCCAGTAATGTCCATTTTGCCTCCACTAGTCTGTTTTCTATGTCCTACTCGATTATTTTGCTGCCTGGGTAGCAGAATTCCTTAACCTCAGCTACTTCTTGATCACCAAATATGATGTTAAGTTTAGCTTTGTTTTCATTTCTGCTACTTCTCATTACTTTCGTCTTTCTTCGATTTATTCTCAGTCCATATTCTGTACTCACTGTACTGTTCATTCCATTCAGCACATCCTGTAATTCTTCTACACTTTTACTGAGAATAGCAATGTCATCAGCGAATCGTATCATTGATAGCCTTTCACCTTGAATTTTAATGCCACTCCAGAACCTTCCTTCAATTACCATAATCGCTTCTTCGGTGTATAGATTGAACAGTAGGGGCGAAAAACTACATTCGTGCCAGACACACGTTGTAATCCGAGCACTTTGTTCTTGGCCTTTCTTATTATTTCCTCTTGACTCTTGCAATTGTTGTATATTACCCGTCTCTCCCTGTAGCTTACCCCTATTTTCCTCAGAATATCGAACATCTTGCATCATTTGACACTGTCGAACGCTGTTTTCAGGTCGACAATTCCTACGGACATGTCTTGATTTTCCTTTAGTGTTTCTTAGATTATCAACTACAACGTGAGAACAGCTTCTCTGGTGGCATTACCTTTCCTAAAGCCAAACTGATTGTCATCTAACACATCCTCAATTTTCTTTGCAGTTCTTCTGTATATTATTCTTGTCATAAACTTGGATGCATGAGCTGTTAAGCTGATTGTGCGATAATTCTCGCACTTGTCAGCTTTTCCAGTATTCGGAATTGTGTGAATGATGTTTTTCCGGAAGTCAGATGGCATGTCGCCAGACTCAAACATTCTACACAACAACGTGAATAGTGGTTTTGTTGCCATCTCCTCCAATGATTTTAGCAATTCTGATGGAATGTTGCTATTCCTTCCTCCTTATTTGATCTTAAGTCTTCCAAAGCTCTTTTAGATTCTGATTTTAATATTATATCCCCTATCTCTTCTATTGTATATCGACTCCTGCCTCTACTTCTATCACATCAGACAAATCTACCCCTCATAGAGGCCTTCAGTGTAATATTTCCAACTATCGGCTCTCTCCTCTGCAATTAACTATGGAATTCCCGTTGGACTCTTAATGTTACCACCATTGCTTTTAATTTCCCCCAATTGTTGTTTTGACTTTTATATATGCTGAGTCAGTCCTTCAGACAATCATTTCTTTTTCGATTTCTTCACTTTTTCATGCAGCCATTTCGTCTTAGCAGCCCTGCACTTTCTGTTTACTGAAGTATTTCTTCCGTTACCCATGGTTTCTCCTCAGTTACATTCCCTGTATGTATGTGTTTCTTTCCGACTACTGTGATGGCCTTTTTTAGAGATGTCCATTCCTTCTTCAACTGTACTGCCTACTGAGCTATTCCTTATTGCAATATCTGTAGCCTTAGACAACTTGAAGCGTATCTCTTCATTCCTTAGTAATTACGTATCCAACTTCTTTACGTACTGATTCTTCCTGAGTAATGTCTTAAACTTCAGCCTACTGTTCATCACTACTATATTGTGATCTGAGTCTATATCTGCTCCTGTGTATGTTTTACAATCCAGTAACTGATTTCGGAATCTCTGTCTGACTACGATGTAATATAACTGAAATCTTCCCGTATCACCTGGCCTTTTCCAAGTATACCTCCTTCTCTTGTGATTTTTGAACAGAGTATTTGCTATTACTAGCCGAAATTTATTACAGAACTCAATTAGTCTTTCTCCTCTCTCATTCCTTGTCCCAAGCCCATATTCTCCTGCAACCCTTTCTTCTGCTCCTTCTCCTACAATTGCTTTCTAGTCCACCAAAACTATTAGGTCTTCCTCTTCCTTTATACTGTATTACCCTTTCAATATCCTTGTAAACTTTCTCTATCTCTTTATCTTCAGCTTGCAACGTAGGCATATATACCTGAACCATCGACGTCGGTGTTGGTTTGCTGTCGATTCTGATAACAACAACGCTGTCACTGAACTGTTCATAGTAACATACTCTCTCTCCTGCCTTCCTGTTCATAACGAATCCTACTCCGGTTATACCGTTTTCTGCTGCTGTTGATATCACCCTATACTCATCTGACCAGAACCGTTGTCGTCTTTCCATTTCACTTCACTGACCCCCACTATGTCTAGAGTGAGCATTTCGCTTTTCAGATTTTCTAGTTTCCGTACCACGTTCAAGCTTCTGACATTCCACGCTCCGAGTCGTAGAACGTTATCCTTTCTTTGATTATTCAATCTTTTTCTCATGGTCACTTCCCCCTTGGCAGTCCCCTCCCGGAAATCCGAATGGGGGACTATTCCGGAATCTTTTGGCAATGGAGAGATAACCATGACACTTTTTCAATTACAGGTCACATGTCCTGTGGATACACGTTACGTGACTTTAATGCTGTGATTTCCATTGCCTCCTACATCCTCATGCCGTCCATCATTGCTGATTCTTCCGCCTTTAGGGGCAGTTTCGCACCCGAAGGACAAGATTTAAGCGTGGCGGGGTCCGCAACCGGGACTGAGGACGTTTTGATTACTATTCAAATTTGCCTCCTCACCTTTTTTTAAATTTATTTTATTCGTTATTTTTTATGCATTTAGTCGTGATGGTCACATGATACCCGTTGAACTTCACTCAGTTCTTTTTTTTATTACAGAGAGCAACCAGGTCGCTAACAGAACACGCTGAGCTACTGTGCCGGCACCCCTAGACCATGAGTGCAAGCATACGGGCAGTAGCACATACTAAAGAATAACACAAGTGCATAGACTAGTTAAGTTTATTTTGACCAGTAACGACACAACTGAACATCACAGGTTGTTTGCAAAATGACCACCGACAGTGGCAGTACACTCTTCCAGTCTGCTATGGAATTGCTGCACACGTGCTAACATTTCATTTCGAAAAGGCTGCAGTACTACGTCGTTGCATATCATCGGGTGTGGTCGGTATGTCCTTGCAGACAACGTCTTTCAGGTTTCCCCACAGAAAAAAAAAAAATCTACAGGCGTCAAATCCGGGCAACGGGTCGGCGAATGTACGGGTCACCTGCGTTCAGTCCAACGATTTGGAAACAATTCGTGAAGACGTGCTATAGTACTTCATTCGTTATGGGTGTCCCACCCATCATAGGTTTCTGCTGGTCTGCAGAGGAACGTCTTCTAGCCTCCGTGAAAGATGGTCTGTTAGGAGGCTGCAATATTCGTGCGCTTTCAGTGTTCCGTCTATGAAAAACAGATCTACGAGCTGATGGTTCACTATCCCACACGACACGTTTACACTCCACGGAATCTGACGATCCGCGTGACGAAGCCAAAGGGAAATGTCAACACACCAACAGTGGTTGTTTCGGCTGTTTACCTGGCCATGATTGGTAGATGTGGGTTCGTTACTAAAGAATATACAGGGGATAGGCAAAATAATGTAAACACCTGTACCTACTTGGGAATGTTCTATTAATAAGGGGTTGGACCCCCATTTGCCCGTAATACAGCTGCGATTCTTCTTGGAATACTAGCGTATAATAATTGTATAGTCTCCAGTGGAATGTTATGCCACTCTTCGATCAGAACCTTGTAACCTCCCCTCACAAAAATTAAGTCAATGATAATAAAAAAAATGGAAGTGGAGCCATATGCTGTCTTCCCACAAAACTGAATAATAAAAATGAGCCAAGCGTAACCTCCCCGTGAAAATTTCATAATATTATTAACTGAATAACAAATGAGCCAGTATGTTAACTCCCCACAAAATTAACGTTAATAAATGAAGATTGCTCATTAAACCCACAATAATGTTAATTAGATAACGAACCATGAACTGACTGTAACATCTCAACACAAATAATTAAACCTGACAAATTTTATAGGTACAGCAGCGCTGACCTACGGCCCTGTGAAATAATTAAACCTGATAAATTCTTACTTCAGTAAAACTCCATCTGCTCTTATTTTTGGCACAGCTTCGTGCAGTGCTGGCGCACATTTAATTCTGATTCTTGGAGGAAATGCACAGGAAATATTCTTTGAATTGAAATGAATGCTTTTTCTTCAAAAGGGTGGAAAAATTCTTTAAATTGAAATGATTACTTTTCTTTAAAAGATTTTACTTTATAAAAAATTATTATTGGGCATCAGTTGAACAAATTAATTACAATTAACATATGTTATTAGCTGAGCGCAATGCTGCTTCATTACCTTCGATAACAATATACCTCGTCCAGAACCGTGACCAGACCCATGTCGACGCCCGCCGACTCCTCACACACAACTACTGTTCCTGCCGGCTCGCTACACGCAACTGTCGCCTCGCGCGCGCTACTACCCTCTAACTGAGTGCAACTAACAACTGAACTGTCGCGCGGTCAAGCGCAGACTAGTAACGATAAATAACTCTCTGGTCAGAGATTCTGTCATGCCTCGCCATCGCTGGTAATGAATACATATGAAACGTACGCGTTTCAACGTCTTCTAACTCATGTAGCGACAAGGGGCCGCCTACAAGGGTTCGATATTGTTCAAGGCCGCGGATTGTGGTGGCCAGGGAAGACACTGCAGTGCAGTTGCATGCTCCCCATATCACGATTGTACTGTCCTGGCTGAGTGAATGGGTGCATCATTGTCCTGAAATATGGCATCATTGTTGGGGAACAGCATTTGATTCATGGGGTGCACTTGATAATCTAAAATGTTCACATAATACTTGGCTGTAACACGGACTTTGAGAGTAATGATGGGACCAGCAGAATACCATGATATGGCTGCCCATACCATCACACTTTCACCTCCATGCTTAACCGTTGGAATCAAGCAATCAGAATTGTAGGATTCTTTTGGCGTTCTCCAGATGTAAACCCGGCTTGATGTTGTAAATAAAGGAAGCGCTGACTCGTCGGACCACATGACGTGTTTCCACTGATCCGTCGCCAAGAATTTATGCTCTTGACACCATATTTTACGCTTCTTTGCGCTGGTTGTCGTCACTAATGGTTTCGGTATAGCAGCTCGTCCATGACTATTTGCTTTATGGAGTTCTCGGCGGACAGTGTCAACAGATAGGGGTCTCTAAGATGGCTATTGAGCTCTGCAGTCATTTAGCCGCCGTTGTTTTGACACAATTAGTGTTAGCGTACGATGATATATGTCATTTAGTTTTGATTTGCGCTCACTATTACGTTTACATGTTTTGAGTAGGCTGCCATGTCTGTTGAAATAGTTGCTTTTGAAATATTCAATAAATTGGCTGTCTTGGTTAATGATGCTCCAGCTACTTGGGCCCCCATAATCTGCCCTATGTGGAACTCTGTGAGGTCTTTCATTGCACCTTGACCTCGGCCTCTGAACGCAAATACAAAGTGTGCACTAGTCGTAAACAACCTGCACTGACGCCTAGTCCGTACTGTACACGCACAGACCAGCGTGACAAGTGCCTTACCTGTATTGTTGACCATCAAATATAACCATCCCATTACTGCCACTGTTCACATTATTTTGCCTATCCCGTCTACACGGTACATCTGGAATATCGTGTCTCAATGCCCATGTACAGACGTTACCGCGATTCTCATAATCGTTTCCATGCAGCTTTCGACGGAGAAAGATGTGATAGGTATAGAACCTATATCGATAGAGAATGCGAAAGATACTTCTCTGACTCACGTAACTTTCTTGTGCGGTTGCATGGGAACTAACGTGCGGATCAGCTGCAGCACGAGCAGGCGTTCCGTAAGGTAGTGTCATAGGCCCTCTGCTGTTCCTGATTCACGTAAATGATCTAGGTGATAACCTGAGCAGCCCCCTTAGATTGTTTGCAGATGACTCTGTAATTTACCGTCTAGCAAAATCATCAGACGATCAATTCCAATTACAAAATGATCTAGAGAGAATTTCTGTATAATGCGAAAAGTGGCAATTGGCGCTAAACAAAGAAACATGCGAGGTCATCCGCATGGGTAGTAAGAGAAATCCGACAAATTTTGGGTATACGATAAATCGCACAAATCTAAGGGCTGTCAATTGGAATAAATATCTAGGAATTACAATTACTAGCAACTTAAATTGGAAAGACTACATAGATAATATTGTGGGGAAGGCGAAACAAAGACTGCGCTTTGTCGGCAGAACACTTAGAAGATGCGACAACCCACTAAAGAGACAGCCTACATTACACTTGTCCGTCCTCTGCTGCTCGGTGTGGGATCCTTACCAGGTAGGATTGACGAAGGACATCGAAAAAGTGCAAAGAAGGGCAGCTCGCTTCGTGTTATCGCGCAATAGGGGTGAGAGTGTCACTGATATGATACTCGAGTTAGGGTGGCAGTCACTGTAACAAAGGCGGTTTTCTTTCTAGTTACGAAATTTCAATCACCAACTTACTCTTCCGAATCCGAAAACATTTTGTTGACACCCACCTACGTAGGGAGAAATGGTCATCATAATAAAATAAGAGAAATCGTAGCTCGAACGGGAAGATTTAGGTGTCCCTTTTTCCCACGCGCCATTCGAGAGTGGAATGATAGAGAAGTAGAATGAAAATGGTTCGATGAACCCTCTGCCAGGCACTTATGTTGTAAACTGCAGAGTAACCATGCAGATGTAGATGTAGATTAATTTCCCCCTTTTCTGTAGTCACTGTTTCCTTCTGTTAAGTTTCTAGGCGTTCGTCTACCCCTGCCTCGTAAGTGGTTGAAGAAGTTAACAAATAATTGCGGAGATGGTCGACTTCTGGTGGGCTATCTCGCCGTACAAGAACGAACTGCATTTTCCTACACTCTCATACACTATCAGGATGTCGGCTTTTTCTGAACTGGTAGATCTCATCGTCTACTCACGACTCACTGCTTTGGCTGTCACACACTAACTGAGTAGTACGTCGCAGTGCACTCAAGGAGCACACAACCACAATGCAAGCAAAGATAACAACATCGTACCTAGCAAATATGCAGACTGAATAGGTCGAACAAGAATGGATGTGGAAACTTTTCTAAATACCGTATCTCGTAAACGACTCGTACTAGAATACCTCAACAAGCACCACTGACATTCTAATTTATCCTACTTTTAGTTTGTTATTTTGTCACTAGGTGTTGTTATATTTAAAAAATGTATGTTTGTACAAAAAAAGGAAAAAACCATTTTAAGTGTTATTACAATCTGTTTATTGGTTAACATTAGGAACCCCTCTGCCTACCAGTACATTCCATGAAAACCGCACGTTCCATTCTCACATTACTTGCGGTGCAAGTTTTAGGTGATATACATTAACTACTGAGGCTGTAAAGCTTAACAAATCCGTCAGAACGAGCCTAACAAAATCTTCACAATTTAGTAAGTGGCGCTAGTGTGGCGACTACCTAAATGTTCACCACTATGTAAATAGCATCCAACATAAGGTAGTAATTCGTTTATCACCAAGTAAAATGGCGACGAACAAGGGCGGCGACGACAAAACTGAATACCGTTACACACATCTACGAATGAGTTTCGCGGTTTTCACATAATGTCAGAAATTCATAATACAAATGAAACTAATCCCACAATAGCACGGTTAGAAATTGGGTGCCTTGAGTCTGTCATCGTCTTGTTCTTCTGATTACCTGTTGCTAAATGGGACTAATCGTAAGTGGTGCAGTACTGACAAAACGAAATATTTTGTAAACTGGGATTGGCCTTAAAAATCCAGTAATGGTTCAGACTGATTGATTCAGAGCCACATCGTCTTTCTTGGTGTGAGTAAGCTGCTCCAACAACGGTGCTCTCCACTCCCCTGCAAAGAACAAAGCTGCTGTGCAAGAAGCTGGTGAACGCACCCCTACTGCTCTTCCAACTCGAACCTTCCATCTTCCTTATTACGTTATTCATTCCAACTGCTTTTCCTTTCTGTTATAACAATGCATTTTACAGTAGACTGTAGATACACTATCAGATCAAAAGTATCCGGACATCACTTTGTAATGCGGACTTGACCGCTAGATGTCACGAGAGGTGGAACGCCCGTTTGAAAAGAGGAATAACTATTGTGTCCTTACTAAAGAAGCAATAACAGCACACTAGCTCGCTGGGTAGAGCTCAGTGACTTCGAAGGAGGAACAGTCATTGAATGTCACCTAATAACGTATCGGTCATGGACAATTCGATCCTTATAAAGCTGCCCGTTGGTGATGCGATTGTGAGGTGGAAATGCGAAGGAACAACCACAGGTAACCAAGGTCAGCCAGACATCACGCAATGACGGACAGGTACGGTCGAGAATTGCTGAAGGTGGTTGTAAAAAATCGCACGAAATCAAAGGCAGTAATTATCCGTGAGTTGCAAAGTGCCACCTGCAGTCCAGGTAGCACAATGACTGTGCGTACTGAGTTAAAAAGAATGGGCTACAGTGGTCGAGCAGCGCCTCATAAGTCACACATTTCTTTAGCCAGTGCTAAGCAACACTTGAGGTGACGTAAAGAGCGAGGCCACTGGAAAGTGGCTGACTGTAAACGAGTTATTTCAAGTGATGAATCACGAAATATCCTGTGGAAATCCAATGGAAGAGATTGGGTTTAACGAATGCCTGGAGAGCGATACCTGCCATCATGTATAGTGCCAAGAATGAAGTATGGAGGAAGAGGTGTTAGGGTATGGAGGTGTTTTTCGTGGTTATGGTGTGGTCCCCTTGTTGCGGTTAAGAAAACAGTAAATGCGGATGGCTATGATCACATTTTACAGCACTGTGTGATGCGCACAGTAGAGGGGAAGTTCGGAGACGATGATCGCGTTCATATTAGCATGACAGCGCACCCTGTCATGCGGCAGCACTTGAGGGGCATGGTTAGTAGACAATAACATCCCTGAAATGCACTTGCCTGCCCAGAGTTGCGAATCGTACTGAATGGAATACATTCGTTCCCTGGTTTCGGCTCTTGAGGAAGAGTGCGGTCCCATTCCACTACCTCATTATAAGACACCTCATAATAAGGCACCTCATTATTAGTGTAGCCAACAGAGTTCAAGCCATCATGAAGGCAAAGGGTGGACACTTCCTACATTAGGGGCCACTGATAAGTCTCCGGACAATTTTGATCTGATAGCGCGCATATACCCATTTCACATCCATCTATGCCATACTCAACCTTGAACATGGATGGGGTAATATCGGGAGAATTGGGAATGAAGTTTCAGGTGTGAAAGATGTGATTTTTCAGATGAAAACGGAATACCAAACGAAATCTACGCCGCGCGGGATTAGCCGAGCGGTCTGAGGCACTGCAGTCATGGACTGTGCGGCTGGTCCCAGCGGAGGTTCGAGTCCTGTCTCGGGCATGGGTGGGTGTGTTTGTCCTTAGGATAATTTAGGATAAGTAGTGTGTAAGCTTAGGAACTGATGACCTTAGCAGTTAAGTCCCATAAGATTTCACACACATCTACATCTACATGATTACTCTGCAATTCACATTTAAGTGCTTGGCAGAGGGTTCATCGAACCACAATCATACTATCTCTCTACCATTCCACTCCCGAACAGTGCGCGGGAAAAACGAACACCTAAACCTTTCTGTTCGAACTCTGATTTCTCTTATTTTATTTTGACGATCTATCCTACCTATGTAGGTTGGGCTCAACAAAATATTTTCGCGTTCGGAAGAGAAAGTTGGTGACTGAAATTTCGTAAATAGATCTCGCCGCGACGAAAAACGTCTTTGCTTTAATGACTTCCATCCCAACTCGCGTATCATATCTGCCACACTCTCTCCCGTTTTACGTGATAATACAAAACGAGCTGCCCTTTTTTGCACCCTTTCGATGTCCTCCGTCAATCCCACCTGGTAAGGTAGGGGACGAACGAGTGTAGTGTAAGCTGTCTCTTTAGTGGACTTGCTGCATCTTGTAAGTGTCCTGCCGAAGAAACGCAACCTTTGGCTCGCCTTCCCCACAATATCATCTATGTGGTCTTTCCAACTGAAGTTGTTCGTAATTTTAACACCCAGGTACTTAGTTGAACTGACAGCCTATTTATCGAGTAATCGAATTCCAACGGATTTCTTTTGGAACTCATGTGGATCACCTCACACTTTTCGTTATTCAGCGTCAACTGCCACCTGCCACCTGCCACACCATACAGTAATCTTTTCTAAATCGCTTTGCAACTGATACTGGTCTTCGGATGACCTTACTAGACGGTAAATTACAGCACCATCTGCGAACAACCTAAGAGAACTGCTCAGATTATCACCCACGTCATTTATATAATCAGGAACAGCAGAGGTCCCAGGACTCTTCCCTGGGGAGCACCTGATATCACTTCAGTTTTACTCGATGGTTTGCCATCTATTACTACGAACTGCGACCTTCCTGACAGGAAATCACGAATCCAGTCGCACAACTGAGACGATACCCCCTAGGCCCGCAGCTTGATTAGAAGTCGCTTGTGAGGAACGGTGTCAAAAGCTTTCCGGAAATCTAGAAATACGGAATCAACTTGAGATCCCCTGTCGATAGCGGCCATTACTTCGTGCGAATAAAGAGCTAGCTGCGTTGCACAAGAACGATGTTTTCTGAAACCATGCTGATTACGTATCAGTAGATCGTTCCCTTCGAGGTGATTCATGATGTTTGAATACAGTATATGCTCCAAAACCCTACTGCAAACCGACGTCAATGATATAGGTCTGTAGTTCGATGGATTACTCCTACTACCCTTCTTAAACACTGGTGCGACCTGCGCAATTTTCCAATCTGTAGGTACAGATCTATCGGTGAGCGAGCGGTTGTATATGATTGCTAAGTAGGGAGCTATTGTATCAGCGTAATCTGAAAGGAACGTAATCGGTATACAATCTGGACCTGAAGACTTGCCCGTATCAAGCGATTTGAGTTGCTTCGCAACCCCTAAGGTATCTACTTCTGAGAAACTCATGCTAGCAGCTGTTCGTGTTTCAAATTCTGGAATATTCCATTCGTCTTCCCTCGTGAAGGAATTTCGGAAAACTGCGTTCAATAACTCCGCTTTAGCGGCACAGTCGTCGGTAACAGTACCATCGGCACTGCGCAGCGAAGGTATTGACTGCGTCTTGCCGCTTGTGTACTTTACATACGACCACAATTTCTTCGTATTTTCTACCAAATTTCGAGACAATGTTTCGTTGTGGAACCTATTAAAGGCATCTCGCATTGAAGTCCGTGCCAAATTTCGCGCGTGTGTAAATTTTAGCCGATCTTCGGGATTTCGCATTCTTCTTCGCTTGCTTTTTCGTTGCCTCTGCAACAGCGTTCAGACCTGTTTTGTTTACCATGGGGGCTCAGTTCCATCTCTTACCAATTTATGAGGTATGAATCTCTCAATTGCTGTTGCTACTATATCTTTGAATTTGAGCCACATCTCGTCTACATTTGCATAGTCAGTTCGGAAGGAATGGAGATTGTCTCTTAGGAAGGCTTCTAGTGACACTTTATCCGCTTTTTTAAATAAAATTATTTCGCGTTTGTTTCTGGTGGATTTGGAGGAAACGGTATTGAGCCTAGCTACAACGACCTTGTGATCACTAATCCCTGTATCAGTCATGATGCTCTCTATTAGCTCTGGAACATTTGAACGAAATATACGAAAACCTCTTACCGTGATGTGTAGTAAGGTATTCAGGAGCGTTTCTTGTAGTTCTAGTTGGAAAGTCAATTGTAAACCATCTTCACATACATTTGTAACATATTATAGTGTGTAGACAAATGCCAATGCCACAGTTCATTTCCCCTCTTGTAAGCGTTTCGTGGTTCCTAATGAGAACAGATCACCGGATTGTGAAGAGAAGTTCAAAAATAACGATGGTGACACAAATCATTTATGCCAACTACGTCGTTAGTACCATAGGAGAAGGCACGTCAAGAGAACATTTCTGTTGTTTCAAATATACCGGCTTTCGTTTGAGTGATGCACCATCATAATGAAAACTGGCCACCATGGAAAAGTTTATTACCGGTTATAAGGCTCGTCTTAACTGTTTAAAACATAACGTTTGACACGAATGTGATAACGTCGTTACCGCTCAGCACTTACTTGATAATGAATGTTCCACTCTGGGACTCGTCGTGCGACAGACTGCACGGAAACCATGCAGAAGATTAATGGCGTCGTTACTACTAGGTTCATGCAAAAACTTGTGGTGTGGGCTGTCGAGAAAGTTTTAATTTTAGAATGACTGCATAAAGTATTTAGTAAATAACATATTGTTTCCTGTGAAACATTACTCTCTGCCTTTCGGATGCTAGGTTCTCTGTTCTGTGGCTGAAGGAATCTGCTGATGTGTAGCTGAAGAAATCGACTAGTCATATTTCAAAAATGCTTAGTATTGAGGTTTTCTTGAAGACGAATAGACAGAAAAAACTGTATGAGGAGGAAATGTAGGTAACATTTGGGGCGGGAACAAGCGGGAGGGGGAGGTGGAGGGGAAGGATGAGGAAGAGGGGTGTATGGAACAATTTCTAGAAGAAACTCTTAGACAGCTCCATTATTTACGTCACCAGCATGTGGGTATGCATTATCGTGTTTCAGTTGTGATATAGTGCATATGTTCGTTCGTCACTTTTCAGTCCTAGTCATAAGGGGCCTGGCTTATTCGTAAGAAATATCAACAGTTGTTGTTATATTCACGGAAAAAATTTCTCGTAGAAGACAATACCAAAGGCATCTTGGTTCTTCTGTTGATTCTAGTTATCGTTAAGGCTGTCCATTATTTTTTAAATGTTGATACAAAGTCACCATATTTAGCCGGTAGTTAAAAAACTGTTAATAACAGTTAATACTGTCGACCAGCAAGCAGAGATGAACAAACGGTCATCAACTGGTTTTATGGGTTTCATTTAGAATGTGTGTTATCCCTGCACTTGACTTCAGGCTCATGCATATTGAATGTAAGTGTCGCGCGAGGGATGTAAACTCCATCGGAGCTAACATGAACTGCTAATTCTCGGGTTCAGTGAAATGAATCATTATAGAGTAATGTGCTTAGAAGCTCTTCATCAAAGCCAGTTTTCATTATGATGGTGCACCACTCAAACGAAAGCCGATATATTTGAAACAACAGAAATGTTCTCTTGACGTGCCTTCTCCTATGGTACTAACGACGTAGTTGGCATAAATGATTTGTGTCACCATCGTTATTTTTGAACTTCTAATTAAATTAAAAATGAGGTTAATGAATAGTAAAAAGTTTCTTCAGATCTGCAGAATTTAAGGCTTATTTACTCCAAATGGCGAACCACGGACAGTAAGCGATGTCCTAGCAACACACTTTTGTGTTAATAAATAACAACTCTCTTAGCTTACGCATCAAGGAAGCAAGTGTGCTCTCCGTGTGAATATCAGTGCGAGTCACTCCGGATGTGGAAAGGGTGCTTCCGGATGCCATGAAGAGTACTGCAGGTAGTGGCTCATGTCGGTACCAATGACGTGTGTCGCTTTGGATCGGAGGAGATTCTCCCTGGTCTCGGGCGGCTAACGGAAATGGTAAAGACTGCCAGCCTTGCTTTCGAGATTAAGGCGGAGCTCACCATCTGCAGCATCGACGATAAAACCGACTGTGGTCCTTTGGTGCAGAGCCGAGTGGAGGGTCTGAATCAGATGCTCAGGCGGTTCTGTGACCGTGTGGGCTGCATATTGACTTGCGCCATCAGGTGGTGGGTTTCCGGGTTCCGCTTAATAGGTCAGGAGTCCACTACACACAGGAAGCGGCTACACGAGTAACGGGGGCTGTGTGGAAGGGACAAGGCGTTTTTTTTTTTTTTTAGGTTAGAGCGTCTCAGGAAACCACAGAAAGAGCGCCCGTCTAAAAGGGGGCAGGTGTAACACAGTAAGGTAGCTGTAGAAACGATCGGTATTGTAGTTGTAAATTTTCGTAACTGTGTTGGGAAAGAATCAGAGCTCCAAGCCTTAACAGAAAGAACTGAAGCTCAAATAGTTATAGGTACGGAAAGCTGACTAAAGCCGAAAATAAGTTCAGCCGACATTTTTTCAAACGACCTCACAGTGTTCAGAAAGGATAGATTAAATACAGTTGATAGGTGAGTATTTATTGCTATCAGAAGTAGTTTACCTTGTAGCGAAATTGAAGTAGAGAGTTCCTGCGAAATAGTATGGGTAGAGGTTGTGCTTTTCATTTATTATAACAATAACTGTAGAATTAGTTATTTATTCACTGTTTACATAAAATGACGAAGAAATACGACTAAAGTCTAGGCTTACTCTCATAGTCTACATCTTATGTACATATGTACTCTGCAAACCACAGTGCAGTGCTTGCCAGATAGTACTTAACCATTGTAACACTTAGCAGGGATTTTCCTCATACGGCTCGCGATGAAGCACAGGAAGAATTATTGCATACTTCTCTAGGCGCGGTAAGTAGTCTAATCTTGTCTTCGCGGCCCCTACAGGAGCGATACGAGGAAGCTGTAGTATTTCTTGGATCCATCACTTGATCTTGGCTTCTCGGTTTAATTGGAGTGCATCTTCAAGCTTCTTCTATTTCTCAGCGTCTCCTTGGCGCTCACCCGTAGTCCAAACAACTTGAAACTACCTCTTTGTATGTAAAGAATGACAGTGCTGGAAAAACTCTTACGTTATTTGATATTCAAACAACTGGGCAAAACTGAACGTACTCAGTCAGTTCTCTCTTTACTTATTCTGGTCAGCATTAAACTGACACACAATATTTTTAGCGCAACGCAATCTGGCTTTCAATAATTCCTATAAACGAATAGCCCTGACTAACAATAACCTATACCTTTCATGAATCACTTACCTCAGAAAAATCTTCGTTACTCAAACTACTGCAATACAGCCGTCCGCTCTCAAAACTCTGGCATCTCTCACCCCACATCCACCACTGTTGGCGACTGATCTCCAACTGCCCAACGCTACGCGCTGTTCACATCAAACTGCCCAACACTACACAAGCAAGTATTCCAACAATGAGTCCAACCAGCCACAGACTGCACACAGCGCAGTCAGCGATTTCCATACAGAGCATTATGTGGCGTTACCAACATAAAAACCTACAAACTCTGTGACCATATGAGCTGCCCTTCTTTGTACACTTTCAATATCTTATGAACGTCCTATCTGATAAGGGTCCCACACATTTGACCAGTATTCTAGCAAGTGTCGCACGGGCGACGGTAAGCAACGTCCCTCAAAGATTGATTTTATTTTACAAGTACCCTTCCTATGAAACAGAGAGTAATCATGTAATCATACAGTTTCATATACCTACAAAATAATACTCCCACGTATTTGTATTAGTTGATTGATTACAATTGTGACACGCTGCTATTTTAGTCGTAGAACAACTGTGCTTTCACGAAAGGTGGGACATGAAGTAATCCACATAACCGGTTATTAGGAAATTTCCAATACTACGCGACACTCAGAGGCACTGGAAAAACCACGATCGTTGTGTTTCCGGGAATAATTAAGTCACTGTCGATTGCTTGGTAGATTTGGAGTAGGGTACCAAACAGCGAGGTCACCTGTCCCATTGGATTAGGGAAGAATGGGCCGTGCCCTGTCATAGGATCCATCCCGGCAGTTGCCTGAAGCGATTTAGGTAAATCACGGAAAAACCTAAATCAGGATGACCGGACGCAGGTTTGAACCGTCGTTCTCCCGAATGCGAGTCCAGTGTGCTAACCACTGCTACCCACTCGGTAAGTCGTTGTCAACAATGGCTGAGTGAATGGCAGGGCTGGAAGGGATAAATAAATAAACATACTGCATATTGCCTATCGTTTATCTACTCGTTTGCTATACTAATGAAGAACAACCTCGAAACGGTGATAGGAGAAACCGCGGTGGGAATAATTTAAAAGATAATCATCACTTCTGTGGTAATCGTGGATTTGGCGAAGTACGTATTTACATTCATGGGAGTTAAAAAACTTGCGCATAACAAATAAAAGTGATGTGGATTTCCGAATGCACGATTTCGTCGGAGAAAAAACAATTCTACGTTATTTTTAAATAGCAACACAGTGACCTTCTAAATATTAAATGTTTGTTAAGATTAATATTAACATATCACAATGACCTCCAAATATTAATGATAGATAATCTTCAAATTTCAGTTTTCTAACTTCAACACTTTTTATAGTGGCCAATACTATAAATAAATTAATTTAAACCTCTGATACGAGACCAGCTGGCGGAGTATTTCATCTTTTATACTAAAGAGTGCGGCTTAGTGAAATAATAATGTAATAATTTTGTGTGTTTTTTTCTGTGTCACACCCAATAGTTCCGCTACGCTCTTATTCTCCTTTCTTCGCGGTCACGGTTGCGGAATTTATTTAGTAAACATGATTTCAATATGAATTATTGAAACTGAAAAAAAAGGTTCTTTAAAATACTACAGCTTCAGAGCTGGTTACCTGACAATATCTTTAAATATTACAGCAAGAAAGTTGTTATAGTGAGCGATGCATTTTCGGTACTTGTGGCATTCATTAAAAGAGAGAATATAAGTAATTAAACAAGTACGGAAAAAAATGCGAATTTTGATTTTTTTGGTATGCACGTAAATCACAATCTACTCACAACGTAAATTTCGTTTTTGGGCTACCGAAAGCTCCGCAAATTTATTATCCAACGTTCATGCACCCAAAGGGCGGCAAAATAACTTCCCTACAAACGTTTCGTAATGTTTCAAGGGGATTACCCATCTGCACTGCCTTTAATTACAAATGCTTATATATTTTAAATCCGTCTAAATACAAAAAAGGATAGAATTCAACTATTAAAAAACTCGTTCCTACCACTGAAAATTAGAAAGGTAGGAGGGAACTCCGCTTGACTGTGGAGTCATAGGAGACAAACTGTTGGCTCTTTTGTAGAATAATGATACAGGAATCAGCGTCCCGGTATTGGAGATAACGAAAAAAAAAAAAAACTAAAACGGAATGGACGTTCAGCTTATTTGAATCTTGTTACGTCTGAATATATATATAGCCTTACATACAGGGATTAGGCGTTTCCCTGTTCCCTCTCCACACAATTTGTGACCATCGTTTCCTTGGTCGGCCTGTGTGTCTCCATCCTTGCCGGTTGCAGTTCAGTATATTCTTGGGTAGTCTTTCATGTCTCATTCAATTCTCACGTTGTTTCCATCTCTCTCTGTACTCAGCTATTGCTCTATTAACAGCATGTACATTCAAAAAATTTCGAACATCTTCATTCTTTATTAAACCTTTTCTTGCGTAGCGCTTCACGTTCCTCAAGGATCTCATTTCTGCTGCTTGTATTTTGCTATCATCTTTCCTTTTATTGATCTAACTCCCACTTCCATACAATGGTAATGGTATCGCCATAGTTTTATAAAATTTATTTTTTATATCCTCTTGGGTTTGGTTTTTTATTAAGTATTGTGTTGAGTACTTGATTTAGGAACCGCGTCTTTGACTAGTAATCGAAACGTTTTGGGTCCCGGCTTCGAACTCAGTCACTGCTTAAATTCTGAATAAAAATGATCATCAGTCATCGCCGAAGACATACGACTTAAGAAGTCACCCGAGTTCTGCCAATTGCCTTGTTGAAGAAGGTGGAAGAGCAGACAGAGGTTCAGCGCACTCTCTTGGCCTTGGTATGGGAAACTGCCCCAAATGGTGGGTGAATCGGCAATGATCAACGGCATGAGGGTGCAGAAGGCAATGGAAACCACTGAATAACAGGCACTCGATGTATATTTACGGGAAACGGGGCCTGTAATGGAGAAGTGTCAGAATGATCTATCCATTGGCAAAATATTCCGGATTAGTCCCCCTTCTGGGTTTCCAGAAGAGGCAGAGAAAGTATATGAGGGTATCGAAAGGTAATTCGCTGTATAAGGGAAGATGAAAATCTAATAATCATGAGGCACTGGAACGCGATTGTAGTGGACGGAACAGAGGAAAGGGTTGTGGGAGAATATGGACTTGGCAGTAGCAGTGAGAGAGTAGAATTAGAGTCACAATTTAAAAGAGCTCTGGAAGAGTATGGGTCAAACAAGGTAGGAGGGATAGATAAAATTCCATTGGAATCTTCTACAATCTTTGGGGAAAGTGGCAACAAAACGACTGTTCAGGTTGGTGTGTAGACTGGCAACGTACAGTAGCGGAAAAATATCATTCACACAATTCCCAAGACAGAAAAGGTGGATATGTGATAGAACTGTTGCACAATCAGTTTGGCAGCTCATGCATACAAGTATCTCATAAGAGTAGTATATAGAATAACGTAACAGAAATTTTATCAGTTAGATGACAATTAGTTTAGCTTTAGGAAGGGTAAAAGCACTAGAGAAGCACTTCTGACGCTAATGGAAGCAAGAGTCAAGAAAAATCAAGACACTCTCACAGGACTTTTCGACTAGAAAAAGCGTAAGATAGTGTGAAATAGTGCACGATGTTTCAGATTCTGAGTAAAATATGAGTAAGTTATAGGGAAAGACGGGTGATAAACGATGTGTACAAGAACCAAGAGGGAAGAATAAGACTGGAAAAACAAGAAAGAAGCGGTCGGATTAAAGAGAGTGTAAGGGATGAATGCAGTCTTTCACCCCTACTTTTCAATCTACACGTCAAAGAAGCAATGAAGGGAATTAAAGAAAGTTCCAAGAGTGGGATTAGAATTGAGGGTGAAAGGATAACAATGATAATATTCGCTGGTGGTATTGCTATCATCAGTGAAAGTGACGAATAATTACCGAATCTGTTGAATGGAATGAAGACCCTATTGAGTATATTTATTTATTTATTTATTTATTTATTTAACCTGATCAGATTAGGGCCATCAGGCCCTCTCTTACATCGGACCAGTGTTTCACACATGCAGCATTTCACACATCAGAGTTACATCATGAACATAGTTTAAATGAGAAAATTAGCTTACTCTAGTGACAATATGAATAAAGAGTAGTGACTAAGACCTAATAAAGTAAATGCGGAAGTATTTTTACAACAGTTGCTATACATACAGATTATGATAAAAGCAATAACAATAACA
Source organism: Schistocerca cancellata (assembly GCF_023864275.1). Lineage (NCBI taxonomy): Eukaryota > Metazoa > Arthropoda > Insecta > Orthoptera > Acrididae > Schistocerca > Schistocerca cancellata. The sequence goes on from NC_064626.1 coordinate 570,300,315, forward strand.
GTAAAACAAAAAATCAAATAATAATGATGAATATGACTAAGACCTAATAAAGTAAATGCTGGCAGTATTTTTACATCAGGTGCTATACATACAGATTATGGTGAAAGCAATAATAATAACAGTAAAAAAAAATCAAATAATAATGACAAACATGAGAAAGAGTGGCAATAATAATGAAGGTTTGTGCAGATGTACATTAATGTATTGGTGTGTAAAGTAGATGTTTACTAGTATAGCGAGTTTTGGGTAAGGGAGGTTTAAGGAGGGGGAGAGAGGGAAGTAATGAGGTGAAGTGCACTCATGTACAGAGGAAGGCATTACTGTTGCTTAAGTAGATACGTCATTAACTGTTTTTTGAAGCCGGTCATGTTTTTAAGTTCTCTAACATAACGAGGGAGGTTATTCCAGAGTCGGGTTCCCGCTACTGTAAAGGACTTGGAGAAGGTGACTGAGCGATGCAGTGGAACGGAGAGGATTTTATTATGATGGGAACGTGTGTTTCTGTCATGTTGTTCCGACATGAGTGTTAGGGAAGAGGAGAGATATGAGGGACAGTGTACATTTATAAGGCAGTAGATGAGACAGAGTGTATGGAAATCTCTGCGTTTGTCTGCACGCAGCCAGGACAATTTTGCATATGCTGGTGAAATGTGATCAAAAGAGCATGGATTGATAGTAAACCGGAAAAAGACAAAAGTAGCAGACTGAAAACAGTGAGAAACTTAATATCAAAACTGGTGGTCACAAAGTAGACGAAGTATGGGAATCCCGCAACCCTGAAAGCAAAATAAACCATGACAGACAAAGCACACAAGGAAAGAGTACGTTTGTGACCAACAGAAATCTACTGATATCAAACACAGTCCTTTCAGGACAGATAACATCTGCAGCAGAGCATTGTATGGTAGTGAATCATGGCCATTCTAAACACTGGAACAGGAGAAAATCGAAGCATTTGAGATTTGGTGCGACAGAAGAATATTGACAATCAGGTGAACTGATAAGAAAGTGAATGAAACCGAGCGAGGTGGCGCAGTGGTTAGCACACTGGACTCGCATTCGGGAGGATGATGGTTGAAACCCGCGTCCGGCCATCATGATGTAAGTTTTCCGTGATTCCCCTAAATCGTTTCAGGCAAATGTCGGGATACTTCCTTTGAAAAGGCACGGCCGACTTTCCACATCTTTCCCTCTTCCGATGGGACCGATGACCTGGCTGTTTGGTTCCCTCCCCCAAATCAGTCAATCAACCAAAAGGAATGAAGAGATTCTTCGTAGAATCGGCGAAGGAAGGAACACACAGAACATACTGACAAGAAGAAGGGACCATGATGATAAGACATGTGTTAACACAGTATGGGATAACCTCCGTGGTACTAGAGAGAGTTGTAGAAGGTAGAAACTATAGAGGAAGACAGGGTTTGGGATACATCCAGCAAATAATTGAGGGCTTGGGGTGCAAGCGACGCTCTGAGATGAAGGGGATAGTGCAGGAAAGGAATTCGTGGCGGCTGCATCGAACCACTCAGAATACTGATGACTCAAGAAAAATTTGTTAACTGTTCCACGTTTTCATTATGATAGTCATGAATATTCAAAATGTGACGTTTGTTCAGTTACTTTGCTGTAAAGCACTATTTTCGACCGTATTGTTTATTTACCTTGAAGGGCCATAACTTTCGTCGTATCTAATGGCATTCTTCGATTGTATTTTGTGCCACTCAAAAACGTGAAACTACAATAGTAAAACAAAAAAAGAACTAGAGGGCAGAGCGACATAGTACTGAGAAATTTATGACGTGTGAGATTAGTCACACCTTTCACTGTCTGCGCTTTGTTATGCCAAAGGTACTTACGCATTTGAGTGACTCATGAAGTCCTTGCAAGCGGTCGTTACTTACTCAGCGGTTCCAGCTTTTATCAGCTCGTTACTTTTGCAGCGCCAAGAAACAGGAAAGCGCAGGTTACGTGAAGTCGTTCCTCGAATACTTGCGTCCAGTGCGAGTCTGTTAGTACACAAGCCATTGGTTTTCCATTTACTTCGGATTGGTGTTCGGACCTGCGTGTGTAATTAGGGGTGAACGAGTGCGAGCGAGAATTCATTTCACGGTCTGGTGATACAGGTGTAGTAATATCAGGGTTATATATATATATATATTTAAGGTTATGACCGGTGGCGAAATGGAAACTACAGTGAAAAGTGAAAATACGTTATTTGCAAAATTTCATTGCACCTTCCAGCAACGTCCATATATCGTTTAAGACATTTTTCGTGGTACCAACTTTGCAATACCCTCGACATAGAAGGCCGACGCCTTTACTGCCCATCTGTTCTCTACGTGGATGTACAGCTCGTTGTCAGTACAAAAATTCAGTCCTCATAACCAGCGTTCCATGTGAATAAAGAGATGAAAATCAGAGGGAGCGAAGTCTAGGCAGTGTGGTGAGCAGTAAAACACTTCTCGTCGAAAGCGCTGCAGAAAGTCTTAGTTGCAACTGCAGCCAAGCATTGTCATAAAGAAGGACAATGCCTGATGATAACATTCTTCTTCGCATGTTCTAAATTGCCCCTCCTAGACGACTTTCTGGAATCACCTGATCCACTCGTTGAACAGGATCGTCGGTTGACACTCAACTTCATTCCCTGACCGCCTGCATCATACACTCCTGGAAATTGAAATAAGAACACCGTGAATTCATTGTCCCAGGAAGGGGAAACTTTATTGACACATTCCTGGGGTCAGATACATCACATGATCACACTGACAGAACCACAGGCACATAGACACAGGCAACAGAGCATGTACAATGTCGGCACTAGTACAGTGTATATCCACCTTTCGCAGCAATGCAGGCTGCTATTCTCCCATGGAGACGATCGTAGAGATGCTGGATGTAGTCCTGTGGAACGGCTTGCCATGCCATTTCCACCTGGCGCCTCAGTTGGACCAGCGTTCGTGCTGGACGTGCAGACCGCGTGAGACGACGCTTCATCCAGTCCCAAACATGCTCAATGGGGGACAGATCCGGAGATCTTGCTGGCCAGGGTAGTTGACTTACACCTTCTAGAGCACGTTGGGTGGCACGGGATACATGCGGACGTGCATTGTCCTGCTGGAACAGCAAGTTCCCTTGCCGGTCTAGGAATGGTAGAACGATGGGTTCGATGACGGTTTGGATGTACCGTGCACTATTCAGTGTCCCCTCGACGATCACCAGTGGTGTACGGCCAGTGTTGGAGATCGCTCCCCACACCATGATGCCGGGTGTTGGCCCTGTGTGCCTCGGTCGTATGCAGTCCTGATTGTGGCGCTCACCTGCACGGCGCCAAACACGCATACGACCATCATTGGCACCAAGGCAGAAGCGACTCTCATCGCTGAAGGCGACACGTCTCCATTCGTCCCTCCATTCACGCCTGTCGCGACACCACTGGAGGCGGGCTGCACGATGTTGGGGCGTGAGCGGAAGACGGCCTAACGGTGTGCGGGACCGTAGCCCAGCTTCATGGAGACGGTTGCGAATGGTCCTCGCCGATACCCCAGGAGCAACAGTGTCCCTAATTTGCTGGGAAGTGGCGGTGCGGTCCCCTACGGCACTGCGTAGGATCCTACGGTCTTGGCGTGCATCCGTGCGTCGCTGCGGTCCGGTCCCAGGTCGACGGGCACGTGCACCTTCCGCCGACCACTGGCGACAACATCGATGTACTGTGGAGACCTCACGCCCCACGTGTTGAGCAATTCGGCGGTACGTCCACCCGGCCTCCCGCATGCCCACTATACGCCCTCGCTCAAAGTCCGTCAACTGCACATACGGTTCACGTCTACGCTGTCGCGGCATGCTACCAGTGTTAAAGACTGCGATGGAGCTCCGTATGCCACGGCAAACTGGCTGACACTGACGGCGGCGGTGCACAAATGCTGCGCAGCTAGCGCCATTCGACGGCCAACACCGCGGTTCCTGGTGTGTCCGCTGTGCCGTGCGTGTGATCATTGCTTGTACAGCCCTCTCGCAGTGTCCGGAGCAAGTATGGTGGGTCTGACACACCGGTGTCAATGTGTTCTTTTTTCCATTTCCAGGAGTGTAATCGTCTGTGCATCGTGCTTCAAAGATCCTGTCCCCTTGCCATGAAAAATGATCGTGTGGCACTGTCGGCCGGGAGGGAAATACCGGCGCCGGGTGCAAGTCGTATTTCAGGTGACGCCGTATTTGACAACTTGCGCGACGGTGATGATGCGACCAACACAACACCCAGTCTACGAGCGGAGAAAATCTCCAACCTAACCGGGAATCGAACCCGGACCTGCTGTGCGGTGGGTAAGCACATTACCACTCAGCTAAGCTGGCGGACACCATTACCATTCGTTGCTGTGTCCCATGACACGCACGTTATGTGGGCTGCGTGGGCGGCACGCACTTCACATTTGGTAGGAGAGTACATTGTTCTTCGCATCTTTAGGTACTTACTGTGCGCTCAGAACTGAAAAGTGGGGCGTAATACGATCAGCGAGCGTATTAGAGACACTGCCCAACACATCACCGCAAAACTTCATCAGTATTTTGCTGTGGTTTAATTTCGCGACCGATAGAAACTTAAATATATGAATAGCACTCGTAATACAGATGGGGAAATCCGACCCGGATAATATTTATAAGACTGAAGCGATACTGACACTTTTTAATTGGAACGTACTATTTGCGTCCAATAATACGACAGGAAGCAGCAGGGCCAAACATGCACAGCTTGTGTTAAACAATGTTTATTAACTTGCACAATTTAAATACAATAAAATCGATCAATTTGACGAGCAAAATTAATTTTTTTCTTAAACTCCTGTTGAAATCAGCACAACAAATGAATAAAACATTAAGAAAATATCTGTTGATGTAAATACAATATAAACTTGCGAAACTCTGAGGTCGCAAGGCTATCCTGTACAACGACTTCTCTTTTGAAATATAAATACATACCAAGGTATAACATTAAGGCATAACATAATGCACACAAGTAACAATAAGACAACTTCTAATACTTGAACGTTCGGCAATGAAGACATAATGAATAATCCAATTGATGCCGGTACAGGTAGGCACTTGTTAAATAACAATTAATACAAACAGCGCCTCTACGTCTAAACATTCCCTGAGAACGTACGCACATGAAACCCTCTTTTATAAGAATTAAACTTCACAATCAGCGTACAAGGTACCAATATGACAAAAATGGCTGATAAGGGAATACAGAATTAACAAGGCGGAGCTTCCAGCAATCTGATCGGGCACTAATTACAGAGTGACCCAATTTTATGAGTTTAAATTCATATTTCGAGCGAGAGGTGCATCCGCCAAGGCGGCGGAGGAAAGAGCTACAAAGCTTAACGACCTGACAGAGCCGGGAACAAAGAGAACAGCAATACTCGACTTAAGAACGAGATCGAGACAGGAGGCCAGGACATGGAACCCGGTCTAAAAAATCACCGTTCCACTGGCAACGGCCAAGTTGTCAAGCCCCGGTGCCACGCCCCACCGTACCGGAGGAAATACTCTGCGCTCCGCCCAACTGAAACATAAACCGACTACAACAGCGTACTTGCGATTGCACATTCAAATTACATAAAAGAATAAAACATAACGCTGAAACAAGTAGGCTCGTCAATATTTTTTCTCTTTTTTACACTCAACAATTAAGTATTCCTTTAAACACTGCAATATACGCGTAAATAAGATTGTTCCTTGAAATGTAATAACAACAGCTGAGTATTGCCTTAAACGGGCAAAAACACACCAGAACTAGACTTTCATCGAACAATATTTTGTTATTCGTTAATTAAGGTGCAAAGTTTGGTTCAAATGTTCAAATGTGTGTGAATTCTTGAGGGACCAAACTGCTGAGTTCATCGGACCCTAGACTTACGCACTACTTAAAGTAACTTAACTAACTTATGCTAAGACAAATACACACACCCATGCCCGAGGGAGGACTCGAACCTCCGGCGGGAGGGGCCGCGCGGTCCGTGATATGGCGCCTCAAACCGCGCAGCCACTCTGGCCGGCACAAATTTTGGTACTTAATCACCAAGACTACAACAATTTTAGATATACCATCACTCAACGATGAGGAGCTTACCGGGTTTCCTTACGTATAACTGCAGATCCGACGTCAAGCCCAAGCCCCGTTATCATATTAAGTGTGACATAAGTTTGACATATCAGACTCGGCACTGAAGACAACGTTAGTTAACCATTAACAAATATATATAAGCAAACAGCTGTACTACTTTAAATCGAACAAACACCATACGCCCAGGCGAACGGTTAACGGCAGGCGACGCTCCGGCAAGCTATTCTTCTCAACATGCACTGCGTGACGAGAAAAGCCAAAACACCACGATTAGAGTCGGAGCGTCCGCAGCTCGTGGTCTCGTGGTCGCGTTCTCGCTTCCCAAGCACGGTATCCTGGGTTAGATTCCCAGTGGGGTCAGGGGTTTTCACCTGCCTCGAGATGACGCCGTCACGGTAGCTCGGTCAGAGAGTTAGCTGCCCTCTGCACTAAAAAACTGAGTCAACGGCTCAAAACTGAACTTGAACGGGTGTCCGCAGCTCGTGGTCGTGCGGTAGCGTTCTCGCTTCCCACGCCCGGGTTCCCGGGTTCGATTCCCGGCGGGGTCAGGGATTTTCTCTGCCTCGTGATGACTGGGTGTTGTGTGCTGTCCTTAGGTTACTTAGGTTTAAGTAGTTCTAAGTTCTAGGGGACTGATGACCATAGATGTTAAGTCCCATAGCGCTCAGAGCCATTTTGAACGGGTGTCATGGGACATCTGGGACATCCGCAGCGACGAAATGCAACGAACAATATCGAAAAAAAATAAAAGACTGGGTGTTCGTGTTGGGAATTGAATTTGTACGGCCACTGATAACCGCGCAGTTGAGTGCCCCAAAAACCAAACATCATCATCATCACATCATCGAGTCGGAGCCCAAAACCTTTCGGCCGTCTCCGGCCGCAGCACTCCAGTAATACCACGCGAAATGAACTTGCGCAACAAGTGAGGGCCGACTTTCCGACCGCGTTGTAACTGCAACTGACAAACCACACCGTGAGGCCAGCTGCCTCAACGCTATCGACTCAAAAATGCCCGAACCCGCGATGAACAACCGACTCGGGGCCCGCCAAAGCGAAATCGATCGCAAAGATGACGCTACAAGAAAGAGGTACTGGCGCCAGCCGCGCGACATATCATGCTTTACACCGTGATTACAATGCACAATGCACCAGTCGGATTCGGTTGCTGCTACGTGTCCACGCATGCACATCTCGTGCATCCTCTGTCCCAGTTCGTCGCTATGCCGTTGCTTTTGAGTAAGTGAGAGGAGCAGACGTGTTAAATGACCAGTTAAAAAAAAAAAAAAAGCACCCCGTCTTCAGGCCACGAGTGGCCTACCGGGACCATCCGACCGCGGTTTCATCCTCAGTGGAGGATGCGGATAGGAGGGGCGTGGGGGCAGCACACCGCTCTCCCGGTCGTTATGATGGTATTCTTGACCGAAGCCGTTACTAATCGGTCGAGTAGCTCCTCAATTGGCATCACGAGGCTGAGTGCACCCCGAAAAATGGCAACAGCACATGGCGGCCTGGATGGTCACCCATCCAAATGCCGACCACGCCTGACAGCGCTTAACTTCAGTGATCTCACGGGAACCGGCGTATCCACTGGGGCAAGGCCGTTGCACCCAATAACCACTTAACGCAACATAACATGGTAATCAAGGTACAACAGCGTTTGTTCCTTGTCGAGTGTTACGCACTAGCACAGTTCGTGGAAAACGTGCGCGAAACTCTTTGAAAAATGTCCAAGAGTGGAAGGTTGTTCGGAAAACGTCTATCAAAGTCTGAAATGCAAAACTTAGTTACGAAGTGGCGCGAAACAGGCTCTGTAGCAAATAAAAGTAGTGACTATCCGAAAAGAGAACATCAGAAAAAATCGCTCGAGTGGAGGAGAGACTGGAACAAAGTCTTCGTAGAATCCATTGTCTGTAAGTGGGAATTAAGAGATCGTCGTTATCAAAAAGAACCTGCGTCAGTGTCCTCACAAATTTACTGTTGTGCGTGAGCTAAAGCGAACCGACGAACTTTCGCAAGCTGGGTTCTCCCGGTGGTTTCTGAGCGAAGCGGGATCAGCACTTTTGGATCCTCAGTTTTTCATTGATTCGTATGACGCCTGGTTCAGCATGCCAGGGTATGTGAGCTCACGTAACATGTGCGTCTATGCATCAGAAAATCCCCATCAATTCACTGAAAACCAGTTACATGATCTCAAGTTTGGTGCTTGGTGTACAATGTTTGGTGTCAGCATCACAACCCGACTCTTTCGTCAAATTGTTAATGCTAACCGATATGTCCAGGTACTGCTTAATCCAGATGTGGATAAACTCACAGAAGATGAACGAGTGTGTGGGTATTTTCAGCAAGACCCAGCAGCACACACAGTGACTTGGCAACCTTGTCACGAGTGCATCAGGTGTTGGGTGACGTGAGGACCAGTAGATGCAGAGCAGTCCCCTGGCTATCTCGACTGCCTGATCTGTCTTCCTGCGAGTTTTGTCCGTTAGGTTGCTTCATAAGTTCGGTGCGTTTTTATATTGCGTTTGGTATTCTGGTTGCTATGGGTTTATGTATCGACTGTAATTTTTTGTTTGTAGTTCAGTTTTTCTATTTGAGTTTAAATATTGTCATTTTGTCATTTGGTGAAAGTGAGTGGAGCTATAGACGCACGAAAATGGAGTGTCAAGTGGAGAAATCGGAACATTTCGACGTACTCCTCTGTTTGTGTTCAACACAGGGGTGACAGCAGCGGAGGCAGCCACAGACATTTGCCCCGTGCGTGGGGACAATACCACAGGAGGGAGAACGGCAAGAAAATGGTTTCCTCATTTTAAGGAGGGTAGTTTTGGCATAAATGACTCTTCAGGTTTAGGAAGACGCTAGGGGTTTGATGAAGATCGTTTAAAGGCATTAATTCACAATGAGCCACGTCAGTGTATTCGAGAACTGGCAGATGTGATGAACTGATCTTTCCACCACCTGCGGCATTTGCATGCAGTGGGGAAGGTTGAAAAATCTGGTTTATGGGTACCGCACGCTCTAAGCCAACATCAAACAAATCAGCAGGTGGCCATATGTGCATCTCTGCTTGCTCGTCATCAATTGGCTCGTAATCAACACTTACGACCATTGCTATTCTGTTTCATTACTGGTGACGATCTCTTTACGCTAGCATAAGCAGACGAAAGTGACAGTTGAGCCGAAATAAATCAAAAACCTGGGCGCATCCACAAAATATTAATGTTCTGCATGTGATGGAATAGCGATGGTGTGGTGTACTACGGACTGCTTCCCCGAGGTGTAACCATCACTGCTAACGTTTATTGTCAGCAACTGAGACGTCTTGCAGGCACAGTCCAAGAGCAACGACCAGGAAGAATGCGCGGAGCGATGCAACTCCAAGATAACGCCCGCCTGCATTCTGCTAGACTAACAAAAAACGCTCTGCAGGAATTGTGTGCGGATGTCATTGTGCACTCTCCTTATTCATCTGATATTGCGTACTCAGGTTTTCACGTTTTCTGCTCTCTGTGGAACAGCCTTCAAGGAACTTGCTTTTAGGACGAAACTGTGCTCAGAACATGGCTCTACGACTTCTTTGTCTTAATACCACATGATTGCTACGGCCGCGGAACAGAAAAGTTATCCCAGCTTTGGAAGACAGATGTAACTAGTGAACCAAAACATATTACTGATGACTTAAGTCTCTGGTACCTGTGTCTGCTATGTTTATTAAACTTGTGGGAAAGCGCTATGAACTTTAGTACCGACCTACTATATGACAAATTAAAAGGTCAGACGTACTCAAATAATCCTCACACGCTGGAAAAGTTACAGCAGAACACTGAGAACGCGATTGCTGCTATCCCTCAGAGCGTGTCCCATTGTTTGACAAGTGGATCAGAGCATAGTATCGGCGTCAACGGTGGCCATTTTCAACATCTTCTCTCACGTTCATTACCAAGGGTCATTCTCGCGTCAGTCTTACTGTTAATATCTGCCAGGCTAATTTTATTTGGCTCACCTGTTGTAAATTTTACGGTGTTCCAGCACTCTATGAGTGTCTACTTTTCCACTTAGGTAGTTATTGTTGCGTCATTAGCCCCATGTGCCGGCCGAAGTGGCCGTGCGGTTAAAGGCGCTGCAGTCTGGAACCGCAAGACCGCTACGGTCGCAGGTTCGAATCCTGCCTCGGGCATGGATGTTTGTGATGTCCTTAGGTTAGTTAGGTTTGACTAGTTCTAAGTTCTAGGGGACTAATGACCTCAGAAGTTGAGTCCCATAGTGCTCAGAGCCATTTGAACCATTTTAGCCCCATGTAAGAAAGCTCACCTCATGACAAGGAAAGCCCCAACGCAAGAAAGTCCAAGGGTAATCTTGAGAGGGGCCAAGCACAGTCATTGCATGACTGAATGACATGTTTCATCATTCAGATGACTCTGTAAAGCTAAAAAACACATTTTGGGTGGATGCCTTCTGGGAAGCCGCCTCTCCTCGTACAGTGATATTAAGGCCCCACGACTACACTCAGCTTATTGAAACAGTACAGCATGGAGGGCATTATTTGCAACCAGAATAAACGGGCAGCTTCTGCTAAACATTGCACAGATATTTAGTGCTAATGAACAACTGAGCTACAGACATCTCTGTAGTTTGCAATGTCTGCTTTTGCACTGTTGGCTGCTCGTGACAAGGACTTCACAAGACACAAGAAGTGTGAGGGAGCTGTAAACGCATGACCTCTCAGCGGCTATACAGCATTTATGTGTAGTTGGTATAAGCAGCTTACAATGTGCACAGTAGCAGCTTAGAATGTGCGCATGTTTCTCTACCTCCAGTCGCAAATGTGACCCACATGTGCGCAATATGTATTGCTGAGTGCACAGGTCAGGAACATGTTGTTGTCGATTTGCAACTGAGTACAACTAATTGACCAGCAGGTCTCTATATTGTCTGTCTTTGAGGAACATGACCAACTTACCAAGCGCCTCGTTTAGCCTGCTTGATACTTTTAAACCAGGCAAGGCGCACGTACCACCATGTAAAAAACTCTTTACTCCAGGACATATTTTTGCTTAGGACGTTCGCTGACTCTACTTGTGCGCTAATGTTAATTTCTGTAAGCTCTGCTTTCGATATGACACCATTTCTCGCGGAATGGTGGTTTCCGTACCTCATAGTGTACGAAGGTCCTGGGTGGTACGGCTACTGATGTTCCGTTGCTGCCTAAGATTATTTGGCAAGTGATCTGGTGAACGGCACTCGAATTCACTTTTTTCCAACTGAAACTTGTTGTCAACATATTGTTCACAATGTCAGGGGGAGAGAGGTCTATTGGAATTGAGGGTAACCTTGACACGGTAACCTGTGAAAAGCTCTTTGCCTAGTCTAGTGTGCATGTAACTAGGCTAATTTGTTTACTAATACTACCAGTTTCCGTAATTTCCCCATCTTAAACCTAATTGTTATTCAAGCTTTCAGAACAAGTCAAAATATCATGGAAATATGTCTTGACACTTATTTCAGTTGTCTAGGCGAAAGAAACACTATTTCTTCAGCATTTTCTAGCGGCCTGAAATAAGACAGTCTCGGTTGAAAATTCTTTTTTATTTACTTTTTCATATCGTCATAAGATGAGTTTCTTTAAATCAATGATTCACCGTATCACAGAACTTTTTATAAGTCAGTCTTCCATAGAGAAAGAATTAGTTAACCTTCAGCATATTGCTATCAGCAACGAATACAACCCTAAAATTACAAATGATCTGTATCAACAAAAAACAAATCCTGATAAATCTGAACTTCCATTAGGCCTGTTAGCCAACAATACTAGATTTGTTAAAATCCCTTTTGTTGGCACCACTTCGTAGGGCCTTGCAAATCTTTTTAGGGAGTACGGTGTGGACACCTCCTTTTTTCGTCGACAAACAAAATCCAGTTCGGTACATAAATAATGAAATATCCACCACAGACAAATGCGCCGAATCCCGGGTTTACAGAATAGAGTGCGTCAACTGTGAAGCTTCATATGTGGGCCAGACTAGTAGGAAATTTCAATCCAGATTTAGTGAACATTTGCTTAATAAGTATGGACAAATTAAACATAATTCGGCCTTTGTAGAGCACTTAATGTCCACTGGGCATCGCTCCCTGACGGTCAGCAATTTACATACAGCTAGTAAAGGGAAAAGGTTAAATCTTTTAGAGGAAACTGAAATTCTGAAACACTCCGGTACAGGGAAATGTATTTTATTGGACGATCAGTTGGTTAGCAGAAACCAGTCATATTATGATATTATGGTACGCATTATTCGAATCCACCAATAGATTTTATTGTGAATGTGTCGCTAGCTTTTTTATTCCTTATCTTTCAACTGGTCTTATCGTCATTTTAAGTTTTACTGCTTGAAAAGTTTTAAATATTTTACACTTTATAGATATCTTTTTGTTGTTGTTGTTGTCTTCAGTCCAGAGACTGGTTTCATGCAGCTCTCCATGCTACTCTATCCTGTGCAAGCTTCTTCATCTTCCAGTACCTACCGCAACCTACATCCTTCTGAATCTGTTTAGTGTATTCTTCTCTTGGTCTCCCTCTACGATTTTTACCCTCCATGCTGCCCTTCAATACTAAATTGGTGATCCCTTGATGCCTCAGAATATGCCCTACCAACCGATCCCTTCTTCTAGTCAAGTTGTGCTACAAATTGCTCTTCTCTCCAATTCTATTCAATACCTCCTCATTAGTTATGTGATCCACCCATCTAATCTTCAGCATTCTTCTGTAGCATCACATTCGACAGCTTCTCTTCTCTTGTCGTCTAAACTATTATTATCGTCCACTCCATACAAATACTTTCAGAAACGACTTCCTGACACTTAAATCTATACTCGATGTTAACAAATTCCTCTTCATCAGGAACGCTTTCCTTGCCATCGCCAGTCTACATTTTATATCCTCTCTACTTCGACCATCATCAGTTATTTTGCTCCCCAAACAGCAAAACTCATTTACTACTTTAAGTGTCCCATTTCCTAATCTAATTCCCTCAGCATCACCCGATTTAATTCGAATACATTCCATTATCCTCGTTTTCCTTTTGTTGATGTTCATCTTATAACCTCCTTTCAAGATAATGTCCATTCCGTTCAACTGCTCTTCCAAGTCCTTTGCTGTCTCTGACAGAATTGCAATGTCATTGGCGTACGTCAAAGTTTTTAATTCTTCTCCATGAATTTTAATTCCTACTCCAGTTTTTTTCTTTTGTTGCCTTTACTGCTTGCTCAAGATGCATATTGAATAACATTGGGGATAGGCTACAACCCTGTCTCACTCCCTTCCCAACCACTGCTTCCCTTTCATGTCCCTCGACTCTTATAACTGCCATCTGGTTTCTGTACTAATTGTAAATAGCCTTTCGCTCCCTGTATTTTACCCCCGCCGCCTTCAGAATTTGAAAGAGAGTATTCCAGTCAACATTGTCAAAAGCTTTCTCGAAGTCTACAAATGCTAGAAACGTAGGTTTGCCTTTCCTTAATCTGTCTTCTAAGATAAGTCGTAGGGTCAGTATCGCCTCATGTGTTCCAAGATTTCTACGGAATTTAAACTGATCTTCCCCGAGGTAGGCTTCTACCAGTTTTTCCACTCGTCTGTAAAGAATTCGTGTTAGTATTTTGCAGCCGTGACTTTTCAAACTGATAGTTCGGTAATTTTCACATCTGTCAACACCTGCTTTCTTTGGGATTGGAATAATTATTATATTCTTCTTGAAGTCCGGAGGTATTTCGCCTGTCTCATACATCTTGTTCACCAGATGGCTCTCCCAAGGCTATCAGTAGTTCTAATGGAATGTTGTCTACTCCCAGGGCTTTGATTCGACTAATGAAATAGGTGCAAAAACACAAAATTAGGACCGGTAAAAAGATATCTCCGGAATAGATGCAAAAACACAAAATTAGGACCGGTATAAAGATATCTCCGGAATATTTATTGGGTAAAATAGTACCGGTGCTAATTTTGTGTTTTTGCACCTATTCTGGAGATATCTTTTTTCCGGTGCTAATTTTGTGTTTTTGCACCTATTTCATTATCATTCTTGAACTAAATTCAATTTTAATAAATCAATGTTTTACCTAATTTGTCTTCCGCATAAGTAATATAGTTATGCAATCGCTTTTTGTAAGCACGTTGGTTATCCAGCGTCACCTACCTTTAATGTCTGCTACTACGGTCACATAATCTTGTCTATACGGCTCTATGTTTTGTGTGGCCGGCTTGGAGGGCTGCCGTATCCTGTTCTCGACCGCATTATCTACTAATTGCCAGCTGCGCGCAACGCTCCGTGCTGTGTACGCCAGAACGAGGTTGGCCCCGTGTTATGTAAGACTTCTTAAATTTTTCTTGGCTTGTCATAGTTTTTCTGTCTAGCAGACACAGTAGTTATACTTGATATTGTGTTCCCGCTTTTAGGTTCAGTAATGCTTCTATTCATCCCATGACGGTAGGAGATGGTTCCTTAAAAATTTTTATCTTTATGCCATACGTGGGCATTAATAGACGAATATTGGTTTTCTACATTAATTTTTGCGTAAGTTCACTGTTGTGGTTGAATGTAGAGACGTTGTTACATCCTGGAACATTGCCTCTTTTGTGTTTTTAAATTAACTCCATTTCCCCATTTTAATCTGCATACGCCGCACTATTGTCATTTTTCACCCTTAGGCCAATCTGATGATGCCCCAAAAGGGCAAAACGCATCATTTCCTATAGATAAAAAAGATTTTGAAACAGAGACTGTCTTATTTGAAGAAATCCATAACCGGCTGATGTACCAGGCGCCCAGTATAGAGTGAAACCAATTTCACTTTCTAGCGATCTTTTCGAACCCAATAGCACTGCTGAACCACGCTGAGACCCAGTTTTTGACCACACCTTCGTCAAACACAGGAAACTTCAAAGGTGTATGAGAGACTTTATTCGGCACCATAACATTCTATATTAGGAATGTATTAACTTCATGAAAGTGATATTTGCTTGAACTCTGCAGCTTTAAATAATAAAGGACTCTTCATCTATACGAACTCTGACACGCAACAACTCTAATTCGTATGGCAGTGGCATTCCAGCGTCTGACCGCGCGTGTAATAAGCATAATCGAAGACGTGTCTCATGGTTCTGAGGACATCAAGACAAATCTCCGTTGTCCAAACCCGTTTCAAGGTGACTAGTGATTACTGGAAAGAATGTGATTTATGTGAAGGGCTCAGAAGTTCTGGAATCTCTAAGCGTAGTGTAGTGCCTTTTAGAGTCTACCAATGAATAACATTTATTGGACACGATAGTTATCCTGTTTTTAAGTTTTGGTTCATACATTTCCATCGCTGGACTGATATTACCGGAGAACTGACTGGCTGTAGGACAACCCGACAACGTGCCCTCAATCCGTTCAGATGTACAGTGACGTCAGGGGACTAAATGCTGAGGTTCTTACTGTTCGCCACGAACTCATTCATGTCAGTACTTCACGATATTTCTGGACAACTGGTTGCAATCGTGACCTGACTGCTAACTTGCCGTTAAGGTTTTAATTCAGCGAATAACTTCAGGTGAGTGGCAAGTATGAGCAGAACAGTCAACAGCAATTTCTGCTGTCAGTGGTAAACTGTTCTGAACCTGATAACAACATCTACTTTGTTATTTACGGTAGGCCAGAAGGCCAGAATGTAGAAACAAATATTTAAGAAGGGCGGAAAACAGCTAGAATGACACCACAATGTGGTGTCACCGCCAGACACCACACTTGCTAGGTGGTAGCTTTAAATCGGCCGCGGTCCATTAGTACATGTCGGACCCGCGTGTCGCCGCTGTCAGTAATTGCAGACCGAGCGCCACCACAGGGCAGGTCTAGAGAGACGTACTAGCACTCGCCCCAGTTGTACAGACGACTTGCTAGCGACTACACTGACGATGCCTTTCTCTCATTTGCCGAGAGACAGTTAGAATAGCTTTCAGCTAAGTTCATGGCTACGAGCTAGCAAGGCGCCATTAACCATTTCTAGAGAGAGTCTCACTTGTATCATCAAGAATGCTGTATACAAATGATGGATTAAAGTTAAGTATTCCAGCAGCTACGTACTTTTCTTTATAGCATTCATTACGTATCCTGTTTCAGACCTAACGCCAGCCTACGTGAGTTGACGCGTGCATTTCGGCCTCCTTCTCTAGCTATATAGCACACAACATGTTGTGCTGCATAGTTTCTTGTGCAGATGTTTGACTCCCGTGAAGTGTCGAACTTCGCGGAGACGCAGTTCCCAACCTTGTAATCGAAAGCATCGGAGCTGTATCCCCGTTCAGTATGCGAGAGGTTGCCAAGGAATTCTATTCACTCTGCCTTAATGGTATGTGTAATTTTGATATTGCGAGTGCACCATCGTATTACCTGCGCACTATTAGTTCATTTCCTGTGCAAGTATGCTGTTCTTGTTGTCGTTGTGGTCTTCGGTCCAGGGACTGGTTTGATGCATCTCTCCATTCTACTCTACCCTGTGCAAGCTTCTTCATCTCCCAGTACCTACCGCAACCTATATCCTTCTGAATCTGCTTAGTGTATTCATCTCTTGGTCTCCCTCTACGATTTTTACCCTCCACGCTGCCCTCCAATACTAAATTGGTGATCCCTTGATGCCTAAGAATATGCCCTACCAACCGATCCCTTCTTCTAGTCAAGTTGTGCCACAAATTTCTCTGCTTTCCAATTCTATTCAATACCTCCTCATTAGTTATGTGATCTACCCATCTAATCTTCAGCATTCCTCTGTAGCACCACATTTCGAAAGCTTCTATTCTCTTCTTGTCCAAACTATTTATCGTCCACGTTTAACTTCCATACATGACTACACTCCATACAATTACTTTCAGAACGACTTCCTGACACTCGATGTTAACAAATTTCTCTTCTTCAGAAACGCTTTCCTTGCCATTGCCAGTCTACATTTTATATCCTCTCTACTTCGACTATGCCGGCCGGAGTGGCCGTGCGGTTATAGGCGCTACAGTCTGGAACCGCGTGACCGCTACGATCGCAGGTTCGAATCCTGCCTCGGGCATGGATGTGTGTGATGTCCTTAGGTTAGTTAGGTTTAAGTAGTTCTAAGTTCTAGGGGACTGATGACCGCAGTAGTTAAGTCCCATAGTGCTCAGAGCCATTTGAACCATTTTTTTCCTACTTCGACTATGATCAGTTATTTTGCTCCCCAAATAGCAAAACTCATTACAAGTATGCTATTGTGGACGAATATCAAGAAGACGACTGGGCTTTCATTTGTTGCAATGTACACAGGCTGCTGCTGCTGCTGCTTGGGAAGGCGGAACCACAGCAGTCCATTATGAAAATCTATTCACTGCGTTGCCTATCTGCAGGAGCGATCTAATTCAATGCAACAATGCGGAGCAGAGGATTTGTCTACATGTTCTGACACGCCAGTGGAGCGCTGTACAACTACCATGGTAATACGTATTACGAATCGAAACTTGGAGACACGTTCTATGCACTGATATGTGTAATTTTTTTTTGGCTTTTAGTTTTCAAACAGTCATCTTCTGAAACGCCAGAAGTACTTATGATTACCCTGCATATGCAAATAATAGGTTAGTAAGATTAATAAAATGGATTGTGACTGAGAGGTAATTGCAAGCCAGCCAATTGTAGATCGGACAGATCATACCTCTTAGTGTCTTTATTTGCAGGGCGTATTATCTTATTTTATTCAATGGAAATGGAAATGAGCGTTTGGCGACATTGGCCGGGAGACCCCTTATGGGGCAGGTCGGGCCGCCTTTGGTCGGGTCTTTTTACATTCGACGCCACATTGGGCGACCTGCGCGCCAGATGGGGATGAAATGATGATGAAGACAACACAAGACCCAGTCCCTAAGCGGAGAAAATCCCCGACCCATCTGGGAATCGAACCCGGGCCCGTAGGAGAGGAATCTCTCAAGCTATCGGGGCGGACTATTCAATAAAGAAAGGTAATTTTGCAAGAATCTTTGTGTAGGAGAAATTAAAATCAAAATACGCACCTGAAGCTACAGCTTTGTAAGCAGCCAACAGGGCATGTTTTGGGAACTTTTCCATCAGAAACTTGGAGACGTGGTTTTTGGGAATGTATTTTCACGTAAGAAAGTACTGAGAATTACATTGCCGGAAACCATTAGTGCACCCTTTTAGAGGTTTCGAATTCACTCAAGATTTATTGGTGCAAAAGTGTGTATAGAGTACTTGAAGTAAATACATTTACAGATCAATAGCGCAAGCGGTTCTAAGGTACCAGGTGTCGACCCATGCTGAAACACCCATATTACTACGTATTGCAGCCTCCAAAGGTGGCACTGCAGGCGCTGACACTGGCATCCAGACAATAGTTCATATGGCGAATACTGTCCTGGGATATGTTATGCCACACCTGCTCCTCCTATTCATAAAGTTCAGTAAGAGTTGTTGGTAAGAAGAGCCGCACGAACCACTTCTCGTCCCGTCACATCGCACACGTGCTCTATTGGAGCCAAGTCCTGAGTTCGTGCTAGCCAGGGAAGTTGCTGTAAGTCTTGCAGAGCACGTTTCACGGTAAGTTTGTGGGCGGCCACTATCGTGTTGAAACTACAAATAACCTTCCTGTTGCAAAAACGGCAAAAGAACGGATCTAACAACATTCTACACGCAGTGAGGGTTGGTTAGCGTCCCCTCCAGAAACACCAACGGTGAACGATGGTTGTATCTTATTGCACTCCAGACCATGAGACCTAGGGAGGGGCCCGTGTGCCTTGGACGAATGCACTCTGCGAGGCAGCGTTCGCCAGGTCCGCAGGTATGTCGTACGCGCAAACGATCATCACTTGCATGCAGGCAGAATCTGCTTCATCACTAAAGACCGCGGCACGCCATCTCCCGAGTCATCCTTTGATAGCACCAGTCGATCCGTGCTCGTCGATGGTGTGATGTGAGTGGAAGACAGGCTAAAAGTGTGCGTGCCCGTAGTCGCACTGCTAATAACGGTTCTCATCAGTTCGTGTTGACACGTCTGGGCTCAAAAGCCCTTTTATCTGTGTCGTGATTGTCATAACGTCTGCCACTGCTGTCCTTACAAGACGGCGATCCTGGCGGGTGTCTGTGCTGCGTTAGGTCCAGAACCTCGTCTACGGATATGACACTGTTCACGTGACCACTGATACCAGCCTCGTTGCACAACTGACGCAGCACGTCCAACTTGCGCAGCAGTTCTCCGAGAGGACCATTCTGCCACTCGCTACGACCCAATTCGCCCCCTTTCAAACTCGCTCAGTTGGCTGAACGAAGCATGCGTGCGTCTCCGTGACATGGTTGCTTGCTTGCTTCACACATTTACACCACACTTATCCTTCTAGCTGTGAACAATACC
This sequence comes from Schistocerca cancellata, assembly GCF_023864275.1. Lineage (NCBI taxonomy): Eukaryota > Metazoa > Arthropoda > Insecta > Orthoptera > Acrididae > Schistocerca > Schistocerca cancellata. Next base: position 570,319,852 of record NC_064626.1, read on the forward strand.
TATTGGGTAGACACAGATGGCGCTTTGTTAGATATGCCATTACACTATATGTTGGCGGACGACGTTGAAACCATTATCGGTACATCTGCTATGCCCCGGGTGGCATATGCCGTCTTCGGTTCAACACCGACGTTGTCTTTCCAGGCATAAAATTTTTTCTTACCAGTGTATTTTTTTTAAAATTTGTGATAAGATCTTATGGGACCAAACTGCTTACGCACTACTTAATGTAACTTAAACTAACTTACTCTAAGGACAGCACTCACACCCATGCCCGAGGGAGGACTCGAACCTCCGACGGGGGGAGCCGCGCGGGCCGTGAAAAAGCGCCGTAGACAGCGTGGCTACCCCGCCTGCCAGTGTATCTGTAAGTGTAAGCTAAATGAGAGATTAAGAATCAAGACGGCAGTGGTCAAAGACGTTGCCACCTTTGAAAGAAATGGTTCGATTGTTGGAAATTTGAGATGCATACACCAAACAGACAGCTCAGCTTTCTGCACTACATATTTGGCAATATTTTTACTACGTGTTGGTATAATATGAGAAAGAATTAAAGATATCTTGGGCTGATGTGTTTGGATACCGGTAGAATGAGTAAAGTACACTGCGCAAAGGAATTACAGGACCACTTTTTCAAAGCTCCGTAGATGCCCCCTATTGCGACGTGTAAGTGTGAAATTTGGTTCAAAGTGCATACAATACTCCTCTGCAATGGATCAAAGTGCTTGCGACCTCACCCTTTGGCTCGATGACGTTTGGAAAAGCAAGTTGCCGACACATGCGAGAAAAAAGGCCGAAGTTCAGAGGTTCATGTGAAGCGTAAGGTGAGTTAATAATTTCACATTGGCAGCAAATTTCACCACAGTTCTGACCAATGCCAACGTGGACATGTCACACGTCTTCACACTCCGTCTTACCCATATTTCATCCGTTCTTTTCACGCCTCTGCGATGGAGGTTAGAACGGCGACTCACACCTACATCTACATCAACATTATTACTCTGCTGTTCAGAATAAAATGCCTGGCAGAGGGTTCAATGAACCACCTTCAAGCTGTCTCTCCATTGTTCCACTCCCGAATGGCGCGAGGGAGAAACGAGCACTTAAATTTTTCTGTACGAGCCCTGTTTTGTCTTATTTTATCGCGGTGATCATTTCTCCCTACGTAGGTGGGTGCCAACAGAATGTTTTCGCAATCGGAGGAGAAAACTGGTGATTGAAATTTCATAAGAAGATCCCCTTGTTTTAATGATTGCCACTCAAATCCACGTGTCATGTTGGTGGCACTATCTCCACTAAATCGCGATAATACAAAACGATGTGCCCTTCTTCGTACTTTTTCGATGTCATCCGTCAGTCCAACCTGATGCGGATCCCACGCCGCACAGCAATACTCCAGAATAGGGCGGACAAGAGTGGTGTAAGCAGTCTCTCTAGTAGACCTGTTGCACCTTCTAAGTGTTCTGCCAATGAATCGCAGTCTTTGTTTTGCTCTACCCACAACATTATCTATGTGATCGTTCCTATTTAGGTTATTTGTCATTGTAATCCCTAAGTATTTATTTGAATTTACAGCCTTTGGAATTGTGTGATTTATCACGTAATCGAAATTTAGCGTATTTCTTTCAGTACTCATGCGAATAACTTCGCACTTTTCTTTATTCAGGGCCAATTTCCACTTTTCGCACCATACAGATATCTTATCTAAATCATTTTGCAATTCGTTTTGGTCATCTGATGACTTTGCAATACGGTAAACTACAGCATCATCTGCAGACAATCTAGGAGGGCTACTCAGATTGTCTCCTACGTCGGTAATATAGATCAGGAACAATAGAGGGCCCATAACGCATCCTTGAAGAACGCCGGATATTACTTCTGTTTTACTCGATGACTTTCCCTCTGTTACTACGAACTGTGACCTTTCTGACAGGAACTGATTACTTCATGAGGATAAAGAGCTAGTTGTGTGTCACAAGAACGATGTTTTCTGAATCCGTGCCGATTATGTGTCAATAAATCGTTTTCTTCGAGGTACTTCATAACGTTCGAATACAGTATATGTTTCAAAAGGCTACTGCAAATCGACGTTTGTGATATGGGCCTGTAATTTAGTGGATTACTCCTACTTCCCCTTTTGGCTATTTGTGTGACTTGAGGAATTTTCCAGTCTTTAGGTGCGGATCTTTCAGTGAGTGAGTGGTTGCGTATAACTGCTAAATATGGAGCTGTTGTATCAGCATTCTCTGAAAGTAAGTCGCTGGTATACAATCTGGATCTGAGGCCTTGCCTTTATTAAGTGATTTAAGCTGCTTTGTTACACCGAGGATATCTACTTCTGGAAGTTGTTCTTGATTGGAATTCAGGAATATTTACTTCGTCTTCGTTGGTGAAGGATTTTCGGAAAATCGTATTTAATAATTCTGCTTTAGTGGCACTGTCATCAGTGACTTCACCGTTGTTATCACGCAGTGAAGGTATTGATTGCATATTGCCACTGGTGTGCTTTATGTATGACCAGAATCTCTTTGGGTTTTCTGCCAGATTCCGAGACAGAGTTTCGTTGTGGAAATTATTAAAAGCATCTCACATTGAAGTACGCGCTATATTTCTAACTTCTGCAAAACTTTGCCAATCTTGGGGATTTTGTGTTCTTTTAAATTTGGCATGCTTTTTTCGCTGCATCTGCAACAGTGATCTGACCCGTTTTGTGTACCATGGGGGACCAGTACCATCACTTATTAATTCATGTGGTATGTATCTCTCAATTGCCGTCGTTGGAATCACGGGGTTTTCCTGTGAGTGGCCGAGAAAAACGTTTCAGACACACAGCAACTTAGAACTGATACAAGAAGGCCTGAGGAGGTAGCATAAAGGGCGCAACGAGATCACCACTGTAACTGGGCTTCCCATTCCCACACATCTCGCTGTCGGAAACGACAGTTCGCAGTGTGGTGAACAACAGCAAGAGGTTCCTGACAACCTTTGACATTGCCGACAACCCTTGGGTGTTTCAACCCTTCTCTGAGGACACTGTGGGGCTGCATCCCCATTGAACGTAGTCGCATCTCTATGCAGTGCAGTGCGACCGCATATTTAGCTATAGTGTACAATTTTGTACCTCTAGGGACCATTCAAAACCATTCGACGAAATTTGAACCTGATTCGACGCAGTAACGGTTACTTATGATTTTTCTACCCTCACTTTTTGCGCTCTGCTGTGCCTGATCATGCGGAAGTGCAACATCAACATGTGCGTGTATAATATGGTAAAAGGTCCTTGTAAAACCACCCAGTTCGGCAACACTCTTGGTGACACACATGCACCTTTGTTGAGCTCGTTACAAACGTGCCTTCAGAAATTTTGTCACCAAAGCAGCCTGGCGGCTGCTCTAGCGCCTGGGGGTTACGCAACCCCGTCCGACACCCATTTGGTGGGGTTCGCCCACCTTCAGGCCCTACCTAGAGCAACCGGAAGATCTTTTAATTTTGTTGCGCAGTGTACTATATAAAGAAAATAAAATAATCATTAAGATAGAACACTTTCCATCTTCCCATTAAAGGTAACAACAATATCACGAGGAGAGAGGGTAAGCTGGAAACCGGAAGTGTGATTGAAGTTCATGCGTAAGAACGTACTCGTATTTTGGGCGGCAACGTAACGGCCTTCTTGTGGATGCATTCCAGAGAGCCTTGCTCTGCTAGTCTGCCCACACGTATAATTTAGCAAGGCGGGGCGCACAAACAACGTCATTAGCGGCAACTACTTTAAATAATTTATCACAACAGACAAACAGGCGTCAGCTTCCACGAACCAAACCTCCGCACTTATACAAATCTCTCGAGATCGCGATACTTTCGGTTGCTGCAAAGCCATGGTGTGCGTCAGTTCTTTGCATTTTCAGCATGCTTAATGTAATTGAAATTTGTGCTTTTCCACACTAAAATAAAGTCGTGGCTACCAAAGAACCATTTTCACAATTTATTTCAAACTAACAGCTTTCACGCTGTGCTTACACCATGACGTTTGTAGTGCACACTCAGATTCACTGTGGCAAAATGTAGTTCAGAAATAGTGGAGTACTGACTGCCACGTTATATGCAATATTATTAGCTTTGCAGACAGAGTTTAGGAAGTTACTGGAAGAAATTCACTAAGTAGTTGTGTAACAAAGAAGGCATACCTTTAATGACTTATTACTGTACAAGTTATTCGGGGAGGAATGCTCAATATCAGGGATATGACAGGAATGATCATTCGAAGCAGAAAAGCCCGGTAAACATGTGCTCTAAAATGCATACCTCAAAAGCATAAAGCACTTCTTCATCTTCGACACTGTGGAACAAATCTCTCTACTGCAAGCTCTTTGATTTTACATTTTGGGAGTAGATAGTATGGACCAAATCAAGAAAAAATTGATGAGTAAATATGTGCTCCAAAATGCGTACGTTACAGCTACGAGGTCTTGTTTCACAGCAGCGAAGATGAACAAGTGCTGATATCTCTTAAGGTGTGCACTTTATAGCCCATGTATACCGGATATTTCCTTTTTTTCTTTTGATCCTTGCTACCTCGTCTCAAAATATGGAAAGCAAAGAGCTCGCAGTCCGCAGCTCGTGGTCGTGCGGTAGCGTTCTCGCTTCCCACGCCCGGGTTCCCGGGTTCGATTCCCGGCGGGGTCAGGGATTTTCTCTGCTTCGTGATGACTGGGTGTTGTGTGCTGTCCTTAGGTTAGTTAGGTTTACGTAGTTTTAAGTCCCATAGTGCTCAGAGCCAAAGAGCTTGCAGAAGAGGAGATTTGTTTTACTGTATCGAAAATGAAGAAGTGCTCATAACTATAAAGGTATGCATTTTAGGGCCCTTGATTACTAGACTTATTTGCATCGCATGGCTGTCCCTGTCGCATCCCTGAATACTGAACGTTTCTCTTGTTACAACCTGTATAATTCGTTGGTAATAATGACGACGACGTATTCGAAATGTGCTATATCTGGGATACAACAAATGAAATATGACTTAAAAACTAAAGCAGACAAGAGATAATTATGTTCTGACGTCTGTGATAGCACGTTTACTGACATCAAAATGTGATCGAAATTTTTAAAATCTCTTCTCAATTAACCCGACACTCATAAGACGAAATACATTTGGTTTCGTTTCTTTTGTTATAGTACTGTTTAGTATCTGTACTTCAGTGAACAAATCAGCTCCACAGAGGAGAGCTATAGTGGATGAGGCGAAGATCCAGGTTCCACGCCTATCCCGAGACACTTTTATAAATTTTCGGCACGTTTAATTTGACGTACACTTCACTGAAAACGGGAAGTGTGGTTTTAGATAACGGTGACTATGTCGCAATTGCTGGTAACTGTTTTGTATCTTACGAGCATGTGGCAACACAGCAATCTCAAGTCAGGGGCCAGAGAAACAAGTAAACTGAACTTCGTTATCAGCAGTACCACGAGGAAATGGCCGGTTTTGTTTAGAAACATGACATTCCATTCCATGAAAGCCAATATAAAGATATAGCTCTTCCCTCGAATTAATGTTCCCGGCTGAAACAGGAGCTGTTATCTAATAACGTGGACTGTCGAAATTGGGAGAAACGGATGTTGTATCGAGAATGTTCTGTATAGTATCTACAGGAAAGAGTTTCGAAAAATTAGAAAATTATTATTCGCTGCAGAATACAAATATGTGTGTATCGTTCAAGATGAAGGATAAGTGGTACACATTACCTCGGGAGAAAGAAAATGGCTCTGAGCACTATGGGACTTAACAGCTATGGTCATCAGTCCCCTAGAACTTAGAACTACTTAAACCTAACTAACCTAAGGACAGCACACAACTCCCAGCCATCACGAGGCAGAGAAAATCCCTGACCCCGCCGGGAATCGAACGCGGGAACCCGGGCGTGGGAAGCGAGAACGCTACCGCACGACCACGAGATGCGGGCTCGGGAGAAAGAAACCAGAAGAGAACTTGATGATATAAGTAATGAGATGTTTGTTGTGATGTATTAGCGTGCGATATTTTCTGGCCGGGAATTGTGCCCTAACGTTGTATCAGGTTTCAGCTTGATTCGTACAATCTAGTGTCAGTTAATGGGTACATTGATATGTTCTTACGCTTCGGCAAGAAATGTTGTGTGTGATGTGCGCCATAGGAAGAAGCAAACATTAGCTGAAGATTTCTGTGCTTACCGGTGTGGTAGAAAGTTTAAGGCACTGGAATCGCATTCGGAAGGGCGGTGGATCAAATCCATGTCTAGCCCCTCAGAATTAGTTTTTCCATTGTTTACCTGACTCGCTTAAGCCAATGTTGGGATGCTTCCTTTAAGAATGGTACAGCAGATTTCTTTCCGCTTATTTGAGATCAGAAATGAGCTCCGTATAATTCCGTATATTATAGTTTGCCAGCCAGCCCTATGACGTCATTCAGAACTCGTCGTCACCGTTGTTCGTTGTGTCGACTCGTGAGTCTCCGCCGTTTCCCACTCGTTACCTGATGCTGCTGTCGCGTACAAATGAACTCGACTCGCCCAGGAAGGAGAGCGAGTACACGAGTTTGTAAGTATAACCGCGGACTCGCAGTATTCTCCTTATACATGCAACCGTTTTGAAAGAAATTTCCGCCTTTAAACTATAAATTAGTGTTTATTTATTTCACGAAATCATGATTTCGCCTTTATAGCCTTTATCAAATACAAACTGAAATGTCGCAAAATGTCCGGCCATCCTAGTCGACATGAGCAACCATTAGTCATGACGATATTACATACCAATATAATGACTGATCGGTTGGTGTGCAAGTATGTGTATCTGTAAAACTTTTTCTAAGAGTACTGTAAATTTCCTTTAATATTGAATATCAATTTTAACAATGTCTAACAATTATATTGACGAACACATACTTTCGAGGCGCTGCTGAATCTGTAACAAAAGTGCCAGAAAACATGACATGGGAATAAAGTGCTATCTCTAAATGATGATTAATTATTAAAATAAAATTATAACAATCTTCGAATATTTACAGAAACGAATGACAGGCTAAGCTACACCCCCTGTTAGCCCATAAACTCAAGTTTCCATGACCAGAAAAGTATAGAAATAGCTCGCTTTTTGTCGCAGGGATATATCTGTGACCTTACTCCGCGCCCAGTTTTCGTTTGACGCAGTACATATGTTATCTCATGGTGGAGGTGTCATAAACAAGAATTCAACTATTTTGTTCGCAGCGGACGAAATCTGTACGCTTCTCGTCTGAAGCGTGGACTGCAGCGTAAAAATTATTTAAGACATCATTCCCCTAATGGAACACATCTGCAGCTGTGTACACTGCATCAATTAATTTTCGTCTTACACGCTCCAAAGTCGCACAAAAAAAAAAAAAAAAAAAAAACCAGCTAATCCCGACAATCCTGGAATCGGTCATTTCGCCTTGTCAGCGCTACTTCACAGCAGCGAATCGTTTACTCATCTTCTGTAATAACAGTAAGCCGAGACTAGCTTTATACTCCTGCATGTGTCAGTAAAAGAGAACGAGCATGAAGCGACTGCACCGCCATAGTTCTTACAATAACACACGTCATGGTCGTGCAACTACAGCGGGAACGAAGGAAGCCCCTTAGCACTAATGTAATATCGGCCCAAAGTATGCACCCCGCAACATTAAAATCGCACTCTCTCCGTTTCTGACCTCTACCATACATTTCCCGAATCCAAATTTGTGCTCTGTCTCTAATGATCTCATTGTCGATGGAATATTACACCCTAATCTCCCTTTAGAATCGACACACATGTACATTCGTAACTTCCACATCTTAAAATGTTTCTGTGTGTCACCTACCATGAGGCAGCACGGGCGATACGCCATTTTACGACGTAATATAAGAACACGCCTTTAGTTAACTATTTGTGAACTACCACTGAGTTGTTGGTTTTTGTGAAAATTGTCACCATGTAAGGATAAGTTCAGTGTTGAAAAATAGACGTGAAGTAATACATCAAGACAAGTACACCGCTGTCCATCAAAACTGCAACACCGCAAAAGTGGCATGCAACAAGAGACGAATTAGCTAACATCATTTATCCAGTTCTGATTGTTTCTTGGTAGAGCTGTCGCCGACTACGTCGAAATATTTTTATTGTTTTTTGTAAGACTATTGTTCACATGGCTCGCATTAATCGAAAATATGAAAGGAAAGCAGACTTTCAAGAGATATTACATGAAACTGATGATATCCTTAGCATAGTATTTAATTAAAAGGATAACGAAATAAAAAAGTGTGTTTAACAGTAGGAGATACGAGGGTAAAATCTCGCTATCAAAACTAATGCACATATATCTCAATGAATACACAATGTTGCTTTCAAAACTCACTTTTCCACAGCGAATTGGTCTAACTCAATGCTACCCATGTTCTTAAAAAATGAGTCAAAGACAAGATGGTTAGAACTTCACTCTTGTTTTGAACTTGAATATTGTAAGTAATCATATTATTTATCTTGTGTGACGACATCTTCATCGCTTCTTCTTGGTATTGGCACAGTTTCTCGAGGTATCAGTTATTCTTACGTGCAGCGAAAGACTGTTGGGTTAATTTATCATCCGTACAACTCCGAGTATTAATGAAAATACGCAAGTGTTTAAATTGATTTCACAGTACTTTCCCTTCACTATTTCAAGTACAGTATTTCCAGCAAATACACACAATAACAACATAACACATTCAACTCCTAGTACAACACATAAACAATATTTTCCGAGAATAGTTTGAGAGATTTTATCTAACAATTCTAATGTCAGTGACTTCAAATGTAACTGCATCAGGTAACAAAAATTTTAAATAAACTCAGTACATGAAAACAAACTACTTTTTTGGGGAATAAAAGAAGATATTACTCGTATTAGACTTTTTGTTTGAATCCATACTCGGTATATAATTCGACATGATCAATTTATTTATCTTATTCAAACTACGTGAAATATTCATAGCAAATATAGTTATCGAATGCTCGTTATTAGATTGTATCATAAATTTATGAGCTGCATCAAGTTATTCAATAAGTAGTAACAGTGTGCCATTAGTCAGTTTCATTAAATGCGCAGCGTGCTAAAAACATTCGAAAGTCAAGGTAGCATAAACATTTCTTTATTTAAAACAAACGGTTTCGACAAGCTTTGCTGCCATCTTTAGGTCTCAAAAAATCTTTTTCTTATGAAACCTGCTCATTTTAAGTCGGACCTCACGCCAAATTGTCATGTGGGTAAAAAACAGCACATTGTGAAAGGTTTGTCATAACTAAAATATTGAAAAATGTAAACCAGCTTGTGAAAATGGCCATTTCCACATATATTACGTTCACAGATGCTTCTTTGTTACAAAAACACGGTACACAGTAGCACATCTGTTTACATAAGCTGGACATATTCTAAACACTGACAAGTGCGAGTACGACTCGCCCTGTGAGGCGTTCACACAAGCTTATTTATGAACATATATGGTTCAGTTTTCGGGTATTAAAATACGTGACACAAATGGCCTCATCCTGTAACTGCGTTGAGCGATAAAAAGCTTAAATTTTTTTACACCTCCAAGGTTTTGTGCTGACAACGATAACTTTTCTGTTACCATTGTCTTGCTCCCATCTTCAGGTAAACGTTTGGTCGAAACGTATTAACTCTGATGGTGTCACGCCGATTTTGCCTTCGTCAAGCAACGTTATCAGTGAGTCACTCGCTAGAAGTATTAACTCTGATGATGTCACGCCGATTTTGCCTTCGTCAAGCAACTTTATCAGTCACTCGCTAGAAGTTAACTTACTGATTTGCGAATGTCTTACTTTAGGTGTTCAGTAATTTTCATTCTCTTTTGTTCCCGTGGAATGAACGTACAATTATCCTCATGAAAGCGGTTGGCTGTATTTGTAGACAATATAACAAGCGACTGTAACTGTTTAGGGGAGGCGGAAGTATAGTTAAGAAGGGTAATTCGTTGTGAAATAGCATCCATAGCGACGAACTAATCAGGTGGAATAACCAGTTCGGCACTACTAGGCGTGATAACGCTATAGGAAGGTCGTAAAAAAACCGTGTTATGAAACAAAGAACTGTTATGCGCGTTAATGATTATGTGAGAGAAATGCTACTACACTATCGAGAAACATTTGTCTATATGAATTAGTCGGTTGATATAGTGTACAGTTGACAAGTGTTTACCCCACATTCTGAAGAAATTTACACAACTATGGAGGCAGACTACAGCTAAAATGCCCACGGCAAGTATGCTGATCAGGCAATCACAAGCTACTGAACGGTGTTCTATTCGGTTTATGAAAACACTAGTTAGAATAACACGAAATAAGTTTATTTAAGGGTGATAGCAAGTTACAGATGAACAATTTCCATCGTAACTAAACTTATTGACGTATCTCACAACCTGTGATATAAGCATAATATTTCTCTGGGACGCTAAGTAGTTAAACTGTTTTAACGGTACCACTTCCTTATAATGACGCCAGCTTTGTTGTGTAAGACCTGCTATTAGCCAGACAGTCATAAAATATTCTTCATAACTCCTTTGATAAGATGATCATAAAAATCACGATCCGAAATCGTTACTTCGCCGATACCTGCCGAATTCCACGATATTCTGGACACAAGAACAGTCACAATGTTTGTTACATTCCTCATCCCCATGTATTTGCTTTTAATGTAAGCCGACACCAAGACGCGTGAACAGGACAAGGCAGACACAAAGCTATCGACCGCTAACGTTGTTTCATCCACGTCGACGTCCGCCCCGGTAGCTGAGTGGTCAGCGTGACAGACTGTCAATCCTAAGGGCCCGGGTTCGATTCCCGGCTGGGTCGGAAATTTTCTCCGCTCAGGGACTGGGTGTTGTGTTGTCCTAATCATCATCATTTCATCCCCATCGACGCGCAGGTCGCCGAAGTGGCGTCAAATCGAAAGACCTGCACCAGGCGAACGGTCTACCCGACGGGAGGCCCTAGCCACACGACATTTCCATTTCCATATCCACGTCGACGTATCCGCGCAACTTTCTTGTGCCAGGGACAGTTTGCTGCACACTCTGTCCTTTCTCAACTGCTGTTGGCGTGGGCAGATATGAGGCTGTCGTGCTCATTCAAAACGCATTTCACTGCAAATCATAGTGGAAAAGTAGCTTGTTTGCAGTACAAGGAGATCCGTAGGAAAACATCTACGGTGGTTTTTCAGCTGTCAAGATAAACTCCAACCAAATGTGAGGACAGAAGAAAACCAGCAATGAAGAGAACTGTAATAAGTCTTACTGGCAATAACAGCTTCAACCACTGAGAGATCAAAACATTAGTTCGGGGTAACGGAACAAAAATATGTGACTTCCGAACAGCCGCTTTTCTTTCTCGTAATCTGTTACCAACTCTATAAATCTAATGTGTTTGTTTGGATAGACTTTTTCTGTAGCAGCTGTTACACAGGGTAATTTTTTTCCACCGTATACAAACTCTAGGGCCTGATCGATGAGAGGATACGGAACTAAAAATGTCTAATGAACTTATGTCCGGAACTGCATGGTTTCCATGCTAGAGACCATTTATCCAGTGATACTTTGTTACAGAGACTGCAGTCTACTACGCGCTATACCATGCAGCCACAATTACAGTATGTGCTGGAAATGGTTTCCATGTGCTGTAACGACAACTGTACATAGTATAATTTTTTTTTTCTTTCTGAATTTCGGTAAATTAATGTAAGCAATGTTTTGAATTTCTTTTTCTTTTCGTGTCATGTTAAAGAAACTGTAAGCAACTTTTGAAAATGAATGTTATTATTTATGTTAGATTTCAAGCAATGTGGTAATCAAAAGGAAGTGTATTTAATGTTAAAACTATTGTAAGATGTGAAAATTGTAATTTATACACTTGGTCCATACGTAGGTAATGCATTAGGATATGTGTAGTAGAAAACCTGTGGTGAATACCCTACCTGTAGGGGAGCGGGAAAAGGTGGAAGTAGGCGAGCGCGGGAAAACGCACACTGGCGCGGTTCGGCACAACGGGCTCAGTATTACAGTCGGAGTTGGGCATCGGTCAGAGGAACATGTACTGTACCGAGGAGGCTATCCAGGAAAAGTGGTTTCCATTGAGCCTCGGATGTGCCGATTCCGACGACTACTTGGCATGGCTATATCCTTAGGCACAAAATTGGAAAGATTACGACGCTAAGAAGAAGGAAAGTGCCGATGCTGTGAGAGCCTCAGCCGTGCTTGTATGTGTGCTGTGCTGCCCGCTATCTCGCTGCCCGCCATACGCCGCACCGACGTGCACAGGTCAAACATTTATTTCATCTTAAGAAGTGTATCTGTGTGGACCAGTGTCGAAACTGTTTCTAACTGTTCAATAATAACGTGACTTTTACCAGAATTGCCTTAGCCGTTACTCATCCTTATCACTGACCTAGACAGGGTCCTTACCACATATTGTGCAACCCGAGTATCCCGAACTGAAGGTTCAAAGATAGTATTAACGAGAATTATCAGTAGACAAAGCTATGCTATAAAGAAGTTTAAATTTATGTGTGTTATTGTAAATGTTGATAAAGAACAAAAGTATGACTATATTGGAAGACAGTTTTTTTGAAATGAGTTAGCAATGTTATTTAATTAATGTGAGACAGTCAAATAATTCAGAAATAAGAGAAAAGAGTAGTTATCCATAGATTGATAATTTTGAGTGTTAATTTACCTTCAGGACTTAATAGTTTCAGTATAACGACCATAACAGTTTCAGGCCCCCCCCCCCCCTTCTCTTGCCCATTCATTCACATCTTGAAGTGTACTGATCAGATTTGAACAGCAAAGTTAAGTTCTATATTAAACCTAAGTGTATTAGTGTTTTTTCCAATTTTAATAGTGACATTGTATGTATGCTTTCAAAATTGCTAATTCTAGGGTAATCTATGCCCGATTTCAGTCTGATCAATATACAAAATGCAGTTCGTAGTAATCATTGCTGTGTGGTGTTTTGTAATTTTAGCTCGTCCAAATTAGTACCAAAGAAGAAAACCTTAGTTCCGTAGATTCTTTCTGGTTCCAAATTTTGCCATAAAACGCAACATTACTACGTATTATTATGCTTGTACATGCACACACTTGTACAAGGAAAAACTCACTCAATGCCTAATTAGGCTGGCGACCGAATTATTAACCATTGGTAGTATCTACTGTGTGTATTTCTTGTCCATGCGAACGAGTAATTATACTTTACATTTGCTTGACGCATCACTGTAGTTACTGACTGAGTATAGGTCCGATCTTGTTTCCATTAGGTACACGCGGTCAACTTATGTACTAAAATCCTTGTTTACAAGGTGAAGCCCGTGAACTTATTACAGTACAGGCTTTATAGAGTTAACGCACGTCCGACAGGGCGGAAGTGTTACAGTGCCTCAACGCATGCGTGTACGCGCCGCAGCATGTTCTGTCCCTCACGTTCACATAGGCCAAACTGCATCCAAACAGTGTCAAAGGCAGAATGAATACGCTGCTCCCGTGTCTCTACATCTGGAATGGGCTCTTCCTACACGATACTTTTGAGATGGCCCCATAAGCAGTTTAATAAGCCACAGCTGCAAAATACTAACACGAATTCTTTACAGACGAATGGAAAAACTAGTAGAAGCCGACCTCGGGGAAGATCAGTTTGGATTCCGTAGACATACTGGAACACGTCAGGCAATACTGACCTTACGACTTATCTTAGAAGAAAGATTAAGGAAAGGCAAACCTACGTTTCTAGCATTTGTAGACTTAGAGAAAGCTTTTGACAATGTTGACTGGAATACTCTCTTTCAAATTCTAAAGGTGGCAGGGGTAAAATACAGGGAGCGAAAGCCTATTTACAATTTGTACAGAAACCAGATGGCAGTTATAAGAGTCGAGGGACATGAAAGGGAAGCAGTGGTTGGGAAGGGAGTGAGACAGTGTTGTAGCCTCTTCCCGATGCTATTCAATCTGTCTATTGAGCAAGCAGTAAAGGAAACAAAAGAAAAATTCGGAGTAGGTATTAAAATCCATGGAGAAGAAATAAAAACTTTGAGGTTCGCCGATGACATTGTAATTCTGTCAGAGACAGCAAAGGACTTGGAAGAGCAGTTGAATGGAATGGATGGTGTCTTGAAGGGAGGATATAAGATGAACATCAACAAAAGCAAAACGAGGATAATGCAATGTAGTCGAATTAAGTCGGCTGATGTTGAGGATATTAGATTAGGAAATGAGACACTTAAAGTAGTAAAGAAGTTTTGCTATTTGGGAAGCAAGATAACTGATGATGGTCGAAGTAGAGAGGATATAAAACGTAGACTGGCAATGGCAAGGAAAGCGTTTCTGAAGAAGAGGAATTTGTTAACATCGAGTATAGATTTAAGTCTTAGGAAGTCATTTGTGAAAGTATTTGTATGGAGTGTAGCCATGTATGGAAGTGAAACATGGACGGTAAATAGTTTGGACGAGAAGAGAATAGAAGCTTTCGAAATGTGGTGCTACAGAAGAATGCTGAAGATTAGATGGGTAGATCACATAACTAATGAGGAAGTATTGAATAGGATTGGGGAGAAGAGAAGTTTGTGGCACAACTTGACCAGAAGAAGGGATCGGTTGGTAGGACATGTTCTGAGGCATCAAGGGATCACCAATTTAGTATTGGAGGGCAGCGTGGAGGGTAAAAATCGTAGGGGGAGACCAAGAGATGAATACACTAAGCAGATTTAGAAGGATGTAGGTTGCAGTAGGTACTGGGAGACGAAGAAGCTTGCACAGGATAGAGTAGCATGGAGAGCTGCATCAAACCAGTCTCAGGACTGAAGACCACAACAACAACAACTACAACAACCCATAAGCAGAAAACGCACGTGGCGAGATCCGATGAACAGCCGTGCAAGTGGCTCCCTCGTGCGATCCATCGACCAGGGAAGACACGACTGAGATGCATCCGGACGTTAACGGTGAATTGGACTGGAGCACCATCATGCAGCGGGCCCATAACCCTTAAAATCATCAACGGCACTACTTCCACCGGGAGAGGAAAAGTAACCCACAAGAAACGCCGATAGTTCCGGCCTGTTAGGTGACGTGGGAGGAAGACTGGTCGCTAATTATCCCGGCCCACACATTCCGCTTGCACCGATGCTGATGATTCACTGTCACCACACCATGGGGGTTCCGCATACTGTCCCACAGATGACTGTTATGAAAGCTGAAGATACCACGCTGGATAAAGGTGGCCTCATGTGTGAATAGGATGGATGACTCAAATCCCAGAATCGCGTTTGCCTGGTGCATAAACCAGTGACAAAACTGCTTCCGATGTGGAAAGTCTGTCACTAGCAAGCCCTTCACACGTCGTGTTAAGGTTAGTAACATTTGTCATGGAGAGTGTGCCACGCGGCCGTCTGGTTTACCGTGCACAGGCGGGCGAATTGCCTGGTACTGACAGGGCGGTCGCCTTCCATAGTGTTAGTCACATTTTCCTACAAATCTGGTGTCCGAACATTTCGAGTACGTCCTTCATGATTTCCTTCTTTCTGAAACGACCCTGTCTCAGGCAAACGGCGAAACGCTGTTGCAAACATTGAACGCTGTGGTTGTTGTCGGTGGGGATAGTCTCCTGATACAACCTTGCTGCCCGTTGCCATTTGCGTTTCCGTAAGTAAGCACCATGTTGGGAAGCTCTAGATTCGAATATTGAACCATTATGTACAACGCTGTACCTCATCCACTACATGGTGAGTTAGCAAGAGAAGTGAAACGGACACAACATTACCAATGACTGTGGCAGGAGAGGGCGCTAGGGCATGACGTATGAGGAACAGCACCACCCTCTATGAGGAAACCATGCACATTGTAACTGTGGCTGCACGATACAGCGCGTATTAGCCCGCAGTATGACTGAATAAAGTATCTCTAGCATGGAAACCCTGCATTTGGGGATATAAATCCATTATACGTTTTTTTATTCCGTATCCTCTCATCGATCAATCCCTAGAATTTGTACACGATGGAAAAAAATCACCCTGTATAGCACGTGTGAGTTTTTTTTATCTTAAGTGTACTGCAGTTGAGAAAGTTATTCACCTAACGCGTTTCGTTTTATGTCTACAGCTTTATCAGTGGTGATTTTCGAAACATCTAGTATACATAATATATTTTGACGTCAATGTAAAGGAAATCGAGAATAACAACTTGATACAGGACATTTATGGTGTATCAAGCCGGGAAACAGCTTCAAATTGACCTACAAAAGCCACCTAACGTACAGTGCATGCACATCGCTCTAGATTTTGAATATCGTCTCTCCTCTTTGCGCCAGAGGCTTAGTCGGTGAGATTTTTGAAATTTTTATATCGTTAACATTAATGATTTAACCTTTTTTGTGAGGGCAATGAGAGAGAGAGAAAAAAAACTTCTGTGAACGTCATGCAAAAGCGAATTACGTTTACAGCTCGATATAAACTTAAGACTTGCAAGATGAGTCGTCTCGTAGTAAGAAAGCCAGAGAAACAAAACGATTTTATTGTTAATTTTAGGCAGTTAAAATCCACAAAATTTTGAGGTAAAATTTACAGACGCTAATTTTACAGTTTTTAAGTGCAAGAACAAAGAGTCTTTAATATTCAAGCACGATTTTAACGATAAAAAGAAACGGTTAATACCGACTAAGTTGGTGGCGTTAGGAGGGCGAGACGACATTGAAAGTCCCGCGCCTCGCGCACCCGCCTTTGTGAGCCAACTTGAGGCTGTTTTCCGGCATCATAGATCACAAGTTCAAATGGTTCAAATGGCTCTGAGCGCTATGGAACTTAACTTCTGAGGTCATCAGTCCCCTAGAACTTAGAACTACTTAAACCTAACTAACCTAAGGACATCACACACACCCATGCCCGAGGCAAGATTCGAACCTGCGACCGTAGCGGTCGCGCGGTTCCAGACTGCAGCGCCTAGAACCGCTCGGCTACCCCGGCCGGCTAGATCACAAGTATCCTGTATAAAACTGCTCGTCTCGGTTTCCCCTATACCACTGTGGAACGCTATAAACAGTTACAGTTTACACCCCATATAGTTAAAACACTTTTTCGCGAAAGTAGTGTTTTGTATACATTATTTAGGCTTTTATTCCTCCACTATAAATGTCTGAAAGACAACTGCCTATTCTCTTCTTACTACTATCGGTTGCAGCCAAATTAAGCTTGATTTTGCTTGCACTACTGGCTTTTATTCGGCCTTTAGGAGATCATTCTTCATTTAAGTGCAATTACGAGTATTCCGCGTTTCGCTTCAATTTCGTAGAACTCTACTGCAGTTACACTCGTTTTTAGTCAGTACTGTGTTGTATTCATGTAGCTGATATAGTCGGAGATACCATCTTTCGTCTTGGAACGCTATAACCATGAATACTTATGCTGTAGTAATAATATTATCCGAATTGCTGCGTGTATATTTTTATCTGTCTACTGTCTCTAGATGCCGTTACGGTTTTATATAGCAGTCTGCTGTTGTGCTGTATGACGCTGCCCAGCTGACAATAGATAAAAAATTGAATAAATAGTAGTAACAATTAACATTTATACAGTTTCAGTCTAACTAACACTGTTTTTAGTAAACTGCTTATGGTTACTAAGATAATATGCTTCCTCAGCGCACGCTGAAAAGTCAGTCTGATGTCGATAAAACTGAACTATTGCCTACATTACCTAGAACCAACATGGAGTAGCTGATTAAGACACTATTAAGTATCGCCTTTACTTTTTAATACACGGACTGTTTGCACACACGTAATCACTCAAACATACCATAAGTACGTCAGATAAACTATTGGTATAAGCAGGTATTTATCATAACCTGCGATCGTATGTAAAAATCAGAATTAAAATCTGTGTTTAATGTTAATTGTACGTGATGAATTCTTATATTTTAAGCTGCTTATTTATCAGGTCACAATGTAAGCGAGGTTTAGTTTAGTTTAATACATTATGTAAGGCAAAGTTAAGCAAAAACGTTAGTTTTAGCTACTGGTCGTTCAGTATGAAATTGGAGAGCGGTTGCAAACTGTAACTGTAGACTTCTCCTGAGTAAAGATGAATTTAACATTCATTATAGAAAGGTTTATGAAAGTTTTGCCAGAAGAGTTTTACACTCACAGTATCGGAATAAATACGGCAGTTCACTACAGGTCCTACGATTTCAAGCGCACAAATTTCTCTCCTTAAGACACTGATTTATTTCGTTAAAGACTTCCTGTTGTACACTTTTTACACAATTTAAATGGAACACTTATTAGGGTAACTAACTGCAATGGTTGTGATAGAATTGACAAAGTTTACGTTTCGAACACTGCGGTTAGCTATTGTCGTTCTTCCATGACAAACGATTTGTTCATCGAGCTTTCAACCCATAGAGGTACGACAACCCCTTGTCATGACTTCAGAAACTTGAAGTAGACATCCGGAATATCAGCTGTCCAAAACTCGGATCTGGTGGAAGTGTTTTGATAAAAAAAAATTACAGCTTGCTTCATTTATTGGTGTACTAATCATTCCGTTTAAAGTGTAAAGTGTCACGGAATCACATTTCATTCGTAGGTGCTCATTCAAGCCATATTTTTTTCTTTATACACAGGAATTTTGCCTACAAGATATACATTTAAGAAATGCAATTTATTAATTGCTTTCGTCATAATCGATGTTTTTGGAAAGCCTGCAACTGTGTCATTCACGATTTGAATAACGAAACAATTTACTAGTTACGTATTTTTCATGGTTTTCGAGAATTTATCCTCATTATCAAAAAGAAATATTCACATAGGTATTTTATGTGATGATTGTATGAGTAGTGTTCTGTCTTTCTTGCTCTGCAGTTGTTTTTTAATGGTTTATTACAGATTTCTTTTGTCCGATTTTCAGAAACAGCAAGTAAAATACCTATAGTAATATTTGTATGTGATCATGAGAATAAATTGCCGCAAAGCATCGCGCAAAGGTACTTAACTGGTGCAGCGTTTCATTATTTAAATCGTGAATGGTATTTCTGCCAAATGTCGTCTCATGGCTAAGTTAAAATTGTTAGCAACAGGCGAAAGCCATTCCAACTTTCAATATAGTACGCGAATTTCGCATGAACCATTTTACGTATTATTCCAGAAGCAAGTGAACCAATGCGTAAATCACTTAAAGAGGAATTTATGAAGGTTAAGTTAGGTTATTTAGACTACAAATAAATACATTTATATCACTTATGTGCACTATGGTCACTTCTTCATCTCCTTCCATATCCTTTCTTTTTATATGTAAGCGTAATATCGTCCACAGTGCAGGAACTTCGAATGCAGCTGATTGCTCAGCTGTTTCTTTGTAAGATTCTAATCGCTTATTACGGTTTTTGTAGTCAGCGTGCCTTGTTGATATGAACAATTTTGTACTCTTCATACTTCGCAATGACCACTGTGGTGGTAGCCACGCACTTAATATACTTCGTCATTTTATAGCTTAAATGCACTAAAGTAAGCGAAGCGACGTGTAAACAGTGGCCCTCACTCTAACTTTTATCAAAGATCTTTGCTAAAAGCTTCCCTAACACACTGTCAAAAATTTGACCAAAGGGCTCTGATAAGTATTTCGCATTGGGCACGGACAGTACATTACTGGCGTCACACCCCAGACGTGCGCTGAGGTCTGTATTTATCGTTGACCACAGTCCCAACCTCTCTGACGTCAATGGCTAGGGTTGGATGCTGTGTGATTTCTGGACCTGTCCCAGTATAGGGGATCTTCGCTACTTTCTGAAAATGGCTATGATCTGAGACCATCATAAACAAATTCAGTCGAGAATTTGTGCAGCCCCTCTCTTGCTCCGGAAGGTAGTCCATTCACAACTTGGTGTAAATAAGAGTCTAAAACAAATCTGGGGATAGCTACTGAATAGGATTTGACGATGAATTTCTGAGAAAACACAGTAGTAAAGAGTACACGCCTTGTTACGTTTATTTGTTCGATGATGCGCACACTTATTTAGAATTTCACTTCAAATAAAATTCTTTCCATGCCATTACTGTTACTTAATAATTTTAATTTTTTCTCGGACTCAGACGCTGACGCAATGTTTTTAATTTTCCAACGATACAACAGTCAGGCAACGGTCCATACGTATGTTTGCTTTATTAATTCTTGACAGTAGTTGTTTCTTTACGCCGTGTCCACTCCTACGTCTTAATTCAGTGTCAGTCAGATACTGAACTTGTCGTACTTAATGCAGACAATATCCGCCACTGAAAGCTCCAAAAATACCTTCGACTCGTCTCTTCTCCTTCATGGCTTTTCACCATTTTTCAACTTTTCCTTTCTGTTCTCGGGATTCCTTCCACATACAAACAATCCTTGTGAACTTAAAGTAAACGACAGAGCAATATAAAGTTCACTAAAAAGCTATAAATCATCGTCTCTACACAGCGACACAACCGCAGTCTTTACCACTCAGTAGTTGCGCTCATACAGAACTCCCCCTTACATTATACAGTTAAAGTACTTCTTGTAATACTCTTCTCTGTAACCTACCTCCGAAAATACCTCTCCACAACATTTTCTCCTAACAAAATTTCATAAAGCGTTCACGTTAGTGTACTTTCATCCGCAGTAACAACTGAAAAGGACAGGTATACAGGATTTCAAGTGTATAAGAACAGATATTGTGGTGATTTGTACCTTAATATGTATGCATTTCAGTGACTAAATAGGTTTTTCTCTGCATCGAATAGTCTTCCCGCATTCAGAGCACATAATTTGCTACCTGATGTTTCGTGTACGGTCGTAACTGTGTTCCAAAGTAGACTTCGCCTGTTAATGTAGACCAGGGGTCTCCAAACTACGGCCCACGAGCCGAAACCGGCCCGCGAGGGCCGGCAAACCGGCCCGCGTTAGCTGGCCGGACATCCCCGGTATCCGGACCGCCAAATATTTGAGGTGGTACCTGTACTGCCAACAATTGAGTTTCGAGGCCTATCGCGACCAATACACCGCGACATTGTCGGAGCTCTATCTTTACAAAGCGGAAGGTCATGGTTAAACTTATGGCTATCTACAATAAACAGACAGACCATTCTACATCTACATCTACATCCATACTCCGCAAGCCATCTAACGGTGTGTGGCGGAGGGTACCCTGAGTACCTCTATCGGTTCTTCCTTCTATTCCAGTCTCGTATTGTTCGTGGGAAGAAGGATTGGCGGTATGCTTCTGTGTGGGCTCTAATCTCTCTGATTTTATCTTCATGGTCTCTTCGCGAGATATACGTAGGAGGGAGCAATATACTGCTTGACTCTTCGGTGAAGGTATGTTCTCGAAACTTCAACAAAAGCCCGTACCGAGCTACTGAGCGTCTCTCCTGCAGTCTTCCACTGGAGTTTATCTATCATCTCCGTAACGTTTTCGCGATTAGTAAATGATCCTGTAACGAAGCGCGCTGCTCTCCGTTGGATCTTATCTATCTCTTCTATCAACCCTATCTGCTACGGATCCCACACTGCTGAGCAGTATTCAAGCAGTGGGCGAAAAAGCGTACTGTAACCCACTTCCTTTGTTTTCGGATTGCATTTCCTTAGGATTCTTCCAATGAATCTCAGTCTGCCATCTGCTTTACCGACGATCAACTTTATATGATAATTCCATTTTAAATCACTTCTAATGCGTACTCCCAGATAATTTATGGAATTAACTGCTTCCAGTTGCTGACCTGCTATTTTGTAGCTAAATGCTAAGGGATCTATCTTTCTGTGTATTCGTAGCACATTACACTTGTCTACATTGAGATTCAATTGCCATTCCCTGCACATGCGTCAATTCGCTGCAGATCCTCCTGCATTTCAGTACAATTTTCCATTGTTACAACCTCTCGATACACCACAGCATCATCTTCAAAAAGCCTCAGTTAACTTCCTATGTCATCCACAAGGTTATTTATGTATATTGTGAACAGCAACGGTCCTATGACACTCCCCTGCGGCACACCTGAAATCACTCTTACTTCGGAAGACTTCTCTCCATTGAGAATGACATGCTGCGTTCTGTTATCTAGGAACTCTCAATCCAATCACACAATTGATCTGATAGACCATATGCTCTTACTTTGTTCATTAAACGACTGTGGGGAACTGTATCGAACGTCTTGCGGAAGTCAAGAAACACGGCATCTACCTGGGAACCCGTGTCTATGGCCCTCTGAGTCTCGTGGACGAATAGCGCGAGCTGGGTTTCACACGACCGTCTTTTTCGAAACCCATGCTGATTCCTACAGAGTAGATTTCTACTCCAGAAAAGACATTATACTCGAACATCCTTTGGTACGCTACGCTTTTCTAGAGACCTACGGTACACCGCTGCAAGAAGGGGGGCAAGTTCCTTCGCGTACTCTGTGTAAAATCGAACTGGTATCCCATCAGGTCCAGCAGCCTTTCCTCTTTTGAGCGATTTTAATTGTTTCTCTATCCCTCTGTCGTCTATTTCGATACCTACCATTTTGTCATTTGTACGACAATCTAGAGAAGGAACTACAGTGCAGTCTTCCTCTGTGAAACAGCTTTGGAAAAACACATTTAGTATATCAGCCTTTAGTCTGTCATCCTCTTTTTCAGTACCATTTTGGTCACAGACTGTCTGGACATTTTGTTTTGATCCACCTACCGCTTTGACATGAGACCAAAATTTCTTAGGATTTTCTGCCAAGTCAGTACATAGAACTTTACTTTCGAATTCATTGAACGCCTCTCGCATAGCCCTCCTCACACTACATTTCGCTTCGCGTAATTTTTGTTTGGCTGCAAGGCTTTGGCTATGTTTATATTTACTGTGAAGTTCCCTTTGCTTCCGCAGCAGTTTTCCAAGTCGGTTGTTGTACCGCGGTGGCTCTTTTCCATCTCTTACGATCTTGCTTGGCACATACTCATCGAACACATATTCTACGACGGTTTTGAACTTTGTCCACTGATCCTCAACACTATCTGTACTTGAGACAAAACGTTTGTGTTGAGCCATCAGGTACTGTGTAATCTGCTTTTTGTCACTTTTTCTAAACTGAAAAATCTTCCTACCTTTCTTAATATTTCTATTTACGGCTGAAATCATCGATGCCGTAACCGCTTTATGATCGCTGATTCCCTGTTCTGCGTTAACTGTTTCAAATAGTTCGGGTCTGTTTGTCACCAGAAGGTCTAATACGTTATCGCCACGAGCCGGTTCTCTGTTTAACTGCTCAAGGTAGTTTTCGGATAAAGCACTTAAAAAAATTTCACTGGATTCTTTGTCCCTGCCACCCGTTATGAACGTTTGAGTCTCCCAGTCTATATCCGGCAAATTAAAATCTCCACCCAGAACTATAACATGGTGGGGAAATCTACTCGAAATATTTTCCAAATTATCCTTCAGGTGCTCAGCCACAACAGCTGCTGAGTCAACCCGTGCGATAGTGGAAAAAAAAGAAAGAACGGTTAACAGGCTAGTTTGGCGAAAACATTTTAAGTAAAAAAATTCTTTGCGTTTTATTCCACTCACGAGTCTGGTGCAAGTCTTTCAAATGGACGCCACTTCGGCGACTTGCCTTAGTAATCAATCATTATGGAAGACATTTCTTAAGCGAGGTTTCACTTTCTTTTGCTTATGTTGTAAAATACATATAGAATGTGCAGTGATATACTTTTTTGTCGGTGAAATTCGCCAGAATTTTGGTCAAGTACGTCCACCAATCAAAATTATGTAATTAAATAAAAATCATAGTTCGTTTCAGTGCTAGCTATTCCCACAAACTTAGATTTTTGCGATTTCATCTTTCCTTTAGCCTTACATTACGGTGATCATGGAGTGCTAGGGTGCTTTAATCCCACTAGGTAGATCATGGCCCTTATGACTTCGTGGAGGAGTCAATGTGGCCCGCGGACTAAAAAGTTTGGAGACACCTGATGTAGACTATACGTTTTGCGTCCACGCATTCACACTACAATTACTGACCTGCTGCCCAGGAGAAAGTAAAATTTAATGGCTTGCTTGTGCTGTGCATACTTGGCGGTACTAACCAACCTAAAAACATACTGGTCGTAATAGCTGCAATTATTAGTCTGCAGATGAAGAAGTTAGTGATGTAGTGTTGTTCATAGCCTGTCCTCAGTCATCAAGAGAAATATCTGCACTTACACCCTAATACCCTGTATTTATTCCAAACTAGGCGTAGTCCATAAATCAATTTACAATAACTTTTACATCATGCAGTTTTACACAAAAGAAAATTTATTCATAAGCAGTTCAAACTTGTGTGATAAGAAAGTACATCAACAAATATGAGCAAGTGTTTACACTAAAAAACAAATAGTGACCAGTGAACAGCTTGTAATCAGGACAGATAAGTGCATAATAAAATACGTTATATCATTTTGTTCGGTATTATTGGTTGGTACCTTATGACACGGAATCTTAACAAAATGTTTGTAGGTCACTGGAGCGCTAATGGTATCTTATATTCATAGTACCACTCGTGTGAATGGAAGATAATGAACAGAGAAGATTAAATTTTGCAATTATGTCCATGTAATATAACGTTTTTCAGCTTTTTTAAACCGGAAGAATCTTCCATAAAGTTCAGCAGTTAGCCGCTTTTGCGTGCGCATGTAGCTGCTCGGAAGAAAGATATGGTGAACCGTGGAATGAGATGAGGTTTCTTCGGATGTTAGATCAGCGAAGTATTGTTTGTACATTATGATGAAGGATGTGGCGACATCTGCTGATCACTGGTGGTCTCTTGCGAAATCAAGGGACCGTTGCATTGAACACTGCCGATGTAATATGATGAGCGAAAACAACAAGACCTCTGCCCGTGGCAATGCTGAATGCTGGCTGGTGGCGACACTGTCACGTGACGTGGTAAAGAAAGCTTGTTAGTGAGACACGGACAAAAGGGGAATCACCCTAGCGACGATGTGGGATGCAAATGGGAAAAGTCACTGTCTTAAGCGATCTTAAGAATGGGGAAGGTGTTATGACCCACCATCTGAGATGGACACTTCAGAAACGGTGAAGCTTTTCGGCTGCTCAGTTGCTGCTGTCATGAGCACCTATGCAAAGTGGTTGAAGGATGGTGAGGCCAAGAGTAGGTGACAAGGTCGAGATCGGTGGTTTGCCTGTTCTGTAAAGCAGGATGGACGGCGATCTGTGGTAGATCCCTCGACAGAGTACAATTATTTCAGAGCACACTGTTTGGCGTACATTGCCGAACATGGTGATTTGCAGCAGATGATACCTACATTTTCACTTGTTGACCTCGCGATATCCTCTATATTACGACTGCAGTGGGTACAGAATCATGGATATTGGACCCTGCTCCAATTGAAACTTGTCACCTTGTTCGGTAAATGAAGTTTCTTGTTACACTAGTTCTATGGATATGTTCAGATACGCCGTCATCCAGGCGAACGGCTCCTCGAAACATTCACCAATCCTTGGACACTATACTATGCTATGGGAGTCATTCACATGGGCTGCCACGGGACCTGTGGTAGTAACAGACGGCACCATGATAGCTGTGGACTACTGAACATTATTGACGAGCACCTGCATCCCTTCATTTTTGATGTGTCTCCAGCGAAGACAGAATCATTCAGAAGGATAACTGTCTCGTATAATCTCAAACTCAAAGTACAGAGTTTTAAGAAGATAATAATGTACTCCAGTCTTGGCCACCAAACATGCCGGATCTGCCTTCGTGTCTTCTGTTGGCATGGAACACAATACCTTGCCTGAGAAGTGTGGGATGTTTTCCAAGGAACTGATGGCCATCTATCGGACCCTCTGCTTCATTAAACGGTCCTCCCTTATCCAAGCTTTGTTGTGTGCAGGTCTGATGAGTCGCCTTCAGGCTATCGCCTGGTGTTTTTCCTACCACACTTTGGTCTCTGCCATCCACAGTCTTCTTGCAGATCTTGACCATGGTGCTTGTTCGGTTGATTTCCGTTAGTTTTCTGGCCACATGGGTATCCCGTGTAATGACCTTGCTGATCATCTGGGTGCGAGTGGTGGTGGTGGTGGTGGTGGGGGGGGGGGGGGCAGCCACCCAGCTGCCATACTCTGTGACGCCTTTGGGGTCGGATTTGTGGCTTCATGTCAAGTTATTCCTTTTTGCTCAGTTGTGGGCCCACTGTCGGGAGGCCACACCTGACTCTAGTAAGTTTCGTCATCCTTCCCCCCCCCCCTCCCCCCCGGCCTCTAGTCCTGCACTTGTCCAGCTGTCCCGACGTCCCTTTTGCCTCTTTGTTGATCCATTTTCCTTTTTTCCTTTCTCATCACTTGGACTGTTGTTTGTGTTGTTTCTCCCTTACTTTCTGTCATCTTAGATCGTGGGGCCGATGACCTCGTTGTTTGGTCCCTCCTCCCCCCCCCCCCCCAACGCCAATCAACCAACCAATATCCAAGACAATAGAGCACATCTGGCACGCTATCGGGCGATATTATAGCTCCCACGAACCATCGTCCCATAACTTACAGTGACTGCATCTCCTGTGCATCTGGTGGCATGTACTTTCGGAAACCTACCAAGGACTTTCGAATCCGTGCTGCGTAGGGACGTATTGTGGTAAAAAGGTGGACAAACGACTTACTAACCACGTGATTGTAATGTTTTGGCTCATTACCGGTGCGTCGCTAGCCCTGTCATTTTGTTCTGCTAGAGACATATCTCTGGACAACGAGAGAATTTGTGCCTGGAAGCCGCTGGGCTACACACGGAACGCGCTCTCTATGACGAGAAGCTACGAACCTGAGAAAATACAGGAGAACTATGTCGACATAATGGACACATTTTTCAAAGGAATTTGCCAGTGGAGGGAGATGAGGGAATTCATGTTACAAGGGAGAGCAAAACCGAGAATTCCGTCAGAGAGGTTTCAGAGGAGCTACACACACATACACACACACACACACACAATCCACCACTGACAATATTTTTGCCAAGTGCAAAAGTCAATGAAGCGCTAAATGCAATCACCTCTTCGGTATACGTAAGAAATTAACTGGTAGGGACAACCAAAGTCCAAAGTGAACTACGCGATTCAGTCATCACATACCTTAGACAACTTTCGCACAGTAATAGAGTTGCAGCACAGCCACAAAGATCACGGAAAAACGATCAAACGAGAAGCAAAATGACTCTCTTCTTCAGCAGATGGTAATACATACAATTAGAGTAATACAACTTCATCATGGTCTGGAGTTGTGGAAGAGGGTTTTCGTAAGTATCTCAGAAACTTAAGAATAAACAGTCTAGTGAGTTAGCCAGCAACCGCTGGCCAAGACAGAGCAGCAACAGGAAAGTAGCCGATTTTGTGATATTTTACGAGTTCCTAACCAGGAGAAAATTATATAGTTTCATCTGTGTGCTTTGGTAACTTACTTCTGGAATTTCTGCATTTTAATTTAATATTGTTTTATTGGACACGGTTCTCGCATTTTAGTTTGTGTCGGAAGGTAAACCGGTTTTATGACATATTATAAGTTCCTCATCAGGAGCGAATTATTTAATCTCTCCTGTTTGCCTTTGCAATTTAGTTATTGAATCTCTACGTATTACTCTAATTTATTAGACACTGTTCTTGCGTTTTCATCAGTATCTACAGAAGAGTTCTGTAATGTATGTCGACAGTCCTTTATTTGTCTGTGTAGTGAAGTTTTCAACTGCCTTTAATATGGGAAGGGACTGTGATTGCTGTGTGCAGATGCGGCTGTGATGGCTTCGGTTACACAGCTTGATGCAGCAGTAACTGGGTGTCACTGTTGCGGGGCGGCTATGGGATCCCAACGGACGTCCAACACGACCCGCGAGTCCGCCGATCGATCCGCACAGGTGGCCAGCCTAGTTACTGCTAGCATTGAGGATAGTTGACTCCTCAGCTGTGGTCAAGTGGGAGGTTGCCTCAGGTCGTGGCAGACTGCGAAAAACTTCCCACGGGACTGAATGTAAGGCCTCCCCAGTGTTTGACAAAAAGGTCCCAGGTGCTGTCCGTGGCTGACACTGTCACTCAGCCAGGTGCAGCCGCCTGCCCTGTTTCAGAGGAAACCTCTCAGCCTGCAATACGTGAGCAGTCACAGAGGATGGGACTATTGGTGGATGGGAGTTCCAATGTTAGGCGCGTTATGGGACCTCATAGAGACATGGCTGCCAAGGAGAGGAAGAAAGTCAATGTGGACTCTGTCAAGGTTACTAAATAATAAGGTTGGGCAGTAAGCGCTCTGCTCTGCCATTGGCTGGCCTTGTGACGTCAGCGTGGAAGCAAGCGCTCACAAGCAGACGACACGGCATGCGCGTTTACGTCAAGTTTTTGGCGGAAGATTTTGTTTATACCAGAAATGAGATGTCTAAACTGCTTTTCTGCTGCTAAAATATTACAGTTAAAACTGATGAGTTAAATTCTTTCGCAGCTTATGCCTCACACATCGGTAAAATGTCAGATCACAACGACACTGACACACACTTGAAATTCGAAACCTCGCCTCAAATAAATCAGAAACTATTCATTTAATCGCATTGAAATGAATTTACTTAAGAGCTCGAAGTTGCACACACTTGTTTGTAAGAACAGCATTCCTTCTTTCTAAAGCCGCTATAGTATTCATCAAAGTAACTTTATCTGTGTCTGAAAAAAAAACTGTCATCTGTACATGTGCTCTTATTATGATGTTTCTTATTTGGTGACAGCTTTTCCAGAGTTTCCGGAGATTTCTTATGTAGTTCTCGTTTCGTATACCGTTTGGTTCTGTCTTCTGTTGCGGGTGACACATTGACAGTCGCACTACTGCACGGCAAATTGCGCGAAGGAACTGCATCCGGCTTGAGCATTCTTTTTCGGGACAAATTAAGCAATTCAGACTGTAAATCCCTTAAGTAATCTGTTTCTGCGAAATGGCGAGAACATTTACACTGTCTTTCCTACAACATTTCGACAACCATAGTTTTTGTAATGTTTCATTACGCGGGAAACTGTGATACATTACGTCAGTTCCCTTTGTGCTCCAGTTGTAGGAAAAAACAGCCCGTTACAGCACAGCCTGGCATTGTAAAAATTAATTTTTTCACTCACTTGTAGATTGCCCAATAAGAATTTCACAGGATGAACTATAAACTACAGAGCTGGCGAACACAATGGTGATTCTGCTTCCACTATCGCTAACTATTTCAGTTCCGAATCAAATATCAATTACAGCAAAAACCGTTAACACTCCCGAATTCCGAATGTTTCCGCTGTTGACTGAGTACCTCAGAAGAAAGAACTCAATCAAAATACTCCTTCAAACACAAAACAACACAAGAAAAACAATCACACACAATTCGAACTGTGTACTGTTTGGCACAGCTGCTTCCACCGTGACGTCATGCGCAAAACTGAGAAAACACGTTGCTTTCTGTGCATAGCTTTCTGCGCCCCCCTGGACTCTGTGTACATACTGGCTGGTGTCATTCCAGATGTGGAACGGGTCCTTCCCGATGCCATGAAGAGAACAGTGTGCTGTCAACTGCAGGTGGTGGCTCACGTCGGTACCAACGATATGTCTCGGTTTGGATAAGAAGAGATTCTGTCTTGTTTCGAGCGGCTGTCACAAGTGGTAAAGGCTGCCATTCTCGCTCATGAGATGAAAGCAAAGCTCACTATTTGCACTGTATCGACAGAACAGATTGCGGAGGTACAGAGCCAAGTAGAGGGTCTGGATCAGAGGATTAGACTATTCTGCGATCGTGTATGCTGCAGATTTCTCGACTTGGGCCAGAGGGTGGTGGGGTTTCGGCTTCTGCTAAATATGTCAGAAGCTTGTCACACGCATGAGGCAGCTACACGGGTAGCGGGGGCTGTGTGGCGTGGACTGGGTGGTTTTTTAGGTTACAATGTCTCGGGGAAACACAAAAAGGGCTCCAGTCTCAATGGATGCAAGTCGAACACAGGAAGATCGGTGTAACAGTCGTAAATTGTCGTAGTTACGTTGGGAAAGTACCAGAGCTCCAAGGGCTAGTAGAAAGCACTGATGCTCAAATCATTATAGGCAATGAAAGCTGGCTAAAGTCGGAGATAAGTTCAGCCGAAATTTTTGAAAATGACCTGACGGTGTTAAGAAAGGATAGTCTAAATACAATTAGCGGTGGCATGTTTGTTGCTGTTAGAAGTAGCTTATCTTGTACCGAAATCGATGTAGATAGTTCCTGTGTGTTAGTATGGACAGCGGTCAACCTTGGTAACAGGAATAAAATAATAATTGTATCGTTTTACCTACCTCCCAATTCGGATGATACAAATTCTGAAAGGTTAAAAAAACGTCAGTCTAATTTCAAACACATATCTGACTCTTACAGTTATAGTTGCTGGTGACTTCAATTTACTCTTGATATATTGTCGAAAATACAAGTTTAAATCTGGAGGTACGCATAAAATATTACCTGAAATCGTGCTAAACGCGTTCTCTGAAAATAATTTCGAGAAATTAGTACATGATCCCATTCGAATAGTAACCGGTTGTGAAAACGCACTTGACCTCTTAGCAGCAAATAATCCTGAGCTAATAATGAGCATCCAAACGGATACAGGACTTTGTGAACACAGGGTTGTCTTAGCGAGACTGAATACCGTAACTCCCAAATCCTTCAAAAATAAACGAGAAATATATGTATTGAAAAAAAAAAAACAGATAAAAATTCGCTTGACGCCTTCCTGAGAGACAATCGCCACTCCTTCCAAGTTAACAATGTCAGTGTAAACCAGATGTGGCTTGAATTTAAAGAAATAATATAGCAGTTGAGAGATTTATACTAAATAAACTAACAGACGACGGAGATGATATCCCGTGGTATGCAAAACAGGTAAGAATGCTGTTGCAGAAACAACGAAAAAAACATTATACATTTAATCGAGCGCAAAATCTCTTCTACAGGAGCTCGAAAGTTAGCGCGGACGTCAATGCGAGATGCTTATAATAGTTTCCACAACGAAACTTTGTCTCGAAATCTGACAGAAAGTTAAGAGAAGTTGTGGTCGTATGTGAAGTATACTAGCGGCAAGGCACAATCAGTGCCTTTTCTGCACTTTAGCACTGGAAATACTGTCGATGACAGTGATGCTAAAGTAGAATTACTAAACACACCCTTCTGAAATTACTTCACCAAAGAAGAGCAAGTAAACATTCCAGAATGCGAATTAAGAACAGCTGCCAACATGTGTAACGTCGAAGTAGACATCGGCGGAGCAGTGAAGCAACTTAAATCAATCAATAAAAGTAAGTCTTCCGGTCCAGACTGTGTAGCAGTTAGGTTCCTTTCAGAGTATGCTGATGCTTATTGTGATACGCCAAGTATAGCCGTAGAAACAGGAGACGAAACTAGTACGTCGTTCAGTGACAGACTTGCGTGGTTAGGCTTGCTGCAGTTTGACTCAACTTTCAGTAATGCAGAGCTGTTTTACCTTGCGAAAGAGACACGCCATTGCCTTAAGGAGTCGTATGCGATAATCCAGAATGAGCAGACATTTTATCAAACGAAGACTCTTGCTCACCTTGACTTTCTATGTACGCTAGTAAGTCGGAACGTAAATAATCTTTGTGAGCTCAAGACTGTTTCCGTTGACTTACTGCAATACGTAGTTCATCAAAATTAGATCTGTAACGTCTTATTTGTAAACTATATTTTGTGCTGCACTGCATTCTTTTGAACGTGGCAACTCTAAAAGTGGAGCAAAGTCGCTGCCCGTAGACGTGAGAGTGTCATGGGTTGAGCATCTCTCCGACTGTTGTGCTCCACTGGTAGACATGGAGACGTAGAAGGTGGCGATTCTGACAGTGCGCAGGCAGCCTACGGGATATGTTTTAAACTTCATTAAGTAATTAAGGAGGGTACTATTTGATTAAGTTCCACACATGTTTGAAGTTCTCATCGAAAGTCCTTTTCAGTGCTACTGAAAAAAGTATATATCTCCATAATAAAACAGAGTTGATGTCATAATTCGGCAGCAGTATATGTTAATAATTACTTACTTAACGGTATGTTGTATCAGTTACGGCATTCTCCGCCATAACTTGGTGAAAACCGCACCTCGGTACATATACACCTTCTGGATAAATATCGGATGGCTTGCTCTTAGCTGCTTCGCTCTGTATATACCATACGATCAGAAGTATACGGACACCCTTATGTAATGCGGAATTGACACTAGATGTCATGAGAGGCTGACCCGACAATATAAAAGAAGGCGGAGAATATTGAATTGTCAGTAGATAAGCATTAACAGCAGAATGGGTCGGTCATGAGGGCTCTCTGACTTCGAAAGTGGAGTGGTCGGTGCATGTCACCTGAGAAACAAATCCAGCAGGAACTTTTCAACCCTTATAAAGCTGCCCTAGTCGACTGCTGGCAGCGTGGTTTTGAAGTGGAAACGTGAAGGAACAAGCACAGCTAAACCAAGACCAGCCAGACCTCACTTACAGTCACCGTGGGGCATTGTGGCTGGTGGGTGTAAGAAATTGCGTGAAAACGGGGGGAGGAATCACTGGTGAGTTCCATAGCGTAACAAGCAGTCCAAGTAGCACAATGATTGTACACGAGGAGTAAAAAAATGGGTACAACGGTCAAGGAGCTCTTCACAAGGCAATATTTCTGTAGTCTGTGTTAAGCGAGTTTCCGTAAAGTCACAAAGGATGGGGCCCCTCCACGCCTACACCAACGTGGTGACCAAACCAAAAGTTCTACTGTCACCTCCGTATAACATGTTAGTTTTTGAATCAGGAGTCACAGGAAGCGGGCTGTGATGTTATCCATGCGTCTGGGTAAGATTACTCATTAACATGGTCTATCAGGAGATAGAAAGTGGACGAAAGCGATCGAAGGGTAGCGGTTGTAAGGGCAAAGGGAAGAAAGTGCCAAGGCAAGCGCCAAGGGAAAAACAACCTCTGCGACAGTAGGGCTGGTAGTAAGGGCAGTAGCGACTTGCTAGCTGCGACAATGCGTGCAAGGTGTGGTTATGTTAGTGCGAGGTATCGTGCATCGTTACTTTTGTCGTTGCTGGAGCTCGTCGCGGGGCTTGCTGCAGTTGCTGCGTCCCTGCAACAGTTCAAGGTCGTTATACATTAGTGGGCGATCGGTCATAGATCGGCTCACAGACAGTGTAGGGGGTGTGTGTGGCTGGTTTGCGTGCTGTGTACAGTACGGTTTCCCTGCGGTTGCCTGTTTTTCGGCTGCTCGAGCATCTGGGGTTACCAGTAGTAGCTGTGTTGCAGGAGCTCGCCAGTACTGTCGTGTTAGCGTGCTATGGACCATAGATGTTTAGTTCCTTGCCAACAGTGTCTCTGGTCTGTTATGCTTCCATCTATGGTTGTGGTCGTAGTTACCCAGAGAAAGGATAAAAGGGTTGCGCGAGTGTCTCGTGTTATTGTACAGTCGTGTGGAGAGTTTTTGGAATACCTGCAAGATGGTATCTAGCCGATATTCCCAGTGAAGATCCGCGATGCGTGTGTAGCGCGGAGCGTTGCTTATGATGTTGAGTTCTTTGTTCTGTATGAGCTGCAGACGGCGCTGGCGTCTGGGCGCAGCGTATCCCCTGACAGAACGTTACCCAATGTCAAGTGTAGTGTCAGGAGCGAAGTACGGAGATGATGGTACGGTATGGGGCTCTTTCTCAGGTTTATGGTGCGGCTCCTTATCGCCCTTTAGAAAACGCTAAATGCAGAATGATATGAACACGATTTACAGCATTGTGTACTGCGAAGAGTAGAGGAGCAATGGTATGTGAACAATAACATCCCTGAACAGGACTGGTTGCATAGAGTCCCGGTCTGAACCCAATGGAACTCCTTTGGGATGAGTTAGATCGTCGACTTCTCTCCAGACCCCACAGTACAACATTAGTAGCTTCCTTGGTTTCGACCCTTGAAGGAAAATGGGCTGCAAATCATCTACAAGACATGTTTCAGACACCTCATTAAAAGCGTCCCCAGGGGAGTACAAGCCGTTGTAAAGGGGAAGGATTGACACATCCCACATTAATGTTCACTAACACCGAGCGAGGTGGCGCAGTGGTTAGCACACTGGACTCGCATTCGGGAGGACGACGGTTCAATCCCGCGTCCGGCCATCCTGATTTAGGTTTTCCGTGATTTCCCTAAATCGCTCCAGGCAAATGCCGGGATGGTTCATTTGAAAGGGCACCGCCAACTTCCTTTCCTGTCCTTCCCTAATCCGATGAGACCGAGGACCTCGCTGTTTGGTCTCTTCCCCCAAAATAACCAACCAACCATCACTAACACTTTTGATAGCGTATTCTGGGGACCTGTTTACATTCTTCATT
Organism: Schistocerca cancellata; assembly: GCF_023864275.1. Lineage (NCBI taxonomy): Eukaryota > Metazoa > Arthropoda > Insecta > Orthoptera > Acrididae > Schistocerca > Schistocerca cancellata. The sequence continues at coordinate 570,354,254 of NC_064626.1, forward strand.
GTGCACGGTCCCCTTGTATCCGCCGGCCGGTGTGGCCGAGCGGTTCTAGGCGCTTCAGTCCGGAACCGCGCGACTGCTACGGTCGCAGGTTCGAATCCTGCCTCGGGCATGGATGTGTGTGATGTCCTCAGGTTAGTTAGGTTTAAGTAGTTCTAAGTTCTAGGGGACTGATGACCTCAGATGTTAAGTCCCATAGTGCTCAGAGCCATTTGAACCATTTCTTGTATCCAGTGGTTCCACGTACGCATGACTGTACACTTCGCAAAAAATTACGTGGCCTCTGTGCTTAAACGTATTCTCGTCCTGGGCAGTGGACAAGTCTACACCTTTGTTCCGAAAAGCTGGCCGCGTCGGTTGACTGTCCCCCGCCAAAACCACAATTCGAGCCCTCTCGATGTTATTTCACGACATAGCACGGCACCGCAACTAGTCACGGGAAATTCTTCATAATTAGACACGTGATAATATGCAATACCATTTAATTTATGTTGATAGAGTCAAATCAGGAAGCAAGGATGACATTAAAAAGTGTGCTTGAACTAACTGTTCCAACTGCAAAAATACCAGAATGAAAAAGGAAAGGGAAAACATATCTTCACTACTTCAGGAAAGAGTCGAAGAAGAAGAGAAAAAAATATTTAGGTAATACTGATGAACAAATTGTCAAAGTACTGAAGCATGATAATTGTCCTCTATTTCAAATATCAATATGATAGAAAATGACGTTGTCCACTACAATATATTTTATATCTTTTTTGTTTTACGAGATCGCCTTCTCGCTTCATGTTATTGGACTTGTTTTGCTTTGGCTGATCTTTGTTTATGCAGCTATTCCCTTATCAGTATCTAATGAGAAATAATTGGCTTTGAATGTCCATATTTGTCAAATGATTGGGCCTACTGACATAGCCTGTCAATAGAATCGGTGTCAGAGACACTAGCTGGAGCTTAGAAGTCACATGAGTTGTGCTTTGGCGCGTAGGCCTCAGCTGTAGAACTGCTGCTCCCCTACCGCAAAGTGGACGTTCACACTGGAGTCTCCACCACTACCGTTCTCCTCCCCCGTGCCGCGCTGTCTGGGCAGGTACATGCCGAGTTAATTTTTGTGTGCCTTACCACCAAGCGATGTACAAGTCGAAATGTTACGCTCTGAAAAGTCAAATTCCTAACGAGCATTCGAGTTCACACACCTACAGAGATTGCTTCCTACGTACTGTAAGGTGGACATCTCATTCTGATATTTGTGTGTTATCAATGTGCATGTCAGGGAGGGAGCAAGTTACGTTACTGTTAAACAATCTTTGGTCTTGGCGTGGCACAGTCTTTGCCTGTACGCACTCTGATACGTTCTCAGTTGAAGTGTGGCAGGTGATAGACGTATTCTGCAGTGCTGTGTCGACTTTCGATTATATTTGTTAGATGAAGAAAGACTGATTGTAAAGAACGCAAGTATGAATGAGATGTATATGTGAGAAAGCGAAGATAATATAAATTTATAATAAAGGACAAGGACAGTGTTCTGCTCATGGGTGATTTTAACGCCAGGATTGGAAATCGAACAGAAGGGTATGAAAAGGTTATGGGTAAATTTGGAGAGGATATGGAGGCCAACAGGAACGGGAAACAACTCTTGGATTTCTGTGCCAGTATGGGCTTAGTAATCACAAACTCCTTTTTTAAACATAAGAACATTCACCGGTATACTTGGGAAGGCAGGGGAACCAGATCTGTCATTGACTATATAATAACAGATCAGGAATTCAGGAAGGCTGTGAGGGACACACGTGTATTCAGGGGATTCTTTGATGACACTGATCATTATTTAATCTGCAGTGAAATTGGGATTGTGAGGCCGAAAGTGCAGGAGGTCAGGTCCATATGTAGGAGGATAAGAGTGGAGAAACTTCAGGATAAGGAAATCAGGCACAAGTACATAACAGCGATCTCAGAAAGGTACCAGTTAGTTGAATGTAGTCAATTACAGTCATTGGAAAAGGAATGGACAAGGTACAGGGACACAGAACTAGAAGTGGCTAAAGAATGTCTTGGAACAGTAGTGTGTAAAAGTAGGATGAAGCAAACAGCTTGGTGGAATGATACAGTCAAGGCAGCCTGTAAAAGGAAAAAGAAGGCGTATCAAAAATGGCTACATACCAGAACCCAGGTAGACAGAGAAAGTTATGTTGAAGAAAGACACAAAGCCAAACAGATAATTGCAGCATCCAAGAAGAAATCGTGGGAAGACTTTGGAAACAGGTTGGAGACTATGGGTCAAGCTGCTGGAAAACCATTCTGGAGTGTAATTAGCAGTCTTCGAAAGGGAGGTAAGAAGGAAATGACAAGTATTTTGGACAGGTCAGGAAAACTGCTGGTGAATCCTGTGGATGCCTTGGGCAGATGGAGGGAATATTTTGAAGAGTTGCTCAATGTAGGTGAAAATGCGATCAGTGATGTGTCAGATTTCGAGGTAGAATGGGATAGGAATGATGATGGAAATAGGATCACATTTGAGGAAGTGGAAAAAATGGTCAATAGATTGCAGTGCAATAAAGCGGCTGGGGTGAATGAAATTAAGGCGGAACTCATCAAATACAGTGGAATGTCAGGTCTTAAATGGCTACACAGGATAACTGAAATGGCCTGGGAGTCGGGACAGGTTCCATCAGACTGGACAAAAGCAGTAATCACACCAATCTTTAAACATGGAAACAGAAAAGATTGTAACAACTACAGAGGTATCTCTTTAATCAGCGTTGTGGTAAAATCTTCGCAGGTATTGTTGAAAGGAAAGTGCGAGTATTAGTTGAGGACCAATTGGATGAAAATCAGTGTGGGTTTAGGCCTCTTAGAGGTTGTCAGGACCAGATCTTTAGCTTACGGCAAATAATGGAGAAGTGTTATGAGTGGAACAGGGAATTGTATCTATGCTTTATAGATCTAGAAAAGGCATATGACCGGGTTCCTAGGAGGAAGTTATTGTCTGTTCTACAAGATTATGGAATAGGAGGCAAACTTTTGCAAGCAATTAAAGGTCTTTACATGGATAGTCAGGCAGCAGTTAGAGTTGACGGTAAATTGAGTTCATGGTTCAGAGTAGTTTCAGGGGTAAGACAAGGCTGCAACCTGTCTCCACTGTTGTTCATATTATTTATGGATCATATGTTGAAAACAATAGACTGGCTGGGTGAGATTAAGATATGTGAACACAAAATAAGCAGTCTTGCATATGCGGATGACTTAGTTGTGATGGCAGATTCGATTGAAAGTTTGCAAAGTAATATTTCAGAGCTAGATCAGAAATGTAAGGACTATGGTATGAAGATTAGCATCTCCAAAACGAAAGTAATGTCAGTGGGAAAGAAATATAAACGGATTGAGTGCCAAGTAGGAGGAACAAAGTTAGAACAGGTGGATGGTTTGAAGTACTTAGGATGCATATTCTCACAGGATGGCAACATAGTGAAAGAACTGGAAGCGAGGTGTAGCAAAGCTAATGCAGTGAGCGCTCAGCTAGGATCTACTCTCTTCTGCAAGAAGGAAGTCAGTACCAAGACTAAGTTATCTGTGCACCGTTCAATCTCTCGGCCAACTTTGTTGTATGGGAGCGAAAGCTGGGTGGATTCAGGTTACCTTATCAACAAGGTTGAGGTTACGGATATGAAAGTAGCTAGGATGATTGCAGGTACTAGTAGATGGGAACAATGGCAGGAGGGTGTACACAATGAGGAAATCAAAGAAAAACTGGGAATGAACTCTATAGATGTAGCAGTCAGGGCGAACAGGCTTAGATGGTGGGGTCATGTTACGCACATGGGAGAAGCAAGGTTACCCAAGAGACTCATGGATTCAGCAGTAGAGGGTAGGAGGAGTCGGGGTAGACCGAGGAGAAGGTACCTGGATTCGGTTAAGAATGATTTTGAAGTAATAGGTTTAACATCAGAAGAGGCACCAATGTTAGCACTGAATAGGGGATCATGGAGGAACTGTATAAGGGGGGCTATGCTCCACACTGAACGCTGAAAGGCATAATCAGTCTTAAATGATGATGATGATGATGATGAATAATATTGTTATTTTTTGAAGAGGAGAAGTTTGAGGTAAGACTGCAGCACTGCGCACCTAATTTGTAGAAATTATTATTGGAAGCTAATGAACTTGGTTAACTTGCTCAGAGCTGAGAGAGACCACCCCACTTCCCTGAGTCATTCATTAACATATTAACTGATTAACCTGTTTGATTTTTATAGAAATTCTCTGTTAAAATTGTACCCACTAGAAATCATTGTTCAATTTGTTAAGCATAGTATTATTCAGACCTATGTTATGTGTGAAGATCACACCAAGTTTTACTCTGTGTTTTTGAATATACGCTACATTCATTGTCTTGCAACAATATCATTTCATAGGAATAGCTACTCTCCCCCCCCCCCCCCCGCTCCCCTTTATCATTACGCATAACCAAATGTGATATGCAACAGTTGGAAATCTTATTTAGAAATAGAAATTTAGCTTAGCCGCTGCGTGCTTGCTGTTTGCTGTTGTGCTTTCGGGAAATCTACAACAATGTTGTCAAGATGCGAGGTAAGTAGAAATTTTGATTAGGCCGAAATAATTGTTTTACTTCAGTTGCGTATTTAATACAAAGTCAAATTGCACTCAGATCAGTTGTAGTTCAGATCAAGTTATGTTCTGTTTTGTCAATAATTAGCATACGCGTTGAAGTTGGATGACAGTTTGTGGGGACATAGTTTTCGTAATACGTAGAGTTTTATACAGTGGAAGGTAAGTATGGGGTAAATTTCATACAGAAACAAACGTAGTGGGGAGATTACAGTATCTGCGAGGCATATTAACCTTGACTGTGTCATTTCCGGGTCATCTAATGAGATTTCGTTGACTGATTCTTGGTTTGACTCTGGTCTTTCTGCTAACATAAGAGAGACTACTGCAATCAGTACTGTGTTTGGGTACCTGCGGACTGTTCTTTCCAGATGTTGCAAATTTCACAAATAGTGTGGCAGTTCATGAAAGGTTGGTGGTAGTTTCGTATACTGGATGATAAGACGAAAGGATATTTAGATTTTGATGTCTAGTCTATCATGACATCAAATGGATCGATGAAAGGCATATAAAACGGCAATTTATTTTTCAAAGGAATGTGGCGACATTAGCCTTAAGCGATCTAAGGAAAACACTGGATTCCTAAATCGAGATTGTCGGATGGGAATCTCGGTGGTGGTGGTGGTGGTAAGTTCCTATGGGACCAAACTGCTGAGGTCATCGGTCCCTAGGCCTACACACTACTTACTCTAACTTAAACTAACTTACGCTAAGGACAATACACATCCGTGTCGAGGGAGGACTCCAACCTCCGACAGGGACAGCCGCGCGAACCGTGGCAAGGCGCCCAAGACCGCGCGGCTACCACGCGCAGCTGGAGGAGGAGGAGATTAATGTTTAACGTCCCGTCGACAAAGAGGTCATTAGAGATGGAGCACAAGTTCGGGTTAGGAAAGGACGTGGAAGGAAATCTGCCCTTTCAAAGCGCGACTGGAGATGAGAATCTGAACGCCAATCAGCGCCAATGCAAATTCAGCAAATTCAATACACAGTTAATGAACTGATGAATATTCAATGACTATCGAAATTTGGACTAATCTCGGGAGAGAGAAGGGTAGGTAAAGGCCATCACATGGCTATCGTAACAACGTAGTGTTTGTTAAGCGTCGGCCTTAGTTACGTAGAGATGACTTGTGAAATCAGAATTGTCCGCTGTGACATCGTAGTTCCGTTTGACATGTTGAATTTAGGTGCTAGGTTATAAACTGGAATTAATTATATTCTTCAACCATTGTGAGAGGATTACGTTCTATTGAAATGAACATAATAAGGTTTTTGGAAAATGCAGTCATCAGTGGGGAAGGTATCAGCTCTTGTGGCGTTTGCATGGTCAGAAGTAACGCTGACTTGGTCAATGGAATTCATGGTGCTTTTTCTGATAACCACTGTTTCTACTGAGGACAAGCCGTGTGGCTCCCTCATTCGTTGTCACAGCATAATTCTGATGCCAGTACCCTCTGTGTGTCCAGTGGTGAAGCAGTCAAGCAGTCTTTGTCGTATCAGGATGGCGACGCGCTCTCAATCACTCTTCGGCGTAATCTAACTGCAAGTGTGAGACATGTACGAGCAAATACTTTGCACTATCCCACTGGATGACGTCCGCACTGGAGCAATAAGTACCCACCTAATAGCAAGCTACTTGGAGAACCAATGGCAAAAATGTACAATGAATACTGTGCGCCACCATATTTGTTCGTTACCAAGCGTTCTCTCTGCAATCAGTTTTCTCACGGGCTGCTAGCTGCTCCGCTTAACGAAGTGACTCTGTGTACACCGTCAACTGTTTTGGTTAAGACGTGCGTATACAACACTTAGTCGTAAGAACACCAGACAAAAAGCAAATCACTTCCAACACACATACCACTAATGCCGTGTAACACCGTCGCTAACCTTGATAACGGACTCGTTTCGGAGAGAAGAGTCCACAAGTTTCTTCACATATGCCATAGCACATAATTAGGTTCCTTACAGCTACCAAATTTCCTCGGGTTTTGGTTGGTAAATTTCATACACTGTTCCAATTAGTCAAAGACATTTTCTATGGCATGAAAATCGCGTGTAACTCAAGCTAGTTGGGGTGCAATAAGGTGCGCGGGTGACCTGCAAACCGGGAACGAATCCATGCAGCCCCGTGGACAGTCCTGATGTTATTTTGGGAGGTAAGAGTGTCCGGACTATAATTACCTCGAAAAGGTAGAAGAAATGTCACTATATAATCGTCGAGAGCATTGAAACCCCCGGTAACCCGAGTGAGTGATCCCAAGTCGTGATCCGACAAAAAGACCAGAAGCATCACAAAAGCACCTCCAGTCTCAACTCCACGTTGCAGTTTATACGCCTGATCGGGCCGTCGGCGCATTCGACGCCTCGCATCATTCGAAAAGACGCAGAATCGCGACTCGGCGGGTCACACTACAAGCCTCCAGTGAGCCGAGTCAGCTACTCTCCAGTTTCCGCGTGTTTGGCCCACTGAAGACGTGAACCATATGTGCCGCTGTGAGCAATGGCTTTTGCCAAGATACACTGACTGTCATGACAAGTCGTGACGCTGGTCTCCGGTCCCCGTCGGTTAGGATTTATTTACGGCAACTGCTCTTCTGTAATGTTACATGGATGTGAGTGGACCACCATTGCTTGCTGTTACGTTTGGCAGTCAGAGTTGATACATGGACAAATCCGCAAATCAGGTAACGGTATTCAAGTTGTGATTGTGGACACGTCAGAACGCGATATCTCCTTGCTGGTTTACTCTCACGTCTCCACGTCGGCCCACCTTAATGTGGTGATTCCATGCTATCGAATGGCGCGCACACACACACACACACACACACACACACACACACACACACAAACCGCTTTGCTGCCATCACTTATTTCAGCGTTGGTGGGCACATGACCTATTTGTACAAGTTCTACACCACTTACAATGCTCCAAAGCGCCCAGTGTGCTCTCTTAAGGTGCACTGGCATTTTGACATTGGAGCTTGTATGGCTGAAGGAGGCAAAAAGGAATACAAACGTCTCAAAAATGAGATCGACAGGAAGTGCAAAATGGCTAAACAGGGATGCCTAGAGGACAAATGTAAGGATGTAGAGGCTTATTACATGAGGGGTAAGATAGATACTGTCTACAGGAAAATTAGAGACATTTGGAGAAAAGAGAACCACTTGCATGAATATCAAGAGCTCAGATGGAAACCCAGTTCTAAGCAAAGAAGGGAAAGCAGAAAGGTGGAAGGAGTATATAGAGGGTCTATACAGGGGCGATGTTCTTGAGGACAATATTATGGAAATGGAAGAGGAGGTAGATGAAGATGAAATGGGAGATATGATACTGCGTGAAGAGTTTGACAGAGCACTGAAAGACCTGAGTCGAGACAAGGCCCCGGGAGTAGACAACATTCCATTAGAACTACTGGCGGCCTTGGGAGAGCCAGTCCTGACAAAACTCTACCATCTGGTGAGCAAGATGTATGAGACAGGCGAAATACCCTCAGACTTCAAGAAGAATATAATAGTTCCAATCCCAAAGAAAGAAGGTGTTGACAGATGTGAATATCACAGAACTATCAGTTTAATAAGTCACAGCTGCAAAATACTAACGCGAATTCTTTACAGACAAATGGAAAAACTGGTAGACGCCGACCTCGGGGAAGATCAGTTTGGATTCCGTAGAAATGTTGGAACACCTGAGGCAATACTGACCCTACGACTTATCTTAGAAGAAAGATTAAGGAAAGGCAAACCTACGTTTCTAACATTTGTAGACTTAGAGAAAGCTTTTGACAATCTTGACTGGAATACTTTCTTTCAAATTCTGAAGGTGGCAGGGGTAAAATACGGGGAGCGAAAGGCTATTTACAATTTGTACAGAAAGCAGATGGCAGTTATAAGAGTCGAGGGACATCAAAGGGAAGCAGTGGTTGGGAAAGGAGTGAGACAGTGTTGTAGCCTCTCCCCGATGCTATTCAATCTGTATATTGAGCAAGCAGTAAAGGAAACGAAAGAAAAGTTCGGAGTAGGTATTAAAATCCATGGAGAAGAAATAAAAACTTTTAGGTTCGCCGATGATATTGTAATTCTGTCAGAGACAGCAAAGGACTTGGAAGAGCTGTTGAACGGAATGGACAGTGTCTTGAAAGGAGGGTATAAGATGAACATCAACAAAACCAAAACGAAGATAATGGAATGTAGTCGAATTAAGTCGGGTGATGCTGCGGGAATTAGATTAGGAAATGAGACACTTTAAGTAGTAAATGAGTTTTGATATTTGGGGAGCAAAATAACTGATGATGGTCGAAGTAGAGAGGATATAAAATGTATACTGGCAATGGCAAGGAAAGCGTTTCTGAAGAAGAGAAATTTGTGAACATCGAGTATAGATTTAAGTGTCAGTAAGTCGTTTCTGAAAGTATTTGTATGGAATGTAGCCACATGTATGGAAGTGAAACATGGACAATAAATAGTTTAGACAAGAAGAGAATAGAAGCTTTCAAAATGTGGTGCTACAGAAGAATGCTGAAGATTAGATGGGTAGATCACATAGCTAATGAGGAGGTATTGAATAGAATTGGGGAGAAGAGGAGTTTGTGGCACAACTTAACTAGAAGAAGGGATCGGTTGGTAGGACATGTTCTGAGGCATCAAGGGATCACCAATTTAGTACTGGAGGGCAGCGTGGAGGGTAAAAATCGTAGAGGGAGACCAAGATATGAATACACTAAGCAGACTTAGAAGGATGTAGGCTGCAGTACGTACTGGGAGATGAAGAGGCTTGCACAGGATAGAGTAGCATGGAGGCCTGCATCAAACCAGTCTCAGCACTGAAGACCACAACAAACAACATGGCTTCTTTCAGCATTATGTCTTCCTTCACTTTTACCAAATATATTTGAATTTAGCATCATACCTCAGCTTCCAGAAATCGAGCCGTCACAGCTTCCCATTTGTCTAAGCGATTAAGGTATTACCTTTCCAGTCATCCACACGGCAAATCAATAGAACAGTTTGCCTGTAGTGTGGGAACTACTACAGTATCAAGTAATGTATCCCTGTCTCAGCTCACAAATAAATGTTGCAATGTTACATCCCATTCCTTAAACGAGACGTATCACCTCCTTAAATACAAATGTCAGAGGAAAGAGATTCGTGACTGAGATAGTCGATAAGTGGTAAACACCCCACTGTCAGGAGGTGTTTTAAATCGTAGGTGCTGATATCAGAGCTAACGGTCCAATGACTGTACGGAAATGGGTAACAGTCAGACGACCCTACCTGCTGAGATGGAGACAGGAGATACATACAGTGGGCGGTGTGGAAGATAGAGCACCACGCAAAATGTTGAAGATAATAAATGTATTGTAATTGTTAATTATCAAGTTGAATCTCAGATCTGCTATGTACCTAGTACAGAGAGGCATATACGAGTTATCGTGTACTGGGTTGTAATTTTGAAGATATTATGAGAACTTGAATGGAAGCTCACTTCTTATTTATGTGGTGGAGTGAATGAGAACGAGAAATTAATTTTCAGCAACTATATCTTAAGGAAAAAAAAAGTAAATTAGTAACAAACTACGGCGCCGACACACTTTATCCAACACGTAAACGACACTACAAATATTCTGATTTAGGTTATGACGTGTTCGATATGCCTGCCATCATTGTCGATGATGTGGCGCAAACGAATAGCGAAATTCTGCATGACCCGCTGGTGTCGGAACATCGATGCTGTCGATGACCTCCTGAATCGCCACTTTCAGCTCAGCTATACTTTTGGGTTTATTACTGGACATCTTGTCTTTAATATAGTCCCACAAAAAGAAGTCGCATGTGTTCAGACCCGGAGAATATGGCGGCCAATGGAAGCCCATGCCAGTGACCTCTGGGCACCACAGAGCTAGAATGCGGTTCCCAAAGTGCTCCTCCAGGACTTCAAACACTCTCCTGCTTCGATGGGGTTGAGCTCCATGTTGCATGAACCACATCTTGTCGAAATTAGGGTCACTTTGGGGAATGGGGTTAAAATCAGTTTCCAAAATCTTGGCGTATATTACATAGCCACCATGGCAACAAGGAATATTGCAGCGATTATTCCGTGACTGGACATTGCAAACCACACAGTAGCTCATTGATGATGAAGAGGCTTCTCGACAGAGAAATACGGATTCTCAGTCCCCTCAAATGCGCAAGTTTTACTTATTCACGAACCCGTCCAAATGAAAGTGGGCTAATTTCCATCATGCCCCGCCGCTTCAGCCGTGTAGTTTGAACGTCCTAACTCAAACCGTTCAGAAGTTATGACGATTTAATTTCATACAGTTCAGTAACTGTCATCCTGTACCAACCTGACGTAAATATTTCGCTTGGACGTCATTTTCACGAATCACATGTCCATTTATCACTGCTTGTTTACGCACGTAGCTTGACAATTTCCACACTTCCTAATTCTTTCCATCTTAAAATAACATGACACGTTTAGCAATAATCCAAAGCAGGAACTCTATGTCAGTAGCCAGCAAAGCTACCAGTTAAACCACACCTCTTTGAGGACTTGTAAGTTCATTTTCCACTATTTACTTCTGCGAGCAGCTTCTGATTTGTCGCACAAAGGAGTCTGGGACACTTTCCAAATCTTTCTGTCTCAGAATAATCTGACGCGGTTGGCGGAAATCGAACGAAGGATCTCTACTTCAGTAGTCAGCTTAGCTACCCACCAGACAACGAAGGCGGTCTTGTGCCAAACAACAGAGAAGTAGCGCACACTGCTATTCTGGTATGAGCACGAATACGCTTAGTCTATTGCTTTCATTTCAAGGAAAGTTTTGTCTACTAAAACGTTTTCATTGTATTAATTTTGATTAAAGTTAAAGTACTCATTGTAGCTGGCGATCTGTCGCAGTGGAAGTCCGGGAAAACAGCGACTGTGGGTTTTAACTATAAAGTTAAAACAATATTTAATCCAGTATAATGTTTCAGCTGAATATTTATTACAGTCTCAAAGTAAATAAAAGCATCTTGACAAATCTGAAATAAGTTGTGTCATACTCACAGTAATGAAATGAATTATGCTCAGCAAGCTACATGCTTCCTGTCCAAATACACACAAAGTACTGACCCCCATGCCAATATGGCTATAACTATTTATACTTTCTTAACAATCCTGAACAATTCTCGACATTGTTTAAAATGATTTTTTAATTAAGTAACAATTAAAATTAACATATAAAAACTGAAAATACATATATAAACTTATGTTTGCTCCAGAACAGCAAGTACAACTCGATATTAGTTTGTGACTGTTATTTTATTCGAGTATAATTTCTCGAATACGAAATTACAATAATGCGTTTTCATATTTTATTCCCCCCATGAACCATGGACCTTGCCGTTGGTGGGGAGGCTTGCGTGCCTCAGCGATACAGATAGCCGTACCGTAGGTACAACCGCAACAGAGGGATATCTGTTGAGAGGCCAGACAAACGTGTGGTTCCTGAAGAGGGGCAGCAGCCTTTTCTGTAGTTGCAAGGGCAACAGTCTGGATGATTGACTGATCTGGCCTTGTAACACTAACCAAAACAGCCTTGCCGTGCAGGAACTGCGAACGGCTGAAAGAAAGGGGAAACTACGGCCGTAATTTTTCCCGAGGGCATGCAGCTTTACTGTATGATTAAATGATGATGGCGTCCTCTTGGGTAAAATATTCCGGAGGTAAAATAGTCCCCCATTCGGATCTCCGGGCGGGGACTACTCAGGAGGATGTCGTTATCAGGAGAAAGAAAACTGGCGTTCTACAGATCGGAGCGTGGAATGTCAGATCCCTTAATCGAGCAGGTAGGTTAGAAAATTTAAAAAGGGAAATGGATAGGGTAAAGTTAGATATAGTGGGCATTAGTGAAGTTCGGTGGCGGGAGGAACAAGACTTCTGGTCAGGTGACTACAGGGTTATAAACACAAAGTCAAATAGGGGTAATGCAGGAGTAGGTTTAATAATGAATACGAAAATAGGAATGCGGGTAAGCTACTACAAACAGCATAGTGAACGCATTATTGTGGCCAAGATAGATACGAAGCCCACACCTACTACAGTAGTATAAGTTTATATGCCAACTAGCTCTGCAGATGATGAAGAAATTGAAGAAATGTATGATGAAATAAAAGAAATTATTCAGATAGTGAAGGGAGACGAAAATTTAATAGTCATGGGTGACTGGAATTCGAGTGTAGGAAAAGGGAGAGAAGGAAACGTAGTAGGTGAATATGGATTGGGGCTAAGTAATGAAAGAGGAAGCCGCCTGGTAGAATTTTGAACAGAGCACAACTTAATCATAGCTAACACTTGGTTTAAGAATCATGATAGAAGGTTGTATACGTGGAAGAACCCTGGAGATACTAAAAGGTATCAGATAGATTATATAATGGTAAGGCAGAGATTTAGGAACCAGGTTTTAAATTGTAAGACATTTCCAGGGGCAGATGTGGACTCTGACCACAATCTATTGGTTATGACCTGTAGATTAAAACTGAAGAAACTGCAAAAAGGTGGGAATTTAAGGAGATGGGACCTGGATAAACTGAAAGAAACAGAGGTTGTGCAGAGTTTCAGGGAGAGCATAAGGGAACAATTGACAGGAATGGTGGAAAGAAATACAGTAGAAGAAGAATGGGTAGCTTTGAGGGATGAAGTAGTGAAGGCAGCAGAGGATCAAGTAGATAAAAAGACGAGGGCTAGTTGAAATCCTTGGGTAACAGAAGAAATATTGAATTTAATTGATGAAAGGAGAAAATATAAAAATGCAGTAAATGAAGCAGGCAAAAAGGAATACAAACGTCTCAAAAATGAGATCGACAGGAAGTGCAAAATGGCTAAGCAGGGATGGCTAGAGGACAAATGTAAGGATGTAGAGGCTTATCTCACTAGGGGTAAGATAGATACTGCCTACAGGAAAATTAAAGAGACCTTTGGAGATGGTGAGCAAGATGTTTGAAACAGGCGAAATACCCTCAGACTTCAAGAAGAATATAATAATTCCAACCCAAAGAAAGCAGGTGTTGACAGATGTGAAAATTACCGAACAATCAGTTTAATAAGCCACAGCTGCAAAACACTAACACGAATTCTTTACAGACGAATGGAAAAACTAGTAGAAGCCGACCTCGGGGAAGATCAGTTTGGATTCCGTAGAAATACTGGAACACGTGAGGCAATACTGACCTTACGACTTATCTTAGAAGAAATATTAAGGAAAGGCAAACCTACGTTCCTAGCATTTGTAGACTTAGAGAAAGCTTTTGACAATGTTGATTGGAATACTCTCTTTCAAATTCTAAAGGTGGCAGGGGTAAAATACAGGGAGCGAAAGGCTATTTACAATTTGTACAGAAAGCAGATGGCAGTTATAAGAGTCGAGGGACATGAAAGAGAAGCAGTGGTTGGGAAGGGAGTGAGACAGGGTTGTAGCCTCTCCCCGATGTTATTCAATCTGTATATTGAGCAAGCAGTAAAGGAAACAAAAGAAAAATTCGGATTAGGTATTAAAATCCATGGAGAGGAAATAAAAACGTTGAGGTTCGCCGATGACATTGTAATTCTGTCAGAGACAGCAAAGGACTTGGAAGAGCAGTTGAACGGAATGGATGGAGTCTTGAAGGGAGGATATAAGATGAACGTCAACAAAAGCAAAACGAGGATAATGGAATGTAGTCGAATTAAGTCGGGTGCTGTTGAGGGTATTAGATTAGGAAATGAGACACTTAAAGTAGTAAAGGAGTTGTGCTTTTTGGGAAGCAAAATAACTGATGATGGTCGAAGTAGAGAGGATATAAAATGTAGACTGGCAATGGCAAGGAAAGCGTTTCTGAAGAAGAAAAATTTTTTAACTTCGAGTATAGATGTAAGTGTCAGGAAGTCATTTCTGAAAGTATTTGTATGGAGTGTAGCCATGTATGGAAGTGAGACATGGACGGTAAATAGTTTGGATAAGAAGAGAATAGAAGCTTTCGAAATGTGGTGCTACAGAAGAATGCTGAAGATTAGATGGGTAGATCACATAACTAATGGGGAAGTATTGAATAGGATTGGGGAGAAGAGACGATTGTGGCACAACTTGACCAGAAGAAGGGATCGGTTGGTAGGACATGTTCTGAGGCATCAAGGGATCACCAATTTAGTATTGGAGGGCAGCGTGGAGGGTAAAAATCGTAGGGGGAGACCAAGAGATGAATACACTAAGCAGATTCAGAAGGATGTAGGTCGCAGTAGGTACTGGGAGATGAAGAAGCTTGCACAGGATAGAGTAGCATAGAGAGCTGCATCAAACCAGTCTCAGGACTGAAGACCACAACAACAACAACAACATATTTTATTGATTACTAGAGGTTCCCTTCTTGGAAAATGTTCCCTTTATTTACAGATCTTCTATACTTCAAGGTAATTGGGGTGTAATAATTAGTTTAGTAACAATATTTTTTTAGACATATTAAATATTTTGTTTACATGTGCGACCCTGAATTAGACTGAAGAATGTTCGTTTAAGTGGTTGTTAATGGGCTGTTAAGTTTGAAGTGCACACTGCTACTCTGGTATGAGCACGAATACGCTTAGTCTGTTACTTTCATTTCACGGAAAGATTTGTCTACACAATAAAGAAGAGGAAAAGCTGTTGTGAAAGGCAATACAAGTCTATTCCACAGGGATTTGAAGGTCCGTACATATGTCGTTTTGTTACGTTTTACAACGCTATTATCATAGCTTGGATCGGACAACAGGTAACTAAAACAAGCGTTTCATTAAATATACTCCTCTGAAAGAAAAAACTAAGAGGGTGACACTGCATATTAAAATGGCTCTGAGCACTATGGGACTTAACATCTATGGTCATCAGTCCCCTAGAACCCAGAAATACTTAAACCTACCTAACCTGAAGACATCACACAACACCCAGTCATCACGAGGCACACTGCATATTACCGTATAACAAAGCCGTATTGAGGATAACAGTGAACTTTAAATAGCGTGCTGCGATTTGTACTGACTTTGCGTAACCTTACCATTTAGAACTGATGTGACAACAGACAGAAAACTGAGAGTTAAGAAAGAGAAACATGAAAACCCAGTTAAGCACAAATTTTAAGATGGTTCTCTAATGGATATTGCTGCGCTGGAGAAGACATCACAGTACAAAAGAAACTATTTTGAGGGAGTCTTCCATAGGCGTACGTAGAAGACGATGAGAATGACTTACATCACAGGAGACTAAACATAGAGGTACGAAGTAGCAAAATACACTCCTGGAAATTGAAATAAGAACACCGTGAATTCATTGTCCCAGGAAGGGGAAACTTTATTGACACATTCCTGGGGTCAGATACATCACATGATCACACTGACAGAACCACAGGCACAGAGACACAGGCAACAGAGCATGCACAATGTCGGCACTAGTACAGTGTATATCTACCTTTCGCAGCAATGCAGGCTGCTATTCTCCCATGGAGACGATCGTAGAGATGCTGGATGTAGTCCTGTGGAACGGCTTGCCATGCCATTTCCACCTGGCGCCTCAGTTGGACCAGCGTTCGTGCTGGACGTGCAGACCGCGTGAGACGACGCTTCATCCAGTCCCAAACATGCTCAATGGGGGACAGATCCGGAGATCTTGCTGTCCAGGGTAGTTGACTTACACCTTCTAGAGCACGTTGGGTGGCACGGGATACATGCGGACGTGCATTGTCCTGTTGGAACAGCAAGTTCCCTTGCCGGTCTAGGAATGGTAGAACGATGGGTTCGATGACGGTTTGGATGTACCGTGCACTATTCAGTGTCCCCTCGACGATCACCAGTGGTGTACGGCCAGTGTAGGAGATCGCTCCCCACACCATGATGCCGGGTGTTGGCCCTGTGTGCCTCGGTCGTATGCAGTCCTGATTGTGGCGCTCACCTGCACGGCGCCAAACACGCATACGACCATCATTGGCACCAAGGCAGAAGCGACTCTCATCGCTGAAGACGACACGTCTCCATTCGGCCCTCCATTCACGCCTGTCGCGACACCACTGGAGGCGGGCTGCACGATGTTGGGGCGTGAGCGGTAGACGGCCTAACGGTGTGCGGGACCGTAGCCCAGATTCATGGAGACGGTTGCGAATGGTCCTCGCCGATACCCCAGGAGCAACAGTGTCCCTAATTTGCTGGGAAGTGGCGGTGCGGTCCCCTACGGCACTGCGTAGGGTCCTACGGTCTTGGCGTGCACCCGTGCGTCGCTGCGGTCCGGTCCCAGGTCGACGGGCACGTGCACCTTCCGCCGACCACTGGCGACAACATCGATGTACTGTGGAGACCTCACGCCCCACGTGTTGAGCAATTCGGCGGTACGTCCACCCGGCCTCCCGCATGCCCACTATACGCCCTCGCTCAAAGTCCGTCAACTGCACATACGGTTCACGTCCACGCTGTCGCGGCATGCTACCAGTGTTAAAGACTGCGATGGAGGTCCGTATGCCACGGCAAACTGGCTGACACTGATGGCGGCGGTGCACAAATGCTGCGCAGCTAGCGCCACTCGACGGCCAACACCGCGGTTCCTGGTGTGTCCGCTGTGCCGTGCGTGTGATCATTGCTTGTACAGCCCTCTCGCAGTGTCCGGAGCAAGTATGGTGGGTCTGACACACCGGTGTCAATGTGTTCTTTTTTCATTTCCAGGAGTGTACATCATAAATGTAGTTATTGTTCCTGTTACATACATGGGACAGTCACCTAAGGCTCCAGTTTTTTTGTATTCTTGTACTTTTAACATGCAGAATGCATATGTAGACAAATGTTTATAAATCGATAAATAAATTTAAGAAACGACGGTTTATATAATTTTCAGTGATTGTCGAAATCCGAGTGGTCTTTAACATGAATAACTCTTTGAATACTGCACGGTTGTCTCATGACAAGGTGCTCTTAAGGGGAGAGAATAGGAGGAGAAATCGGCAAGATACACAAAAAAAATAACAGGTTTGAAATTAAAACTGTGTATTCCTCGGTCAACATAAGCTACGATTGTTCCACAAATAAGTGTAAACGCCTTTGGAAATCTGTGGATGCCGATGCGTTGCAAGTACTTAAGAAGTACTGGGATAAGCACATTCGTGGATTCCATGTAGATATGAAAGATATCGCATATGTGAGTCCCTTACAGGCTCTTACAGCTTTCAAGTGATTGTAACAAGGTGTGGGTCCTATTCTTTAGGGGAGGAGCAAAATTGCTATAGATGTGTTTACGCAAAAGAATGATCAATAACTGGAGACAGAACAGAAATTATTCTTTTGGAAGTTATTTGGAGTCTGTTCAGCACCAAAAATTCGTCTTTCAAGTGGTTCAAATGGCTCTGAGCACTATGGGGCTCAACATCTTAGGTCATAAGTCCCCTAGAACTTAGAACTACTTAAACCTAACTAACCTAAGGACATCACACACACCCATGCCCGAGGCAGGAATTCGTCTTTATCAGTATCTTTTTTCAGTAAAAAGCTAAATTATCATTCTTGTGGCCAGTTTCAAGAAGCGTAGGAGCAAGAAGACTGCTGTTTTAGAAACTCAGAACCAAACCTTAACTGAAATCAGCTGTTATGATACTTCTAAACATCAACAAAATAAAACTAATCTACACTGTGCGTGTACGTATTCACTGCATCGGCAGTTGTAAACACTTACGTAAGAAACTTGTCGCATTATACTGCGACGTTGCGTGTGCGACGAGGAAACTGATGTTTTCCCGGTGAAGATGAACCTTTCGACCTTCACTGAAGCCTGCAAATGTGTGTTGTTTATTGACTTTTTTGAAACCATTGGAAAGGGTAATTTCTTAGTATTTGCATCCATAAATCGCTAGGCAACAGAATACTCCTGGTACTGATTGCTGAAATTGAGAGGTTCCAGTGATAAAAGCATGCACGTTTACTATTTGGAGGGAGTCTTCCATAGGCATACGTAGTAGCAAA
This sequence comes from Schistocerca cancellata, assembly GCF_023864275.1. Taxonomy (NCBI): domain Eukaryota; kingdom Metazoa; phylum Arthropoda; class Insecta; order Orthoptera; family Acrididae; genus Schistocerca; species Schistocerca cancellata. Next base: position 570,372,861 of record NC_064626.1, read on the forward strand.
ATGCAACATTGCATTCCCTTCATAGTACACTGAAGAAAATCAGAGAATAGAATCATCTTGTCTGAGATGTCCTGATGGTCGCCCATGGCAACCTCTGGTAAGCTGGCCTATTGGCCACTGAAACTGCAGGAAGGGCTATGCAACTTATTTGTGTCCGTGTGGACAGCGCAACGACGTCTGGAGCAGCACAGACTGTCAGCAAGCAGACCACTGTTGCTGCTAGTCTTGACGGGCCAGCAGAGAAAGACATGTCGACCATGTTGCCTCCGATGACAAAACGAGGCAGAACAAACAACTCTACGGCATTTTTTCAGGCGAGTCCGGTAGAACGCACGTCATCACAATGGATGAATCCTGTGAGGAGACTCTGAGGAGATCGAACGTTGCCATAATGCATTCGTTATCGTCATTGGGGCCCGCCCCAAGCGTGACAGAACGTGGTTGCCACGGTCACAAAACAGAAATACTCTGGTTCGCGAAGCTGGTTAATTTCGACAGCAGCCATTGCATTTCGGTGTCTGTAATCAAGGTTTCTGTAACGTCATCTTTCAACAAGATAACGCAAGATCGCATGTTTCCTGTGACACGCACAGCTGAAGCAACATGGCATGACGTACCCTTGACCGTCGTCAAAGTCCAGCTGAATTCGATGATCAATTGGATTAGGCCATTGTTACTGCCAGATGTGGCAACTCTGTGTACTGTTTTTCAGATTTTGTACACCACCAACTCGGCTATAAGTTAATTAATTAATGTATCCACACAATTCGTAAAATTTCGTTACTTTGTCCTTCCTGGTTTCGCAATTTTAATTACCAGTAGTTTACTATGCAAGAGCGCCCGTATGATAGTTTGTAACGCGGGGAGAGCGCAAGATCTGTGTAATATCGACTTTTAAATCATTTTCTTGAAAGAAAAACAGCTGACCACACTATATTTTTTCCTTCCTCTGAGAGCGCATGTGGGCGCCCTTTTTTCTATCGTATTTATTTGCAACGTGCTAGTACGCTTATGCGCGAAGAGCAGAGAGAAAACAGAAGAGAAAACAACGAATATAAACACACCCGAGCCTTCCAAAAAAGTGTAAATGTTGCAGAATCGTAATATTCTGATCGAATGTAGTGAAATGCAAAAAATTTTCGATTTTTTTTTTTTTTTTGTGAGTGAAGAATGTATTCACATCGCTTCAGAAAAGCTAAATGAATGATTTGCAGTCTAAATTAACTACAAACACATTTTATGTAGAGGCCATATTTGCCTGTATGGCGGCTTTTGTCCTAGTCGACAGCTTTGTGATCTGATGACTAAAGATTTCTCACAGAATGGCTGCAAGAATGGCCTGAAGATAGTAACAATCAAAGCGGGTTTCACCTGTGGTTTCTGTCGTCTATTGTGAAATCTACTTTTTGTAAAAATACAATAAACGTCCCTTTGGGATAAAACCAGTATCCTGGGCAGTTAGTTCTTGCATTGCTGACTTACTGGCGTCGTACGTTTTAAGTCCCACTCAGTATGAACAGATGCCCTGTCATGATGACGTTCACAATCCTCACATATAACTCGCCTTCGACAGAATGTAATTAGACGAAAAAATTCCTCGTAACCTTTTCTTGCGTCATTGCCACGTGTAGTATCAAAACGAGCAAACCAACTCCACGAGGGACCTCCAAATTTCACTGCAGGCCCCATCCCATCTGATGGGTGTTTATCTTCCAGACACCAAGTCTTGTGAACATGATGTATCTCTTAAGAAAAAGTACTTGCCCGAAGAAACTTAGTTTATCCGTTTTACACTGCATAGTCGTGGAAGTCTTAATGTATAGTAGAATTTCTGTAAAAAGAAACTTTTAAACATATAATGTAAATTTTATTTTCAGGATAGCTCTCCTGAAAATTATTGTATCGAACGCAGCGTTATATGGAAATGAAATGTGAACGATAAACAACATAAAGAAGAAGAGAAAAGAAGGTTATGAAATATAGTATTAGAAAAGAATGCTGAAGATATGCTAGGTAGATCGCGTAAGTAATGAAGAGGTGAGAAATGAGGTGGAACACACTCGGAAGGGCGTTGGTTCAGATTCACGTCAGGGCATCGAGATTATTCTTCTCCGTGGTTTCCCTAAATCTCGTATCAAGAATGTTGGGATGATTTCTTTAAAAAATTTCGCTGCCGACTGCCTTCCCCAAAGCGAGCTTATATTCCGTTTCTACTGACCTCAAGGTCGACCACACATTAGGCCCCAGTCTTTCTTCCTTCGTGCAAAAATTTGACTAAAAGGAGGTACGAATTGATAGGACACATTCGTAGGCATCAAGGAACAGTTAATATTTTAATGATGGTATAGGGTGGGGGGTAACAGTTGTAGAGGAAAATCGATACTTTACTACAGTAAGCAGGTTCAGATGAATTTAGATTGCAGTGGTTAAGCAGAGATGAAGAAACTTTCTCAGATTAGACTAACGTGAAGACAGTTTTCGGATGGATGATTACAGCAGTAACAGAGTATTTCCTCAGAACAGGTTCCGAATGCCGACTGATGGTTTCTGAAGACGACCGTCTTCAACGCTTGACCATTTTTGGAGTAAAAGAAGTAACAAATTTTGTTGTTGTTCTTGTTTGGGATGAGAAGCACGAGAACATGGCCATTATCGAGCCGCATCAACATTTCGATTGTGAATATATTACATAATAGTTTCAGTTCACCTGTATATACACTACTGGCCATTAAAATTGATACACTAAGAAGAAATGCAGATGATAAACGGTTATTCATTGGACAAATATATTATACTAGAACTGACATTTGATTACATTTTCACGCAATTTGGGTGCACAGATCCTGAGAAATCAGTACCCAGAACAACCACCTCTGGCCGTAATAACGGCCTTGATACACCTCGGCATTGAGTCAAACAGAGCTTGGATGGAGTGTACTGATACAGCTGCCCATGCAGCTTCAACACGATACCACAGATCATCAAGAGTAGTGACTGACGTATTGTGACGAGCCAGTTGCTCGGCCACCATTAACCAGACGTTTTCAGTTGGTGAGAGATCTGGAGAATGTGCTGACCAGGGCAGCAGTCGAACATTTTCTGTATCCAGCAAGGCCCGTACAAGACCTGCAATATGCGGTAGTCCATTATCCTGCTGAAATGTAGGGTTTCGCAGGAATCGAATGAAGGGTAGAGCCACGGGTCGTAACACATCTGAAATGTAACGTCCACTGTTCAAAGTGCCATCAGTGCGAACAAGAGGTGACCAAGACGTGTAACCAATGGCACCCCATACCATCACGCCGGGTGATACGCCAGTATGGCGATGACGAATACACGCTTCCAATGTGCGTTCACCGCGATGTCGCTAAACACGGCTGCGACCATCATGATCCTGTAAACAGAACCTGGATTCATCTGAAAAAAATGACGTTTGCCATTCGTGCACCCAGGTTCGTCGTTGAGTACATCATCGCAGGCGCTCCTGTATGTGATGCAGCGTCAAGGGTAACCGCAGCCATGGTCTCCGAGCTGATAGTCCATTCTGCCTCAAACGTCGTCGAACTGTTCGTGCAGATGGTTGTTGTCTTGCAAACGTCCCCATCTGTTGACTCAGGGATCGAGACGGGGCTGCACGATCCGTTACAGCCATTCGGATAAGATGCCTGTCATCTCGACTGCTAGTGATACGAGGCCGTTGGGATCCAGCACGGCGTTCCGTATTACCGTCCTGAACCCACCGATTCCATATTCTGCTAACAGTCATTGGGTCTCGACCAACGCGAGCAGCAATGTCGCGATACGATAATCCGCAATCGCAATAGGCTACAATCCGACCTTTATCAAAGTGGGAAACGTGATGGTACGCATTTCTCCTCCTCACACGAGGCATCGCAACAACGTTTCACCAGGCAACGCCGGTCAACTGCTGTTTGTGTATGAGAAATCGGTTGGAAACTTTCCTCATGTCAGCACGTTGTAGGCGTCGCCACTGGCGCCAACCTTGTGTGAATGCTCTGAAAAGCATATCACAGCATCTTCTTCCTGTCGGTTAAATTTCGCGTCTGTAACACGTCATCTTCGTGGTGTAGCAATTTTAATGGCCAGTAGTGTATTTGGAAGTGCTTAAATATTACACATAGACCTACTATCCCGGCTGTTCTTAAAGTTTGCAAATTAGACGGAACAACCTACTCTGGAACCGCGCGGCTGCTACGGTCGCAGGTTCGAATCCTGCCTCGGGCATGGACGTGTGTGATGTCCTTAGGTTAGTAGGTTTAAGTAGTTCTATGTTCTAGGGGACTGATGACCTCAGAAGTTAAGTCCCATAGTGCTCAGAACCATTTGAACCATTTGGAACAACCTAAAGTACTACTGCTGGTTTTCTCGCTGATGCTGTTCTCCTTGAGTCGTGTAACGTCGTTGTCTGTGACATGTGTCCGTCAAGTGGTGGCCAGATGTGTTCTATCAAAGAAAGCACACTCAAAAGTAATTAAATCAGCACCTACCTACTAGTGCTACGTATACGGGCGGCGACGCTTTGTTCTTCTCTAAGAACACTGATAGCATTGGGGAGTGATTATCAGGTGTCGGTTGAGCATTTAGCATACCTCTGACATGGAACGTGATCAGAGACCGGAGATGTATATATTGAACCGATCGCTCCCATTACGTGGTATGAAAAAGCAAAGTCGCACAAAGGATAATGAACAGAATATCTGAATTGAACGGGGGAGGTCCACTGAATATGAAATATGGGAACCACACACCACAGAAGAAAAAATTGATAAATTTTTTCATCAAGTTGCCAAATGAAACTAAAGGTGACTATAACAATATGATTAATTGCTAGATGCCTTAATCTGATTCCAGTCACTGAATAAACGATACGAATAATTACAAAAGGCACAAGTGTGGTAAAACATGTAAGAAGGACCTGTAGCATTACACGGGTAATCGTCCGTGCAGCCTTCGAAATCTTTAAGGAATAATCTTGTGAGGATGTTCATTACAGTCGGATATATCTTGTGTCAAGTGAGAGTAGGAGAGTCAAAACAGGTAGTAACCCATTACGTCATCTCAAGTCGAGATTTTTTTGTTGTGAAATCTTTGCTGAGTGATTGACACAGTATGCAAGTAAGTCATCTCTAAATTTTATTAGTTATTTATGAAGCAAAGAATTTAATTAAGTTCAATATGTTTTAGGATCAATAGGTAATGAGTCTTTATGAGATGTATATAAATGTGTTTTGACATAGCAGATCGCAACGCTGCGTTATGCGTGATATTTTTTCTCTTTGAGAAGGATGATACCTTCTGAGTTGCTCGAGTGGGCGGACAAGTGGTAATCGAGTACGGGTCCTCTGTAATTTTTATGAATGGACATAGAACTGATAATTCGCAACCCAGAGTTGGTTTAGAAAATATTGAAGGGAACCCCGGCCGAACATTGTTACAAACAAATCGTGCGCGGACTTTGAAACATCGGCGTGAAGTTTGAGATACGCGGTAGGCTTTCGCGCGTTATAGTCGCGTGAAGGGTTAAGTGACACTGACAGTGATTTATTGACATTAACTTAATAATAATTATCAAAGAATTATCGGAAGGGATAGTAAGTGTTCTTGATGCTTAAAGCAAGTGTGAGTTGATTTACTGTTCGATTGCGACAGATATTAATCACGGAACAGTCAGCTAGTTGATACGTTGCTTAGCAACCCATGAACAGATTGTGATAGAATTACTGGAACGATCATTTCAGTCATTTGTGACTACTACACACACACCAGAAAACTAACTACTCTGGTTGTGAATGACATTTGGAACGGATGAGTTTTGTTTCAGCTTCTTGGGATCAATAAACTTCATCCGAAGTTGAAACTTTGCAAACTGTGTCTTGTTCCTTCAGTTTGGTAGCACGATAGACATTGTAGTCTACACTACTATTTATCTTGTTTTCGAAAAGAGAGCACTTACCTCTTTCTTTTAGAGGAATTTTACTGCTTCAGTCATCAATCTTCTCAAAACGGAGATAAGGGTGACACTCACTCAAAACACTGCGTCATCGTGATCAACCACACACGTGTGCCCCCTTTCTCCCTCCCTTTTTGTGTTGAAAAAACACTGAGATATAGCCGCGGTACGACGAAGGAGGAAGGAAGAGGAGAAGAGAGAGAAGAAAAGTAAGAGAAGGCCAAAAAGTGGAGGTCACAGACCTTGGCACAGGTGGGTGGAATTGAGATAGAATATTATGAAAATTGTGTTGAAAGGAGTCTTTTCTTTCAGATGGTCTGCATTTCACTCCTCAGTCTTTGTTTGAACTACTTTTCTTCTATGCAATTACTGATCAACAAATATGTCTTCACGGAAGGGCACTAACAATGCATTTTAATACGAGGTTGGCTGTGGTTTGTGTGCATTTAGCAGTACATCTGCATGATTTAATTTACTGGCCGGGAGTAATTTCTGTCTGCTCTGAATTGAGGCTGGCAGCAAGTTCGGTAACTGGTGGCGGCCCACCGCAAAGAGAGAGGGGGCAGGCGGCTTTTCGGGCAATTGGCCATGTCGGAGGCAAGACTGTACAGTAGCCTCCCCTCACAGGCAGCGAACCTGTGAGAGTACGCACTGGTTACACCGCGGGTAGTGGAGCTTATTTGCTGCGAGCCAGTGAAGGACATTGACTGCGGAGAAAATGATGTGGATGACGTCACCGCAGGCAATGGCAATGTGGGCAGAACACTGGCTCGCCCGACGGAGCGGTGCCCGATTTGTCTTACTTCTCCCACACCAGCAAGGTCTGTTTCCCGCTGTGAGGTTGGTGACGTCAGAATCAAAGAGTTGCCTCGTTTTCGTGGGCAAAGCTCCAGTTGACTGAGTTTCTGTTGTATAGACGATGGAGGCAGGAAGCCACTAAGATTTGCTGAAGGCCTTTTTGGCCACATGGCAGACAGTCAGACTGGCACGGAGCGCTGAGAAGGAAAGTTCTACAGTCAGAAGGGCATGGTGCGCCAAGGGAAGGTTGTTATAAGATGTTCGTGGAAGATGATTCAGTTGGAGGTAAAAAAAGCAGGAAGCCACTAAGATTTGCTGAAGGACTTTTTGGCCACATGGCAGACAGTCAGACTGGCACGGAGCGCTGAGAAGGAAAGTTCTACAGTCAGAAGGGCATGGTGCGCCAAGGGAAGGTTGTTATAAGATGTTCGTGGAAGATGATTCAGTTGGAGGTAAAAAAAGCAGGAAGCCACTAAGATTTGCTGAAGGCCTTTTTGGCCACATGGCAGACAGTCAGACTGGCACGGAGCGCTGAGAAGGAAAGTTCTACAGTCAGAAGGGCATGGTGCGCCAAGGGAAGGTTGTTATAAGAAGGGGACGAGGTGACGAATAAGAGAGTTTGACTCAGACAGGCACAGGACCCCGTGCTGTTAGACAGTTTGCATCTGGGTGCGGCGAGCGGGTGTAGCTGCCGACACTGTGAAGACAGATAAATAGCATCAGTTTGTCATAGCACCATTTCTTGCAGCATCTGTGTCTTTTGGTAAGAATATTTGCAGCTTTGCAGTTAGGGAAAGTCGAGAGTTGTTTCACGTAGGACATTTTGTCGGTTCACAGTCATAGTAAATTTCCGAATTCTGTTTACAGTCAGATTGCGTTATCCGAAATTTCTATCGACGGTAGTAAGGGGATTCATTTCCATTCCCATCATACCTTTCCCTAAAGTAGTTTGTGATGTTCGTTATGTGCAGAGTTTGTTCTCATCCACTGCATTTTTGATTAAGTGTTTGTTTTTTGCATTCTGATATTTGAGAAACTAAAAACTTTTGTTACCCGGTAGCTAATGTTTCATTTCTATAGTGTAAACCCTTTGATTCATTATTTTGGATGGGTTTAATATTTTGCTCACTGATTGCCAGTACTGGTGTGAGTACACAGTTACTTACTGGGAGGGACCATCTCTAATTAGTGTTATCCTTGGGCACAGATCTCAACAGGATTCTGAAGGGCGTTTTTCTGTGCTAAAGGTAAATTCTGGGACAGGAAGTTATAATAAGTACGAGCAGACTACCATTACAACTTCGCACTGTGCACGACGAGGAGCCGTTGGCAAGCTCATGCATTGCAGAGTATATAAAAAGGTTGTGTACAACTTTATACCCAATAGTAAGGGAGGTGGGCTACCGAGTAGTATGGCAACTGTCGTCTTAGGGAAGCTGGACAGAAGCAGAGGTGATTAGCAAACATGATATCACAGTAAACAGAAGATTAACTTAACCTGTATTTCTCCAAGTGTACGAAGACTCATTACAAATAATGTAGCAAGAAACGAAGTCCAGCCTAGATAACAGCAACTAGGACGAGGCTCGCTGCGCTACAGCACCAACAATGGTGACTTCACCAATAGGCTCCAGGGGCAAGCGGGCTAAGCAGCTGCTGCCACTCATCCTATATCGTGGTGGCAGTGGGTGCCCGTAGAACGGAGCTGCTGGGGACGTGGCTCAGTGGGTGCACCTCACTGGGTTCGCCAAATCCCGTGCGACTGGTGTTGGTGTCTGATGGAATCTTGCCACTTCGTTACCAACCTTGATACGCCTTGGGGTCATATCGATGTGTACACAGCATCTCTTTCTTCCCCCTAAACCTCCTCACCATTATCAGGTAGTGTAGGTGGGCAAACCAAGGTGTGGAGGGGCAGGGCTGAATGTAGATGGTAATGAGAAGATGGGAGCCAAAACTGAGGATGATGCCAAGCTCCCACTTGTGTCCTGGCATACTCCCTGGGCTTACCCGGGGACACCAGCTGAAAAACTGGGCGGAGGGTGCACACATATCTCCAGAGATGGAGCAGCAAAAGTAGAGAGAGGCATTTCAGTGACTGTAGAGGGATCCGAGGCAGCACATGGGACAGCCACTGGGAAGAGAGCCCATCCCATACGACAGTGGCTGTCACTATGGAAAAGATCGTGAAAGGGCACTGCTTACATCGGCTCCAGGACTGGCGCCAACTGTGTGGGGCCTGCAGGAGCCAGATGCAGCGAGGGCTCTTGCATCAAGGCAGGAATAGGCCATCTGCAAGCACAAAGCATGAGGCAAGGTAACAAACTTCATATATACGAATTTGATTCTGGTGCCATCTCGGGAATCCTCTCAGCCCCTGCAGGAGAAACATAGAGCTCAATACATCGTATAAGGGTGCCTTGCTCCCAGCGCCTCCGTCTGCCATACAGTCTGTAAAAGACCAAATCGTTAGTCTGATACTTTGCCTATCTAGGCGGACTGAGCACCGCACGCCGCGGCAGCTGCAGCAACTGAAGCAAGGTATGGTGCGCCGTCCATGTTACAGTTCCGCCGGCGATGGTCCGACGCGTGGCTGGGAGCGGTAGGAAGACATAAAGAGCAACAGAGCTTGATCCCGTGAGTGAAAGACACGAAGTTTGTCCATCCGTAGCTTAAATGTCGGTACAAAGCGTTCAGATTCGCCGCTGGATTGGCCGTGGAACGGTGCACTCATGATGTCCTTGATGACAGAGACGATCGAAACTGTTCAAATTCAGCGACAACAAACTAAGGTCCAGTGTCAGTCACAATCACTTCAGGCAACTTCTCCAGGCAAAAGACCGACGACAAGGCCTGGGTTATGGAACGAGCCATAAGAACTATGAAGGGAAATTTGCTGAAAAGAGTCAATGACGATGAGCCAACGCGTATCCCAGTAAGGACGAGTGAAATCCAGATATAGTTGTTGCCAAGGTACTCGTACTAGAGGTTTCGGCCATTCAAAGAACTGCTGAGCTGGAGCAGACTGATGTTCAGCATAGGCTTCACACTGAGAAGTCAACTGTTGAATTTGTGCATCCAGACCGTGCCAACTGCAAAGACGTCGCGCCAACTGCCTGCTGCGAATGACCCCCAGTGACTTTGGTGTAGCAAAAGAAGCACGTCAGGATGGAGAGCCTAAGGAGCCACAACATGTGACTGGTCATTACTGGTGCAAATCAAAATCACACCTTGGTGAACGGCAAGGGCACTGCTAATATCAGCAAACCACAGGGCTACGAATCTGTAAGGGTGAAAAGGGCCAACCATTCCGGATGTAGTGCAACAAAATCTGCAAATCAGGATCCGCTGCTGTAGCCTGGGCAATTTTCCTGCGATTAAGCTAAAAGCTGTGCCAAACATCTGCGTCCTGTGCACCAACGTAGCAACAAGAAAAAGAGGACTCGTCGAATGATGAATCTGGACCAACACGGAGGCGAGAAAGAGCATCTGAATCTGTGTTGCCAAGCTTAGAAGTGGACCAATACACAAACTCATATTGGTAATTTGACAAAAGAAGAACCCGCCGTTGCAGATTCGGTGCTGTGAGAGTTGAACCTAACTCAGAAGGGCTGACCAAAGATTGTGGGGATTTATGGCAGGTCTGCAAGTTAAATTCTCTCCCGAAAACATACCGGTGAAACTTAGTGACACCATAGACAATGACGTGAGCCTCCTTTTCAGTTACCTTGAGGTCTGTTCAACAACTTCGAAGCAAAGCCAGTCGGCCTGTCAATAGAAGCCGTTTTAAGCGACAAGACTGCACCGAAGCCGTAAGAGGAAGTATCCACAGCTGGATCAAAATGAACAAGGCATCGATCACTAAGCAGAGCATGCTTCAACATCTGGAAAGCAGACTGACACACTTGCGACCAAATAAAAGGAACTTTCTTCCCGCGTAAGTGATGCAAGGAAGCCGCAACTTCAGTGGCGATAGGAATGAAGTGGATGTAATATGTAAGCACATTGCATGGGGGTGCAAGGTCACAGATATCAAGCAAATGTGACTTAAATGGGTGAACACCCTCGCTATTAATGACATGTCCTAAACACTCAAGTTCAGTCTGAAGAAACACACATTTGCCTCTACTATATTTGAGACCCGTAGCAGACAACACTTGAAACAGGACGCGAAGATTGCTAATGTGTTCTTCAGGGAGTGTGACCTGAGACGACAATGTCATTTAAATAATTTGAGCAAAAGGGAACTTTGACAGTCAGCTGCTCCAGAAAGTGCTGTAATATGGCGAGCGCGGAAGCACTCCCAAACAGTAATCTCAAAAATTTGAAAAGACCCAGATGAGCGTTAATAACAAAGACTTGTTGCGACTGGTCATCCATAGGGATTTGCAAGTAAGCGTCGCGCAAATCAGTTTTGGAAAAGTAAGCTCTCTTCAAATCGGCGAACAACCGGAGTCTGCCGAACGGCTTCTTTAGAGTAAGAAGAGAGGACGCCCACTGACTGGCAGTAATGGTTGCTAGGACCCCACTGTCTTGCAAAGCAGTAAATTCCTAGCCATTTGTTCTCGAAGAGCCTGAGGGACAGGACGCGCTCTAACAAAACGTGTCTCTGCACAGTCGTTCATTGTGACATGTTTAACAAATAAGTCTGTGGCCCCTTCATTATGATGAATACAAATGCAGGCCATGCACACCACTCTACTGATACAGGTGCAGAGGATGGCTGCAATAGCGGCTGAGAAATCAAAGTTCAGCTCCAGTACCTGTGACCAGCTGTAAAGCGAATTCATCTCCCTCTACAGTACTGAGGTGAACTCTATCATTCTCTGAGACGAAGCGTCTTTCTCCTCTCCTACACAAAATGCAGCTGTTTTTGCCAACGTCAGAATTTCAGTAGCCAATCACAGTATACATTCCGGGTCCAGATCAAGGAAAAGTTTGTAACAATCCCAACAATTTCCCTTCTTCTGGCGAAACTTTCGTGTTCGATCAATAATGCTCAGTTTTCTCCTAGAACAGTCCAGTAGACATAAATTCTCTTCCGCTATACAAGGTGGTCAAAAACAGTCTGAAAAGTTTGTCCACAGTTAGTTGTCTAATGGCTAGCGTTCCTGCCTCTGGATCACGGGGTCCCGGATTCGATTCCCGGCAGGGTTGGGGATTTTCTCTGCCCAGGGACTGGGTGTTTGTGTTGTCCTCATCATTTCATCACCATCGTCATTCGTGATAGTTGCTAGATTGGACTGTGAAAAAAATTGGACTGTGTAAAAATTGGGACTTTGCACGGGTGCTGATGACCGCGCTGTTAAGCACCCAAAAAAACAAACATCATCACGTCTGAGTAGCTTGTAAGGGTGTTTCAGGGGTGGTCGTGCTGAGAAATAATTTTTAAGAAGATACTTAGATACGACAAAACTTAGATACCGTACGTTTTCCGTTTCTGAGTTATTTGGCATGGAAGTTATCTAATCAGGTCCTTGCGCACGCCAAGCACTTACATGCGCAAAAGTACTGTAATGTACAGACACCTGCAAGTCTGTGAATTACCACTTGTTTAAATGCTCATTACCAGCTATAGTGTGACATTTTCGGAAGTGATAAATTTAATCTACGTGAACCAAAGTTATGTTTGTTCGTTTTGAGGAAGCCAAATGAAGAACAGGTCTGGCGACACTGTTTCTGCAGGCTGTTGGAATTTGCACACTTTCTTTTCTCCCTGAACTTTAAATCATATTATACAAAATTTTTCATTGATTGCCGTGACTTCATGTTCAATTTACGTATTGAATATCATCGGGGATAGGCTACAACCCTGTCTCACTCTTTTTTTCAACCACTGCCTCCCTTTCACGCCCCTCGACTCTAATAACTGCCGTCTGGTTTCTATACGAGTTGTAAGTAGCCTTTCGCTCCCTGTGTTTTACCAATGCTACCTTCAGAATTTCAAAAGAGAGTTTTCCAGTCAACATTGTCAAAAGCTTTCTCTGAGTCTACAAGTACTATAAACGTAGATTTACCTTCTCTTAACCTATCTTCGAAGATAAGTAGTGGGGTCAGTATTGCTTGGCGTGTTCCTACACTTCTCCGGAAACCAAACTGATCTTCTCCTAGATCGGCTTCTACCAGTTTTTCCATCCTTCTGTAAAGAATTCGTGTTAGTATTCTGCAACCATGACTCATTAAACTGATAGTTCACTAATTTTCACACCTGTCAACAACAGCTTTATTTGGAATTGGAATTACTACATCATTCTTCAGGTCGGAGGGTATTTAGTCTGCCTTCTACATCTTGCACAGCAGGTGGGAGAGTTATTGAGGGCTGGCTCTCCCAAGACTATCAGTAGTTCTGATGGAATATAGTCTGCTCCCGGGGCCTTTTTTAGTTTTTTGTCAAATTCTTTTCGCTGTATCATATTTCCCATCTTATCTTCATCTACGACCACTTTTCAGTTTTATAACACTGTCTTCAAGTTCACCTACTTTGTATAGACTTTTACACTGAAGCGCCAAAGAAACCGGTATAGGCATGCGTATTTAAATACAGAACTATGTAAACAGGCAGAATACGGCGCTGCGGTCGGCAATGCCTATACAAGACAACAAATGTCTGGAGCAGTTGGTAGATCGGTTACTACTGCTACAATGTCAGGTTATATAGATTTAAGTGAGTTTGAACGTGTTGTTGTTATAGTCGGCGCACGAGCGATGTGACACAGGATCTCCGAGGTAGCAACGAAGTGGGGATTTTGCCGTACGACCATTTGACGAGTGTACCGTGAATATCAGGAATCCGGTAAAACATCAAATCTCCGACATCGCTGCGGCCGGAAAAAGATCCGGCAAGAAAGGTTCAAATGGCTCTGAGCACTATGGGACTTAACAGCTATGGTCATCAGTCCCCCAGAACTTAGAACTACTTAAACCTAACTAACCTAAGGACAGCACACAACACCCAGCCATCACGAGGCAGAGAAAATCCCGGACCCCGCCGGGAATCGAACCCGGGAACCCGGGGGCAAGAAAGGGACCAACGACGACTAAAGAGAATCGTTCGACATGACGGAAGCGCAGCGCTTCCGAAAACTGTTACGGATTTCAATGCTGGGCCATCAACAAGTGTCAGCGTGCGAACCATTCAACGAAACTTCATCGATGTGGGATTTCGGAGCCGAAGGCCCACTCGTGTACCCTCGATGACTGCACGTCACAAAGCTTGCACCTCGCATCGACATTGGGCTATTGATGACTGGAAACATGTTGTTCGCTCGGACGAGTCTCGTTTCAAATTGTATCGAGCGGATAGTCGTGTACGGGTATGGAGACAACCTCATGAATCAATGGACCCTGCATGTCAGCAGGGGACTGTTCCAGCTGGTGGAGACTCCGTAATGATGTGGGGCGCGTGCAGTTGGAGCGATATGGGACCCGCTGGTACGTCTAGATACGACTCTGACAGGTGACACGTACGTAAGAATTCTGTCTGATGATCTGCATCCATTCATGTCCACTGTGCATTCCGACGGACTAGAGCAATTCCAGCAGGACATTGCGACACCCCACACATCTAGAATTACTACCGTGTGGCTCCAGGAATATTCTTCTGAGTTTACACTGCCGCTGGCCACCAGACTCCCCAGAGATGAACATTACTGAGCATATCTGGGATGCCTTGCAACGTGCTGTTCAGAAGTGATCTCCATCCCCTCGTACTCTTACGGCTTTATGGACAGCCTTCACCATGATGAAGGGGCCACAGACTTTATTGTTAAACATGTCACAATGAACGACTGTGCAGAGACATGTTTTGTTAGAGCGCGTCCTGTCCCTCAGGCTCTTCGAGAAAAGATGGCTAGGAATTTACTGCTTTGCAAGACAGTGGGGTCCTAGCAACCATTACTGCCAGTCAGTGGGCGTCCTCTCTTCTTACTCTAAAGAAGCCGTTCGCCAGACTCCGGTTGTCCACCGATTTGAAGGGAACTTACTTTTTCAAAACTGATTTGCGCGACGCTTACTTGCAAATCCCTATGGATGATCAGTCGCAACAAGTCTTTGTCATTAAGCTCATCTGGGTCTTTTCGAATATTTAAGATTACTGTTCGGCAGTGCTTCCGCGCTCTCCATATTACAGCACTTCCTGAAGCAGCTGACGGCAAAAGTTACCTTTTGCTCAAATTATTTAGATGACATTGTCGTCTCAGGTCGCACTAACTGAAGAACACATTAGCAATCTTCGCGTTCTGTTTCAAGTGCAGTCTGCTACTGGCCTCAAATATAATGGAGGCAAATGTGTGTTTCTTCCGACTGAACTTGAGTGTTTAGGACATGTCATTAATAGCGAGGGTGTTCACCCATTTAAGTCACATTTGCTTGATATCTGTGACCTTGCACCCCCATGCAATGTGCTTACATATTACATCCACTTCATTCCTATCGCCACTGAAGTTGCGGCTCCCTTGCATCGCTTACGCGGGAAGAAAGTTCCTTTTATTTGGTCGCAAGTGTGTCAGTCTCCTTTCCAGATGTTGAAGCATGCTCTGCTTAGTGATCGCAACCTTGTTCATTTTGATCCAGCTGTGGATACTTCCTCTTACGGCTTCGGTGCAGTCTTGTTGCTTAAAACTGGTTCTATTGACAGGCCAATTGCCTTTGCTTCGAAGTTGTTGAACAGACCTCAATGTAACTGAAAAGGAGGCTCACGTCATTGTCTATGGTGTCACTAAGTTTCACCGGTATGTTTTCGGGAGAAAATTTAACTTGCCGACCGGCCATAAATCTCCACAATCTTTGGTCAGCCCTTCAACTCTCACAGCACCGAATCTGCAACGGCGGGCTCTTCTTTTGTCAATTTACCAATATGAGATTGTGTATTGGTCTACTTCATGGTGTCGATTCCCTTCATCACTACTATTTCAGACATTAGTCGAGTCCATGCTATGTCACGTTGGGGTACTTCTGCGGGCTCGCGGTGGCCGTACACGATATTAGGCAGGTGTGTCAGTTTCTTTGGCTCTTCAGTGTATTTACATTAGAGACTGGTAACGATATATACGGGAGAAACAGGTAGTCAATAAGGCAGCTGGTAGGATTAAGAAAATATTGCTATAATACGGGAGGTCCCTAAAAATACGGGAGAGTTGTACGCAGTACAGACTTGCAGCCTATCCTAGCGTGGCAAAGCGTGTTGCCCTCTAGCGCCCAGCTGAGGCCGGTGAGGCTGCAACCCGCAGGGCCGGCCTGCTGTCGGCGGCCGCTTTAACTGCCTGCGCTCCTTCCGCGCGGCGCGAAGTTTGGGTGGCGGGGAGCAAGGTCAAGGAAGCTCCGCCGCGTGACGTCACGGGCCGGCCGCTTATGTTGGGCGCGCCGAGCGGGCCGCGCCAGTCCGCGGTTTGCAGCCGGAAGGTGCCAGCGAGCAGAAAGCAGACATGGCCGCAGCCAAGGTGGCGCTCTGCGTGTTCGCGCTCTTAGGTGAGTGGGCGCGCTCCCTCGGCGACGCGAAGTACAAGCCGGCATCGAGGCTCCTCGCCACACTGTCGCTCCTGGTATAGTCATCAGTTCGCAGACAAGCTTTACGAGGCCCTCCGTGCCAGTCTTATCTTGTTCAAATCTTGTACTTGTGCGTATCTGCTGTGACCTACATCCAATTGGACAGGCTCCGTGTTCAGGCCTTGGTCTCCTAGATCTTTTAGCCCCTCCCCCATACACAAATTTTCCTCCATTACCAAATTAACTATTCCCTGATGTAGCAAGATGAGCCTCACCGAATTCTGCCTTAAAACTCTTTTCGCCCCTGTTTCTGTTCGTGACATCCTACATATTTACTCAGGCTACCTACTTAATCTTCAGATTTATTTTGTGGAATCCCATTCCATAAGGTTGTATTCTGCTTTTCCTATTTGTATTGTTTATCGTCCAGGTTTCACTGCAACATATGGCTACACTCCAAAGAAATACCTTCAGAAGACTCACAAACGCTTAAATTTATTTACAAATAACGACATTCTGATAATAGAGGAGACGTCACTGGTTTTTCAAATGATTGTTTACGCTACATTCACACAGAATTCGAAAAGAAATTCCCTTGTTGTCCTACTTGTTTTTCGGCCTATTTTTCCGCAGTTGCAATTATACAACTGATATAGGTTATATATCATCATTTGCTACTTTAATAAAAGCCTTAGCCGCGCGGGATTAGCCGAGCGGTCTAGGGCGCTGCAGTCATGGACTGTGTGGCTGGTCCCGGCGGAGGTTCGAGTCCTCCCTCGGGCATGGATGTGTGTGTTTGCCCTTAGGATAATTTAGGTTTAGTAGTGTGTAAGCTTAGGGACTGATGACCTTAGCAGTTAAGTCCCATAAGATTTCACACACATTTGAACATTTTAATAAAAGCCTTAAGACCAAAAGCGTTCCGTTTTATTTTAACCATCTTCAGTGGTTGCTGTAACAATATGCTTTTTCGTACAATTATGTTTGCTAGGATCACGAACGGGCCTTAAGCTTTAATTCACTTATTTTTACCATTACTTGGTTTTCTCGTTTTGTTTTTTACAATATTTTTTATGTTCTTCTTCACGTATTGGTTAGATTTTTGTTCATCAGTACTTTCACTGACGCGAAATTACCAGTTTCGGCCATCGCTGGCCATCTTCAAATCACAAGACGGTTGCAGTAGTTCGATCCAACTGCTGAGGAAAATACATTGCTGAAAACAAACTATTTAAAAAACCAGCACTTAAATTTGTATTAAATGTTACCATTTTCGTCTTTTGCAAGTCTGCATTTTAAATCAGCTTTTAACTTCTGCCATCGTTAGTTACTGTGTTGCCCAAATAGCAAAGCTAGTCTGCTACTTTCAACATCTCAGTTCCTAACCTAGTTCCCTCAGTATCACCTTTCCTAATCCGACTGTACTCTAGCACCCTTACTTTAATTTTATTGATGTTTTTATGTAACTTCTGCTTGAGACTCTTACCTATTCCTCCCAATTGATCTTACATGTCATTTTCGATAACTGACAGAATTACAGTGTTATTGACGAATCTCGAAATTTTTATTTTTCTGCGTTAATACCTTTCCTTAGTTTCCTTTTCTGTTTGTTGAGTGTACAGATTGAATAGCATGTTTGAAAATCTCCAAACATGCTTCACTCCTCAATTACTATCTCCCTCTCTTGCCCTTCGACTCTCATAATTGTGGTCTGATTTCTACACAGGTTCTATATAATCTTTCGCTACTAGTATTTTACTTCTGATAACTTCCGAATTTCAAAAACATAATTCAAGCCAGCGCTGTCAATAGCTTCTTTTTTTAAATCTACAAGTGCTATAAATTTGGATTAGTCATCATTCACCCTATGGACGAATTCTCCTTGAGGTCCTTAACTGCTTTTCCCTTTTGTATATCCCTAATCCCTCTTGAAGCATCTTTCATGATTCAGTTTGTTCTCACCGAACTCTACAGCCAGTTCCTGTTCCTACTGTCAGTTATCCTCCGTAACTGTCTTTTGACATTTATCCTTTTTAATATCTCCACATTCCTTAATGTGGCTTTCAGTTTCATACTTTCCATTTCCCTCGTTACTCACATCTCAAAGCTGCTCGTCGCTTCTTCATCGATTTTCAGCAATGTATAACAGTATATGCCAAGTGAAACACTTCACTGTTTGCTTAATTTGTCTTGGCATAAAGGTCAAACACGTGTTGAGTGCTGTCTGGTCTCATCTGCCACAACAGTGGTGTTGGTGTCATACTACTAATGAACGTTACAACAAGCACGCTCTTTAAGATCAAGCACAATGCGTGTGCGTGCGTGTGTCTAATTTATAATATACAATCTGATTGCACTATCTTGTTTTGTCGAAATACCGCTGTCCGCCACACACCATTAGGTGGCTTGCGGAGTATGATGTACTCGTAGACGAAAAGAATGTAACATTAAATCAAATTGCCTTGTAGTTAAATAATATTTCCACTCTCACAGAGAAAGCAGTTGTTTTACCAACGTGCTGCACCTTTCACACGTATTCTTTGCTTAAGAGAAAGTAGATGATGTTTTTGAATATAGGAAACGAGTGATATCTCTGCTTCGTGGATGGTATTTGCATTGTAAACAAAAGCATCACATCTAAAGCACATGTCTGGAGCTGCAACTGACACGAGGAATTTTATGAAGTGTTTATGTGCCACGGTAGTTTGCTTATAATAAATGTGCTGCTTGCACTGAAAGAGTTGTCCATTGCTCTGAAAACGCATAAGGACGAAAATAATGCTAAACGCCGTCTACCGGAACACATGTTAGTTTACATAGGTGTTACACTTCATATCTGATCAAATGCAGGCATGTTAGCATGTTTTAGTTATCCGCAGAACACCTAAAGTGGCACTAAATACTCAAATATTGTTGTCTAGTGCAGCAGCGGGCGACATGCTGTTGACAGAAGCATTACTATAATTAAAACTGTTAGCAACGTACTTAACGTCAAGCTTGCATCTCCATTCGTGTCCACACATTACGCCAACTCGCCACATCCGCTGCGCTTGTGAAAGAGAAAGAAAGGCTGAGGTTTGACGACCCGTCGACGGGAAGTTCATCTGAGATGGAGGGCAAGGTCTGACTGGGAGACCTCTTCATGTGAACCATCCCAGCATTTAACATAAGATATTAATGAAAATTGAGAAAAGCCTTAACCTAGATTGGTTGCTGGAATTTGAACCTCTCACCTCCTGTATGAGAGTCTGTTGTCTTAACCATTTCTCAATTTGTCTAGTTACGCTGATTGCATTCCAATATGCATTTATTCATCACCGCCCGCAGATGTTTTCAGCCTCCTCGACGTCCTTTATATCTATTAGATACTCACTGCATGGCAAAACAGTGAATACAGGACGAACAGCCGGCCAGGGTGGCCGAGCGGTTCTAGGCGCTACAGTCTGGAACCGCGCGACCGCTACGGTCGCAGGTTCGAATCCTGCCTCGGGCATGGATGTGTGTGACGTCCTTAGGTTAGTTAGGTTTAAGTAGTTCTAAGTTCTAGGCGACTGATGACCTCAGAAGTAAAGTCCCATAGTGCTCAGAGCCATTTGAATCAGAGCGAACAAGATAAAACTATCCTGGAAAATACCTCGTGCACCTTAACACCGGCAACCCAACTTGGGGCAGATGGTGGTTGGTGGGTCACGTCATCCGTAAACAGCCCTTTTCAATCTGTACCAGACATGTTCGATAGGGTTCATGTCTGTAGAACATGCTGGCCACTCTAGTCGAGCGATGTAGTTATCCTTAAGGAAGTCATTCACAAGATGTGCACGATGGGAGCGCCAATTGTCGTCCATGAAGACGAATGCCTCGCCGATATGTTGCCGATATGGTTGCACTATCGGTGGAAGGATGGCATTCACGTATCGTACAGCCGTTATGGTGCCTTCCATGATCATCAGCGGCGGACGTCGGCCCACGTAATGCCACATCAAAACATCAGGGAACCTCCACCTTGCTGCACTCGCTGGACAGTGTGTCTAAGGCGTTCAGCCTGACCGGGTTCCTTCCAAGCACGTCTCCGACGATTGTCTGGTTGAAGGCAAATGCGACAATCATCGGTGAAGAGAACGTGATGTCAATCCTGACCGGTCTATTCGGCATGTTGTTTGGCCCATTTATACCGCGCTACATAGTGTCATGGTTGCAAAGATGGACCTCGCCATGGACGTCGGGAGTGAAGTAACACGACGTCCTCTGACTGCACGAAAAGCATTATTCAACGTGGTGTCGTTGCTGTCAGGATTCTTCCGAGCCATAACCCATAGGTAGCGGTTATCCACTGCAGTAGTAGCCCTTGGGTGGCCTGAGCGAGGCATGTCATCGACAGTTCCTGTCTCTCTGTATCTCCTCCATGTCCGAGCAACATCGCTTTCGTTCACTCCGAGACATCTGGACACTTACTTTGTTGAGAGCCCTTCCTGACAATGCGGACGCGTTCAAACCGCGGTAATGACCGTTTTGGCATGGTTGAACTGCAGACAATGCAAGCCATGTACCTCCTTCCTGATGGAATGACTGGAACTGATCGGCTGTTGGACAACCGCCGTCTAATAGGGGTTGCTCATGCGTGGTTGTTTACATCTTTGGGCGGGTTTAGTGACATCACTGAACAGTCAAAGGGACTGTCACCGTCTATCTTCAGGAGCTCTGGGAACCGGGGTGACGCAAAACTTTTTTTGATATGTGTGGTTAACTATTTATCTCGACTTGTTAGTACACAACTGTTTTCGACGTTGAACCACGTCCTTACGCTGAAAAGTCTAATAAAAATATATTAACTTAGTGGCAGTGAAAGAACAGATTACTTTGGACATGTTGTTGAGCCGGCGGGAGTGGCCGTGCGGTTCTAGGCGCTACAGTCTGGAACCGAACGACCACTACGGTCGCAGGTTCGAATCCTGCCTCGGGCAGGCGTAGCTTCAAGCGCCGGCATGTCAGCCTAGAACGTAAGAGCAGAGGAGTCATTGAGACACCGTCGGTCAAGAGTACGCTGACTAGGCGACACCACAACAGGAGCGGCACCTATACGAAGAGAATATAAGCGTCGCTCCAGCCAGCCTCAGGGGCACTAGGAGAGCCGCACTGGAAGACAAGCCGTGACTGGTGATCTATGTCAATTACTTGCATGGAAATTGTATATATCGAGGGACATTGATTATTTGCGTGTCGCCATTTGCGAAAGTTAAGTATTGTCAATTCAATTTACTGTAATAAACTCCGTTAATAAGATTTGCTTGAATGTTGACTAGCTATCCTAAAAAAGAGCTTCCTAATCACCCTACATTAGACGAATGGGCAGGATCCCACATATTTTACTAGAAATTATTAAGGCAATGATTTATTCAAGAATATGTGGGCGCTCTTGAAATAATCTAGATTGCAGCTCATTAAATTTACTGCCAGCTGCAGGAAATTTTTGTTTGGGAGACCAGGACAGCAGAGGAAATACACATCAAAACTCGAGCCACCAAAAGCAAAAACTACACTAAAGTTTAAGTAAAATTAATAAAAAAACGCTGATTGTCGAACATGTAGATCTTGGAAGAAACTAAAACATACATACAGGGTCAGTCGTAAAAGCCTTTTTCAATCGCATGCCGGCCGCAAGTATGGTAAGGAATTCTTCTGGTTGCGTTACATCCGTCCACCAGAGCCGCTGATATGCGCTGGATGGTGGTCGGAGAATGTGGACGTGCAGAAGTATGAAATTTCCTGGCAGATTAAAACTGTGAGGACGGGTCGTGAGTCGTGCTTGGGTAGTTCAGTTGGGAGACACTTGCCCGCAAAAGGCAAAGGTCCTGAGTTCTGGTCTCGGTCCGGGACACAGTTTTAATCTGCCAGGAAGTTTCATATCAGCGCACATTCCGTAGCAGAGTGAAAATCTCATTCTGGTGCTGAAATATGTGTTCCCAATGCACTCCGCAAGTACTCGGTGGGATTTAAATCGAGGGAACGGGCTGGCAAGTCTATTTGCCGAATATCCTCTCGTTCAGAGACATGCTATCTCTGCGCTGTTCGGTGCGGTCGTGCATTGCAACCCATAAAAATGGAGTCAGGGCCGAACGCGTCCCTGAAAAGACGCACGTGGGAAGGAGTAGTGTCACAATGACGCTGACCAGTGAGTGTTCCGTGTTCAGAGATTTAGATGTCAGTACGCCCATCGAACGTTATGTCTCCCCACTTGGACCACAAAAATGATGGATATCAGTAAGCCCGTCGAACATTATGCCTCCTCACTTGGACCACCAATACCATCACTTTTGACAATGTTTCTGGGTGCATTACATCTTCCCATCTCTTGCCATATGAAGGTAATTCCAACATTGTCCAACATGATCGTGGTCCTGATGTCATGGTTTGGAGAGGTGTAATGTTGCTCGATCGTAATGAGCTCTAAATCTTTGAACACGTTACACTCACCGGTGTGACGCTGTAGTCGTTCCGCGTGTGTTTCTTTTCAGGTGTGCATTCGGTTCTGACTTCATGTTTACATATGAGAATGCTCGGTGACATCGAAAACTGCACATATTAAAGGTCTTGGAACGACAGAATATTCGGCATAGTGACCTGCCCGTTATCCCAAAATTCTTACCGAGCATGTGTGGCATGCGTTGGGGAGACATATTGCGGACGTCCACATGCACCAACGACCACGCGAGTGGAGGACTGGACCTCTCTGTCCCAAGAAGTCCTTACCGAACTTGTCGCCAGCAAGAGAGCCCGTTGCACAGCATGCATTGCTGTCCGAGTTGATCTCACACCCTATTAAGAACCATGCCCCGCCGTTTTAATGTCGAGGGAATCATCATGAACCGCCGTGGTTATATGATTATCTTTTTCGAATAAAAGTGTCTTTATGTTCGTCTTATTGCGTATTTGTTTCACTTCACTTCTGCACTATACTGTAGCAGTCTTTCTAAGTATGGCCCAAGTTTCATCGCGCTATGTTACTGACACATCGTGCTAAAGTCACTTTAGTCTTCGAGTTCTGTACACCAGTGTACGCAATTGTACACTTCGACCACAGGCTCTGGCGAAAGCACCGAGTAACTACTGACAAACCCCCATAATGAGGGCGATTACAAATCAGTTTTGTATACTAATACACAGGAGGTCGCTCTTGAGCTGTGATTTCGTGCACTGCCACAGACTCTGATATTCACCGTATACTGTCGTTAATCAGCCTGTGCATGATTGACATACTTGGCACTTCACGGAATTTCTAGCTCTCTCTGCCTAATACCAGCTATTGCTGCACCGTGTTATCTTTGCCTGCTCATTGTGCTCAGTGTATATTTCTGCATCGTGCTGGACAAACACTGAATATTCATGAAAGCATGAAAATAACTTACCTAACCCGGGTAGAGCGATATTATTTACCTACCGCCACAAGATTTAAATCAAGCCGGAATGTGAATCCAGATCTCCTGTGAAGTTCTCCTACTAGGTACAGGACTGGCTCCTCTGGGTATAACAGTATCGAAGGAAAAACATACACACAGACCCACCCACCCACACCCACCCACCCACCCACACACACACACACACACACACACACACACACACACACACACCTTGGCTTCTGTGGTATTAGTTATCCCAGGCCATGACTCGGAATTGGGTCTCTTGCCTATCAAGAACAGTTGGTTTAACCAATTAGGCCTTAATTTTTTGTATATCATTTAATGTAAATCTTGGTGGCCGGATGGGAATTTGAACCATCGTTCTCTATAACACGAGTCTAATATCTGCCATTTAGACTTCTTATGTATTTCATGGTCACCCTCCTTCATTTAGAGCTCTTCCTTTTTCTCGTCATTTGGTATTTATGGCGATAGTAGTTCACTAGTAAATCAAACGAAATAAGTTCGAGGAAACTGTCCTCTTGTTAGCTGTGACGTCCATCCGCAGGTATGTCATACGAGCAGAGATGAATGGGGGTGGGGTTACATCAGTGAAACTGAAACATGAATCAGACCTAGCGGACGCTCAGGTAGTGCAGTTTCGTAATACGAATGTATTCACTTATCGCCATAGATGAGAAACGCAAACTCAGGGATCATATTGAATGTTAGCTATATACTGATGAACCAAAACGTTATGATCATCTCATAATAGCGTTGTTGGTTCACAAACAACGCATTACAGCAGGTGTACAGCGTTGCATGGATGCGGTAAGTCCTTGGTAAATTTCCAGAGGTATGTGACGTCAGACATCTACGCATACGCCCAGCAATTCCCGTAAATTACAGGCCTATGTTTAATAGACGCGAAGCTGGCGCCCGATACCGTTGCCCTTGTTTTCCTTCGGGTTCATGAACGTGACAGTACTGCCACGCTTCCCAAACACCAAAATTTAGCAGAATTATAGCTTTACGATACGGACAGTTGTCCTGCTGGAAGGTGGCATTGCCGTCAAGGAAGACATCACCCATGAAGTGATGTAGATCATTGTCAATAACGTTCAAGTTGTCCATAGTTGTCACGGCGCTTTCGATTACCACGACTCGTACACAGAAGCCCAAGTGAACGCACCCACTTGCCCCCAATTGTATAAAAAGCTCCCACCGGCTGCGGTGTACCGCGTTCGGCTGGTTGGCGGCGTATACCGACGAGACCTGGCGTAACAAGACACGTGGTTCCTCCAACCAGGAGGCACGCTTTCACTGATCCACGGTCTAATCTCGATCATCCCGTGCCCAGTGCAATCGCAACTGACATTGTGTTGCATCAACGTGGGAAACATAGCGGCCCCAGGTTCAGCAATGTGTGCTCAGCTGTGGGCTCCGAGACGCTTGTGCCTGCACCAGCGTAGACCTCTGTCGTCAGATCTGCCACGTGTCGCCGCCTATCCTGTTTCACAGAGAGGGCAAGCGTACGACCACCACATTCTGTGGTGCAGTCTGCACGACCAACACATTGTTGCCTACTCACGGTTCCACCACTCTTCGACCACTTTCCGTACATGCTAATGACAGCAGCGCGCAAGTAGCCGAACAGATTCACAGTTTCCCAGAAGCTGTCTCCCAGGCGCCAGGTCATAACAGTCTGCTCTTTGAGTTATACATGCAGATTGAAGCGGGATTTGAACGCAGTTCTATTGCTCACTACGGTGATGCGTTAACCACTACACAACCCTAGCAAAGTGGTTTTGCACGGACTACCCTAGCACGCCTCTCTCCTCAATCCAAATTCCAATACATCGTCAGCCCACTTGGTACTCACCTTGAACTCGAACAACATTGCAGAGGCTCTCCAGCTGCATTGGTATAGCACCAGCGCATCGAATGAAAGGGGGATCCTGCCTGAAACCCAGGCATAGCTGTTTAATCAAATGACACTGTATGGTTCCAGAGACCTTTTCAAGTCTCAACAATCTGTGGTGTATATACGCAGAGTGAGGCGACGAATGAAGATTTGTACCAAGGCTAGGATCGAGCCTCTGCAATGCTATTTCAGTTTATGGGGAATACCAATTGGGCTGAGACGTGAATGGGAATTTGGACGAGGAGAGATGTGTGAAAGGGTAGTCCATGCAGTTGTGCACAGGCACTGTACCGGTCCAGTGTAGTAGTTAGCGAGTCTGCCTAGAGTGCAGAAGAACCGGGTTGGAACCCCAGCCCCGGTACAAATTTTCATTCGTCAATTCAGTCTGCGTATGTACATCATAGATGTTTGAGACTTAAAAAGGTCTCTGGAACCATATACACTCCTGGAAATTGAAATAAGAACACCGTGAATTCATTGTCCCAGGAAGGGGAAACTTTATTGACACATTCCTGGGGTCAGATACATCACATGATCACACTGACAGAACCACAGGCACATAGACACAGGCAACAGAGCATGCACAATGTCGGCACTAGTACAGTGTATATCCACCTTTCGCAGCAATGCAGGCTGCTATTCTCCCATGGAGACGATCGTAGAGATGCTGGATGTAGTCCTGTGGAACGGCTTGCCATACCATTTCCACCTGGCGCCTCAGTTGGACCAGCGTTCGTGCTGGACGTGCAGACCGCGTGAGACGACGCTTCATCCAGTCCCAAACATGCTCAATGGGGGACAGATCCGGAGATCTTGCTGGCCAGGGTAGTTGACTTACACCTTCTAGAGCACGTCGGGTGGCACGGGATACATGCGGACGTGCATTGTCCTGTTGGAACAGCGAGTTCCCTTGCCGGTCTAGGAATGGTAGAACGATGGGTTCGATGACGGTTTGGATGTACCGTGCACTATTCAGTGTCCCCTCGACGATCACCAGTGGTGTACGGTCAGTGTAGGAGATCGCTCCCCACACCATGATGCCGGGTGTTGGCCCTGTGTGCCTCGGTCGTATGCAGTCCTGATTGTGGCGCTCGCCTGCACGGCGCCAAACACGCATACGACCATCATTGGCACCAAGGCAGAAGCGACTCTCATCGCTGAAGACGACACGTCTCCATTCGTCACTCCATTCACGCCTGTCGCGACACCACTGGAGGCGGGCTGCACGATGTTGGGGCGTGAGCGGAAGACGGCCTAACGGTGTGCGGGACCGTAGCCCAGCTTCATGGAGACGATTGCGAATGGTCCTCGCCGATACCCCAGGAGCAACAGTGTCCCTAATTTGCTGGGAAGTGGCGGTGCGGTCCCCTACGGCACTGCGTAGGATCCTACGGTCTTGGCGTGCATCCGTGCGTCGCTGCGGTCCGGTCCCAGGTCGACGGGCACGTGCACCTTCCGCCGACCACTGGCGACAACATCGATGTACTGTGGAGACCTCACGCCCCACGTGTTGAGCAATTCGGCGGTACGTCCACCCGGCCTCCCGCATGCTCACTATACGCCCTCGCTCAAAGTCCGTCAACTGCACATACGGTTCACGTTCACGCTGTCGCGGCATGCTACCAGTGTTAAAGACTGCGATGGAGCTCCGTATGCCACGGCAAACTGGCTGACACTGACGGCGGCGGTGCACAAATGCTGCGCAGCTAGCGCCATTCGACGGCCAACACCGCGGTTCCTGGTGTGTCCGCTGTGCCGTGCGTGTGATCATTGCTTGTACAACCCTCTCGCAGTGTCCGGAGCAAGTATGGTGGGTCTGACACACCGGTGTCAATGTGTTCTTTTTTCCATTTCCAGGAGTGTATTTTCATTTAATCTGCACTCTGTCAAAGTCGCTTATGTCAATGATTTTCTCTGTTTGCGGACCATGTCGTCGCTAGAATATTTCGCCATTCGTCTTTGCTTCACTTATATACCTTCCTCACCGCAAGGCCACCAGGATTCAAATGGCTCTGAGCACTATGGGACTTAACTTCTGAGGCCATCAGTCCAGACCACCAGGGGGTATTCAGTCTTCAGCAAGGTAACTGTCCATGTCACGAGGCCAGAAACGCGCTGTAGTGGTTTGGGGAGCATGATAATGAACTCGCATTGTTATCTTGGCCACAATTTCATCTGATCAGAATCCGATGGAACACATTTGGGACGCTATCGGACGCTAGCTCCGTGCCCAGAAACCACCGGTCCGTAATTTACGGGAATTGCATGACGTATGTAGACATCTGGTGTCACCCACACATACCTCTACAGACCTACTAAGGACTTGTCGAATCCACACCAAGCAGAACCGCTGCTGTATTGCACTCCATAGGTGGACCAACACGATATTAAGCCGGCCGTCATGATGTTTTGACTCATCAATGGATATCTGAATTATTTGCTCCTCAGTGTACTGTAAAACAGTTGAAACGTCCCCTTTGAAAAATTATATAAGACTGTGCTTAAACTGACACACAATATTTTTAGCGCAACGCAATCTGACTTTCAATAATCCCTACAAAAGAATGGCCCTGATTAACATTAACCTATACCTTTCACAAATCACTTACCTCACCAAAAATCTTCGTTACTCGAACTACTGCAATACAGCGAGCGCCACTACTGCCAGCTAAATAAAAGATTCAAACTACGGAAGGCACTAACTACTGATAGGCATAGTTAGCAAATGAAAGATTTTAATAGAGAACAAACAATGTATTTACCTCAATAGTGTTCAAAAGTCATAATGTATATAGCAGTTCATGATATCCAGTATTGCAAATTTCAAAACTTCGCCATCTCTCTCCTCACATCCAGCACTGCTGGCGGCTCACCTCCAACTGCGCAACGCTACGCGCTGTTCACATCCAGCTACCGCTGCCCAACACTACAATGGCAGACAACAATGCTAACTAGCCACAGACTGCACACAGCACAGCCAGTGATTTTCATATAGAGCGCTACGTAACGTTGCCAATAAGAAAATATGAACAGCCTACTTACACAGTGGTGTAGGCCTTAAAGCCACTAAACTACGACGTTAAACACGTGGAGTGAGATACTAGGG
Source organism: Schistocerca cancellata (assembly GCF_023864275.1). Taxonomy (NCBI): domain Eukaryota; kingdom Metazoa; phylum Arthropoda; class Insecta; order Orthoptera; family Acrididae; genus Schistocerca; species Schistocerca cancellata. The sequence goes on from NC_064626.1 coordinate 570,401,537, forward strand.
TCGGCCGTGGGAGTGGACTTCCGTTATATAAGGCGTAAGATCATCATGTAGCAGAACTACCGCTAGACGCATATTACAGCTGTCGTAGTGTGAGACGTTGATGAGAGTAGTTCATGTATGTTCATATGTGTGTGAATTCATATGGACCAAACTGCTGTGGTCATCGGCCTCTAGACTTACACACTACTTAAACTAACTTATGTTAAGAACAACACACTCACCCATGCCCGAAGAGGACTCTAACTTCGGCGGGAGGGGCCGCGCAATCCGTGACAAGGCGCCTCAAACAGCGCGGCTCCTGCTGTGGTGGACTGGAAATCCAGCTGCTTAGTTTAAAGATGTACATTTGCGACTTGTGTAGAAATATTGTTTCCGCGGCGAAAGATTTCATGAAGAGAAGAGTTTCTGACAAATTGCTGTGCGGGTTCGTCGATTAGATAGCGTCAGGCACACGGAAATGTTATAAACTGTTAAAATGGCACTGGAATCCGAGATTTGCAGTGGTTGTATAAATTACTTTAATAGAAATTATTAAGGCAATGATTCACTCAAGAATGTGAGGGTGGTCTTGAAATAACCTAGATTGCAGGTCGTGTAATTTACTGTCGGCTGCAGGAATTTTTGTTTGAAAGACCAGGAGCACGGTCTCGGCAACACGAAAAGGATAGAAGAGAATACGCACATAAAACGTCGAGTCACCAAAAGCAAAAACTGCATTAAAGTTTAAGTAAAATTAATAGAAAAGTACTCTTTTTCGGACATGCATTTCTCGGAAAAAACGAAAATATGCAGGGCAAGTCGCAAAAGCCGATTCGAGCCGCATTTCTCTTCAATTTTAGAATATTTTTCGTTTATTTTTGCGAGAAGTTTCATCGCCAACATTCATAAGGGTTATGTCACTGGGCTCGTGTTTTTAATCGGCTTCTAATGCCGTTAAAATAATTGCACCGTTCCATTCAAACGACGACGATTACTTCCAAATCCCAACTGATACCAGAGTAAAGAGGATTAAACACGCAACTAAACTGCGTGACCCTCTGAGTACCATCATTTTCCGAAAATTTCATTTCAGTGTCTTGAACCGTACACGAAATGAAGAGGGTGTACTGTCTTACGTGATTTACACCGTTCATCAATGAAGAAAGACACTGTGTGGGTAACTTCGAAGTAACCCACGCAGCGTGTTTCTCCATCTATAATTACAAGCAGTGAAAGCTCCCTGAGACGTCATCTAATAAATTATATTACCCTGTGTGTTTCACATCTTCATGTATTGTCACGTCATTTTTTTAACTTTTTTTGTCTTTGATTCCAGGAACTCAGTTCTTTTCAGCCAAAAATCAAAGGAGTTGGGTGAGGGAGGCCGCTCAATTCTTAACTGAAGTACTTGTGTAGGGTTTTCCTGTTCTGAACTTTGTCTAATATCTGACGGAAACCAACCCTAAAGCATAACACCAAGCGGAAGATTGGAAATATTTTAGATGTATTAGTTTTAACTGACGGAAACCAACCCTAAAGCATCACACCAAGCGGAAGATTGGAAATATTTTAGATGTATTAGTTTTAAATGGCTCCAGTTATTTGTAATATGTAGGAGAAATAATTTATTTGTAGCGAGACCGTAAATTTGCTGAGAATAATTTTTATTGAAGTCACTACTGGCCACTCTTGGCTCCAAGAGCCAGTTTCAAGTGGAGTTGAGTGTCCAAGCTCATGAATATAAATCACACGTTACGCACCAGTACGAGTGAGAAAATATCTACATCTACATCTACGTGATTACTCTGCTATTCACAATAAAGTGCCTGGCACAGAGTTCAGTGAACCACGTTTAAGCTGTCTCTCTATCGTTCCACTCTCGAACGGCACGCAGGAAAAACGAGCAGTTAAATTTTTCTTTGCGTGCCCAGATTTATCTTATTTTATCGCGATCATCATTTCTCCATATGTAGGTGGGTGCCAACAGATTGTTTTCGCAGTCGGAGGAGAAAACTGGTGATTGAAATTACGTGAGAAGATCCCATCCCAACGAAAAACGCCTTTGTTTTAATGATTGCCACTGCAATTCACGTATCATGTCTGTGGCACTATCTCCACTATTTCGCGATAATACAAAACGATGTGCCCTTCTTTGTACGTTTTCGATGTCATCCGTCAGTCCATGTGATGCGGATCCCACACAGCACAGCAATACTCCAGAATAGGGCGGAGAAGTGTAGTGTTAGCAGTCTCTTTAGTAGACGTGTTGCACCTTCTAAGTGTTCTGCCAATGAATCGCAGTCTTTTGTTTGCTGTACCCACAACATTATCTATGTGATCGTTCCAATTTAGGTTATTTGTAATTGTAATCCGTAAGTATTTAGTTGAATTTACAGCCGTCAGATTTGTGTAACTTACTGCGTAATGGAAATTTAGCGGATTTCTTTTAGTACTCATGTGAATAACGTCACACTTTTCTTTATTCAGGGTCAATTACCACTTTTCGGACCACACAGACATCTTATCTAAATCATTTTGAAAATATTTTTGGTTATCTGATGGCTTCACAAGACGGTAAATGACAGCATCATCTGCAAACAATCTAGGAGGGCTACTCAGATTGTCTCCTATGTCGTTAATATAGATCAGGAACAATAGAGGGCCTATAACACTTCCTTGGGGAACGCTGGATATTACTTCTGTTTTACTCGACGGCTTTCCGTCTATTACTACGGACTGTGACCTTTCTGACAGGAAATAACGAATTCAGTCACACAACTGAGGCGATATTCCGTAGTCACGCAGTTCGGTTAGAAGACGCTTGTGTGGAACGGTATCGAAAGCCTTCTGGAAATCTAAAAATATGGAATCAATTTGACATCCGCTGTCGATAGCACTTATTACTTCATGGGTGTAAAGAGCTAGTTGTGGCTCAAGTGGCTCTGAGCACTATGGGACTTAACATCTATGGTCATCAGTCCCCTAGAACTTAGAACTACTTAAACCTAACTAACCTAAGGACATCACACAACACCCAGTCATCACGAGGCAGAGAAAATCCCTGACCCCGCCGGGAATCGAACCCGGGAACCCGGGCGCGGGAAGCGAGAACTCTACCGCACGACCACGAGGAGCTACTTGTGTTTCACAAGAACGATGTTTATGAATCGGTGCTATGTGTCAATAAATTGTTTTCTTCGAGGTGCTTCATAATGTTCGAATACATTATATGTTACAAAACCCTACTGCAAATTGACGTTAGTGATATAGGCCTGTAATTCAGCGGATTACTCCTACTTCCCTTTTTGGGCATTGGTGTGACTTGATCAATTTTCCTGTCTTTAGCTAAGGAACTTTCTGTGAGCGAGTGGTCATATATAATTGTTAAATATGGAGCTATTTTATCAGCATACTCTGAGAGGAACCTGACTGGTATAGAATCTGGACCGAAGGCCTTGGCTTTATTAAGTGATTTAAGCTTGGTTTCGCGGGTTACTTTGTAAGCAGGCAGAGAGATACTTTTGAGTTGTCCTGTAGTATATCACTGACAGGATTATGACATCCTGAAGCGTTACGTTACTGGTGAGTCGTGCGTAACACGTAAAGTAAAGAAGTAGCGCGTCTTCCAGAAGCGACAAATTCAAGGTACACTTGAGCGGCCAAGGTGCGTTTTCCTCGCGGCTTACGCCCAACGCAAAGGTAAACTCATCGCGTCCTTGCTGCGTAGATGGAAGCGCCTGATGAACGCTAACCGACGTTATTTGATCAACGCGCTACCGTGTATTGACTCGTCAGCGCCACTGCTATTCTGCACGTCGCCGCGGTAGTGAAAATTCCGCTCTGCGCGCATAACTTCGTGCCGGGAAAGAAAAAGGGTCTCACTCTCCGTTTCGGATCAGCATTAGTCGAATACAATGACTCGCCTACAGCTAGCAAAGAAAGGGGTTGTGTGTAAATTTTTTTTTTTGCCACTAATGCTTAACCACATGGCTGAACACGACCACTGCAACATATTGCAGTAATCTGACAGTTCTTTATTAATTACATTGCCAGTAAGCACTGGGATGGTGCGTAAGTTCGTAACGTTTTTACGTAAGTGGAAATACAGTAGATTCACATAAATGGTTTTTAGCGGTAGACCTTGTTCGGAGCGCATATTCATTCTGAAAGGAACTTCCTCGAAGGTTGTTTGATAGAGAGCAGGAGACTAAGGTGCGTGCAGAATGACTTCCCAAGCCATTTCCTGTAAAATTCTTTTTTCGTCATTCTAGGCAGATGCTGGTGGGCATTACCGTGGAGTAGCATCATTTCATGCATTCTTCCTGGTCGTTGTTCTTTGATTGCGTCTGCAAGACGTCTCAATTGTTGACAAGTTACACGTCGGGGTAGCGATTCGTAATACACCACACCTTCGCTCTTCCACCAGATGCATAACACTATATTTTGTGGATGCACGCAAGTCTTTGGACCGGGAGTTGCTGCTTTGTTTGGGCTCAACCATTGCTTTGCTTTCCTTTCCTTTCCTTGTGTTAGCAAGAAGACACCATTTCTCGTCACCAGTAACGATACAGAACAGGAATGGTCGGTGTTGTTCACAAACCAGTTAATGACGAGCAAGCAGAGATGCACGTATGGTTAATCGCTGAATTTTTTGATTTTGGTTTAGAGCACGCAGTATCCGTACGCCCTATTTTTTAACCTTTCTCCTTGCATGCAAATGTCACACGATGGTGGAATGATCACAGCACTTCACATTTCTCACGTACAGTGACGTGGGTCATTGTGGATTAAAGCGTTTAAACTATCTTCATCAAAGCTCGAAGGTCTTTCTGAACGTGAAGCCTCACTAATGTCAAAATGATCCTCCTCAAAACGAGAAAACCCTTTTATTGCTGCGCTTTGTCCAGTGGCATTATCCGCCCGCATCTCGTGGTCGTGCGGTAGCGTTCTCGCTTCCCACGCCCGGGTTCCCGGGTTCGATTCCCGGCGGGGTCAGGGATTTTCTCTGCCTCGTGATGGCTGGGTGTTGTGTGCTGTCCATGGGTTAGTTAGGTTTAAGTAGTTCTAAGTTCTAGGGGACTGATGACCATAGATGTTAAGTCCCATAGTGCTCAGAGCCATTTCAGTGGCATTATCCCTATACACGGAGCGGTTTCACCACTTGGCACTTCATTGTCTAGTGTCCACGGTTCCACTCTCTCTCTCTCAACGTGGCGATAGCCGGCCGGTGTGGCCGAGCGGTTCTAGGCGCTTCAGTCTGAAACCGCGCGACCGCTACGGACGCAGGTTCGAATCCTGCCTCGGGCATGGATGTGTGTGATGTCCTTAGGTTAGTTAGGTTTAAGTCCCATGACCTCAGAAGTTCAGTCCCATAGTGCTCAGATCCATTTGAACCATTTTGAATCAACGTGACGATATGTAAACCCATACAGAACAGTATACTACAAATAAAAAATGACACTCGATAAATAAACTCATAAAAATTGGATTACCAACACACGAAACAAAAACACTGCCAATATATGCACCAACATATTATTACTCAGTTTAGCGTTGCGTAATGATAATTTGAAGATGTGGTGCGAACCGAGCGTTTTACACGTATCAGGTGTACATTATTCGGAAATAGAACTTCATTTTAAACTACAGCAGACCACATTTACTGACTCTAAGGAGCAAATAATTTCTTGATGAGTGAAATTGGGGTACGAGGATGTTAGAAGTTCCAAATTTGCGATATTGCTATTAGGCGATATTCTTCCTGCTTCCACGAAAATTCTTAACAGTTAATTCACAATTTGGTAAATTCTAATAATCTTGAAGTGTCAAACGAAAACAGAACAGCAGAGAAATTCCTGTTAATAGAATGTCCACACAACATTTTTACTTGTCTCAAGAGAGGCAGGAGCGACTATGATGCTATTTCAGAAACAATGGTCACCAAAGGTAGAAAGGCTACCAAAAAATCTAAGAGAACACTTATGTTTGATCGTACTGATACAGAGGCACTACTTAAATATCGAATTGAGAAGATTTAGTTTTTATGAGCCAAACACAGGAGAATTGTGCTTAAACCTGAAGGAAGCTATAAATCGTGGTCTAGAAAAGTAAATTCCAATTAAATCAATGCAAAAGGGAAAAGATAAGCCCTAGTTTAACGGTACTGTTTGGAGAATATTTCGAAAGCTGAGACTATTACACTCTCGTTACAAAAGAGACTGCAACGAAACTGATAGAGAAAAGTGGATAGGAACTCACGCAGCCGTAAGAAGGGCCAAGTATGAAGCCTATAATAATTTTCACTGTCAGCTCTTGGAGGAAAAATTATCAGCAAATCATAGAGAGATCTGACCATACGTTAAGTCAATGAACAGATCCAAATCTTCCATTCAATATTTCGTGGGACCATCTGGTGCTGAAAGTGAAGGCAGCACATAGAAAGCAAAACTTGTGAATTGCGCATTTAAAAATTTATTTACGCTCGAAGATACCGCCGTAGCAATGTTCGACCGATGCACAGACTCGCAAATGACAGATACTAATATTAGCAACCCCGCTATTGACTTCTTTAAGTCAACTCTAAATTCCAGGTAGATTTTACTTTGAACAAGTTGCTTAATTAAATCATTTTCTGGGTTTCACTTATCGAGAATACCGAATAACCCTGCGTAACTAGAAAAAAATGCACAGGTCACTCATGTGTGCTGAAAGGTAAACGAACAGATGCACAGAATTACAGAACAATGTTCTAAGCTCAAATATTAACGCTCCTGTAGGAAAACAAGCTTCTCAAAAAGAGAGATGCAGGATTCAGGAGAAACCAGTCGTCTGGAACACAGCTTGCTTTATTCATACGCGACGTCTTGCAAACAGTAGCTCCATGTGAGCAGGTTGATTACGTCTTCATAGATCTCCGGAATGTGTTCGACACTGTGACATATTGTCAATTACAAAACAAGCTACGATCATACGGAATATCGACGTGAATATGTGACTGGCTTGATGAAAATTGGACTAATAGGACCCACTACGTTATACTGGACGGTTAATTTTCTAGAGAATCTTCTAAAGTAACATCAGATGTGCCAAAAGAAAGCGTCGCAGGTTCCACAGTTTTCTCAATATATATATAAACGATTTATTGGATAGCGTCAGCAACATTGTAAGATTGCTCGCTGACAGTGCTGTTGTCAAGAGGAAAGAATAGTCGATTCACGACTGCCACGAAATGCGGAAGGACCTAAACAAAATTTCTACTTCGTGTAATGAATTGCAGCTCTCATTAAATATGGATAAATGCAGTGTAATGCATACAACAATGAGAAAGTTGTGGCTAATATCCGCTTAGAAGATTAATGGTTAACATCTTGAGCTCATCACGTCATAGTAACATGTAGGGATAAAGTGGTTCTGGGAAAGTTCACTTCATCTCTAAAGGAATTCCAATAGACGATGCTAGTGGGATCAATTTAGAGTTGCAGTGTGTGCAGTCCTTATCAAGCAAACATGACATGCATGTATGTCCAAAGGAACAGACACTGTGGCGACTACAGCCGTTATGAAGTACACGAAATGAATTCGCAAATTGCGAATAAGGACAATCTTCAGCTGTGTAATGGAATGATGAAAATGAAAATTTGCCCCTGATCGGGACTCGAACCCGGATTTTTTGCTTTTTGTGTGCAGTAGCCTTACCATTTGGCTATCCGTGCACAGCTCAGGGCCAGACTCAAATTTCCAGATGTCGTATATGTTTGGGTCTGGCCGTGAGACGTGCACGGATAGCCGAACGGGTCCGGCACGGTAGCTCAGCGTGTTCGGTCAGAGGGTTACGTACCCTCTGTAATAAAAAACTGAGTTAATCGATCATCAACGAACTTCATCGGATGTCTTACGACGTCCGCCCCGAGCAGATACAACGAACAAAAAGCGAACAAAATGAGATAAAAAGAACAAAGAAAAAAAAAGATGGTAGAGCACTGGCCCGCGAAAGCAAAGGTCCCGAGTTCGAGTCTCGGTCGGGCACACAGTTTAAAAATAATTAAAAAAAATAAATAAAAAAAACGGTAAGGCAACCGCTCACAATAAAATAAAAAAAAGCCGGGAAATCCGGGTTCGAGCCCCAGTCTGGCGCAAATTTTCATTGCCGTCATTCCATTATACAGCTGAAGGTTGTCCTCATTCGCAATTGCGAATCCGTTTCATGTAACAGAAATGTGCGGGGAAATTAATGGGAATCCTTGGAAGAAAGAGGATATAGGTCTTCTGAAAGACAGTTGCATAATTTTAGAGAATGGTCATTAGAAAAGACTTGGAAGAAGGCTGTGATACAGCTGTGTGCCACCACCACATGTCTCGTGTAGGGATACTCAGAATACGGTAACGGTGATTTAGATGAGAACAGGGGCATACAGAAAGTGGTTTTTCCCTCTTCCTGAACCCAAATGGACCACGATTACAAATAGATACTGGTAAGCTGTGCAATGTGTCCTCCGCCATCCACTGCACAGTGCTTGCGAAGTACACAGGTACATGTATATGAGCAACAGTGCAGCAACAGTGATTTGTTGTGATCTCGATTAGAAATGTAATGAGTGACTACGTAATTTAGCAGCGTAGATGCCATATTGATGTCTTACGCAGGGTACTCTTCTAACCACTTGGGTCTCGGAAAGTCACTACAAACCGGTGGGTAAGCTCATGAACGACGTGAGAGACGCAACACTGCGCTCACCTCTCGCCAAAAATATTTACGAGCCACTTGTCGTCGCCGTTAGGAAATGCGTGTAAAATACTTGCTTTTGTTGGTAAAGTTAAGTACTCACAGCTATGCGCATCCAGGGAATCCCCTATTAACTGTGTTTCTTTCACAGACATCTTAATATTATTTATGTGACCGTGGGAACATTTGTATTCGTTCCCGGCGGAATAATGTATGCGAATATGTAACTAAAAATAGAATGGACTGAAAAGTACGAGGGACTTGTGTAGTTCAGCAGACAGAAGCTACAAAAAAAGGCACTGCAATCTGTAATATTTCTTTTCGCATCGCCATTATCTCATCATGATCGCCATCAGAAATTTAACATCCACTGGTCTATAACTATCTGAGCTAGACATCCCCATACATCATTGTCTTCAGCGATATGCTGAGCTCCTCAAACACTTAGGTTAAGCTACTTTTGCTCTTCATATGGCTGGTAGTTGTCGAAACAAACGAATCAAACTCCTAACATATTCTGGCAATTTCTACTCAAAGAGAGCAACGTACACACAACCTGTGCTTGATTCGTAAACAATGAGGTTCCGATACTTTGACCTAATGGGCACGTTCTTGATTTTTTTTAATTTCTGCTTAAGATGTTTTTAATGCCTTTCTCATCAGAGGTAAGGTACAGAGTATTCTCACGTACCGTCACAAATCAAGAACTGCATACAATACTAGAATAAAGAAATGGCTTTATACCGTATTAATGAAGTTGCCAAGCTTTAGAAAAGAGTGTGACATGGGACAGCAAAGTTTTTTATCATTTGCCCAATACCATAAAAAAGGTAAAGTTTTAAATCTAATCTAAAATCATTTCTTCTGGATAACTCTTTCTTAGTTAGTGACTTAATCGCACATTCCATAGATCATTTTAACGATTTTTTTATCGAAATGATGTGGAATGATTCAGTTACAGGATATGTGTACATGAGTAGTGTTAACATGAATGAACTCATTTTCTTAATCCTATTCATAGCCAGACTTGAAAATGTTTTTTTCTTTACGGAATGCCAGTTTTTAAGTAGAAATTCGTGTATGAAATAGAAAGAGTTGTCCAGGAGAAATAATTTTAAATTAGATTTAAAATTTGCTTTGCTACCTTCAGACATTTTATGTTATTGGACCAACGATCAAAAATTTTTGCTCTTCGCGTTGAACTCCTTTCTGCTACGTATATTGCGAATAGGTCTGGCGATAGGGAACACTGTTGTTTGACGCCAACATTTCAGTTATAGACAGCTTTAGTAATGAACAATAAATATAATTTTTCCCTCAATTGTTCTAGGTATGGACCTCAATGTACCTCTGAAATTGTAGTGGATTGCTTATGAGGAATTTAACCAGTGAATATGTATATTGTGAAAACGCAGTTAAAATGCCTAGCTCCTCAGAGACATACTTACATGATGTTCATGGGTGAACTCATATTATTCTTACTGCTCCCTTTTCTGCAACCAATACTTTCTCTATAAGTCGTGAATTACCCCAGAAAAGTATTCCATAAGACATTACTAAGTGGAAATGTGCAAAATATGTCAGGAGGTTAATTATTTATTTTCAATGTTGGAAATTAAAAGAGCAAAAGTAGATGAATGTAATTGTTTGAGATGTTCAATAATATGTAATATGTTTCTTCCAGTTCAAATTTTCATCAACACTTTTTTTTTGTTTCTTTTTTTTGCATGCACCTTTGTCCCGCAATGAAGCAGCGTCGGCATGGTTAATCGGATTTGGCAAGGTTAATTGAAGGGGTGGCCAGAGGCCCCTTCTGCCGCCACCCCGTACCCCCCCACCCCACCCTCCGGGACGGAATTAGTGTACCCCAACTGTCTATGTCTAATGTAATCCATGGAATAGTGCGAATGTGTTCAGATACCTGCGAGCCATGGAACTGAGGCGGGGTGTGGGGACCAGCCCGGTATTCACCTAGTGGGATATGGAAAACCGCCTAAAAACCACATCCAGGCTGGCTAGCACACAGGTCTCCGTCGTTAAGCCGTCGTGCGGATTCGATCTGGGGCTGGAGCACCTACCAAAGTCCAGGAAGCAGCACATTAGTGCTCTCGGCTAACCTGGCGGGTCCAAATTTTCATCAATATTTACATCCAAAAATTTAGCACATTTAGACCCCACTGACTGACTCCCGATCATGTGCTACATCACTTGCTGGTGTGACTATTTGTTGGCCACAAGTGAATATAGAGTATTTTTTTTACAAAATTTAGGAAGAGTTCAAATTCAGAAAATAACTTAATAATTCTTTGGAAAACATTTACACCTCTTCTGTGGCATTCTCTCTAATGGGGTTTATGATAAGACTAGAATTATCATCAAAAAGTACCATGAGCGATTCTAGAAGTCGGTCAAGGAGTGGGGGATATGGGGGGGGAGGGTGTTTGGGGGAATAGAATATCGCTTAACAAAAGGAGCGTTGGGGTCCTCCACCGACAAATTGGTAAAATTTACTGTTGCTTAAAGTAGTTTTTGGTAACTGTTTCGAGTTCAGGGTAAAAAATGTGTATTAATAAACAATAAGACGCCCATTTTAAGTTAAATGATAATTATTGATTTAGTTAGTAGCTATTTGCCGCTCTTATTCTTTTGCTAAAATGTGTTCGAAGTACATTACAACCTATATTGCTACATAATTGTAAAAAAATATGATTGAATCTGTTGGAGTAATATATTCGCTGATATCTGAAGTAATTTTATCCAGTGTAATATGATACTCCGTGGGGAGGGGTGTAGCCCGTTCCCCCTCCCCACCCCCCCGCTTGCCACTGCCCCTGAAAAGTACGAATTCTGCTTATTGAGTGTTAGGTGGAAGGTCATTCACATATATAAGCCATTGAAGTGGACCCAAAATTGAACCTTGTGGGATTCCCTTTGTGATTCCTCCCCAGCCACTAAAATTTCCTACCCTTCCAACATTGTTTGAATTATCCAACAGAACTTTCTTCATTTAGGTGGTTAAGTATGATTGACACCAGCTATCTGTAAAGACATTTGCTACATAAAACTTGAGTTTTTCTATGACAGTAACATGATCTGCACAATGAAACACCTGTGACAGATCACGAAAAATAACAACTGGTGATATTTTATTAGACTTTCAATATTTAGCGAGTGAATGTGCAAACAGTCTTCTCAACAGAGCAATCCTTCTGGAATTCAAACTGTGACATGCTAAGCGAATTGCTTCTACTTAACTGTGAGACTACGCTTGAGTACATTACTTTTTGGAATATTTTAGAAAAAGATGTCAATAAGGAAGTTGCATGATAAGTATTTAAGTCTTTCTTGTCACCTATTCAATGAAGGGGTTTAACAAGTGCATATTTTAACTTTTCTAGAAAAATTCCCTGTACCGGTGATGCTATCACTATCACTATCACTATCTATCACTAAAGACATTACTTATTATGTGAATTTTTATTTAAATCTGTTAGCATGTAAAAAAAACAACAAAAAACTAATTTTAACCGTAGTTGCCTCTTCATTAACGATAAATTTAGGCCAGTGTTTAGGAACAGATAAATAGCCAGCATGTAGCCACTTAGTGAAACTAATCGTGTATACATATTCTATAAATTTACTTGTCCCACATTATGTCGATAAAAAACCGTTCAAATAATGTATGGAGCATGTAACTAACTGACTAGCAAATTATCTGACATTCATGCTGCCCCCTGCACTTTTTCTGATGTCATCTGCCCACCTTCCATAAGGCCGTCGTCTCGGCCTTTCCTTATATCTAACATTCAGCAGAGAAGTTGCTTGGTTCCACCTACCATGCATTGGGCTGTCTACCTGTCTTGTCGACCACCATTTTCATTTCCATTACTATCGAAACTGTCTTTTCCACTCTAATCGTTCCCAGACATATTGGTTTGTTTCGCTCTCTATCTACGACCTCCCAACATGCTTTTCTCCATCGCTCGCAGAAAAATCCTCAGTTTTCGAACGGTTTTTGTATTAAAAGTCCATGTCTCACTATCAAAGGCCAAAACGGATATTAGACACTGATCTTAGAGCTTCACTTCCAGACAAATTGGAATTTGGGAAAGCTGTTTACTGTCAAAAAGCACTTGAGGTCATGTTTACTCTTCTGTTTGATACTTTTGCTGTCCGTCGAAGCGCTGCCTTCAACTATCCATAATATACAGATTCGTCAAATGGGTACAGGACTTCACTGCTAATTAGAATAATTTTTCGATGTGTATCGTGGTTTATCCATTTTTCGGTTCATCACAGTTGATATTCACACATGCTTTCAAATTTGCTGTATTAATTTATTCCATTAGTGGTAGTTTATCTGCAGTAGAGAAAAACAGCGTAGCATTATGAGCAAAGCGACGGTGGTTCGGTTATGATCCGTTAACATGCTATTTGACCGCCTCCGTAGCTGAATGATCAGAATGTCAGACTGCGATGCGGGGGATCCAGGTTCTATTCAGTGTAATTCCAGGTCTTTGGTGGGAGGACAGGGGGAGAGTACACTCAAGCGCTTGATGCCAGTTAAGGAGCTACTTGATCGAGTAGTAGCGGCAACAGGCCTGCTAACCCGACAGCGACCAGGAGAGCTGTGTGTTGACTCCCACTCCTCCATACCGCGTCCAGTTGATGCTGCTCTCAAAGGAAGACACGGCTGTCGATCAGTCGGCGTTGGTCTGTATTTGGACAGAATGGCGGTGCTTGTTTGCTTAGTAACAAGTAATTTCTTCGCAGTTTCCCCAGTTCAAGGTTCTGAAAATTTCTGCTACGTATATTGCGAATAGGTCTGGCGATAGGGAACACTGTTGTTTGACCCTAACATTTCAGTTATAGATCTCTCACTGAGCTGTCTAAAGGCTGCTACTTTTGATTATGCGCTTAGGGAGACCAAACATTTAAGTTTATCCGTCTCATATTCAACGGATCGGCCTGCTTAGCTGGGTGGCAGTGTGCTCGCCTCCCATGCAAACAGGCCCGGGTTCGATTCCCGACTGGGTTGGAGATTTTCTTCGCTCCGGGGTTGGATGTTGTGTTGTCCTTATCATCATTTCATTCTCATCACCGGCGCGCAAGTGGTCCAATATGGCGTCGACTGAAATAAGACTTGCACTTGGTGGCCGAACGTCCCCGTTTGGGGCCTCCCGGCCCACAATGCCATACGCTCATTTGCATTTTCTATTCAACCTCCAAGACCCAAACATTCCACTCCGTTTCTTTGCGTCTAGAGAAAGTTCTGTGTCCAAGTAGTTGAAAGTTTTCCAAGTGTTTGCGTAGCGTGTATCTGATGCGAGACATGGGCACCAGTCCGGTATTCACCTAGGGGGATGTGGGAAACCACCTAAAAACCGCATCTAGTTTCCCTATTACACCGATCCACCCACCGGGCGGATTTGATTTGGGGCCGACGCATCTCCCCGTCTCGGAAGCGGGCGCTTCAGCATCTACAGCTGTCTAGGTGGATGTAGTCTAAAGGAAGCTGTTGTAGTGACGAATGTTTTGTTCAGCTGCTAACATTTTTTAACATTTTTTTCGAATGTTGGTACAGATTTTGTTGAAACCGAGTCAATATTCATTTCTCTATTTAATCATTTCCTTTCTGACTTATAAATTATCCGTTGTGTCTCAGTCACTTCTAAAGCAAGCTTGTTCATTGTTGTTGTTGATGTCCGAAGTTGCAGCTATCCACGCTAGTCTATGCTGCGGAGCCCCCGTCGTCTCTGCTTAATGCTATACCCATTTGAACCTGCTTACTGCAGTCAGATTTTGGTCTTCCTCTACAATTTCTATACTCCCGCACTTCCCTCCATTACCGAGTCTTGAATTGTCAGAGATGTTCTCCCCTTCACTTCTCAGTGGATTTTTCAGAGAGACGTTTCGAAGTCAATCATCAATTTCTATGGAACAGCTCAAATCGTAAATAAAGGAAAAGTAATTGAGTAATTATGTCGCACGATGGTATAAGTTCGGCATAGAAAGGGCCACCATTTAGTTTGAGAATCTGGAAAATCTCGGTTCGTGCAGACTTGCCCCGATTATACAGGAATAATTCTCGAGGTGTGTGTTAATTTCTCAATACCAAGGATAAATCGGCTTGTGAACTTATGCAAAGAAGGAAAAGACGAATGAATAACGGAGTATCCCGGTAAGAATTTAAAGAAATATATCCAGTATCTCGCTAGAAATTACTTGAAAAAATTTCAAGAGTATTTTTAATGTGAGGAACCTTAATTTATTGTAATGTATTCGGTGCTGGTGATGTAGTTATTGCGAAGAGAGGCTTGACTGCAGTAGATGAAAAGGAATATACGGGAGTTTTCTTCACAGAATTATGGATACGCCATTCATGCTTTTCAGTACAATACGAAGTCTGTTTTCAAAATTAGGTAATGATGCAGTAAGTCTCGAAACATTAATACAGTCATACGAGTGCCCAAGTACGGACAAGAAACGGGAAACCCATTGATCCTAGGCTCCAACTGACATGTCATGAAGCTACAATGAACTGTCACCTGCCTGTAATTCAGCCGGAGAGTAATCAGAAATGAAACCTCCGGGTATTCTGATAAACGAAATATTTAAATAGCACTGCTGTCAGGGTAAACAGTTACTTCGAGATGGACTCTGACCAGCGCACTCGGCCAAGTTAGCTCTGTGGGCCGTTAGATATGTTGTTGCTTGTGTCATTCCTCGTGACGTGACTGAAGACGATAGACATCTTGATGGACGGCGTGACGCTGTCCTTCGTCAGAGCGGCCTCGGATTGCGACAGTGTGTGGCCCTGGTGCATCCCCAGTGGCTTTTATAGCCCTGCAGGTGGTGGAAGGTAGTATATGTTTTACACTACCAAGCAATTGTATAGTTTTACTGCTTTGTTATTGTAAATTGAACACTTAACGTCTGCACACACCGTCCAACGACCCTAATGAAAAGGCTATATTACGTATGCTGGTTGCAAACCAACGTAAAGTCAAGAAATGTCTACCACATTTCAAGTATAACGTAACTTGGTATATTTGTAAATGTGTTTCTTTTCCAGTGAAAGTCTCTACACATTTTAAATACATCTTTGTCGTTCACTATATGCCCAATAGATTTCATCTGAGTTATGGTTATATTGATAAGTTAATTACAGTAACAATTCACCTTGAAAACTATGAAAATTGACCTAACCTCCAGTTTCTAATGATTCTCTGTTGACGGGAATTTAATATCTGACAAAGGGATCATGTTAAATTTGTAATTATAAATGTAGTACCGTGAAGCAGAGTTCTGACACTGAATACTTCCTGTTTTCAAAAGAATGTACTATCCCTTTGACACTGAAGTCATTAGCGATGGTAACCCGATAACCATAATACACACTACCCATTCACAATAGTACGACGGCTTCACAACAGCGTGTTGACTCACCTGCGGTAGGCAAAACAACAGCCGGTTGCAGCAACATTGATTCTGCGAATCCCCTCTATACGCTCAACTTACACGATCCCAACTGAGTGAGGTGGCGCAGTTGTAAGATGCTGGACACGTATTCATGAGGTTGGGCATTCAAAACTTTGTCCAGCAATCCAAATTTAGGTTTGTTGCGTTTTTCTCAAAGAAATTACGGGATGTTTTCTTCCTCAACCAAAGTTTGTACTTCGTCCCTAATGACAACGTCGTCGACTGGATGCCACACCCTTGTTTCACATGATCCCTGGTGGTACGAAGGTAGTCCTACTTTTCTTCTGAGCTGGCGCCCTCTAACTTGCACGTTGTATATCTTATGATGGCACCTGGATATTTCTGCATCGATGGAATCGAACGTCACTCTTCATTATGCTCCTCTCGTATTCTAACATTCTTGCTTTGCACAACGTGGAATTGTCTTACTAACAAATATCACAGTCACAATGGAAAATTAAGTCTTGACGTGATGCCATTTATGAGCAATAATACTGACTTTTTCCGTAATTTTGAGGGTGTCATCTGTAACAACATCATTTTCTCCCACGATATTACACTGCTACTACCAGCCCTTGTATGTTTTGGACAGTGAGTATGATACTGACGTCCTCTTGGTAAAAGGTGTACTGTCAGAGTATCAGTACTGTGACGTAACATTATCAGGCAACTACTACCGTGTGTGATGGCGCACAGAGGACCTCCATTTGGGATGAGTAGGGTTCGAAACCACTTCCGTCCATCCAGATTTAGGCTTCCCGCAGTTTCGTAATCAGTTTAAATGCATGCCAGGGTAGTTTTTCCGAAATGGTCACGACCGATTTACTTCCCCTTCTTTGCCCAATCCAAGCTATTACCTTGTCTCTAATTAACTCATCATCTACGAGACGTTATACCCAATTTTCTTTTCTTCCTTCAAATACTTGATCCGTTTGTTTCGCATTCCAGCCACGCAGTTTCCTTACCTCTGTGACTGTAGGCTGTTATCTTGTTGAAAAATCACTAAAATCAGCTGCTTTTACTGTCAGCCTCACATTTAACTGATCTAATGAAACATCTGGAATCTATCGAAGATGCGGCTGGTCCCGGCGGAGGTTCGAGTCCTCCCTCGGGCATGGGTGTGTGTGTTTGTCCTTAGGATACTTTAGGTTAAGTAATGTGTAAGCTTAGGGACTGATGACCTTAGCAGTTAAGTCCCATAAGATTTCACACACATTTGAACATTTGAATCTATCGAAGAGATTTAGTTCATCACATGCCTTCTATATTATTTAGGCGTTTCATTTCACGGCGGCCGTTAGCGTTTTTTCCACTGTGATTAGTATAGATGCAGTTTATATAAAATCGTACGAGGGCTATTCAGAAATTAACCTTCGGTTGGCTATTAAGAATAAAGAAATGGTTGTAGCTTCATGGAGCTTGCGTAACTGCAAAAGGAGAACGTGAAGGTCGCATTGTGTCAGTTAGCTTCCTGTTTCGTTCGTCAGTGTGTGAGTAGTAAACGAGTGAAATGGACGATGTTATTGCGTCTCCCACCCGTTGCGAGATACGTTCTGTCATTAGCTTCCTGCAAGCAGAAGGACTCAATGCCGCAGAGATTCATCGACGATTGCGTCTTGTGTATGAGGATGGGGTTATGAGTGATTGTATTCTGAGAGTGTGATGCAGAAAATTCAAGATTGGGGTTGTGTAAATGTGGATAATGAAAGTGGTCGAGGAAGACATTCAAATGTGATTTATGAAATTGTTTAAAAAGTTGACGAAACTGTACGTCCGAGACATTGACTCATAATTTCCGAAATTTCTGATGGTGTATCTCAAAATTAGAGAGACTGGGTTATCATGAGTTTTGTGAACGGTCGGCACCAAAATATCTGACCGATGTTGGTAAAACTGAAAAGGTGATGAGAGCATTGTTGAGTTATTTGTAGGACACAGATCGGTTGAATGCTACCAATTATTACGGCTGAAAGAATGGGTTCAGCCTTGAGATTCCTTCAGCGCTACCATTAACAGGATGAGGAATTGCCGAATAGGTTGGAGACTTGGGACGAAACATAGGAGCAGAACGTGAAGTCGGAAGCTGAGAAACAATCCAAACAGTGCACACGCTCGTCTTACCAGTAAGATCAAACAATTCGTGCAGACATTTTCAAACCGCAAAATGATGGTTACAGGCTTTTGGGATCACAAAGAAATTCTGATAATAGAGTTCACGAGAGCAACGTGCGGGAATACTGTGCGTCACAGATTTGTTGTAGGATGCTTACGAAAGTTCGAAGCACAATCTAAAACAAACAGCGCAGGACGATTACTAAAGAGATAATTCTCCTTCAAATGGTTCAAATGGCTCTGAGCACTATGGGACTTAACATCTGTGGTCATCAGTCCCCTAGAACTTAGAACTACTTAAACCTAACTAACCTAAGGACATCACACACATCCACGCCCGAGGCAGGATTCGAACCTGCGACCGGAGCGGTCACGCGGCTCCGGACTGAAGCGCCTAGACCACACGGCCACACCGACCGGCAATTCTCCTTCACGACATGGGGCTACGCCATACTGCGAGTAAAATGAAGGAAAATCTTAGTTTTTTTGAGAGGGAAAGTTTTCAACATCTTCTTTGGCACCATCTCTTCCCCAAGATGAAGGCCTCGCTCGCTACTCGGCACTTCACGACCGACGGTGAGCTCAAGTATTCTGTCAACAACTGGCTGTAGCATAGGTAGCACCATTCTTTGAGGAACGGATAATGAAGCTGGTATCACGGTACGACATATGTTTGATATTAGATGGCGCCTATGTGAAGAACTGTTTAAAATTTGTACCTATTTTTTTTCTTTTTTTGACTGCCAATCGGAGATGAAGTTATGAAACAGTCCTCGTATTTTCTGGACAGGAAAATTTGATGTACTTCTGTTCCTTTTGACATGGTCCATTTGTACACTGGCGGAAAGAAATGAAACTCACAATGACAAGGTCATTTTATTAACAAGTGATGTTCTGGAAAAGCAGCGATGTAGAAGATTACTTCGAATATCATGGACAGCACAGTGAACTAGTGAATCGATCCTGAGGCAGCTTGGCATTAGAACAAGACTGTCGACTCTTGTCAGCTAAAGCGAATTGAAATATTTTGGTTACATTTTTAGAAGGCAAAAGACGACGGAAGGAACAATCATTGAGGGAAAAGTCGACGGCCGAAGACCTAGAGAACACGCACCATTGCGGTGGATAGACCACATTAAGAGCTTGAAAGGGATAGACTAGCAGCAAGCAAGTCACCAAGTCCAAAACCGAGTTTTGTGGAGACGTCATGGGGCTTACGGCGTAGACGCCACTGCACCGTTGCGTAGGGTTAGACCAAAGAGAGAGAGTGAGTGTTAGTTCATCATTGTAGGAGAGTTTGGTAACAAATTCAGACGAAGTGAAACACACATGTCACAGTAAAGGGTAACCAAATAGTCGCATCGGTACAGAGTGTACCCCGTTTGGCGGCAACGATGGTGTGTATTCTCGCATGCAAACATTCAGAGACATGCCGAATGACATCTGCAATAGATTGTCTCAAGACTCTTGCACCATTTGTTGCAATTCGGCAGTGGTTCTTGCAGGCTCTGGAGCACGCGTAAGTTGCCGCTCCACCATGTCGCACCTGTGTTCAGTTGGTGAGAGAACTGGCGCTCTTGTTGGCCAGAGCAGTTGTTCTCACTAGGAAGCACGCGCTGCGTAGCAGCAGCTTATGTGGACGTGCATTGTCCTGTTGAAAAACCCATTGCCTTCCTGTCGAAGAAATGACAACAGCACGGGGACAATAACTTGCGCAGTGTGACGAGCACTGCTTACTTTTGCCCTGCAGAAACACCAGATGTGACGGCGACTTGTTACTGATGGCTCGTGAGGCCTAGGGTGGGACCTGTGTGTCGTGAGTGCATGAAGTCCGGAATGGGCCTCTCGCTGTGTCTATGCCGTACACTTCTATGTCCCTCACCCGTACACCCACAGAAACTATTCTCAATAGTGAGGACGACAGAGCGCCATTCCACCCTCCAGTCGGCTCTTTCATGACACCTGAGTAGCCACGCTTGGCGGTGTCGTCGCGTCACAGGGTGCCTGGTCGGAGGCACACGTGGTGTTATTAGTCCTGCAGCAAGCAGACGGCTCCCAATAGTACTCACTGAAGCGACAAGTGCAACATCTGCCCGAACTTTTCTCGCTGATTTATGTTCGGTCGACCACCAATGGTCGAAAAATACATAGATCTTCACCTGCGTCTGTAGTACGTGGGCGTCCAGATCCTGGTCTACAATTTGGAAATGTTCCACAGATCACAGAGACACATGCAGCAATTCGTCGATGCCTCCACATCCAGTTCACGTAGATTCATAATGCGACCCCGTTCAAATGGCTGAAACTGTTGAACCGTAGTACGAGACAGTCAGTTTCCTGAGCGCCATCTGACCACCGATGACCGTACCACACCTAGCGCGAACCATGAACAATTTGTGAGTTTGCTCTTTCTAATAGTACGTTGTTCACACATACGTATCAAATAACATAATACTTACGATTTTTTAAAATCGGATGATTGTTTTTGATACACCCTGCATATTGCCTCTTGGCGCTACTTTATGCGACGGACATACAGAGTCAAATACACTGTTTGTCAATGTACTGAGCGCGAGCTTCAAACTATCAGAAAGGGGTCAAAAACAATTTAAAAATATGGGTTGTAACGTTCGGTTAGAAAAATTATAAATGACTGTGCTGATAAACCTCTTTCGTTATTTGATTTTCAAACAGCTGAGCAAAACTGGACGTACTCACACATTTCTCTCTTTACCTATTCTGATCATCACTAAACTGACACACAATGTATTTTTTTTAGCGCAATGCAATCTGACTTTCAACAATCCCTAACTACCTTTCATGAATCACTTACCTCACAAAAATCTTCGTTACTCGAACTACTGCAATACAGCGAGCGCCAAAGATTCTAACTACTGAAGGCACTAACTACTGATAGGCATAGTTAGCAAATGAAAGATTTTGATAGAGAACAAACAATGTATTTACCTTAATAGTGTTCAAAAGTCATTATACAAGTTCATAACATCGAGCTGGGGGCTCACCGCCAACTGCGCAACGCTACGCGCTGTTCACATCCAACTGCCCAACACTACACAAGCGAATATTCCAACAATGAGTCCAACGAGCCACAGACTCCACACAGCACAGTCAGTGATTTTCATACGTGGCGTTACCAACATAAAAACCTCAACAGCCTACTTACAGGGTATGTTCCCATTATTGATTTTGTAAAAAAATTGCATTTTCATCACGATGTTTTTTTTGTTTAGCCATGCGTCTTCTCTTTCGGTTGCTTACTTGTTATCACGAATAGAGAAACGTCGCTCGTCCTTCCTCTCAGTTTTAGCACGTTTCTTAGTTACTTTTACGAAAAGTTTCAATCGCTACATTTACACACTTTGCATCACTGCACTCGTCTGTTGATTAGCCTTCGAATGCCGTTAAAAATTATAGTATTTCATTTAAAAACGATACTTGCCTTCAGTATCTCGATTCACACAAGAATTAAGAGTATTAACCGCTCAACAAAATTACGTCCTTTCAGAGTACAGTCATTTGTAAAAAACCTCATTTTGATATCTGGAACCGTTCTCAAAATAAAAGCTCACCCTGCGTATAATGCACCGTATTGCATTAACTTGTTCATTTCGATTTGACAACAGGGTTCAAGAGTGTTGCAACGCCGTTACATTAACACTTCGTTAGGCAAGTCGTTTGCAACAGTTTTCTTTGGTCGCTGATCACTGGGTGCGAACCTGTTTGCGACGTACCTGGTTGCCGGCTTGACGCAGGCGGACGTACCTCTACATGTTCAAAGAAGCAGAACAGTTAATTTTTTTTTTAGTTTTTTGTAAGCGTCCTTCCAGACGACAAGGAAATATACACGCGTTATTTTATACACACTGAGGGCAGTTATAGCACGGCGGCTGCTTGTCACTTCCAGTATGTTACCAACAAAGCACTTCAGCCAAAATTGAAATGTTTAATTAACAAAGCCGCCTTTGCAGTTCCTCACTACAGTGTATCTATTAATAAAATGTTATAACATAATAAATTCATTAATTATATGATCAGTTGTTTCCTTATTTTACATTATATAAAGTAATAACAGCACCAATTAATCACCTCGAACTGTTGCGTTTGATCTTGGCCCAAATGCGCAACACCGTCCGTAGACATAGTTGCGTTCAGTTACAGTGTAAGTAAATTAGTTCAAAATGCCCTCCCTGTGCGTAGACTAAATTAAGTAGCCAATTGACGATATAATTCATAAAGTGAATGAGTTAAGATTGTCTGTTAACAGGTACGTCTGAAGATGGAATTAGCAAAACACAAAACACGTCGCATTAATAAAGATATTTCAACTGTGGCAGAGGTAGTTTGTTGATAGGATATTCCAAATTTAGCTAGCGTACGAGACAGTTCAAATTTCTCGTTCAGCACTTATGACTTATATTTTTCAAGAATTCTTCAGATCACTGCAGGAGTATATTGTGATAATGTGTCCCAACTTCAACCAGGGGATATTGTGATTTTTCCCGAATAACCTTGATATTGAAGATACAATACACTAAAAAAATATAATATAAAACAAATATGTAACAGAAATAAACAAATTATAGTCATCGGATGGACGGGATGAGATGTTAGCAGTAAAGATCTACGTGATTCAGTAGTTGATGAACATACTAATCTGTTTCACCTGGCTGTTTTATAGCTTAGCAAAACGAACTTAATAAGGATTTAATGACGTTTCGTATAGGGAGTCGGTAGAATCCCTATACGAAACGCCATTAAATCCTTATTAAGTTCGTTTTGCTAAGCTATAAAACAGCCAGGTGAAACAGATTAGTATATATATATGTGTGTGTGTGTGTGTGTTTTACCCGAGGAACGAAGTTTTTAGGATGTTTTTACAATGTTGGAGGTCGAGGTCTTTAGAGACGGCTTTGCTTGAGCGTTGTAGCTTTAATCAAATAATTTGTTTCGTTGGTTTTCATTATCACTTCCGGTGCACATGATAGTACAGACTTGAGAACAGAGGGGGTCACTGAATGATTTATTAGAATTCATTAATCACGGTTCTAGACATCTGTGAATGACGTTACTACTCTACTACATACTAAAAATCAGCAACTTAAATGTAATTAAGTAGAAATAACTTCAAACACCAATTGCAAGTTAAATACAATTTGTAACAGCAATTAATACAAACTAACTCCAATTTCCATTTTCAAGATACTAAAGAAATGTTCCTAAGCAGAAGATCTTCTTCCGTTTCAGAATACTGATGAAGTATTGCTTAACCGTGCACAAATAGTAGGATTAGTATTAAAAATACGTAGAATGTTAATTACTATACAATTAGATAACTGAAAAATTGACAATATCTTACAAATAGATTACATACTGTATATTACAGAGTCGTTTGAGTAGAACTAAAAATATTTACAAGGGTGGATGGTTCAAATGGCTCTGAGCACTATGGGACTTAACATCTATGGTCATCAGTCCCCTAGAACTTAGCACTACTTAAACCTAACTAACCTAAGGACAGCACACAACACCCAGCCATCACGAGGCAGAGAAAATCCCTGACCCCGCCGGGAATCGAACCCGGGAACCCGGGCGTGGAAAGCGAGAACGCTACCGCACGACCACGAGATGCGGGCTTACAAGGGTGGACAAAGCACTACATAATGTGTCAAGGCAACAAAAAAAATAGTTGAAAATGCCAAAAAGTACTTATGTCGGTCTCAAGTGTGAATTCCTTCACTTGATTCTAAAATCGGTCGCTGGATTGAAACACCGACCAGGTAGCACTGTGTGTTCATAGCTACACTATCCTACGGGTACAACACTCTCACCTGTTGAGTGGAGATACGAGGTCTGTCCATAAAATTCCGAAACTTTGTCCACAAAATTTTTCTGCGCTTACCTTTTACTTATTGTGCATGGTCTCCTTCGAAATACTCTCCTACACAAGTGGTACACCGCTCCCGACGCCATTTCCAGATCTGGGAGCAGTCTTGGTACGCGTCTTGCTGGATCGCATGAAGCGCCGTCTGCGAATTTTCTTTTGTCTCGTCTATCACTGCAAATCTTCGGCCTTTCAACGGGGTTTTCAACTCCGGTAATCAAATAAAGGTCCGCAGGGGTCAGGTCTGCAGTATACGGAGGATGAGGCAGCACAGTGGTTTCGTTTTTTATGTAACAGTTACGCACCAAAGGGATGAATGTGTGGTTGCGTTATCGTGATGCACGACTCATTAATTGTCTCGCCACATTTCTGGCCGTTTCCTTCTCACATTTCTCGCAGGCGTCTCAACACGTGCCGATAGCACCATCGATTAACAGTTCATAGCTCTGACACTGATTCATGACGAACTAATCCTTCAAAGTCAAAGAAAACTGCCAGTAAGGCTTTGACATTTGATCTGACCTGGCGAGATTTTTTTGCTCTTGCAGAATCTATCCCGACCCACTGTGAAGACTGAACCTTGGTCTCAACATCATAACCGTAGACCCACATCTTATCACCAATTATGATTCTCTTAAGGAACATCTCGTTCTCATTTGCGCCATGCGAAAGCTCTTCAGATGGCGAGACGAAGGTCTTTCTGGTCTTGACTCACGAGCTGTGGGACGAATTTTGCGGCAATACGATGCATTCCAAGATGCTGTGTCACTATTTCATTACATGATCCAACTGAAATGATACGTTCTTCTGCAATCTCTTGGACAATCAATATTCGATTGGCACCCACGATATCGTTGACGTTCCTGACATGAGTGTCATCGGTAAACGTCGAATGGTGTCCTGAACGAGGGTCATCTTTAACTTCCGTCCGTCCATTTTTAAACCGTGTGAACCATTCGTAACACCGAGTACGGCTTAAGCACACATCATCGCCGGCTTCCAGCATAATTTGGTGTGTCTCTGTACAGATTTTCTTGAATTTCAAGCAAAATTTAATTCAGACGCGTTGCTCCTCTAACTCTGCCGTCTCGAAATTCGTAAACTTAGCGATAAATCGTTCTACTCAATACAGCACTGAGCAATAACTAACTGACATACAACAATGAAACTACCAGGAGCTATTCATCCAACATAGGCGTGTGCCGGGATGCCAACCTCAATTCCGTAATTTTTTGAACTGACCTCGTAGTTTTCGTCCACGTGATTGTACTGCTAGGCAGTCGTCTTTCTTCTACTTGAGTTTCCTACCGAAAATCCGCACCACGGGAGGAAATTTCATTAGACAAATTTTTATACTGTCCATATGCAAGGGGTCGTGGTGTGACGTCTGAGAGCGCAAATTTTGGTTCATCCTGTATACGGCAGAGTTATATGATGGTCACTGTCGGTAGTACGCGACACTGCATATTGCACTGCTTACGATAGCAGGCTACGTGAAAAAACTGACATAACACATGTAGTGTCCCTTTTGCAATATTCACCATTATCGAGGTGAAAAATAAATAAAAATGACTGTATGTGAATCAAAATCAATTGCAAACATTGATTTATCATTGATTTAACTGTAAAAATATACAATATATATCGATAAATGCAGAAAAGACATTATTTTTAGTGTATGAGATTATAACGTGTAAGTAATTAAAAGAAGTATTATCATCTCTGTAAGAGTATAAAACACAATGCAATGCTCATTCTTCTGTCTAGTCTGTTTTGTTCTGTTCGTTCTGGTGTTAGCTGGAATAAGGTACGCAAGCTATTGTGCTGCGCTAGCGTTTGTTTCTGTCGTAACGTAATTGCAAATATTTAATGGTGTAAACTGTGTTCTAGTAAGAATATATTAGTATAAAGTGATCTCCGTATGTTATTTCAAGAACCTACGCCACATTTATCTTATGAAAAGAATATTTAATGAAAATTATTTAGCATGTTTCCAGCTGCTGCGGAGCGAGTAACAGTAATCTCTGACTGTTAACAATTAGCCGCCATTACGCGGTACATTTAAAAATATTTTTTCACAGCACAATGTCTGATAGCCGGAGCGGAAGAAATTAAGTAAAAATATTCTGTGAGATTAATTGAAGTAATCCAGTGAAATAATTTTATTAAAACTTGTCTATTTTCTGTGATAGTAATAATTTCAGAGCTGAGTAATACTACGCTATCGCATTTACAGTAATTTGTAGGGAGCCTGGCGCTCGATAAACCAGATATAATACGTAATTGGCACCCTACGAAATTCATAATTTTGCTTATTATATCTCTTTTGTATTTTTTTTGAAAGCTAAAAGTAAAAACTAAGTCCACTAAAAATCAGTAACAGATCACGATAAATCAAAGGACAAACGAATTTACTAGGAGAGTGTTTCCGCTAACTAAATAAACAACATAACATTATTTTTTCTTTTAAGAGATATAATACACAGTATTCAGCGTCCTTCAACAATGATGCCGAAGCCAAAAAGTCGTTACAAGTATGTTGGACGGTATCCGGTAATGGAGCGAAAAGCGTTAATACACTCATGCTCATAAATTAAGGATAATTGCAGAATGTGGTGCCACAAAACGTGGCACTACACAAAACTGGCGCTAATAGCATAGGCACATAGGGAACATGCACGGCACAGATCTTCAAGTCCACGGTATTGGTGATAAGTTGAGATAACCGTCCCCAAACACATGTGCTACAAAACGCCACTGTTTCCTGCGCATGTACCCCGACATCAGTATGGGATATGATCACCATGCACACGTACACAGGCCGCACAATGGGTTGGCATACTCTGGATCAGGTGGTCGAGCAGCTGCTGGGGTATAGCGTCCCATTCTTGCACCAGTGTCTGTCGGAGCTCCTGAAGTTTCATAGGGGTTTGAAGACGTGCAGCGATACGTCGACCGAGAGCATCCCAGACGTGCTCGATGGGGTTTAGGTCTGGAGAACAGACAGGCCACTGCATTCGCCTGATATCTTCTGTTTCAAGGTGCTCCTCCACGATGGCAGCCCGGTGGGGCCGTGCGTTATCATCCATCAGGAGAAAGGTGGGACCCACTGCACCCCTGAAAAGGCGGACATATTGGTCCAAAATGACGTCCCGATACACCTGACCTGTTACAGTTCATCTGTCAAAGACACGCAGGGGTGTACGTGCAGCAATCATAATCCCACCCCACACCATCAAACCACGAACTCCATACAGGTCTCTTTCAAGGACATTAAGGGGTTGGTATCTGGTTCCTGGTTCACGCCAGATGAATACCCGGCGAGAATCACTGTTCAGACTATACCTGGACTCGTCCGTGAACACAATCTGGGATCACTGTTCCAATGACTATGTACTGTGTTCCTGACACCAGGCTTCACGGGCTCTCCTGTAACCAGGGATCAGTGGAATGCACCTTGCAGGTCTCCCGGCGAATAAACCATGTCTGTTCAGTCGTCTGTAGACTGTTCCAGTGGCTGCGGTATGGTCCCGAGCAAGGCTAGCTGCAGTACTCCGTGGTCGTCTGCGGGCACTGATGGTGAGATATCGGTCTTCTTGTGTTGTTGTACACTGTGGACGTCCCATGCTGTAGCACCTGGACACGTTTCCTGTCTGCTGGAATAGTTCCATTAATCTTGAGATCACACTTTGTGGCACACGGAGGGCCCGTGCCACGACCTGCTGTGTTTGACCAGCCTCCAGTCGCCCTAGTATTCTACCCCTCATAACGTCATCAATATGTGTTCTTTGATCCATTTTCAACACTCAGTCACCATTAGCACGTCTGAAAACTTCTGCACACTTACTCGCTGTACCGTACTCTGACATGCACCAACATACGTCTGCGTATGTGGACTGCTGCCAGCGCCACCGTGCGACGACCGCACGTCATATTCACCGCATGGTCATAACCCAAGGTGATTTAAACCCGCAAACTGGCCACCAGAGCGTTGTTTCACCATGTATCAGCATTATCCTTAATTTATGAGCATGAGTGTAGTTACTGGGACGACACTCACTCTTCGTGTAGAGTACAGACTGTACCAGTTTGTCACTGTAGTGTTTACCGATGTCACGTGTTGCAGCGGTGGGTGAGGCGGCACGTTCGACGTCGACGACGAAGTGCAACTGCAGGTGTGACCTGTCGCCCAGCCCCGTCTGCGCCAGGGACTCGACGGGCGACGTCGACACCTTCCAGAACTTCTGCATGCTCTCCTGCTACAACTGCACCATGGACAAGGGTGAGTCACGCTGCGCCCCTGGGACAACGGGGATGCCTCATACTCTGCAGCCCTAGTGGCGATCTGAAGCTTCCTGGCAGGCTTAAATTACGTGCTGGAACGGGACACGAACCATGCTTTCGCAGACAGTGCCCGCCAAGAGTCAGAATTCGCGTTCGAGTCCCGGTTCGGCACACAGTTTCGTCTGCCAGGGAGTCCATGGATGTCTCAGAACATAAAGGCATTACCCAAAAAAGTAAAAGGATCTTTAATCTTCTTCACTTTCTGCTGTTAGTATGTCATCATTTGCACATCTAAGATGATTTATGTTTATCGCAGGTATTCTTCATCTAACCCGACGTTCCCAATAATGTGCTCTGCATTAAAACTGAATAAATTAGATAACAATATGCGGCCTTGTGTACTCCTATTTGGATTTTGACCAATTTAGTCGCTCCATATATGGTTCTCCGTGGCTTCTTGATCAGAGTATAAATTCTGCGTGAGGTAAATGAGGTGATCTGGTACTTCCATGTTTTTGTGTACGTTCCATAATATAAGGTTAACGCAATCAAAGGCTCTGGCGTAATCAATAAAGCAGAGATATATACCTTTCTGGAAATCCTTTCCCATAACCCATCGGCTGTTGTCTTCCTTCACGAAATCGAGGCTTGTTCTTCGGGTGCTTCTCGATCCATATACTGCCGTAGTCTATTTCGTAAGATTTTACGCACGTCTTTGCTAGCAAGAGATAAGTGCGGTTGTTCAATGATTTGAACAGTGTTCAGAAATTCCCTTCTGTGGAAGCAGGTTGAATACTGAGCTTTTAACTTTTGGCCACTGTTGACATCTCCATATTTTCCGAAATATTGAATGCAACACTTTAAGTGCATTCTTTCCATTGATTTTGTACAATTGTGCTGTAATTCTATCGTAGCTAACACCCTTGCTTTTAGCAATATTTTCTACGGCCTGTTTGGCTTCGCTCTCCAAACTGTCTGTCTCTGGTTTTAAAATCACATTAACTTCATCGTCATCGGTATGTAATTCTTTATTATGTACATCTTCTACATAGTCCGCCCTTCTCTCTTTAATGTCGTCTGCTTCTATTAGATCTTTACCTTTTCTGTCTTTTATCCTTCCAATTTTCGCCTGGAATTTTCCTTTAATATCTTCAATTTTCTTGTAACGATCCATCGTCTTCCCCATTCGGCAACTCTCTTCAACCTTTTCTTTTTTGTACTGTTCATTTAAGAAGATACTCTTATCTCTTCTAGCTAATTTCCGATACTCTACATTTAATTTAAACATTGCTGATCCATCCCCCTTTAATTTTTGCTTTCCTTCGTTCTTCTCCTTTTACAATGTCTCACTCGATAAACGTTTGGAGTTCTTGCTGTTCTTTTTGAGAATGTGCCTTTCTTCTGTCCCCTTGACAGGATACGCTGCTTCTGTCCACAGGAGATATGACGCCATAAGCATTAATATGCACAGAAAGCCAGCTTTTGCTTAAAACGGAGCGAAAATGATCCAGACTATTTTCATCCAGGGTTTGGTAGTGAGAGCACTTTGCGACTTTCAACAAACTTTATACATAATTTCAAACCTTTTCTAATTTGTTTCTCGCTTACATGTAAATCACATTCACTCATTTCTAAAGTAATCAGGCGTGAAGCTCTTTTGTACATGGCATTTCGAGTCTTTAAAGAATCGGGGATGTACTGATGGGTTACTATGTTTTAACCAAGAGGAATGCTATTAATCGAATTCCTGGTTGTGGCTGACCACAGAGGAACGTCGCGCTTCCTTAATACTTGCGGCAGCTCCCAAGGACAAGGAAATACAAGCACGCGCTCCAAGGTCTTATGGCAGACGAGTACTGAGCAAAGAATCGACAGATCGCAGAACGCAGTTTGATATCGAGATGCCTGACTTCCGGAAGGCATTCAGTAAAGTTCTGCAGAGTTACTTCGTAAACAAAATACGAGCTTTCCATGACGTTTCGAGGCTGCAGCTGGATGACGTTGACTTCTTGCCACGATATTTCAGCTGGCAGCCCTTTAGCCATATTCAGGTGAGTGTTCTGCAGTGGAGATTGCTTGGTTTTTTTTCTTTATTGCATTTCGATCCCCCCCACCCCCCCACTCCAGGGGGGGGGGGGGTGTTGGCAGTAGCGTAGGCCTCTCTATAGCCTACAGAAACAATAAAAACAGGTGATAAAACGGTGACATTGTAAAAAACTGTAAAATGGCGGAAAGTTGTGGAATTTAAAATATAAAAACATGGCGCTGACGATGCGGATGAATACACACAGTAAGTAGACAGGCACAATTAAAGAAACACGGCGACAGTCTGGTTTCTGTTCGCACGGGATAAAAAACACAACTAGTGACAGTATGGTGGCTGTTCGCAACACTGACAGGGGACACACAACACTGAACATTCACTTAAAACAGCACTATAGAGGCGACACAGTGGCAGATGGGGGTGTGGGGAGGACCTGGACCGATGAGGGAAAAAAAAGAGAGGAGGCAAGGAAAAGGGTGGGAGCCGATGGAGGGAGAGGACATAGAAAAGGGGGGGGGGCAGGGCAGACGCAGAAAGGATTGGGGAAGGCAGTGGAGGGGAAAGCAAAAGAACTTGGGGGAGAGAAGGGAATCAGAGAGAGGGTAGGCGGGCAAAAAACAGGGTGGGAGGAGGGGGGAGAGGGAGCCCGGGAAAAGGACAGAGGGAGGAATGGGGAGGTGAGGATCAGAGTTGATAGGAGGAATAAATGGAGGGAGAGAGGGCATCATCCGCGAGGGGGAGTTGATGGAAGCCACCTTGGGAAAGGAGATGAAGGGTGTAGAGGAGGAGGGCACGGGGGACACAACGGCGAAGTTGCGGCAGAGGGTAGGGATTGGAGAGGACAAATGGCTCAAATGGCTCTGAGCACTATGGGACTCAACTGCTGAGGTCATAAGTCCCCTATAACTTAGAACTACTTAAACCTAACTAACCTAAGGACATCACACACATCCATGCCTGAAGCAGTATTCGAACCTGCGACCGTAGCAGTCACGCGGCTCCAGACTGGGACAGGAGCAATCAGGGGATGGGGGGGATCAAGTCGGTGGTAGGTGTAGAGGACGTGGATATGTTGGAGGAAAAGGAGCAAATGGGGGAAAGGAATCAGGTCATAGAGGATCCACATGGGGGACAGGAGGCGTATACGGAAGGCGAGGCGGAGTGCATGGCGCTTGAGGATCTGGAGGGACTTACAGAATTTGGGTTGGTGGGTAGGAGATTGCTAGTTCACATCACTAAGTTTATCCCAAAAATTGTTGCGGAGGCGCATGCGCAAAGGCAGCTGCTACATGAGGTCCTCCTTCGAGCTTAAGCTCCATCTGTGCAGCCCAAGCACATGGGTAATGGTGATACTATATGTGCGCTCTCTGTTGGAATGCGGGCTTGCAGAGTTAAAATTCAGTGTGAAATTAACAGAATTAACTGTCGCTGGACGTGTCATTAGTCATAAAATGTCTCCCTTCTGAAGATAGTAAAGAAATCATCAGGTCGCATGCCTTATCCAGTCGAAAGCTGCAATCACGATTTATTAAGATCTTCCACCAAACGTATTTCCCTCGATCCCATAATAACTGAATACCAGAAGGATCTTACCACACTGGAAAGGTATTCT
Source organism: Schistocerca cancellata (assembly GCF_023864275.1). Taxonomy (NCBI): domain Eukaryota; kingdom Metazoa; phylum Arthropoda; class Insecta; order Orthoptera; family Acrididae; genus Schistocerca; species Schistocerca cancellata. Next base: position 570,433,674 of record NC_064626.1, read on the forward strand.
GTAGATTCCAGCTCTTCGCAATCCCAGATCGTCCTTTGCCGCACAGAGAAGAGCCCAAACCTTTGTAGACGCTTTGTAGAGTCTTAATTTCGACGAAATATTGCCGACATATAGGAGGAACACCTTAAACTTGAACCACTCTTTCTCCTCTTTCCCTTGTGGGTGATCACGTTTGTTCCTCCTCAAAGCTCTCAAAGCTGTGCTGATCTGATGTGGAGAATATCCATTATCTTTGAACACAGATTCAGTTTCCTTTAATATCTTCAGAAATAAATCATTTTATAACTAATAACGCATCTAGCGACAGTTAATTTTATTATCTTGACATCTGAATTTTAACTCCGCGAGCCCGCTTTCCGACAAAGAGCGCGCACGGAGCAGTATTCGAAGAGGGCGCGAAACTCGACGGACTTCACTCATGTAGCGGTTGCCTTTCCGCAAGTGTCTCCGTGCAAATTTTTGGGATAACGTTGCGACGTGAACTAGCGATCTCTAGTGCAAAACACTCACCTGAAGATGGCTGAATAGTTATCAGCCGAAATATCATGGCAAGAAGTTGACAGCGTCCGGCTGCAATCCCAAAACTTTGTAGAATACTCTTTACGCAGGGAAAATTTCAAGAATCACAGAATAAAACATTACTGAATATCAGACTGACTGGATTCATGACTCAGTAGCTCTCACAACTCAGCACGTCATTCTTAACAGGAAGAAGTAGTAAAAAAAAAAAAGTGGTTCAAATGGCTCTGAGCACTATGGGACTTAACTTCTGAGGTCATCAGTCCCCTATCACTTAGAACTACTTAAACCTAACTAACCTAAGGACATCACACACATCCATGCCCGAGGCAGGATTCGAACCTGCGACCGTAGCGGTCGCGGGGTTCCAGACTGTAGCGCCTACAACTGCTCGGCCACTCCGGCTGGCAGAAGTAGTCAGATTTGAAGGTAAAGTTAGGAGTACCCGAAGGGAATGTTACAGAGCCGTTACTCTTCACTGTATGCGTGAATGTGGTGACTAACATCGGAAACTCCACGTGGCTCTTCACAGATTGTGCTGTCGTGCACAGGAAAGTTGTAATGAAAGAAAACTGCAGTACAGTGCTTGGAGCAGGACTGGCAGGTGACCAGTAAGAGAGTTGAATAAATGCAAGATACTGCGTTTAAATAGGCAGAAAAACGGTTATTGTTCCATTACACTATTGATGATAAATCACTGGAAACAGTAACAAGCAGGAAAAATTTGCCAACATGTGTCCGGAGAAACTTGAAGAGGTTTCTTATACTTACTTGTCCAGCGGTCATCGGCCCCGTTGAGTGTAGACGAGGCGATGTGTCAAGAATCAGTTTCTACTGCCTTCTGTCCGCTTCTGTTCCCTCGCAGTCGACTATATTCAAAGCTACCGCATCTTTCATTACGTCATCTTCCCATCTGGTTCTTAGTCTACCCAGGGATCTTTTTGTTCTAATATGGGCAATGAAAGTGATCTTCCCACTGGACTCGTCTCATCTTTCGATACTGTAAAACATTAGACTCGTTCATGAAATCGTAAATTTCATTATTATTTGCTATTCTCCAAGTACCTCCGTCCCTCACCTGGCTAAAGATTCTTTTCATCACTTATATTTCAAACATTAGAAGTTTTTGCAACTTCTTCATAGTTACTGTCCAGCTTTCAGAACCATAGAGGACGATAGGGCGTATAACGGTATTGTAGATCTTCATATCCGCAGAATTTGGTATGGCTATGGACTTGGACGTATCTCTGAGCGCACATAGACATCGGGAGTCAATAGTAATTCTTTCATTTACATCTATGGGTATTCGATTATAACAACTGTACCAACTTCCCAGATACTTGCACTGATTTCAGACTTGAACCTGTCTTCGTCAACTGTGAAGTACTCGTGTGAATGTTTAGTTCTGTCTACTTGAATATGGACTGTGTTTTTGTTTGTTGATGAACAGTCCTGTTTTACTTGCTGCTATGGCGACACTTTTGTACATTTCCACAAGATCTTGTTCGCTCTTGCTCACCAACGCTTACAGCAAGATGAAGGAGAAGTAATTCCAGGCTGACATTCATGGGATGATTTCTATTGAAATGTAAGTCACCTTCGAAAGAAGTGCCTTCAAAACATCTGTTAGACCATTTCTTGAGTATTGATCTTCAACTTGGGACCCGTTCTAGGTAGGATTAATGGAAGCGATATAAAACAGCCAAATAAGAGTAGTGTATTTCGTGATGCATTTGGTTAGAAAGTGCGAGAGCGCTACGTAGATGCTAATCAAACTCTCGTGGCAGATTCTGTAAGAAGTGCGACATGGTTTACTGTTTAAATTAAATTGAACAAAAACATTGGTTTTAGGGTTCCGCACCTAAACCTTTACACGATAACTTTGTTGTCCGTGTGTCTCTCTGTCTGTCTGTCCGACTGTTAAAAACCCTTTTTCTGAGGATCGGGTAGACATAACACGTTAAATTTACGTCACATACGGAGGTCTACGGTCGTTTGTTAGGGTTCCGTACCTAAATCGGTAAATATGGAAACCTTATAGGATCACTTTGTTGCCTGCCTGCCTGCCTGTCTCTCTGTCCGTCTGGTAACGACCTTTTTCTCAGGATGGGGCAGACGCATCAAGTTTGAATTTAAGTCAAATATTGAGGTGTACAGTGCCTTAGCGGTGTAAAAAATTGAAGCTTCTAAATCAACGCAATCAAAAGATAAGGCCATTTATGTCACATACTTTGATACTCACAAAGTGACTCATCAAACCCTATTGGATACTTCTCGTTCACCTATAATCATGAAATTTGGCAAGAAGCAAAGTCGCGCACTAGAACTAAAAAATAATTCGAAAATTGTTAATTTCTAATTATGTCACACGAAAAAACATTATTGTCACTTGTTTCACGATTGTGTCTCTGTCCTTTTGTTAATGGGTAGACGTATCAATTTGAAATTTATGTCACATACTTAAGTCTATGGTCCGATCCGCCAGGGTAGCTGAGAGCGCTAACGCGCTGCTTCCTGGACTCGGGTAGGCGCGCTGGCCCCAGTTCGAATCCGCCTGGCGGATTAACGACGAGGGCCGGCGTGCCGGCCAGCCTGGATGCGGTTTTTAGGTGGTTTTCCACATCCCGCTAGGTGAATACCGTGCTGGTCCCCACATTACGCCTCAGTTACACGCGTCGCAGACATTTGAAACACGTCCACACTATTTCACGATTTACACTGGATGCAGACAGTTGGGTTACACTGATTCCGTCCTGGGGGGTCGGGAGTGGCCATACCTAACACTAACATTGCCAAATGCGTTGTAACCACGCCGACCCTGCGAGACTATGGCGTAAGCAAAAGAAAGAAAGAAAGACTAAAGTCTATGGTCCCTTGGCAGTGCAATAAATGTAAGCTTGTAAGTCAGTGCAGTCAAAAGATACAGTCATTTGCGTCACATATTTTGATACTCGCAAACTCATTCATCAAAATCTATAAGGTACTCTGCCCTTGGACTATTATGTTATTGGGCAAGAAGATAGGCTTCACAGTACAATAAAAGGGAAAAATCCGAACTTGGTAAATGGTTATCATATCATGCGTATAAAAAATGTTAAAGCATTCTTGAAAGTCTGGGAATTCCCGGGACTGATATCTCGCTAAGTCCAACATCGATAACAGGCAAAAATCATCGAGATTCTCTGTTCTAGACTGGATGAACTGTCTACACAAATACTTAAGTTACTACAGAACCAGCAGAATACGAGTCCTGCCCGCACCTTGAAAACTTTTTCAGAATATATTATTCCATTTTATAAGAGTTTTCCTGCTAATATATTTCTCTGTATACAGCAATATCTTTCGCTGCCAGGTTGGTAGAACTGCGGATAACATTTACTTAGTCATCTGTGTCTAATAAAACTACAGATACTGCAAGGATACTGCCGGTATCATAAGGCATGACATTTTTCTTCTGGGAAAGACTCGCTTCATGCAGTGTGTGAGTAACTACTGGATAAAATCGTGTCTTTTTTCCGATATAATGTAAGGATATTTATTGTAATAAACGACAACGTGCATTTCCACAGAAGATTTTACTTAAGTCAAGAAGTAGGGGATCACATGAACCCCAGTGCCAAATGGATTTGCTACCGAATGTGACGAACAAAAGAAGCGAGTTTATTTTCTCGCATGCGCAGGACCCAGGAACTGCCTGAGAGTGCAGAGCTGCCGAAATGTCAGTGGGCAAACTTTCTCCCCGATCCGGGACAAGGCTGCCACGCGTCGTTGTTCTCCATCTGCTGCAGCTGCTGCTCCTCATAGCTGTTTTGCACCAAGAGCATCACCATCGCCCTAACAAACTAGCACGAAATAAATACTATTGACTCAAAGGAGAAGTATTATGTTGCAACAGTAAAAGATGCGATGAAAGATATAAAATAATTCTTTAAAATCATAATTCTGCATGCCACAAATAGCTTTCAGTCTTTATGTTTCTAGCATTATCTTCCAACGAAAACAAAAGAATTGATGGAGGATAGCAACAGCAAGAAATAGTAATAAATATTTTGTTGCATGCAGATGATACTAAGACAGAGACAGTAAGTAACATTATTGAATGACAGAAAAATTGTTAAATTAAGATGTCAGCAAACTAAACCACCGCTGTGTCACATTGCGAAAGAGAAATAGTCTGCTCAAGCAATGAAATACAAGAAAACGAAAATATTAATTTTTGGGGACTACAGATAGATCTCAACTTTAAATGGAAAAGATACAGTATAGAATTAATAAAGCGCCTTTTTCAACTATATTCGCTCTAGTTATAGCTGACTTAAAAGTGAAGAAATTAGTTTGTAGCACTATTTCCATTCACTAATGAGTAACGGTATAATTTTTCTGATAAACTGATTTTGCAGATGCAGAATTTTCAGAATACAGAAGCTTGTTATAACAATTACATCTAGTGCAATGGCTCTGAGCACTATGGGACTTAACTTCTAAGGTCATTAGTCCCCTAGAACTTAGAACTACTTAAACCTAACTAACCTAAGGACATCACACACATCCATGCCCGAGGCAGGATTCGAACCTGCGACCGTAGCGGTCACGTGGTTCCAGACTGTAGCGCCTAGAACCGCACGGCCACCCCGGGCGGCTTCGTGCAATGACCTCTTAAAAAAAGGTTGTATTTAGACAACTGTTTCACACTGTTTTCTTTAATATCCTTTGTCGTTATCAGTAGTTGTCTTTTCTCAAACAGTACAAACACGAATACAATACTGGAGCCAAAAACCTCTACAAAGACTTCAGGGACATCGGATTGTAATTAATAATAGCGCGGTAACACAATAGTATTTCAAAGTACTAATTCATTTCATTGTATTGTATTAAAATAAAATGTAGCCTACATCTTTGACTTCTTTTTACATCCTGGAGACCCCTCTCCGCGGCATCCAAGAAATACAATGAATGTAATATAAAAGCAAATGAAATTTAGAGCTATATGTAGAATACAAGTTCATGAAGCGCAAGAAGGGGCGTTTATTGAAGGATCATAATCAAATTATTTTCCTCATGAAGAAAAAGGATCTCTTAAAGAATTAACGCAGATTCCGGTAAAAAATCACTCGTATTAAGCATGCATCGTTTTTCTTTCACTAACGATATCTCCATATGATAAATACAGCTGAAAAATAGATTCCATCTTCCTAGCTTTCTGAAAAGCACCCGACGTTGTACTACATTGCCAGACTAAACGTTCATCGTCACGAGTAAGTGATTGACTCGGAGAATATTTGGTTGACAGAATCCAGACTACTACACTGGACGGCGAATGTTTTAATAAACCAGAAAGTACCACCACAGGTTCCACAGGGTGGCGTTACAAGATCACTGAAATCCTTAGTATGCAGAGTGTCCCAGGAGGAATGGTCAATATTCAGGGATATGACAGAAACAATCATCCGAAGCAAACAAGTGTAGTGATATTTGTGCAGGCTTTCGTGGCCATTGTCACTGAAGTTAAAATCCTCTGGGTTATTAGGCCGCGTCTTATTTCTACTAAAATGATCGACATTTCGACCCCTCTGCTGGGATATTCCTCAGGATCTTATGGCGTCCACTACTGTTAAAACACTGTGTTCTAGCAGCAGTGGACACCAGAAGATCCTGAGGAAGATCTCAGCCGGCCGGAGTGACCGAGCGGTTCTAGGCGCTACAGTCTGGAACCGCGCGACCGCTACGGTCGCAGGTTCGAATCCTGCCTCGGGCATGGATGTGTGTGTTGTCCTTAGGTTAGTTAGGTTTAAGTAGTTCTAAGTTCTAGGGGACTGATGACCTCAGCAGTTAAGTCCCGTAGTGCTCAGAGCCATTTGAACCATTTTTGAAGATCTCAGCAGAAAGGTCGGAATGTCGATCATTTTAGAAGAAATATTACGCGGCCTAATAACCCAGAAGATTTTAACTTCAGATCTAGTGATCCTGGACTGTAAAATGCATACCTAGAGAGCTATGAGTCCATCTTCGCTACTGTGAAAAAGATCTCTTCTAATGCAAGGTCTTTGATTTCACGCTAGAATGTAGTACGGACCAAGACAAGAAAAACACGTCAAGTAAATATGGGTTTTAAAATGTATATCTTAAGAGCTATGATCTTTTATGCAGTAGAAGAGATATGTTTCATAGTAGAGAAGATGAACAAGTGCTCACAGCCCTTAAGGCATGTATTTTAGAATCCAGATTTACTGGACATTTTTTCCTTGTCTTGGTACATCTACCTACTCCAAAAATATGGACACCAAAGAGCGTGGAGTAGAAGAGACTTGTTTCACAGTCTCGAAGATGAAGAAATACACATAGCTCTTAACGTATACATTTTAGTGCACATGTTTACAAGACTTTTGTTTTGAACGACGATTCTTGTCATGTCCCTGAAAACTGTTTATTTGCCCTAGGACACTGGCCGGCCTCAGTGACCGAGCGGTTCTAGGCGCTTCAGTCTGGAACCGCACTATAGCTACGGTCGCAGGTTCGAATCCTGCCTCGGGCATGGATGTGTGTGATGTCTTTAGATTAGTTAGGTTTAGGTAGTTCTAAGTTCTAGGGGACTGATGACGTCAGATCTGTATGTTACGGATCCTTTGGAAACGACCTGCAACATTTGTCTACATTTAAGAATTGATACTGCATGATCAGAAGGAAATACTGAATGATTTAGAGTATCAAGTACATTTACTGAATAGAATCACCTTTTAACTGTAAACAAATGCAAAGTAATTCCTACAATAAATAGAAAGGACCTGACAATACCCGATTAGAACAGAAGTGGTAAAGGTCTCGAGTATGTCACTCAACTGTATGTGCTCTTAATGAGAAAGTGTTTGTGTCTGTCGTGAGATGAAAGCAAAATCTCCAGCCGTTTGCAAAAATGGTCTTTAGAATGCTTATCATCTCTATAACTATTCCGTTGGGTTTAGAAATCTCTGTTTCTCCTACCCGTACAAGAACTTCGCCTTCCTCTTGCTGGATCGTGTTTACGTAACAGTGGCGCAAAGCTGCAACTAGTGCTTGGGCAGAAAACGCACACCAGAGAGAGAGAAAGGTCTGGTTGACCCTCAAAAACACCGGAGCATTGCCCAACGTTCTCTGAATCAGCTGCTGTCCTCTATTTCGGATATCTAGAAAGAGCTTCTGTTCATATATTGCTTTGCTGTTGTGGAGATATTTGTAAATTAATGGACTAGCGCCAAAGGGCAAATGCTGAGATAACGTTTTAGCAAAAAAAGTCTTGTATCAGCATAGCGTTTGAGCAATAACTCTTATCGTTCATTATGAGCTGGTATTCGGGCAGATGGTGCCATAGAGTCAGCGATTAGAGACGTCGACTTGACTTTCCTGTTTCAGAGATGCCAAGGACAAAAGACTGCAAATGCCTGTTGTGACGTCAGCTGAGAACGAAGGCCTGATATCCTTTCTACAATATCACTAAGTTCGAGGATTAAGCTAAACAATTAATTTATCCACTGCAATGTGTATAAATTGTTCTCTGCAGGTCAGTTTTTTCACGTAGGGTGACACAGCAATTAATTAATTGTACAAACAGCGGAGATGAAAATGATGATTTTAGATACGTCTTCGCTCCTTATTTTATCTCTCCTGGAAGGTACTTAAAGAGCTGAAGCAGCTTCATTTTAGTGGACTGCTCTCGCGGAACTTTTTCCAATTTCTCGTATTCATAGCAACGTTGTAACGACAATTTATCTTCCTTCTTATGGTTCTGAGAGACTTTTGTATTCATCCACATATTGCACCGACATCATTGGCGTTTGTTATAGGGTTGGTACCTCTATTTACAGTTTTATCCTAATGCAGATATCTGAAGTGGATACTTCATCAGGGTACGACCAAAGATGTCTACATTGGAGTGTACCGACTTTTTACCCTGGAAGACCATTATTTTGGCTTTGACTTTAAAGTATCACTAGCCTGCTGTCTTGGCAGGTTAGGTGTAATTACCTCGTCGCTCTTTTAATCGTTCTCAGTTGTCTTTTGTAGTAATTCCTCGTTGTTCTTTGTAATCGTTCTCAGTTATCTTTTGTAATAACTTTGTGCAAACAATGTACCGTACATGTTGACACAGTGGTCAGACACTCGACTAGCTTTTTGGAGGGCGCTCTTCCAGATAGTAGGCATTACGCTATTTCGCTGAATGGCATGTGTTAAATCTGGCAGTGGTCTGTTTGAGAGGGCACAGCAGACTTGCTATTACCTGGTATTTGCTGCACAGTCGTAACTGTTCAACTAAATGGACTACGCCTGTCAGTATAGACTAACCATTCTGTGTCCACCTGCCCACACTTATACACCTGACCTGCTGTCCAGCGGAAGATAAGTATAATGGCTTGCTCTTGCCTCAAGTACTTGGAGGTACTAACTAACCTAAAAACATGTTACCTCTAATAGCTATAATTATTAGTCTGCACATGAAGTAATTACTGATGTGATGTTGTTCAATATACTGTCCTCAGTCACCAATCAAAACGACCTCTAAAATGGCCGTGATCTAGCCTCCATCTTTCATGAAGACGTCTCTGTTTACACATGTTGTAAGGAAGTCTGAAGGAAAGATAAGGAACTGATATTACCTGTCGTTCGGTCAGCCATTGTTCCCATCTAACTACCAACGGGCCCAGGCGAGGCGTAAAGCTTTGTGTCGTGCAGTCATCAAGAGTACACGAGTCGGCCACCGGTTCCGAAAGCCCATATCAATGATGTTTCGTTGAATGGTTCACACCCGGACACTTGTTGATAGCCCAGCATTGAAATCTGCAGCAATTTGCGGAAGGGTTGCACATCTTTCAAGTTGAACGATTCTGTTCAGTTGTCGTTGGTCCCGTTCTTGCAGGATCTTTTTCCGGCTGCAGCGATGTCGGAGATCTGATGTTTTACCGAATTCCTGATACTCACGGTACACTCGTGAAATGATCGTACGAGAAAATCCCCACTTCATTGCTACCTCGGAGATTCTGTGTCACATCGCTCGTGCACCGACTTTAACAACACGTTCAAACTCACTTAAATCTTTATAACCTGACATTGTAGCAGCGCCGTATTCTGCCTGTTCACGTATCCCTGTATTTGAATGCACATGCCTATACCAGTTTCTTTGGCGCTTCAGTACATTTGGAAAGGGGATTAATATTCATGTAGAAGAAATTAAATTTTGAGGTCTGATGATGACGTAATTCTGTCTGAGGCAGCAAAGGACTTGAAAGATCACTTGAATGGAGTGGATAGTGTCTTGAAAAGAGGTTATAAAGTGAACATCAATAAAAGTAAAACAAAGATAATGGAATGTATTTTAATTAAAGTACGCAGTGTTGAGGGAACTAGATAAGGAAATGAGATGCTAAAAGTACAGGACGAGTTTTAATATTTGGGCAGCAAAGTAACTGGCCACAGTCGAAGTAGAGAGGATTACGATTAGCAATAGAAAGAAGAGGGTTTCTAGTAAAGAGAAATTTGTTAATATCGAATATAAATTTACATGTTAGCAAATCTTTTCTGATGGTATTTGTGTTGAGTGCACAGAGTGTGTTGTACAGAAATGAAACAGTTTTGGGAAAATTACAATAGAATCTTTCGACATGTGGTGCAACAGAAGAATGCTGGTAACAAGGTGGGTAGATCGAGTAACTAATGAAGAGATGATGAAACGAACTGCAGAAAAAATAAATTTGTGGTGCAGTCTGACCAAAAGGAGTCAGTTGACAGGACACATTCTGCAGCATCAAGGAATCGCCGATTTGGCACTGGAGGAAGGCAGAACAGGGCTCAAACACAATAAGCAAGTTCAAATAGATGTAGGTTGCAGTAGTTACAGAGTTGATCAGACTTGCAAAGGGTAGTAGCGTACGGAGCTTCATGAAACCAGTCTTCGGAGGGAAGACCACCACAACAACCAACATGATCACTCCTATGAGCCATGTAGCAGGTCTACAAGGAGCAGTGTTGACTGAAAAGAATCTGCGGTAAGGAGACGAACTACTAATGAACTGCACTAAAGAACTGAGCTAGGTGACGCATGGGGTAGGAGCAGCATTCAGACGACAGGTGGTTCAAACCTTTGTTCGGTTATCCAGATTTACGTTGCCCGTACTTCTTTTGAAACGGTGGGGACGATTTCCATCCCTACGTTACGTCAACCCGAGTTTGTGGTCCGTTTCTAATGCCCTCCTCGTAGTCTGGACATTAAGCGCTAATCTCCAGTTTTTTTTTCTACTGTAGTGAATACTCGAACAGCTGGTGTGTTGACGTGCCTGATGGCGCCACATTGTTCAGGGTGAGCGGGGAGGGTGGACTGGTATTCCATCATCAGTTTCACTACGTCGAGCACAATGAAGAAAAAAAAAAAGAACTACCACGCTAAGCATTTCTGCCGAAAGACGGTTCGGTTTTAAAACATTCCCAACTGAAGTACGTTATCGTCCTAATGCGAGCATAACCTGATTTACAAGACTGATATTCGGGAGCTGTCGCGATCGAAGCACTTCCATTCTTTTAGGTTTCCGTGGCTTTCTAGACCATTTAAGGCGAATGTCGTACTGGTTCTGTGAACAAGCCCTCTTCTTTCCTCCAGCCTTGTCAGAATGAATTAAATGCTTTGTCCTACAGACCTCGTTCTCAATTGTCATTCAGTCGCTGAAGAACAACACGTGTTCTTGTTTTGTTCACGAGACCTCTCCTAATTTTCCTGGTAGACAGACCTTCGCTTACTGCAGTTCCGGGATGTAAGCAGGAAACAGTTGTGATGGAGGCCAGGCAAGGTTGGCGCTTAAGAAGAACGGGTGCTGTTACCCTCGCAAGGACGCCAAGTGCTCGCCAGAAGTGCTTCTAAATCGCTGCACGGCTGCACTCGCTGAATATTTTGTAGTTATCTAATCGGCAACAAAGGTTCATAGTTTAGCTTCGTAGAACAACTGGAACTACTTTTGCAGGAAAGCCGAGCCGCATATTATGGTTTTTCGCTTCGGTTGTATTTTCCAGGTGACAAGGAGCTACTGAATGTAATACAGATGTTTGAAACATGTTGTGGTAGAAAATTAAAAGAAATTACACTACCTGACAAGAAAAGTGAAGCACCCAAAGAACGTGAACGGGTCTCAGCGGAACTTCGTATGCACACACACACACACACACACACACACACACACACATACACACACTCAACGGGTATGTGAATATTAATTGCACTTCTCTATGACGGATAGAACGGCCACCAGAGTGCACTGATGTTGTTTGTGTTTAGTGTTGTTACCAGGCTGTGTCAGAGGTTGAGTGAGCACTGTGAAGGACCAGAGATATCATTTACTCGTGTGAGACAGCGTTGGCAGGAACTGGTAGAGTTTAAAAGGGACCTGATTGTGGGCCTCCACTTGGCCAGCTGGTGGATTTGTGGGGCATTCGGATGCGACAGTGGCCCGATGTTGGACTGTAGTGGAACATGACAGCAGAAATACTCGTCGTCAAGTTCCGCTCGACCGCGTCAAACCACCAAAAGGCAGGACTGTGCACCAGACTGTGCACCAAGCACATCGCAACCGCTTCACATCCGCGCCTGCCATCCTAGAACAAGTAATGGACTACCTGGAACGTACTGTGTCATCCCGCACCTTTAGTTTGAGACTAGAAGCAGCTAGAAAGGGAATTACTGTCTCATGCGTAGGCTGCCGTTAACATCACAACACAAACGCCTGCATTTCGAGTGGTGCAGTCATAGACTGTTGATGAATGGCGCCAGATTGTGTTCACCAATGAAACGTTCTTCCACCCCGGATGATCATCGACGGCAAGTATGGCGGCGACCTGGAGAGAGGCCCCATTCTGCCAATGTTTTTGGGGAGGTGCAGCGATTTTACTCCTGGCGTCATGGTGTGGGTGGCAATCGGGTGTGACTTCAGGTTAGTGATTTGGAGCAGTCTGACTACATGGACATCCTGTGTACTCATGAGCTATGTTTCACACTATAGTGTCGTAGTACCATTTCTCATCAGGGCTGTGCTCTAGGACACGTGGCACCTCTCCATAGCCGGCCACTGTGGCCGAGCGGTTTTAGGCGCTTCAGTTCGGAACCGCGCTGCTGCTACGGTCGCAGGTTCGAATCCTGCCTCGGGTATGGATGTGTGTGCTGTCCTTAGGTTAGTTAGGTTTAAGTAGTTCTAAGTCTAGGGGACTGATGACCTCGGATGTTAAGTCCCATAGTGCTTTGAGCCATTTGAACCATTTGAACCTCTCCGTATGAAATGTCAGAGTGATGTTGAGGTACACCCGTGGCCAGCAAGGTCCCCAGTTCCATCCCCGATAGAACATGGTTCAGATTAGACAGAATGCGAAATCTGTCCCAATGCAAGTAACTGGGATGTTAAGGATCAGTTACGACACTTGTGCGCCAACTTGCTTCAGGAAAGGAAACAACGGATTTATGACACTGTTCTCACCAGAATCAGTGCATACATCCGAGTAACAAAAGTGGGAGCAACGTCATACTAGCAAGTGGGCTCATACTGCCATGTTCTTTCTTAATTTAACTCGATTTTGTAATCACTGAGCCTGCCGCAGTGGCCGAGCGGTTCGAGGCGCTTCAGTCTGGAACCGCGTGACCGCTACGGTCGCAGGTTCGAATCTTGCCTCGGGCATGCATGTGTGTGATGTCCTTAAGTTAGTTAGGTTTAAGTAGTTCTAAGTTCTGGAGGACTGATGACCTCAGATGTTAAGTCCCGTAGTGCTCAGAGCCATTTGAACCATTTTGTAATCACTGAAATAATCCTCCCAGCCTATGAAATTTCATTTCACTTTCTCCTCCCTTTCTGAGGGCTTCACTTTTCTCTCAGGTAGTGTATTTCTTGTGGTGTCACCGCCAGACACCACACTTGCTAGGTGGTAGCCTTTAAATCGGCCGCGGTCCGCTAGTATACTTCGGACCCGCGTGTCGCCACTGTCAGTGATTGCAGACCGAGCGCCGCCACACGGCAGGTCTAGAGAGACGTCCTAGCACTCGCCCCAGTTGTACAGACGACTTTGCTAGCGATGCTACACTGACAACTACGCTTTCATTTGCCGAGACGATAGTTAGCATAGCCTTCAGCTACGTCATTTGCTACGACCTAGCAAGGCGCCATTACCATTTTATATTGAGATTATAAATCATGTATCAACAAGAGCGATGTTCACCAATTATGGAACAAAGTTAAGTATTACTTCAACTACGTACTTTATTTGCTATATTAATTACATTGTAATGTTCCAGACCTCACGCCAGTCTGCGTGAGCTTAACGCGTGCCTTTCGGCATCCTCGCATAGTGACTTGGCTGTCTTGCCAAGTCACAACATTTCTCTTTCATAAGTCGGCAGTTTTTCAGTAATATTTTCAGTGCTTCATGTTGGTCGTGAACGTAGATAATACTAAAACTAATTCCATTACTTACTGTCTCCCACCGACAACTTTATCCTTTCACGGTTAAAATTTATTTAGCATATATATCTGAAACATAAAAGCTCAAAATCGTGATAAAAAATACGCTGTCGGTACCAAACGATTTTAAGCTGGCCAATTTTGAGGAACGGAGAAGTGGGACACATGTCTCTCATGAATCTGGCTAGAACAATGTCTTAATGTGAACCTTTGATATTCAGAGGTAAATATTTAATTTTAGAATGATTTTATTAGGATACAGTCATGGAAAAAAGTACAACAAATCAGCGCCAAAACACGTTTATTCTCCTGACAGTGAAAAACGCTTAAGACTACACACAAGTTTTCAGCATAACATTTGAAGATGGCTTCGACATACCACACACTAATGTTTTGTACATTCTGTGAAGTTTTCTGGGGCATATATGTCCCACTAAAAACAAATTACATACAAACCAGCAGAATTACTGAGGTGCGCGGTAACGGTTAGAAATAATGTCTATGATTTATGTCAAAACATAAATAGTTAGTTCAGACATTTAAGGACTGGAGAAGATGGTGATTTGATCCGATTTTCGTGAAACAGACATACCATAAACATACGCCGTTCCATCTGATCGCTCACAGCCTTCTATATATCCACCCTACGGTCAAGAGTATTTTTCTCCAAGTTCCGAAAGCATCTCGCTACATGCTAGTACTAGAGATACGAGATATAGAAGTCCCAATGCTCAAAACTGCATATTGCGTTAGTGGGACACATGCATTCCACAACCACGAAAGAGTTAACGATGAGCGAGGTGGCGCAGTGGTGAATAAAGTGGACTCGGCTTCGACAGAACGTAGCTACGGTAAAATTTGTCATGATATTTATTGGAAACGTGGCACAAACTCAATAAGAAGTAAGTACTATGTGGACTGGTGGTATCGGTTGTAGCTCACAAAGGAGAAAGTAGAAAAAAGTAAAAATAATGGTTCAAATGGCTCTAAGCACTATGGGACTTAACATCTGAGGTCATCAGTCCCGTAGACTTAGAACTACTTAAACCTAACTAACCTAAGGACATCACACACATCCATGCCGGAGGCAGGATTCGAACCTGCGACCGTAGTAGCAGCATGGTTCCGGACTGAAGCACCTAGAACCACTCGGCCACAGCGGCCGGCGAGAAAGTAGAAACGATCTACTTTAAATCATGACTAAGGTTGTTAACTACCCATGATCCTAGTAGAGACGATATACTCCCGTCTACCTCCAACTCTTAGCACCAACCTAACCAGCCAGTTATAAGTGAACAATAGTTAATAATGAGACAACAATTGCAGTTCGACTTAGCAGTGCATGTTACTTTCACTGGCAAAAGACACGCTAGGATCTGACATTAAACCAATTGTAGTATGGACACAGTATGTAAGAATGATGATCAATCCTGTTGGAAGAACATCCGCAACTGAGCATTATACCAAAGGTTGAAAATATCTCTTCAGTTGTAAATTTCTTTAATTATCACGACTAGTTTCGGGTTCTCGTAAGTCCATCTTCAGGTGTCGCGACTGTACTGTGGGCCGCGGTGGACGTGTAGTGGACCCCCTGTTCTGCGCTCATAGGTAGCACACAGCGCCTACTACACGTCCACCGGGTTCTCGGGGCCACAGTACAGTTGCGACACCTGAAGATGGGCTTCTGAGAGCGCGAATCCGGTCGTGATAATAAAAGAAATTTACAACTGAAGCGGTGTTTTAAACATTTGGTAACAATGATGAGGTTGTAATACCATTTGATACCGTTATATGTTACCGATTAGAAAAAAAAGCTTAGGGAGATTAAAAATCATCAAAATCATCAATAATGATGGGAAATTTGGCGGCGACGAAAAAACTTTATGATCTGTGTGAAGAAACCATTCAACCAAGAAGGTTTAGGAAAATCCCAAAAAACTTAAATAAGAATGACCACATGACGATTTGAAGCTACATACTCCTTAGAACAAATAGAGCTTCTGCACCATTATGCCACCTAGTTCAGTACGTAGAATTATAAAAATGCAAGAAATGGAGACTGACAATGAAACGACGTGGAGTCCTATTTAGCTATGGAATCAACAGATTACGGTGAAGAATTGTTAAGTAGACGTGTCTCATAGGATCCTTCCGAAGTTAAACAAAGACTAAATGTAGGTGGGCCAGTATCGACTATTACACTGCACCTATACTTAAAGGGGGACACTATCAGAATTATTGTTATTAAATAAACAAATTATTTTATATAACAGCCACGGTCTCCAACCATGTCTATATATGACAAAACTGCATTATTATTATTGTCCGAAGACTGATTATATCCCGCTCTGCACACTAATCTATCTTGTGCAGTTTTTTTCATGTCTCCATAACTACTGGACCTCACCAAATCTGAATCTGCTGACTAAATCCCTACATTACCAAATTAAGTATTCCTTGATGCCTCAGGAAGTGTCTCATCAAACTATCTTCTTACTCAATTTGTGCTGTAGTGCCCCGTTGCACAACATCGGAGGCGGACCACAACCGTGTCTTGATTTCTTTCTCAACTGCTGCTTCCCTTTCTTGTCCTTCACCTCTTATAACTGAGATCAGATTTCTGTACAACTTGTAGTTAACCTTGAAAAACGTTAAGCGAGATGGATATGCCTTCTAGCAGCCACAGTGATCTGCACCAGTTGGATCCTCCGAGAAGGAGATCGCTACCTGTGGACTCAGATGTGATAGTGAAAACTATCGTGAAACATAATAATGTGATGAAAATGTGGCCCTGGCAAACGGGTCCTGAGTGTTGGTTCTTTGAAAAAGCTTAAATAATCTCAATAAATATGGGGACCATCTATTTACTGAAATGAAAGATCGGTCCTATCTGACCCCGATTTATTACAAAACATCTGTGTCAAATACATAACACGAATTTTCTGACAAAATGATATCGCGAGAAATAACACGCAGAGCAAATAAAACAACTAATTTTCATGGATAATGATCGGTCTAAGCTAATGACTGATTCACTTGACGAAGACCTCAAGGGATAAGGAAGAAGAGAATAGTCTTCAAATTACAAATCATCGACAAAAAGAAACGAGATCAGTGTCTGCACGGTGATCGCTTCGACCTTTCCATAGAACACAGGACGTCACATGCAGCAACCATAACTAACTGGGTCCTTAATAAGCCTTGGAACACCTAATCAAAAGTGCTGTGACCCCAGAAACTAAGCCGGCCGGTGTGGCCGAGCGGTTCTAGACGCTTCAGTCTGGAACCGCGCGACCGCTACGGTCGCAGGTTCGAATCCTGCCTCGGGCATGGATGTGTATGATGTCCTTAGGTTGGTTAGGTTTAAGTAGTTCTAAGTTCTAGAGAACTGATGACCTCAGATGTTAAGTCCCATAGTGCTCAGAGCCATTTGAACCAGAATCTAACTTAGTCAAAAACACGAGCATTCCCAACGCCTATGCCGCTTTGCGAAGTTCGTCGTTTCGACAATTGATGGCCATACTTAGTTGTTTGATTTGCAGGATGCACCCTGTCTCCAGCCAATCATAGAAGGAGCTGGAGAACAGCTATCTCTCACAGAGGCGTGGAATACGTGTGTATTTGTAGGACCGTCCAAGCAGAGTGCCCTCGGCAGAGCTGTAGCCTCTCTCTCTGCCCCCAAAGGTCACATAAACAATCTTTCACCAGCGACGAGGCTCCGTTAAATTCTGGCCAGCGAAAATGTTCGTAGCAAAACTTCTAACCTCCCTTCATAGAAAAAAATTTATCAACCAGCCAATGGCTTAAGCTACCGCGAGCACATTTCCCAAACGATAAGCGCAAAATTCCTCACTCTCCAGAGATGTTTTTATTTCAGCCAGTACGCAGTTCTCCGCGTCTGTAATTCTCAGAAAGTGGCCTGCTGTCTCCCACTCTCTGATAACTTTTTAGGGGCAGCAAATGGAGCTTTTTACTGCGTTCTCTACGACACGAGAGGTCATTCACCCTGGGTCGAGGTTTCTGGGTGACGGCCGCTCGCCCCCACACAGGGACAAAACAAATTCTAAAACTAAATCTGCTATTTGTTTTCCCACGAAAAAGACAAATCTTTTTATCTGTTACTAGCGTCCCGTTATCCTGCTTGCTAGGAAGGCCGCCGGCCATGGCAAAGCAAATTCTATAGAGCCGTGCTTTGACCGAATAGTTTCGGCATGTTAGAATGGGCAGTATTCAGCACCGGGCCAAGGTTTCGTCGCGGTTAATTATACCAGTGTTTTAAGGTGGAATCGATGGCCTCTGGTGCTGTGCTGATCAGCGTATCGATGGAGAACGTGTTAGGCCACTGTCGGTCGGCGCTTGGGCTAAACAAAACGTGCAGCAGCGTATCTGTCTAGTACGATGCCGCTGCGCGGGATTAGCCGAGCGGTCTCAGGCGCTGCAGTCATGGACTGTGCGGCTGGTCCCGGCGGAGGTTCGAGTCCTCCCTCGGGCATGTGTGTGTGTGTTTGTCCTTAGGATAATTTAGGTTAAGTAGTGTGTAAGCTTAGGGAATGATGACCTTAGCAGTTAAGTCCCATAAGATTTCACACACATTTGAACATTTGAACATTTGTACGATGCCCCACGACCTTCGGCGGCAGTTCTAGAATCAGAAGCGAGCCCTCCGGGACTACATTGTAGTCACTGAAACTTGCCTGTCTCTTTCTTAAATCATTCCGCGACCCAGACATACTGCTCAAATGGTTCCAATAGCTCTGAGCACTATGGGACTTAACATCTGAGGTCATCAGTCCCGTAGAACTTAGAACTACTTAAACCTAAATAACCTAAGGACATCACACACATACATGCCCAAGGTAGGATTCGAACCTGCGACCGTAGCGGTCGCGCAGTTCCATACTGAAGCGCCTAGAACCGCTCGGCCACACTGGCCGGCCAGACATACTGCAACAGGAAAATTTCACATCCAATAGCTACCCAGTGTGAAGAGATTATAAAAACGGTAATTGACACTTTAATCGTTGCAGTCACCGAGGCCGTTCATAATCATCATTCATACAGGATGGTCAGAAGCAGCCTGAAAAGATTGTTCGGATGATGAAGGAGAGGTTGTGTTGAGAAATAATTGTTCAGAAAAAATGGTTATCTTGCTCCATTTCCGAGTTATTTAGCACTGAAGTTAGCCAAAGACGTCATTGCCAACGCAAATCCAAGTAGCCTGCCAGAGAAACTGTCGCCAAACGCGTTCTTCGTTTGGTTTCCTCAGAGCAAACAAGTGGAACTTTTGTCCACCTAGATGAAATTTCTCCTTTGCGGAAAGGGCAAATTTTAACTGGCAATGACCATTTGAACAAGTGGTAGCTCAAGAACCCACAGTTGTCTGTGCATTAACATATTTTAGTGCGCGAGACGACCTGATTTGTTAACTTTGATGCTAAATAACTTGTAAACGGCGCAGTGTGTCGAATTTTCGCTCAACATTTATTTCTCAGCACAGCCACCCCTGCAACACCTTTACAAGCTTTTCCGGAGCTTTCTGACTACCCTTTATATTTAAACGGTTCAAGAAATCCTCAGACCTGAAAATGAATTAAAGAAATGAAATAAAAATTAGACCTGTTACTCCACAAAAGACTGACACACTCCAGCCTTTCCCTCCCTGTATTTTACCCCATCGAAATGAAAGTCATCATATCGTTTCATAAGCGTGACATGAAAATAAGACTATAGTGTGTAGTCTTTTAGCAACATTAATCTTCACATATTTCGTAGTACTTTCAAATTATCCACTTTAAAATGTATGAGAGCGAGCTGAAAAATAATGTCAAACGTTATTAACATTCTACAGCTTTATTCTTCATCTCTACACATTTGCAGTTCTCTGCCGCTACATGACTCTGAATTGTAACGTGTAACGTGACTCTGCGTAACATAACTGTGTAGGTGCATGAAAAACAGCGTACTGGAATCGAGTTTCGAATGCGAAGAGTTAGTTCACATATGGAATATCCTCTCCTCCATCATGACAATGCCAGATACAATACGAGCGCTACGAAATCTGTAACCGGACGCCTTGGGTTCATTGTCATCGATCACCCTCGATACAGTCCCGACTTGGGCCCTTCTGATTTTCATCTGTTTCCGGAACTTAAAGACTACCTTCGAGGAATTCACCTGCCACAACGCCAGAAGTGATTTATAAACCTGAAAATAGTAGTAAATTAGTGTAGAGCACGGCTGGGTAACTGATGGCCCACGCGTCGCGTTCGGCACACAAAACATCGTACAGTGATGGTATCAACAAACAGGTCTCTCGTTAGGAGAAATGCACTCGTCACCAGGGTGACTGTATTGAGAAATAAATATGTATAATGTTAGTAAACCCTGTTTTATTGAAAGAGCTTTAAGAGTTTTTACATACAAATTCGGAAGCATTACTTTTCAGCACGCCCTCGTAAGCTAACATTTCACTATTAGCTCAGTAAAGGTCGCAATAAATTGAAAGTACGTTACACACTGTTACCGTAGTTTCGGGCGACCCTTGGTACATTGAAGGCCGTAATGGCCACTCACAAACGATTTTTTTTTGTGTGAGCGGCAACGTGGTTGAAGGTATGGAAGCGTTGGCTGGTGCACAAACAGCGAAGAAACCTTCAGTTTCTTTATTTGAGAGAAAACTGTGAAAATTTTAACTAGAGAGAAATTCGATAAAGAAAAGTAAATGTAGATGTAGAAACTGCTGTTTGTAACATACCATTTACCGAATATTCCTACAAGAAAACGAAAACGAGCAATGCATCTGGGAAGTACAGAAAAGAGCACGAAAACATGTAACGAAGTTCACCAGCCAACCGCATCTATAGTTGCCACTTCTGTGACTAATTCTGACGCAATTATTATGCAGTAATATACCTGTTTTATTAATTTTTTGAACTCACTCTGCTTACTGTTCAAAAAGACCAGGTCGTAGCATATTGAACAGTTGTCACATGCCGTAGTCTATATGCTAGTCTTGAAAAGGCACTTGTTAGAACTATATATGACAAGTGTCGGTTGTACATTAGCCTTGGAGTCATAACTTATGTCATGTTCTATCTTGGCAACGCTACAGATTCTTTTTTGGATTGATTTGGTTTTGACCCATTAGGCATGTAGTTCAAAATGGTTCAAATGGCTCTGAGCACTATGGGACTTAACATCTGTGGTCATCAGTCCCCTAGAACTTAGAACTACTTAAATCTAACTAACCTAAGGACATCACACACATCCATTCCCGAGGCAGGATTCGAACCTGCGACCGTAGCGGTCACGCGGTTCCAGACTGAAGCGCCCAGAACCGCACGGCCACACCGGCCGGCTAGGCATGTAGTGCTGGGTATGTTTTCTAGTGCTGAAGGTGATTTAGGAGATACCACGAGTATCAGACCTCCCACTCACGGTCAACACAAGGTCCGAGGAAGCAGCTCTAAAGCAGAATTACTACAGCTGAAGATGGACGAGCGCTGTTCTTCCGTGACGTGAGACGCTAATGGAGCGTAAGTGCCGGGCCTGACAAGCTAAACAGCTACTTTCCTCGTCGCTTGTACCACTCACTGGCTTAAATACATCTCTGGAGATCTTCAGCGATAACATCTGCTTAGGGACGCAGCTATAATGTACTGTCTGCGCTGTTTAAAAGGTTCCCACAACATATGAAAAGAAGGAAATGGACATCAGTATAGTCAATAAAAACCGACATCATCTGGTGCATTAACTTTATTAGTTACTGAATGAGCACAATGGATACACAATGGTTTTACAGTCTGTCAAGAATAGCAGAAAAAGACCCTACTGGGAATCAACAAAAGCGTGACGCAGAAAGCCAGGCTATTATTAAATGATGACGCTCAATTTCCAATTTCTACTTCGTTAAATTAAATTTTCGTTGTAAATACTAGATTAAAACTGTAAACTCATCTTATTTCTTATCAGTTGTAAAATAATCGCCAGATAAAACCTTTTTTTACCCCTTTTTTTTAGTTAATGTACTTATTTCTTTGTGACAAAAACTGAATGTTTCCCTGTTTGAAAGCTCTGTTATTATTGTATCTTCCGTACAAATAATATCTGTGTAGGTCACACATTATGTTTATCTGTGTCTGCAACATTCAGTTGTCACCTGAAGTGGCCTGAGGAGCCGAAAACGAGTTCGTGACGCAATAAAAGTAATTTTGCGGAACTTTAGGGAGCGTTTTTCCTTCTTTTCTGTATTATGATGTTCTGCCAAACACCGACGGAAAATTCTATTAATATCAGCTAAGATTTAAAGTGGAGAAAGATGAGAGGTTGGAGACTATCGTCTGATCTATGAGAGTTTCAATTATCACGTTGAAAAGCATCCAACTGCGATCATTAAACTTACAATGGGAGCATCAGACCCGTTAATCACGAATTTTGATGAGTCTTAGGTATGCTGTAGAGGATCCTTTCCTGAGTACCTGGTTAGGGCTTTTCATGCACCGGAAAAATCGCTGCAAAATCAAAGTTAAAGTTATGCTCACCTCCCGTACTGTGACGTTAGAGACATTTTGACCAAACGAGAGTAGCACAGAGACCAAGGATCAGTGCTACCACGATGGCGAAACGGGTTCATATCCTTCCCGTGCACTTCATTTTTCCAGTTTCATCTTACATAATATCATCAAATGGTATATGTGTTGCAAAGTTATTAAAATAGTAATTTTCGTCGCAGAATTTTTATTATCACATCAAAAACTACAATAGACATTCTTCAAATGTGTATTTCTTTTGTTACAAAATAGTTTATAGCATCATCTTACTCGCTATTGCTTGCTTCGCTTGCTGCGTTAGAACAGAATTCTAGATGATATTTCTCGTAGAAGCAACCGAAACACAAATTCGTAGAACACAACAGATATTGATGAAAGCCCCTGCGTTGAGACACACGAATTTTTCAGAAGCGACGCCGAAAAAACAGTGTTCGTTCAGATTCAAAAAGATTGTTGTTTCTTCGGCCAACTCCGATGCTAACCACGCATATTTGATCATTTCTGTGAAAAGTGATGCACAAAACTGATGCAGAATTAAAGAATTTCTTTTATGGAATCTTCTCTCGAAGCGATTTCTCAATTATTCTGGTAAGTAGGGAGCATTTTGAATTTTTAACGAAAATTTTAACCTGCCCTTAAAAACACAAATGGAGTACATTTGGGTGGGATGATTTCTGAATAATTTAGAGTGATATATATTATTTAATGATATTCTGTATGACGAAAAAAGAAACAAGTACAAGGACAGGATTTGAACTCGTCTGCCTGCATGGTAGTCCTGATACTTAACTGCTGCGCTACACACGTTTGGTTGAAAGTTGACTACATTTACAGGTACAGGAGGGACGTATAAAGCTACAACATCGATTCCCTCAGAAAGTAGGGACCCTCGCGTGAAAGCTGCTAGCCAGGTACTCAAGACACGTCCTGAAGAACACACTGAAGATTCATCAAAATCCATGGTTAAGAGGCGTGATGGCGCCATTATTAGTATAGGTTTTCCTCCTCCTATTCATATTCGCCCTTTAATGACACTCATTTTCCCCAATATGAATTCTTTGGCGGAGATCTGCTTTTTATCTGTTGCAGCTTAAAAAACTGCTCTTAATCATTCTGGCAATGACCGCGACGTTATGGTTTCTTCACCTGAGGAGAGGGGAGAGATTACTGGTTTCCATGCTATGCGAAAATGGTGTTGCTGGGTTGAGGGAGGGAGGAGGAGAGGGGGGGGGGGGAGACAAACGTTCTTGGCCTAAAGAAGCAGCACGTAAGGCTGTGTCACTGTGCAGAATCAGCTGGGCGTTTCCTGGATAAAAACACCCCTTTCGACAGCTTTACCCGAAGCGCCGCCCTGACCGCTTCACGTAACCGCATCAGGAGATGTCCGTGGTATGCTCTTGTGACGGTTTGCCCCTTATCTGCATACTCCGTTAGAGCCTTACCATGGCAGTCCCAAAGAAACACTCAGCGTCACCTTGAGCGATAATGGTTGGATCTTCGCCTTTTTCGGTGCTGCTGAATCCACATGTTCGCGCTGCTTGCTTTGCTCCTTTCTCTCGGGGTCATAGTGATAAACCAGCACGCGTCCATGGCGATTAATTGGCTAAGGAAGACAACTCGACTGGCCTGACACAACTGATACTTCCCACTGCTGTCTGCGATCGGCGGACTTTTTAAATGCATGCTAGCAATCATGGAATCAAGTGGTTTCATGTCAAAAATGTAGTGTAACATAGGGCCCATGACTGATTTTCACTTTTTCCGCTGTTGTCTTATCTCGACTGTGATATGCTGGTTTTGGAGTACCCGCACCTCCACTCTTCTTGTGTTTCCCGGCTCTTCAAAGAGAGATGGCCAATCACGTCTTTCTTCCTCATTCAGATTTGTTTGACAACACTTGAAACGGCTGTGCCACCTAACCACTGTGTCGTATGTTGGTGGACTTTCGTTGCACACTTCCACCAGGTCAGCATGGGTTGTTGCAGAGTTGTTCACATTCAAGTGCAGGAAGCGATACCCCACTTCATCAATGCACTGTGCACTTTGGGTGCTATAACACCGCGACATGGTACTGCAGTGTAGGGATTACAATATTGAGCAATCCTCCATTCTGTGCACAGCAGCGGAAAGTGCGTGCCAATGTTAGCAACAGCCATATTCCATTCCCATATGGTGTGATGGAACAAGGACTGCCCATAAGTATTAGTATGATGGTATTCGTACCTCTCTTCCTCTCTTACCGTATTCTCATTAGCCCTACCAGCAAAATACAGTTAAGGTACATGAATTCTTTGCTGTCTTCCTTTAGACGTACCCAACACCGTCATTCTTTTAAAGGATCCCATTTAAGCTGAGAGTGAGAGAGAACACTTGAAAGCTGTGTAGACAGATGGAGACGCGGAACGTTAGCTGAGACTGGTTAAGGAGGCATGAGAGACTCGTGAGTTTGTTAAGTACCAATCTCGTTATTCTGTTCAACTGATGTAAGGAACCTAAGATAATATGAGTCTCAGTGACCAGCAGAGTACTTGAACTACAATGACAAACACTTTTATCGAGCGAGGTAGCGCAGTGGTTAGCACACTGAACTCGCATTCGGGAGGACGACGGTTTAAACCCGGGTCCAGCCACTCTGAAGTAGGTTTTCCCTAAACCGCTTGAGGTAAATGCCGGGGTGGTTCCTCTGAAAGGATATGGATAGTTTGCTTCTCCATCCATTTCTAACCCGAGCTTGAGCTCCGTCTCTAATGACCTCGTTGTCGACGGGACGTTAAACACTAATCTCCTTCTCTTCCAATAAATACATTAGAAAAGCACAGTGCAGTACGCTTATTGCTGTTTTTGTCTAGAATATAGAGCCTTATCTCATCTCCATCGCGCAAAAAACACTACAAATATATCTTTTCCATACATATGAGAGAAAAGCAAGTTAATGGTGTGCTTCGAGGTGTTCACACCATTAATCAATCACGCCGATAAAACCTGAGAGAAGTTCATTACTAGAAGTTCTTAAAATTAAAGAGCACTATAGGGACTACGTCGAAATTAGACAGCATAATTAGATACATTCAGGTACTGACTACTCACGGACGGAGCTACGGTGGTACGAAAATGATTAAGCTATCTTCAGCGTTACTCTATTTTAGCGTAAACGTTTTCCTCGCTGGGCAGTGACTTATAGTATCAGGTAAACTGTATATAGCTACTCTGAAGCCCCAAAGAAACTGTTATAGGCATTCGTATTCAAATACAGAGATATGTCAACAGGCAGAATACGGCGCTGCGGTCGGCAACGCCCATATAAGACAAGGAGTGTCTGGCGCAGTTGTTAGATCGATTACCGCTGCTACAATGGCAGGTTATCAAGGTTTAAGTGAGTTTGAACGTGGTGCTATAGTCGACACAAGAGCGATGGGACACAGTATTTCCGAGGCAGCGTGAAGTGGGGATTTTCCCGTACGACCATTTCACGAGTGTACCGTGAATGTCAGGAATCCGATTAAACATCAAATCTCCGACATCACTAAGGCCGGAAAAAGATACTGCACGGGACTAACGACGACTGAAGAGAATCGTTCAACGTGACAGAAGTGCAATCCTTCCGCAAATTGCTGGGCCGTCGACAAGTGTCAAGGTGCGAACCATTCAATGAAACATCATCGATATCGGCTTGATGACTGCACGACGCAAAGCTTTACGCCTCACCTGAGCTCGTCAGGACCGACATTGAACTGTTGATGAGTGGAAATATGGTGCCTGGTCGGACGAGTCTCGTTTCAAATTGTATTGAGCAGATGGACGTGTACGGGTATGGAGACAATCTCATTAATCCATTGACCCTGCGTGTCAGCAGGGGACTCTTCATGCTGATGGAGGCTCTGTAATGATGTGGAGAGTGTGCAGTTTGAGTGATATGGGACCCCTGATACGACTATGTACGACTCTGACAGGTGACACGTACGTACGCATCCTGTCTGATCACCTGCATCCATTCATGCCAATTGTGCATTCCGACGGGTTTGGGCAATTCCAGCAGGACAATGCGACACCCCACACGTCCAGAATTGCAGCAGAGTGGCTCCAGGAACACTCTTCTGAGTTTAAACATTTTCGCTGGCCACAAATTCCCCAGCCATGAACATTATTGAGCATATCTGGGGTGCCTTGCAATGTGCTATTGAGAAGAGATCTCCACCTCTCGTACTCTTCCAGATTTATGGACAGCCCTGCAGGATTCATGGTGTCAGTTCCCTCCAGCACTACCTCAGACATTAGTCGAGTTGATGCCACGTCGTATTGCGGCACTTCTGCGTGCTCACGTGGGCCCTGCACGATATTAGGCAGGTGTACCAGATTCTTTGGCTCTTCATTGGACCTCTCCCTCTAAGAACGCGTTGACCTAAATTTCACAAGGAACGCATTCTTGCATCGCCATGGTATCGACTCTGTAAATAACGTGGCACGAGACAGAAAGTAGACGGCACGGAAAGCTTGCAGAGACGTAGGTCATTCATACTTGTCTTTGAGCTGCTCTGTATAATATCCCGGCTGGGTTAGGTATATGACAATTTTGGGAGAATGACGTCATTTAGTGTTCATCATATGCTTTCAAAGTGGTGAACCACTATTTGTCTTGGTGGAAAGCGAGAGCACTCATGTCACCAGAGTGGAAAGAACACTTCGACGTGTAACGTGACTAATACGTGAACAGCCCTTCAGCTGATCGTTGGAGTTAGTCGACGTAGGAAGGGTGTGATTTTTGGCAGCCGTGTCATAGGTGCTCAGAATTATTGAGACCTTTCAGAAAACATACAATGACAACAGAACTGTGTAGGTTTCTGCGGCGGGAGAGAGTTACCATGGAAGTTTTCTGCGTATGGTATTACGTCATATTGTAAAAGACTATCACTCATGAAACCAACGTTTCGGCCGCAGTTACAGTGACATTCTTCTGGGTCTACTACTATGGGAAAGGCAAACAAGCCATGGTTGCAAAATACTGACATGAATTACTTGCAAAAGAATGCAAAAACTAGTGGAAGTGGACATCAGGGAAAATCTGTTTGGGTTCTAGAGAAATGAAGGAAATCGCGAGACAGCACTAATCCTACGATTTACCATAGAAGATGAGTTAATGAAAGGTAAATATACGTTAGGAGAGCAGTGGCAAATCTATTATCTCTTGTCACATGTACACGATGCCACTTTTCACTACTAAAAGTATTACGTATTGAATAAGATTATCTCTCTTTGTGACATAAAAACAGTGGTATATGACAACCCGAAAGACAGGTCATGTGAAAGATAAAGTTTTTGTAATATAAAACTTCCTGGCCGATTAAAACTGTGTGCCGGGTGGAGACTCGAACTCTGGACCTTTGCCTGGAACAGGTGAGCACTATATTGGCTCAGTTACGCAAGCACGACTTACCATCCCTTCTCACAGTTTCACCTCCGTCGGTACCTCATCTTCTACCTTCCAAACATCACGGAAGCTCTTCTATGAAACTTGCGGTACTATCACTTCTGGTACGGAGGATATTACGGACAAATGGCTCAGTCACAGCCTGGGGGACGTTTCCAGAATTCAATTTTTCACTCCGCAGCGGAGAGTACATCGATATGGTACTTCCTAGCAGTGTCATCAACTTTATATCATGTTTCTCTGACTTTTGAAAACAAATCGCTTGTGGTTTTATTGAAAGAGATGGTCCAAAATTTAAGTTAAATTACATAGGAAAACTTCGGAAAACGTAAACCAGTCCGACCAGATAGCGATTCGATAAAAACACCAGTGGCCATATAAGTGCAATACGTTTACGTAACAAAGATGACAGTCTAGAATTTTAGTGCCTCTTCCTGATCTAGGTACAAAGAAACTTGTTTTAGGGTGTGGAAACGACGGGCAGGTTCCTTTCATGGGTGTTACAAAATATGGAAATAGAATTTATGTAACCTTTCGCAACATAAGCTGTGAGCCCCCAACTAACTGGACCTTTGACCGTAGGTCAACGAAAAAACGGTAGTAATCTCAAAGTCTCGAAAGTTCGAAGTCTAAGTGTCACGTACGTTTTGTAGTCTATGTTTAGCCGAGAAGAAAAGGAATTTGTTCCGTAACATCACACGGGCACACTGAAACTGGACTCTAAAACTAGTGAAAATATAAAACAAAAAACACGACCATTTCTGCGATTCTATACGGCCCATGCTTAGCAACGATCAAGTATTTACTGAATAACACAATTTTTTGTACCTTGGCTGCACCTTTTCCATTTAACTATAACATACAGGACTTACTTTACGGTTTCCATCCGTTTCGAACTGTCTCATACATCGAAAGCGAAAGACAGACGATAGAGGGTCACAGCGAGCTTGTGGAAGTAATCATAAAATATCGTCCGGAAAAAAAAGTTAGGTAATAAATATAATGGTGTGCAACTCTTAACGATGAAAGGAATTTTCGCATGATGTGTCACTGTCAAATAACAAGAGTTCGATGAAAGTTGGACAAACACAGAAAGAACCGCTGCAATATAGTACACAAGATAACCGAAATGAGATTTTTCACTCTGCAGCGGAGTGTGCGCTGATATGAAACTTCCTGGCAGATTAAAACTATGTGCCCGACCGAGACTCGAACTCGGGACCTTTGCCTTTCGCGGGCAAGTGCTCTACCATCTGAGCTACCGAAGCACGACTCACGCCCGGTACTCACAGCTACACAGCTACACAGATACTGGCAGAAGTAAAGCTGTGAGTACCGGGTGTGAGTCGTGCTTCGGTAGCTCAGATGGTAGAGCACTTGCCCGCGAAAGGCAAAGGTCCCGAGTTCGAGTCTCGGTCGGGCACACAGTTTTAATCTGCCAGGAAGTTTCATATCAGCGCACACTCCGCTGCAGAGTGAAAATCTCATTCTGGAAACATCCCCCAGGCTGTGGCTAAGCCATGTCTCCGCTATATCCTTTCTTTCAGGAGTGCTAGTTCTGCAAGGTTCGCAGGAGAGCTTCTGTAAAGTTTGGAAGGTAGGAGACGAGATACTGGCAGAAGTAAAGCTGTGAGTACCGGGCGTGAGTCGTGCTTCGGTAGCTCAGATGGTAGAGCACTTGCCCGCAAAAGGCAAATGTCCCGAGTTCGAGTCTCGGTCGGGCACACAGTTTTAATCTGCCAGGAAGTTTCAAGATAACCGAAGTCCGCAACTCGCGATATACTGATAGCGTTGTTGCCACTGGACCACGGGGCCCCGCGTTCGATTCCCAGCCGAGTCGGGTATTTTCTCCGCACGGTGACTGGATGTTTGTGACGTCCTTATCATTTCATCATCATTCGGGAAAATGGCGAGACTGGACAGTGGAAAGATTACGAATTTGTACGGGAGCTGATAACCCCCCGTTGAGAGCCCCACAAACCAAAATCATCATCATCATGATAATTGAAAGAAATACACAATCAGACGAACGAAAAGTGAGTTATTTATTCAAAAACAGTAATGACACTGAAGTCACCGCACTTGATGATGGTCCTCTGGACATTACAAATGGTGGGACATGGTTCTTAATAGGGTGTGTGATCAGCGTGGATGGCAACACATGCTCTACAACAGCCTATGCTGGGCGAAAGGTTGGTAAAGGGTTCATGTGATTGGGCGTTCCATTGGCCCACCAGCGTAGTTGACAAGTTCTGGATAGTCCATTGGTGCAGTACGTCTCCGCAATGCTCGCCACAAGTGCTCGACAGGACCTTAGTCGGGGCAATGGGCAGATCAACCCATTCGTCGAGTATCCTCTCGTTCCACGAGCTCCTCCACTTACACAGTTCAATGCTGTCGCGCATTGTCGTCCCTAAAAATGAAGTCGAGGGCGTATGCGCCCCTGAAGAGACGCGTATGGGGAAGGAGGGCAGTGTCGCAATAACGTTCGCCAGTGAGTGTGCCGTGCCTAAAGAAATCAGAACGCCCATGCTACATTGTGCCTTCCAGCACCGTAACACCTTGACCACCAAAATGATCATATTCGACAACTCTGGACATACGCCCACATGGGGAGAGGTGGGACAAACTGGCAACGGAAGACAACAAAACGAAAGCTGAAATTTTAAATTTAGCATTTGAGAAATCTTTCACGCAGGAGGATCGTACAAACACACCGCCGTTTGAGTCTCGTACAGATTCTCGTATGGAGGACATAGTGATAGACATCCCTGGGTTTGTGAAGCAGCTGAATGGATTGAAAATAAATAAATCGCCAGGTCCTGATGGGATTCCAATTCGATTTTACAGAGAGTACTCTACTGCATTGGCTCCTTACTTAGCTTGCACTTACCGAATCTCTTGCCCAACGTTAAGTCCCGAGCGACTGGAAAAAAGCGCAGGTGACGCCTGTATACAAGAAGGGTAGAAGGACGGATCCTCAAAATAACAGACCAATATCCTTAACATCGGTTTGTTGCAGGATTCTCGAACATATTCTTGGTTCGAATATAATGAATTTCTTTGAGACAGAGAAGTTGCAGTCCATGCATCAGCACGGCTTTAGAAAGTATCGCTCCTGCGAAACGCAACTCGCCCTTTTTTCACATGATATCTTGCGAACCATGGATGAAGGGTATCAGACGGATGCCATATTCCTTGACTTCCGGAAAGCGTTTGACTCGGTGCCCCACTGTAGACTCCTAACTAAGGTACGAGCATATCGGATCGGTTCCCAAGTATGTGAGTGGCTCGAAGACTTCTTAAGTAATAGAACCCAGTACGTTGTCCTCGATGGTGAGTGTTCATCGGAGGTGAGGGTATCGTCTGGAGTGCTCCAGGGAAGTGTGGTAGGTCCGCTGTTGTTTTCTATCTACATAAATGATCTTTTGGATAGGGTGGATAGCAATGTGCGGCTGTTTACTGATGATGCTGTGGTGTACGGGAAGGTGTCGTCGTTGAGTGACTGTAGGAGGATACAAGATGACTTGGACAGTATTTGTGATTGGTGTAAAGAATGGCAGCTAACTCTAAATATAGATACATGTAAACTAATGCAGATGAATAGGAAAAAGAATCCCGTAATGTTTGAATACTCCATTAGTAGTGTAGCGCAGTCACGTCGATCAAACATTTGGGCGTAACATTTCAGAGCGATATGAATTGGGACAAGCATGTATTGGCAGTTGTGGGGAAGGCGGATAGTCGTCTTCGGTTCATTGGTAGAATTTTGGGAAGATGTGGTTCATCTGTAAAGGAGACCGCTTATAAAACACTAATACGACCTATTCTTGACTACTGATCGAGCGTTTGGGATCCCTATCAGGTCGGACTGAGGGAAAGCAATTCAGAGGGGGGTGCTAGATTTGTTACTGGTAGGTTTGATCATCACGCGAGTGTTACGGAAATGCTTTAGGAACTCGGGTGGGAGTCTCTGGAGGAAAGGAGGTGTTCTTTTCGTGAATCGTTACTGAGGAAATTTAGAGAACCAACAATTGAGGCTAACTGCAGCACAATTTTACTGCCGCCAACTTATATTTCGCGGAAAGACCACAAAGATAAGATTAGGGTTCGTACAGAGGCATATGGGCAATCATTTTTTCCTCTTTCTGTTTGGGAGTGGAACAGGGAGGAAGATGCTAGTTGTGGTACGAGGTACCCTCCGCCACGCACCGTATGGTGGATTGCGTAGTATGTATGTAGATGTATACAATACGTAATGCACGTAACATGTAATACGTACTGCAGCACGTCCACCTGTACGAACGACCATACAGCACTTTTCAACTGCGCTGCTGGGTCAATCGAACACCGTACCACAAGAACTCGTCACCAATATTGTGGCCAACATAGGAGTGCGTTGCAGAGCATGCATTGCCTTCCGCGGTGATCATACCCTCTATTCAGAAGCATGTCACACCTCTTGTTATGTCTGGAGGACCACCACGAATTGCGATGCCTTCAGTGTAATTATTGTCTTTGAATAAAAGTGTCATATCTGTTGGTCTCATTGCGTAGCACCTTCAGTTACTAAATGTACTGTAGCACATGACTGTGCAACTTCCCAGTACCATGGACTGCAAACCTCTCCCCTGCCATTACTTAAGGGAAATAAATCTTAATTAGTTCACATCACGTTTTTCACAAATATTCGCTTTATTTAACAAAAAAAATTACAAGAACTAACGGTGAGATGCGGGCTGCCTTAAGATCAGTGGCGAGCCGTAAGGGCCGTGGTCAGTCATCCCTGCAGTAGCAGGCTCATTCTATGAGTGGTCCAAGTTTCATGCAGCTGTGTTACTTGGCAATGACATAAGAGACAGTTACTTGTGTCCTTAATTTTTTTTTTTTGCATAAATGTATTTTCTTTCTTTGTAGGTATAATGTCTGCAGTCTAGTACACATATAAATACACGCATCACAGAAAGTAGCACGCCAAAACAAGATGGCGCAACCCATTTATGTAGCGGAGTATCGTGCGGTAATTCCTTTTTTGCCTATGAAGGGAAACAAAGCTGCAGCAATCCATGCTGAGTTGGCGGAAGGTTGCAGTAACGTAGCATTGTCATATGACATAGTGGTTAGGGGGCATAGACGCATCGGTTGATCAAACAAGTCTGAATCACGAAGAAAGAAGAGGCAGACCATCTCCCTCTCGCCAGAGGTGGAGGCGTTGGTGCCCCAAGACCAGAGTGTCATAGCCGAGGCAAGACAGTAGTGGGAAAAAGTGATCAGTCATGGACCAGTTTTCAACATCTTTCACTGCACTTTGAACATGAACCGACTTGCTTCCGTAACTGCTCAACATTCATTCAAAAGGCCTGGGGATCGGAGACAGCAGCGGAAACGTATCAGTTGCGTCAGGCCAATCCACCTGACCGTTTTAGCCGTTCAGTCACCATAGACGAGTGCTTTTTTATTCTATTATCCCGAGAGAAAGGAGCAAGGCAAGCAGCAAAGTCAAAAAAGGCGAAGACCCAACCACTATTGCTCAAGGTGACGCTGAGTATTTCTCTGGGACTGCCATGTTGTGGCGCTAAGGGACAAACCGATATCTCCCGACGAGGTTAAGGTAGGGCTGTCAGGACGAAGCGTCGTATAAAGCTGTCGAAAGGTATGTTTGTGCCCACAAAACGCCCAACTCATTCCGTACAGTGACGTAATCACACGTGATTCTTCTTTGGGCTAAGAAATTTTGTTTTCCCTCTCCCGTGCAAATGCAAATGGCTCTGAGCACTATGGGACTTAACGTCTGAGGTCATCAGTCCCCTAGACTTAGAACTACTTAAACCTAACTAACCTAAGGACATCACACACATCCATGCCCGAGGCAGGATTAGAACCTGCGACCGTAGCGGTCGCGCGGTTCCAGACTGTAGCGCCTAGAACCAACTCGGTCACCCTCTCCCGTCCCGTTTTCTCTCGACATAGCATCCGGTTACTTTTATTCATATTTTCTCAGATAAAAAAAGCCTTGATGTTGCAAGCATTTCCAGAAAGAGGACTGGAACGGTTTAAAATGCAGACATTTACGAGGGGGTGCTGCGCTGGTAAGTCATCGGCTTTTTGTAGTTAATATGGATGTGGATTAATTCTGATGTTTTGGCGTTAAACGTTGTTCTTTATATTTTATGTGATAGTATATACGGAGACTGAAGCGACGAATGAAAATATGTACCAAAGCCAGAATTTGAACTCGGGCCCACTGCTCACTGGGCATATGTGCTAACCGCTACGCCACCCTGGCACAGTGGCTTTGCACACCTGAATGGACTACTCTAGCACGACTCCTGAATCCAAATTCCCATTAACGCCTCAGCTCACTTAGTATTTCCCCTAAACTGGAACAAAATTTCAGAGGCTCTCCAACTCTACTGGAATAGCACCTCATCATCAAACGAAACGGGGGATCCTGCCTGAAAACCTTGCATAGGTGCTGTCGGCATGCTGTTCGAATTTAGGGAGAATACCAAGCGAGCTGAGATATGTACGGGAATTTGGACTGGGGGGGGGGGGGGGTTAGACGCGGTAGGGTAGTCCATGCAGATGTGCAAAGCCCTCGAGCCAGGGAGCCGTAATGATTAGAGTGTCTGGGTAGGAGATCCAGGTTCTAATCCCAGTTGGGTGCGAATTTTCATTTGTCGCTTCAGTCTGCGTATATACACCATAGATGTCTGAGATTTGAAAAGATCTCAGGAACCATATATTTTCATTTGATATATGATAGTAACTGCGTGCCAGTAAGATTCATTTTTATTTTTATGTGTAGGCTTGAAGTGAACATGGCTCAAGAAAATAGAAAATTCGCAGTGAAAGAGTCGTGTTGTGAGTAACTGTATATTTTTTTAAACGGTACAGCCGGCCGGAGTGGCCGAGCGGTTAAAGGCGCTGCAGTCTGGAACCGCACGACCGCTACGGTTGCAGGTTCGAATCCTGCCTCGGGCATGGACGTGTGTGATGTCCTTAGGTTAGTTAGGTTTAAGTAGTTCTAAATTATAGGGGACTTATGACCACAGCAGTTGAGTCCCATAGTGCTCAGAGCCATTTGAACCATTTAAACGGTACATAGCCAAACAAATTTATGATAATATGTCGGTACATTCGGTGGTAACTGCCCATCCCATTTAACTACCAAGAACTCGGTTGCTGCATTTAAAAGAGGGCATTTCAGCATAAGATAAAGAGCGTTCTGAAAGGCCAACTCAAGTCACAGTTCCGGAAAGTGTAGATGCTGTTCATTCCATGGTCCTGGATTGTCGAAGATATAGCAGAGACTCTGGGCATATTGATTATTCATAATATTTTGAATATAAGAAAGCTCTCAGCCAAATAGATTCCCAAATGTCTCAATACAGACCAAAAGCGTGAGCGAATGGTTACTTCACAGACCATTTTAGTCCACTTTCGTCGTAATCCACTCGGATTTTTGCATAATCTCGTCACCGCGGATTAAAGACGGAACTACGCTTATGATCCAGAGACTAAAGAACACCATGTCAAAAAACGATCTGAACACAAAGATCAACAGAGTGCTTAATCACTACTTACAACGCGGTAATACCATCACGGCAGAGTACTATGTGAAACTTGTCGACAAACATAAACGACAATTCGTCTCAAACGTCGACGATAGCTGAGAAAAGGAATCTTGTTTCTGCAGTACAGTGCCCCTCCTCATAAGGCGGTCACCACGTAACAAAAATTGACAGATCTTCACTTTGAAATCGTCACGCATCTACCCTATTCACCAGAATTGGCCCAGTTAAACTATTATCTGTTTCCAAACCTCAACTAATATATCAAGGGAAGACGATTTCAGTACACTGAGGAAGGCTGTGGATGAGGGGTTTTCACCATACTCTAAATCTTTTTTTATGTACATATTAGTTACAGATGCTGGAACAAAGATGAGATAAATGTGTTGAGGTCAAGAGGGATGATGTTGGTCAAATAAATTTTTTCAAACCATAACCACATTCTTTCTTTATAAAGCGAAGAGCTTATCACCAAAATCTCGTACTATTAAGATGTCCGGCAAGTCCTACTTCGTTGGAAAAAATATGTCGCACTGGGG
The DNA here is from genome assembly GCF_023864275.1 of Schistocerca cancellata. Lineage (NCBI taxonomy): Eukaryota > Metazoa > Arthropoda > Insecta > Orthoptera > Acrididae > Schistocerca > Schistocerca cancellata. The sequence continues at coordinate 570,469,734 of NC_064626.1, forward strand.
TGCTAATATGTGGAGAAACACAACACCATCATCAAGTTTCGTGATGCCATTCTTATGTTTTCAAGGCGAAAACTAAAATCTTATTACTACCCCTCGTGTAGCATCGATCCTGTGTAAAGTCATGGGACATGGGTTCATATCCTCGATTTATTCCGGAGATACGCTATCGGAGCAGAAGCGCCCGGACAGCCCTTTGTAAAGCAGAATTCACAGCTAGATGTCACGAAAGGCGGAACGGCCAGTATAAAAGCAGAGTTCAGTGACATCGGACGTGAACGAGTCATTGGATGTCTCCTGAGTAACGAATCCAACAGGTACATTTCAAAGCTTCTACAGCTGCCCAAGTGGACTATTGATGACGTTATTGTGAAGTGGAAATCCGAAGGAACAACGGATGCTACAGTAAGACCCGGCACACCTCATGTATTGACCGACGGGAAGAGTCGAACGTTGCAGGCTGTGATTGTGAAACATCGCGTAAAGTCGCCGGAAGGAAGCATTCGTTAGTTCGAAAGTGCGACCAGCGGTTCAGCTAGCACAGTGACTGTAGGTAGGGAGTTAAAAAGAAGGGGGTACAATGGTCGAGATGCTCTTCATAAACCACACTTTACTGTAGTCAGTGATAATAGCTATTTGGTGCGGTGTAAAAACGCTGCGCATATCTGCTGTTGGGTAAAAATGGCAGAGGGACACCAAGAGATGATATACACTAAGCACATTTCAGAAGGATGTAGGTTGCAGTAGGTACTGGGAGATGAAGAACCTTGCACAGGATAGAGTAGCATGGAGAGCTGCATCAAACCAGTCTCTGGACTGAAGACAGCAACAACAACAACAAGGTGTGGTCCTCTTACTACGAAAAATGTAGAAGGATATGAATATATTTTACAACACTGTGTACTGCGTACAGTAGCGGAACATTTCGGAGACAATCATAGTTTGTATCACCAGTCAGTGCACCCCGTCATAAAACAGCTTGTATGAGGCGATGGTCTGTGGACAACAACTTTCCCGAAGTGAAATGGTCAGTATAGATTCCCGACCTGAACACTGTGGAACAACTCTGGGATGAGTTAGAATGTCTACTTCGCTCCAGACAGCAACGTCCCAGAAACCTTCTCTAGTTTCCACACTTGACGATGAATGGGCAGCCATCCCTCCACAGACATTCTGATACCTCATTGAAAGTGTTCCCAGAAGTGTTCAAGTTATCATAAATGTCAATGGTGAACGGTCTACCCGACGGGAGGCCCTAGCCACACGACATTTCATTTCATTTCATTTTCAATAAAACCAAATGTGAATATTGTCAAAAAAAAATATGTCTGTTACTTCGCAGAAAAGTAGTACGATATTACTGGTATCGAGAACTGGGGTTGGAGTGCCGTAATGGTCACGTAAATAAAGAACCATGTCTATACATGAACACCACATCTACCGATTCTCATCCTATTCCGATATTTCCTTGACGGGGCGTCGATTTTTTTTTTTTTTTTTTTTTTTTTTTGTCTTAGAGTGTAGATAGTAAGCATTGTCTGACCGTGTGCTTTGTTTTTACTGTTCCAGACTACGTGGTGATCAGGCGGGGGGAGTGCACCAAAGCAGACCAGGCGGTCACTCACAGCAACAGGAAGCCGCAGCGCAACAACAAGCTGAGAGGTCGCCGGAGCCTGCGGTGGCTCTTGGGCCGACGGGCCTAGGCCTGGGCCAAGGGTGGACCCGTTCAGCTGAGCGCCGCGCCGCGGCCTCGGAGTGACGGCCGCAGCCAGGCTGTTCCCGCCCGCACACACCACACCACACCACACCGCTATCATTCACGCGCTGTCTACTCAGCGAGTAGCCTATCTCACATCCCATATTACACTCGACGGTAAATGTCTGACATGAATTCTTCGCCGTGCAGTCACAGACTCAGAACTCTCCTCTCGCGTTGCCAGTTTTGGCGCACTTCGGCACTTGAACAGCTATCGAATCTAATCTGAAATTGCGCCTAGGCTTTCGATGTTTGCGTATGCTCGGCTGCGTGATTGTTCTAGGATCTACAAAAGCGATTATTTCACAAGTCTTTTCAACGAAAGAAAAACGTACGGCAGGATAAAAGATCACCCGAGCATTAAATCACTTCCTGTACTTGAAATCCATCGTCGTTTTATTCGCAAATGACAAAACAGTACAAATTTTCGCACTTTTTTCTTAGGGGCAACACAGTGATGTTTATCAATTGAAACTACAAGTTGCTTTAACCAGTCACAATTTATTTTTGTTTCCACTAAGGATTCCGAATGGTTACACCTCCACAATCTGATGGATGTATGTCAGTCGGTGATGGATGTACGTATTGTATGTATGACTTTTGGGAAACTTGACACTATCTTTCAGTGCTCGAAGTTTCCTTTCCCTGTCGCGTTCGCTGCGTATACAATGTCCCGTATACTGAACTGAGCGAAGACACGCGGAAGTTTGTATTAACTGTTGCACGTTTGTCGGTACAAATTTCGCTGTAGTTTACTTGCTTCGATAACTACAATTTGAGGGTTCAGTTTGTAGAACCCATACCTTAACGTACAAAATATCCAGAGAATTAGACATAAGGGAAAGCGCTGAATTGTGCTACACCTACACCATCATTCGTGCTTCATTATAAGTTTCCTCGACGGAAACAATGAGATAAAAATTATTTTGTGAAAGAGACTGTGAACCCAAAACAAAACTGTGCACAAAAGTAATTTGCGCTTTGAAAATTAAGTAGTTTACGCGATTTCAGCCACCGCTCTGTCCACGTGAAGATGCAGGAAAGCTTAGGCGCAATGTTACAAAACAGATGTGTGTAACAGTGTTGTGGAATAGCACAATTTTAGCAGTTACTATCAGTTATTATCAGTGAATTCATTGTAATAAATTGACTGTTTGCACTCATCAAGTATAACCTCACCAAGAACGAAATATTATTTATCTGTGAAAGCAAGATTTGACACAAACTGTAGTTGGTTCTTATCACCGTGTGTTAAGACATATTATTGATGAAAGTCTTCCTTGCAAATACAAATTTTGCGTCTTAGAATAGTTTCATCGTTGTTCTGAACGCTTTTGAATGGTACACGATCACAATACCATTCCAACATTCGTATAGAAACAATTTTTTTAAGTCATACCATTTCTTTAGATCTAAGTACGAATGTTTATACTTCATATTGAAATTTTAGTAACGTAACCAGTTTTCTGTAACGACAACGGCGATTATGACAGTTTACTCGCAATACATATGACATATATATTTTGTGCAATTTGTTGATATTTTCTCCTACAGTCTAAACACACATAGTTTTGCAGTTCTACTATTATACTCGTATCTCTGATATCTTTCTGTGAAATGCTGAAAACATTTTACAGTTTGTAAAGAATACAATAAAATATTTCACTGAAAACAAATTGTATTACTAATAAAGTGAAGATGTTGCATGGGAGCTTAATTAAAAAGGAAATATATGCAATAATGCAACTACTTTAGTACCTGTGTGTCCGGTTACGAAATCTCGTAACCGGTTGGCCCTGAGTAATATTAGCACGCAATCTGACTGCATAAAATAAAAATAAAGAATGACAAAAATTTCCATTGACACAATTGATTAATTAAGTCCCCTGCAACTATAAAAACTACGAAACAACAAAGCACAAGTGTAACTGTTCTGTGTGTGGTAGTGTGACTCAACGTACATGTATCTGGCACTGTTCTTCCTCAATACGACTAGATATTTTAAACACCATTTACAATGAACTAATTGAAAAACCAGAAATACTATAATTGCTAATAGAAGCCAGAATTACAAGTCTAATACATGAACACGAGCCAGATGCTTTGTTGACTGAACCTGTGACCAAGAGGCATTGTCATTAAAGAAATGTGAAATAATTTTTTTTTACCTCAGTATATACTGACGAAAAATACACTGTGATCATTGCAACATCTTCCATCAATACATTACACCAACCGAACAGCATCTACTCTCTCGCCCAACATAACAACAACTGCACTCGACATCCTCTGAACTAGTACTGCTTTCAACATCCTCTCAACAAGTACTGCCCACGGCAACCTCTGTACTACTACTGACCAGTGGAGGCGGCGGAATAATAATCTTTGGCGCAATCTCTGGCGCTGTGACTCAGTGTAGCCACCTTTCAATGTTCGCACCGATACCTACAGGACTCTTGGGTTTGTCTTACTGTACACTAATGTCTTTTGATACGCGAAGAATGAGTATTGTAGAAGGTTACAGGTGTTTTACACTTCTGATGGTCTCCTTTATCACCCAAAAAGCAAGTCTCTTACATCTTGGTGCTACATATATCATTGACAACGATTTTATAAAAATATGTTAAAATTTCTAGGGACGTTATTAGGGAACAAAATCATCCTTCCAGAATGAAATTTTCACTCTGCAGCGGAGTGTGCTCTGATATGTAACTTCCCGGCAAATTAAAACTGTGGAGGACCGAGGCCCGAATTCGGGTCCCGAGTTAGGAATCTCGGTCCGGCACACAGTTTTAATCTACCAGGAAGTTTCAAAATCATCCTTTTTTTCCAAAAACATTTCTGAATAGGAGAAAACTGTCAATTTCTGTTTTAGGAAAGAGAATATTTAATAAAGTAAGTAAATTGATTTCTGTCAATCTACGAAGTTATCGAACTGAATACTCACGACATGCATAATGGAAAAGGGAACTTCAACTGGACGAAGATGTTGGCAAAATTTAATGCTGTATGAAAATAAAAGAATTTGTGTCACGTATGTTTTGAGTGTTGTGAAAACGTAAAAGGAAATTAAAGTTCGTGATTAGCACAGCAGAATATGTGCACAAAAAATACACTTTTTGGTCAATATGTACCTCCAAATGCTACACAATTTTTAGTCGAAGCCTCAAGATATATTCATTGTTTGCGAAAGAATTTTCGTACGAGATTGTTCCATACTTTATCTCTGACATAGCATCAAATTAAACAAATTTCTGTTCATCTTCTGGCAGCCTTCCGGTAGAATGGACACAATTGAACGATTGGGGTGTGGTGTGTGTGTGGGGGGGGGGGGAGGGGGGAGTACGGGAGTAAGAAAACCAGTAGTAGTAACAACTGGGCTTTGCTGAACACGCAACATGATTACTCTTCCTCTACCTGTTCTCCACTGTTAATACAAGTACTACAGCGTGAAACGTGCTTTTATGTATTCTTGTCATACAGATCTAACAAATATTTGTTGTGGCAATTATTTGGTGAGAGTCTCTTTCACTTAATCGTCATCACCAAAAGCTCTGTCAGGTGAAGGGTGCTCAAGCATACAAGGAGTATGTTGAAACTGCTCCCACTTAAATTCAAGATTAACGTTGCTTAGAGACCGGGAATTATCTGAAATCCAAGAGCACTTGGTAATGACAGACTAAACTGTACTCTAGTTGCGGCGGTATGTGGTCGTTCATTTTATGGAATTTACTCGCATCAATGAGCTTGGAACCACTGTCTACCTTAAAGTGACGTATAATGTGGCTCAACTTCAAAAAGCTGTTTAAAAGATAGGCTGCTCTATGTGTGCCAAGAGGGTGTATAGATTTCATAACTGACAAGAGAGTTCATTCTATGTGGTCCGACTGAAGCTACTAAATGAAACAAGTTCTTGACTACAATTTCTGTGCTCTATTCTCTCTTTAGCAGTAAATATGCTGTTACCAAGTCCTCGCAACTACACAGACCCTAACGTATAAATATGTACTTGCACGTAATTTTCACTATTCTGTTCACGCACATAGGATTTTCTCTCGCTAGTAGCCAGTATAAGTACAGAACTTACGATCAGCCGTCCAAAGAACTGGAAATTTAGCTGACCAATAAATAGCTGAATATTTCACACGAAGTTTGTCAATTTCGAACCCTCGCACGACACTACACACTCCATCAACATTCAGCAATTTGATTTTTCTGAAACGTGACTGCATACTGTACCACGCGCAATTATTTAGCCCACCAGAAGAGTCACAAGTTTCACTAAACATCCCAAAACGTCTGGAAACGTCTTTTACACCGGATCTCATGTTTTTGAACTGCTGAGCTTCTCAGAAAAAAAATTTCACAAAACTACTACAACGCTACTAAAACCAAACCAACGAAGCAACTCCTCCAGTCTCGCACGCGAGTATCTCTCCTGCTTCCAGAATGCCCTATTATTTTCTTCTCTGAATCACTGGAACATTCTGTCGGTTATCAGCTTCGTAGCTTTTCGCCCATCAGTGTTTCGAGTGGTAAGTTAACGAAGCAATCCAAAGGCTCATAAAAAGAGAGAGAAAAGAAAGAAATATCATGTGAGGTGGCGCAGTGATTAGCACACTAAACTTTCATTCGGAAGAACGACGGTTCAAACCCACGTCTGTCCATCCCGATTTAGGTTTTTCGTGATTTCCTGAAATCGCTCCAGGTAAATGAGGGGATGGTTTTTCTTCACATCCTTGAAACAGTCCGAACTTGTGCTCACTCTCTAGTAGCCTCGATATCGACGGGTTGTTAACCCCAATCTTTGATCCTGACCTAAAAATAAAATTTATTCATGCAACAGATTAACCGCGTGGGATTAGCCGAGCGGTCTTTGGCGCTGCAGCTGATCTCGGCGGAGGTTCGAGTCCTCCCTCGGGCATGGGTGTGTGCGTGTTTGTCCTTAGGATAATTTAGGTTAAGTAGTGTGTAAGGTTAGGGAGTGATGACCTTAGCAGTTAAGTCCCATAAGATTTCACACACATTTGAAGATTTTTATGCAACAGATGTCTAGATAAAAGCAAAAACATAGCTAATGCAAAACCCTACTCCTAACTGGTGAATACAACGTTTATTTGAACGCTACCGCTTGATCCTCGCTGCACTAGCAAGCTTGTCAAGGTCACCTGCATATTTTGTGTCTCAGATCGTGGTATAAACTGCACCTTGTGCTTACCATACAATGGACACCTAAAATAATGACCTGGAAATTGATCCGGGAATGTTTGGGAGGGTGCGGCAAACTGCCAGCTCGTGAATAACTGTTGCTGCTGCCTTTTTTCTACACTAAAAGAGTCCTCTAATATTGTCAGTCGGTCATGGAACTTGGATTTTCATTAAGTGAATTAGATATAAAGACACTCAATAATGACACCGACAATAATCACACTGCTAGAAGTACATCCTGAAAGAGCACGGAATAGACGATAGCTGCAGGAAGGAAACTAGACGACATAAGGATGTAAAACCTTAGGCATCCATAGAATATTTGAAAAGTTATGATATGATCGTAAAAATAATCTACCAGAAGTTGGGACTGCAGTACGAATGATAGGCTTTGAATGTTGGCTGTTATGAAGCAACTTCCGCTATTTGATCTGCAACTGTCACTATTCATTTATTTTCACATTAGTTAGCACAGACCTTCTGCAAAGATACAGTTTGGTTCTTTGAGTTCTGGCTGAAATGGCTAACAAGGTCGCTATCCGCCTGGGGCATTCTGGGTTGCGAATTTGAGGAAGCACTTTCTGTCCTCGCTTGCATGGAGTAAGTCTTGTTTTCCAGTCTAAGGGATCAGTTGTCTGTTTCCTATTTTGCAATGTAGTATGATGTACATTGACGGTGTGCAGTGTTAGCACATTCGCACAATGAGTCTGCTTTTTTTTCACGGAAATGGCATGGTTTTTTGCGTAAATGTTTTCTTGGTTCGTATCAAGAAAACGAAGGTAGAGAATTTTACCGAAACTTTCATGGCTTGGAAAAGTGTCTCCTATGTGGGGTCTGTTCTTTGTGATTTGGCAAGGAGAGTACGTTTCGATACTTGGTACAGAATCAGTGTGTTTCTCATTGCTCCTACTTGTAGAACATTTAATTTCGTCACACTCCCTGTAAATGAATCTTTCTCAATGTTCTTCATCTTTTATAGCTTTTGCTTGGTTTGATTTTGTCACCTATTGCAGCTTCGTGTGCAACGTGTTTTATGAGCATACATATCACACGTGGTACAGTGATTTAACTGTCGCTAGAGACGATTACATGGATTCATATTCAAACGTTATTTCACATCAGTTTTTCCTTGTCTGTCACTTCCCTTTTTAACGCCGACTTCCACTCAGCAGTCAGCATATGACCACTCGATGCCTTCAGCTATTGGTAGAATTTTCTGGATTTCTCACTGAAATGAATGTCACAGTGAATATTGTACTCCTTGTATCTACGCGTAATATTTCGGCAGAAGAGGAGGGTGTTAGGGATCACGCGGCTGGTGGAGTGTCAGTCCTTCATTCTATATAAAATATATTTATTTGATGTCTTTCAATTGTGACCTGTTGTAGCAGACTGAGTCCACATGTCTATAGCACTGGGCGCGGCCATAAGTCACGTTGCTTTCCACATTTTTCACGCATAGCGAGATGTTTGGATCCTTTATTACTACTATTATAGTTCACGTAAAATCAGTTTTCCTTTTCCCAATCCATTGGTGATAATTGCGCGAAAAGTAAGTAATCGCTGTATAGGTAATTTTCGGCACACTCCTTGCACTTAGGTCGCGCTACTGGTTTGATTAATGGGTCTAAACATAGTGTATATGAGAGCATACTTTTTCTTTGAGTGCATATCCCGACTTAATTTTACACGGAATCAGTTTTCAAAATCCAGCAGCCGGCCGGAGTGGCCGTGCGGTTCTAGGCGCTACAGTCTGGAACCGAGCGACCGCTACGGTCGCAGGTTCGAATCCTGCCTAGGTTAGTTAGGTTTAAATTAGTTCTAAGTTCTAGGCGACTGATGACCTAAGAAGTTAAGTCGCATAGTGCTCAGAGCCATTTGAACCATTTGAACCAAAACCTAGCAGCGAACTTTCAACTTTTCTCCATACTAAATTTACGATCCTCTCACTGTTCTAGAAAACCGAAGTTGCAGAATTTCCTGGAAAAGCAGCATAATAACTGATAATAAACCTAACATGACAATGCTCAACAAAGCTGATCAAGTCACCTTCCTCATACACTCCTGGAAATTGAAATAAGAACACCGTGAATTCATTGTCCCAGGAAGGGGAAACTTTATTGACACATTCCTGGGGTCAGATACATCACATGATCACACTGACAGAACCACAGGCACATAGACACAGGCAACAGAGCATGCACAATGTCGGCACTAGTACAGTGTATATCCACCTTTCGCAGCGATACAGGCTGCTATTCTCCCATGGAGACGATCGTAGAGATGCTGGATGTAGTCCTGTGGAACGGCTTGCCATGCCATTTCCACCTGGCGCCTCAGTTGGACCAGCGTTCGTGCTGGACGTGCAGACCGCGTGAGACGACGCTTCATCCAGTCCCAAATATGCTCAATGGGGGACAGATCCGGAGATCTTGCTGGCCAGGGCAGTTGACTTACACCTTCTAGAGCACGTTCAAGCACGGGATACATGCGGACGTGCATTGTCCTGTTGGAACAGCAAGTTCCCTTGCCGGTCTAGGAATGGTAGAACGATGGGTTCGATGACGGTTTGGATGTACCGTGCACTATTCAGTGTCCCCTCGACGATCACCAGTGGTGTACGGCCAGTGTAGGAGATCGCTCCCCACACCATGATGCCGGGTGTTGGCCCTGTGTGCCTCGGTCGTATGCAGTCCTGATTGTGGCGCTCACCTGCACGGTGCTAAACACGCATACGACCATCATTGGCACCAAGGCAGAAGCGACTCTCATCGCTGAAGACGACACGTCTCCATTCGTCCCTCCATTCACGCCTGTCGCGACACCACTGGAGGCGGGCTGCACGATGTTGGGGCGTGAGTGGAAGACGGCCTAACGGTGTGCGGGAGCGTAGCCCAGCTTCATGGAGACGGTTGCGAATGGTCCTCGCCGATACCCCAGGAGCAACAGTGTCCCTAATTTGCTGGGAAGTGGCGGTGCGGTCCCCTACGGCACTGCGTAGGATCCTACGATCTTGGCGTGCATCCGTGCGTCGCTGCGGTCCAGTCCCAGGTCGACGGGCACGTGCACCTTCCGCCGACCACTGGCGACAACATCGATGTACTGTGGAGACCTCACGCCCCACGTGTTGAGCAATTCGGCGGTACGTCCACCCGGCCTCCCGCATGCCCACTATATGCCCTCGCTCAAAGTCCGTCAACTGCACATACGGTTCACGTCCACGCTGTCGCAGCATGCTACCAGTGTTAAAGACTGTGATGGAGCTCCGTATGCCACGGCAAAATGGCTGACACTGACGGCGGCGGTGCACAAATGCTGCGCAGCTAGCGCCATTCGACGGCCAACACCGCGGTTCCTGGTGTGTCCGCTGTGCCGTGCGTGTGATCATTGCTTGTACAGCCCTCTCGCAGTGTCCGGAGCAAGTATGGTGGGTCTGACACACCGGTGTCAATGTGTTCTTTTTTCCGTTTCCAGGAGTGTATGTAGCTGTACCAAGCACCCGTGCTTCGCAAACCACATTCAATGAGGAGATGACGAAAGAGAAGGAACTAGCAGATGAAGTACAAGCCTTGCGGGAACAGAAATCCGTATAAATCGTCCCTGTTGGTAATATCGGATACCGGCGTTGTCCCAAAACAGACTGTGAACAACCTGCAGGGCCTAAAGCTGCATCCTTCGCTCTGATGGCAACTGCAGAAAGCAGCTGTACGGAACACCCGCACAATAGTTCGGCGAGCTCTTGGAGAACACAATTAATTTCATGATAACTCAATATTGAAACCATTCACATTACGTTAACACCATTTAAAAATGAATGAGGTGATAAATTATAATAATCGTGATTAGTTTATGAAGTTCTTTTTCCCATTCCCAGGAAACTTTGTCTCCTTGCAGATCACAAAAAGTGTGAGAGACGGCGATGGTATTGCACCGTTATTGTTTAACATAATGAGAAAAATAACTGAATGTACAGGGACTTTTGTAACATCAACGGCAAAATTAACTAATTAAGCCTTTTCCTATGTCCAAATATTTATTTTTGAAGGCGGAGGACAAGAAAGTAATTTATGTGCAATCATTGCAGGAATTCCGTTTACTTTATTCGAAGTTTGCTTCTCTGTGTTTTGCTTACCATCTTCTTGGGCTGGAACCTGAGCGAACTGGACGGGCTTGACCAGTGCTCTATGACTTGTTAGACCAGGAGCAGGGGCGCTAACATAAAAGAATCCACTGTATAGCATGAAATATTTTCTGAGAAGCAAGATTAAAATACTGAGGTAAAAATTCATCTGCGCGTTTGATTTACCCTAAAGATGTATCGTTCCGGAATGCACTGTCTGTATTATTTGCCCAAGAGTACCTGTAAAGTAAATGTAGTGGTTGTCCCCGTATTTTCAAAAAAATGTTTCAAATGGCTCTGAGCACTATATGACCTAACATCTTAGGTCATCAGTCCCCTAGAACTTAGAACTACTTAAACCTAACTAACCTAAGGACATCACAAACATCCATGCCCGAAGGAGGATTCGAACCTGCGACCTTAGCGGTCGCGCGATTCCAGACTAGAGCCGCTCGGCCACTTCGGCCGGCCGTATTTTCACGGAAATGGAATGCAGACATCGGGAAATGTATGCTATCGCAAAATATGCATCTCCACAAAGTTGTTGTTCAGTACTTAATTTCAGAAGAACCTTATTCGCGGTCTTCGGTCCCAGTGATATTTGCTATGAGATTCAAAGCTGTTTAAACATAAACTCTTTGCAACCTAACATTAACATGATATTGTTTCAGTATCCTGTGCCACTATTAACATTTTTATCCATTAGCACATTCTCAATAAAACTTTGATGCACGGACGCTGCAATTCATAAACCAATCAGGCTAAAAAGGAAACATAAAGGACTAGATACTGTCTGTCTAGCATTCGCTGATGGTCTTGCAATATTCACAGAAAACACTGAAACTGCAATAAAGCAAATCGAGGTCCTGAAAGTGAAGACTGAAAAGGTCAGAATGCAGATCTCTTTCGAGCAAACAGGAAATGTGTCAAACCATGAAGATACATCAAAAAAATATTACTACAAAAAATGATGAGGTCAAGACCGTTCACAAAAACAAATATCTCGGGAACAGGAGACAGGCAAACGGGGTAGAGAAAGAAGCTCATGCACAGAGAAATCAAAAGATGCCTACAGCGTTTCGAAGACTGGAAATTTCTATAATAAATTGTACCTATCACGTAATGTAGAAGTTAGACTAACAACACTGCCATCAAACCGGAAGCGTTATACGCTTCAGAATAATTGGTCATGGAGCGGAATGGTGCACTAGAAAATATCAAGACACTAGACTCACGAATCAACATATAGACCCTAGGATCCAATAAGACAGAAGAAAGCTAAGATTGTGGATTAGCCAAGAGGCATAATAGCTGTCCAACACAGTACATCACATGAAGGAAGGTCGACTGAAATTTTACGGCCATACGAAAGAATGTCGGATACCTGACAAACTAAACAGATCCTGGAGTACACAGAAATCGTTAAGAGCGTTAAGCGGATCACCGAAGTCAGAAAGTACCTCAATGACGCTTGCATAACAGACTCAGATATACTAGATAGACAAACGTTCAACTGCAAAGTCCTGAAGTGGAAAGTGAGCCAAGAGGTCGAGAAATTCAAAACAGGAACATCTTGGTCGTAAGAAACGAAAAGGTTGCATAGGGAGAAGATTGAAGAATTGTGGCGCCTGAGAAAATCTCACATGAGGTAGACACTTCGCTCGGTCGTCTAGTAGCCTAGACGTGTATTATAATAATAATATTAATAATAATAATAATCCGTCTAGGACTGCTTTTACCCCATCACGCGCTTTCCCGCATGTGAGATAGTGGAATTCCTAGATGATACTGAGGATAGGAAATACCTAGGTCAGATCAAAACTGTCTAACGATAGGAAACTTCCAACTGGAAACTTTACCCACTTTGTGACCAGTAGTATCAGTGGTATAGGAAGATCGCAGAGCTGAACGTCGGAGAAGGTGGATACATTACAGTCAACGCCACAGAGCGTGTTTCCCTTGTTAGGGGCGACTTGAGACTATATCTGTTCTCTGTTGTTGAGTCGTTCATCATTATAGCTATTAGCGGATGTAAAACACACATCCATTTAAATTGCGAAGTTAGCGAAAGGAGCTACGGAAAGCAGACATTGCCTGGAGAGCGTTACGACAGCTTTGGAGCTGCCGCTACTGGTAACAGCTTACTAGCAGGTAGCTACCCCGCAAACTGCGTCCAGTGAAATTTGTAGCCAGAATAGACCGAGAAAACGTCCACTAATCCCCCAGTCCGAATGCCACAACTCGTCTGGAAGGTAGGCTACACAGTATACAGATGAAGAGGACTGGAGATGTTCGAACAAGAACACTAATGCCAATTTTTTACTAGTGGACGTGACCATAATTTATTTTACTTTCCGTCGGACGCGGTCACGTCATCTCACTCCGGGCTTGCGGAGAGTTCCCGGTAGACCAAGACTCCATGGATGGCGGGTAGGCCGTGACTTAGTGAGCAGATAGTTTGCAGGTATACAATTTCACAGATTTTTGTATGGGCTCAAAGTCCAATGGGCGCAGTTATAACATTCGCAGACCGGCAGAGTTGGGCTTTCAGACGGCGTCACACTGGGTCACCCCAACCAGCATCCTCCATACAGCAGTAGCATACAACTTCTTGAGCTCACACTGTAAGTTATTTGGTTAGCCCAAAGTCAACGAAAGCTCAGGCGCCACCCACCAAAACTTCCAACTCTTGAGTGGACATGGTATGATCCTATGATATTAATGCTCTCATTACGCGCCGCAACCGCACTCACTAAACTCGAGCTCAATCTAATCAAGCGCAGAACAGAGCTACATGTGCAGTTTAGCAACAGTACTTCTACTTACACCTAAACCTCCATGTGTCAGACACTCAGATTGGTACCAAACGTCGTGTGTCGATAGAGTATCAACCAAAACTCCGATTTTGTTCGTACCATGTGCTGTTGTCCAGCAGAACGGGCGTAAACGGTAATCAAAAGTAACACCGAAGCACAGGAAAAGCGCATCTGTCAGTAATTGTCTTACAGCTCCCACGGGAGTTGGTTGTGGCAGTGTATGGGAGAAGATTTTCCTGTCATGTAAAAGGAATTTTCAGATTTTGTAGCAATGTTCTTTTGGCAGTCTGTTTCGCTTCGTCAGCTGAAAGTAGCAAATCTATAGAGAACATTTCTATAGACAGGTGTGGTGTTCTGTCGGACATGTGCGACAGATCACCACACCTATCTATACAAATGTACTCTGTAGCTTTGCTACTTTCAGCTAACGAAGCGAAAGCAGGCTGCTAAAAGAAAATAGCTACAAAATCCGAAAAGTCCTTTCACAATGCAGTAAAATCTTCTCCCATCTAAAAACACAACAGTTAAAAATAATTCTCGTCAGTGGGTCTAAACGCGGGGATTTAGTATAACGATCACACCCTCAACCAGCTTATTCACACGTGATCTACAATACAGTAACTCACAGATACGCTTTTCTTGTGCTCCGAAGTTCTGGTCTTACTTTTGATTACCGTTTACACCCGTTCTGCTGGACGACAGCAGAGTCTGGTACCATTCTGAGTGTCTGACATCTGGAGGTTTGGGTGTTAGAAGTCACACGCCTGATAGTTGAAAAACAGCAATATGCAGTTATTGTAAGGAGCCTGATATCAAAACGAACAATGAATAAGTCAGAGAAATCGTTGCTCAAATTACACGCAATTATTAAATCATTTTTCTGGCCTAGTTTTACCAGACTTTCTGGACAAATTTTTTGGAAAGTTGCTTTCAAATACTGATCATAAAATGCATTAAATTTCATATTAGTATCTCTCTCCATTTTTACTCCACTCCGTTCCACTTCTTTAACGTAATTCTTAAAACATTGCACCTTAGGAACAGTTACTAATCCTCACCGACTCCTATGAACATGTTTCAGCGGTGTATGGTGCTACATTGTGAATCGTGGTTAGATTGTGCACTAACAACAGGATAAACCTTTTATTTCCACCTTCACCACTTTCAAATTTTCCAAATCTTCTAAGTTTCTAAGTCCCCTAATGTTCTGATGAAGCAATACAACTTCACTTTTCTGAAAACTGGTAAGTATGTTCTGATCCTGCTCTGTTCTATTTCAAGACTACCAAGCACTAAGAACAAATTGTGACTTTCTGCCTCCAGTGACCACAACGTTGTTTTCCTAGTGTGCTTGAGCCCCTCCACCATCCATCCCCTTTCTCTTTTAGCAACAGACTGAGTTAATCTATCTTCCTCTGTCTATTCAAGTGCCGGCCGTTATTGGTTTGTGTCTCGCCATATTCCAATTACAATAACAGGTGCAGTATAAAAAGAAGACTCTAGCTGCAACAAACAGCAATCTACACAGCTATATGTTTACGCGGCTGACAGCAGAAGTAACAGAGAGGTCAAGGCACTGTTAATTATGAAACCTATGAAAGGGTGCGTATATATATATATATATATATATATATATATATATATATATATATATGTGTGTGTGTGTGTGTGTGTGTGTGTGTGTGAGAGAGAGAGAGAGAGAGAGAGAGAGAGAGAGAGAGTTGGTGCTGCAGCTACTGTTATTACACCAAAGTCACATTTCATGGTTTAGTATAATTCGTTAACAGCGCTGTTTCCTTCTAGATCAAAAACCGACAGCCTATCGTCACCTCCATCCAAATAGGGGTCATCGGATGGGGATGTTCTTGTTAGTAATGCGGTCACACGTGTTGAAAACTGGAAAATATCGCGCCACAATGGAAATACAGAGGTTTCAATCAGGTATGATTGTGACTACCGAATAAGCAATGCATGAAAAGGAACGATTGTTATGACTAAACCGTTGATTTCGCCAGCTCACAACCCAACTGTCAGCTAATCCTCGTGCTACAATGCTTATCACTCAGACACTACTTTCTATCCATTTTCATCAATCTGAATTTAACCAGATACGGACTTACCATCAAAAGCAGCAACGACTAAAGCTCTATGTTAAATAATCTGGTATGCGGATAGCACTTAACTATAAGCCTCAACAGAAACACAGGTGGCCAGCCACTTACAGTCAGTAGAAATGTTGGCTAAAACATAGCCACGTTAATCAGCCCGGAAAAATGTATTAGGAAGACAAGGAAAGCCAAGAACCGCTGTTGGCTTACCTATGATTGATGGAAACGTAACGGAACCTCTGAATGACTATAACACCTGCGAATGTTTATGTCTTCTTTCAGGAAAACGTCTAGTGCAGAACCTATGAAACGAAGCGTTAGAAGTACATGTATCAGCAAAATTCCCCCGGTTTGGAAATTGTTAGCCGCATGTGAATTCTTTTGATTGTCGAAGAGGTTGCCTGTTCCATAGGCGCTTAGGTGTCGGTGAATAGCCTGAATTCATACAGGGACATTTTTAAGCTACCCAAAAACGATGCGCAAGTGGGACGGAGGATATTGCCAAGCAAGAGGATCTTAGAAGGATCCAATGCCGTTTTATTCACGTACATTTAACTGTCCCCCACCCGCCTCCCACAATACGCTACAGGAGTTCGCGAAACAGGAGGGCTGAAAATGCATAAACACGATTTGCTGGTTCGGATCATGTTTAAAATTCTTCGAATGGTGTTGAACGGTCCGTAACAGTTCTACAACGCATACCAGCGCAAAAATTGTGGCCGTGCTATACATCAACGGGCGACATCACATTCAATGGGATTGCAGCCCCACGATATCTATGAGAAGGGCTGAATCGTCCGTGGGATGTCAGCAGTATCAAAGGTTGTCAAGAACATCCTTCTCTTGCTCATCACAATGCGGACCGTCATTTTCGACGGCGAAATGTGCGTAAATGAACGCCCCAAAGGAAGAGATAGTTTCATTGGCGCCCTTTATACCACCTTCTGACACCTTTCCGCGTCCATTCTGAGCACCGGTGAGTCTTTAAATGTTTTTCTCAGCCACTCACAAGAAACCTGCGTGTTTCAACTCTGGGCGCGTCGCTGTTCTGATCTCCATCACGAGGCGTCAAGAGAAATAGGGAGATGTAAGTAAGGGGAGTTGGGACGACCTTCACATCGTGTGACAGTCCATGACTGCGTTGGGCAGAATTCTGGTGAAATTTGATGCCACTGTGACATCATTAACCCATCTTACACTTCATGTGAACTACTGAGCTCTTGAATTTTTTTCGCATGTCTCGATCGATACTTTGGAGTTCGAAGCTTCGGCGAGCCCAAGGGTGTCACGCATGGCGCCACTCCTTTGCGCCATTAGAGAGAAAGGTTGTGGGCACCTTCGAGCCAAATTTTAAACTTGTGCGCCGCAATGGGACACAGTTACGGGGTTCCAAACGATACTTTTAATTTTTTTCTACAGTGTACGTAAACATGATTCAGTGTTGCAGAAAAGTTCTGTGTAAAGTATTGACGAGGAATTGAGTGTTGAACAAGTTTCGAACTCCTTGGCCGATGTATAATCGTCAACAGTTTAGAACAGTTCTGTAATGACGAGTAAACGGCTTTTTTGGCTTACCAACTTGCGCATGTCTGTCTCACTTGGTTGCTGTGCCTGACTATGACTGTTAACCTATGTTAAATTACAAATGAAGATACTCGATGAGATTGGCGGACTTCCCCTACACGTCTGGATCATCGCAAGATCAGGTCTCTTCGACGAAGAATCTGAAAGAGCTAGGAATAAATGATTGTTGCAGAAGGAAACAATGTTACATTGCTTCTCTCTGAGCAGGTCCCACTACACACAATAACAGAAGCATACGCTTAGCAAACAAACGAATATCAAACTATATATAGCACTACAACACAAATAAAAGACAACGAACGAAAAACAGACAACGATAGGTGACAGTATCACGTACAGTAAATACACGCAACCGACATACAGTGAAAGTGGAGTGTTCCATTGAAACGTGTTCGAAAAGACGAAAATCGGATATCCTGCTGTACCCAGGCCAACGAAACTTGTACTGCAAGAACTAGCTTCTCATCTAACAATACAAGAATGACAATAAACTGTAATATATATAACATGCCTAACATATCTGGAATCATTATATGATGCAATTATTACATACATAAAACAAATATGGATTACAGGCCACTGAAGATGTTTTACAAATAAAAAGAAACGAAACGTACACGCCACGAACCAAACAGCCTTTCATTTAGTTGGATAAACACATCTCCAAGCCTATACACGCAACTTGGTGACACTGGGAAACATAAAAGAATGACGAATTCACAAGAAATTTGGGCAGCAGTGTCACATAATCGAAGTCTCTCCTCCATCCTACAGATACGATTCTCTCGCTTTTCTCACTAGAAACAGCAGCATAGTAACTGGTAAAACATAATTTACAAACCAGATGCAGTGGCAAGATAGCCAAACACAGGGATCTGTCAGATGATGTAAAAGCCAAGTCAAAGTTTTCGAACGCAAAAACGTCTAATATTAATTATTTGTGGTGTGAACTCAAGAACATCCTACAGAGGTCTGTCGAAGGAACTAAGGATCAATGTGCTGCTTGACAATATATTTACTGCTTAGCTAAATTTATCATAAGTTGTGTTTCCCTTTTTCAAATCAGTATCTCCGTTCATGGACTCAATACTGGATATAAGAATAATCTACACTGAGGCTTAAACTCACTTCGGAAAGAACGGCATTAGAGTCGTATTGGAGACGTCCGTCGCTCTTGAAAGCCTTTTTTATTTTATTTTTTTTCTGGTACAATTACAATGTCAAAACGAAATAGTCGGTTTCGGCAGTCAATCGCCATCTTCGGATTATAAGACAGACGCCGTGATTTAGTCCAATCACTGAGGAAATCACGTGTGGTTTTTTCCTGAATAAAACCATCTACATCACTTAATAATTTTTTTTATTTTTTGCATTGTTTCGGCTACTGTCATCATCAGATACCAAAAAGGTTCAGTGTTAGAATCCTATGTCTAACTGAAACGTCGAATAACCAACTCCCCGATAGAGCGTAGGTTTTTAATTCTGACACTGAAATTGGCTTTGTATGTTCGATTCTTTTTTATATCTAATGATGGCAATAGCCGAAACAATGCCATAAATAAAGAGATGTATTAAGTGAACTAGACGGTTTTATTCACAAAATATTCACAACGATTGTAGACTCATACAGGAAATTTATTTGCTTTATTAATATATGTGGCTGTGCTGGGGAATAAACTGTGCCGGGAATAAATTCTTTTCAAAAAGTGATCACATACTTTGATACAGAAATATATATTCTGTGTTGATTAACACAGATTTTCTATAACTTGCTAGCAACAAAACCATTTTAGTTAGCAATAAACTTTATTTTAGAGGAACCAAAGGATTTGTTGGTGGATGGCTCCTTCTCCTCTAGAGTCGAATTTCTTAGAAAAATCAGTTGATGCATATTTTAATAACAGTATCAAATAACCTGAGTGTTACTTAAAATCTTTAAAATCTGACTTCTAGACATCTTCAGTGCAGTAATGTGGTAAGTAAAAGTAAGTACTGTACGCTGCTTTCTGAGTGACGGTGTGTGGCTGCAACTGCCTATTCATCACAGAATATCTGCCTATGTGAATGATGAAGTGGTGGAAATTGACAACAGAAATGAAATTAATTTGTTCCATTTGTAAAATCATTATTTATGTTTCTAATTATTTGTTGCCATTTTTGTACAGTGAATAATTCTGCAAAAACTTTATCAAATAATATGTGTAATAATGCAGTTTACCCATAGAGATGACCTATATTTAAATTTAGTTTTTGAAACTTTAAATTTTCGAATATGTCAACAAAATGGTCAAATTCAACACTACTTTTTAAATTTATATTGTTTTGTATAAATAAACAGTTTGTGTCACTAAGCTCAGACCATTTATTTTGGTCCTCTATAGCTCCTCTAAAGCTTCGTCAACAAATAATACAAAATTTCTACAAATTTGCTAGTCATTTCAGGTGAAAACAACCTTTTATTTTTTTGCCTGTTTTATATCGAAAGAAGGGATCTCATTTTCTGTTTGTTAGTCCTTTTTTAACGTTATTGTTGATATACACATCAAAAATTGCTATGCAGTTGCCTTCAAGGGGTTTTGCAATCCATTAAACAAATTTAAAATATAGCTACGAAAATAAAAATTCACTTGAGTCAAAATTATTGGGTAATTTTCTCCTAACCTTACAAAATAGCTTCTGAAAGTTTTCGTTTTAGTACTAATGTATCCATCGAAGGCAAAAGAGGGAGCAATGTCGTTCCCACATTGGATTTCAGTTCATGAAAGACTCCACTGCAAATTTTTTGAACTCTTCTTTTTGACAGCAGAGAGGTAAAAACGAGCAAAAAAATTTCAAGATTGCAGCCTTTATGTCATATGACAAAAGACTCCTGACAGTACTTACGCAGATAAGCACTATGTGTGCGTGATAAATTCCCTTGGTCAAATGTGGAACCAAATCTCTCATATTTGTTAAAAAAAGAATGGTTAACCCCAAAATTAGCATTTGTGTTTTAGCACTTAGCCCAGATACATAATGACAAGATAATATGCATTTTTATTGACTTTTGAATTTCCTTAAACGTGCCGTCAGCAAACTCATCACTACTTTCATAAACATCAATTAACTTATCTTAAATGCTGCTTTTGGCTGTAAAATGCCGTACCAGTAACGGAAACAGTTTTATGTATTCTTTTTCGAAGCACCAGGTCGTAACCACTAAAACAAAAATATTCTGTATTTAGAATATCTATCGCATTTTGAACAGCATATGGCCGCAACACTTCTGTAACTACAACTTTCATTTTGGTTCTAATCAGACAAATACTAGAAGCTGAGCTTGAATTAATATAAGCAATTTTATTCAGTTTTACTGTACAGTCCATACTGTTGTAGGAAAAACTATGTTTTAGAGTGTGATGTGTTAAGGTTACTTCAGATGCAGTAACGACAAGATGAACTTTTTGATGTGGAAGCAGAAGCGGAGTCCAGAAATTTGTCAAACAGTCAAGAAGCTTTTTTTAAATTTCTGATTGTTTACAGATGTTGCTTAGCCTGAAAATAACAAGAATAAACCAATCACCTCACCCACCAGCAACCGCCAATACAACCATGACCATAACAAAACATACATGCATATATAGCCGTCCGGAGTGGCCGAGCGGTTCTAGGCGCTGCAGTCTACAGTCGCAGGTTCGAATCCTGCCTCGGGCATGGCTGTGTGTGACGTCCTTAGGTTAGTTAGGTTTAACTAGTTCTACGTTCTAGGGGACTGATGACCTCAGAAGTTAAGTCCCATAGTGCTCAGAGCCATTTGAACCATTTGAACGCATATATACACAACACATGCAGGAAAGATTTTGCCGCTTACCTGTCCTATTCCATCTGAAGCAATTGTTAATGTAGCTCCACATTATTTGCATTTTCCATGATATTCATTCCCTGGATCATTAGTTAACCAAGTATCATGTTCGATTTCCCGCTGACTCTTATATTTCTATCTTCTGTAATGTCGTGTCAATCTTTTGGGGCGTTTTTCCGCTGTAATATATTCTCTATCTACTTCATCCCTTTTAGGATTCAGATAATGTTTTGTAAGTGTACAGGGAGTACTCAGGTTACTAAAGTTGCCTTTATCCTTAATTCACTATTACACAAATCTATATTCGCTTCACACAATACAAACTGACACGTGAATCACACAAAGCTTAGCCATGTTGCAACAGGCCCACAATTGTTAGATTGGTGAGGCTGGCGACAGTATGGAATCGAAATGTTGCGACTAATTCGATACCTAACGAGCAGCAGTGTGGAGGCCACCAGTTCTCAGTGAAAAATTTGACATGAAACTTTGACATGAACGACACTGACATTTAAGTTTATAATGAGTTGAAGAACTAATACATAGTTGATGGTTTCATTACTCAGCCGATCCATTATACGCAAAATTACGATCAACGTTTGTGGTCTTTAAACGATTTACGTAAAATAAATCCTAGAGGAAATCAAACTATGTGAAATAAAGTATTATCAGGTACTTTATTGTTATCATAAAGTACAGACAACAACCGCCTGAACTAACGTGCAACACCTTATTATAAGGAATGAGTGGCATGGTATCAGACTTCGTTTATTAATTGCAGCCATAAGTACTTTTCAGTTAAGTAGCGTTAGATGGGGTAAGGACATTGAGGGAGGTGGCGCATTGATAAAGACACTGGATTCCTATCCGAAAAGATGGCAGTTCAAATCTCGATCCGCCCATCGGGATTTAGGTTTTACCTAAAGGAGAATACCGTGATGATTCCTGTGAAACGGTGTAACCGATTTCCTGCCTCATTCTTCCCCAGTCCAAGGTTTCCAAGACAGAACACATTTAACGTACACTGTTACGTATTTTATATATTATTCAATACATTGCCGAGATTACACATGTGCAGTTGGAAAACATTAAAACATGAATTATACGAAGTATCAAATGAAAAATACGTATTTTCGACACATTGACCTCAAAGTTAACAGAGAAGTTGCTGTCCCTGCATCAGCACGGCTTTAGAAAGTATCGCTCCTGCGAAACGCAACTCTCCCTTTTTTCACATATCTTGCGAACCATGGATGAAGGGTATCAGACGGATGCCATATTCCTTGACTTCCGGAAAGCGTTTGACTCGGTGCCCCACTGCAGACTAAGGTACGAGCATATGGGATTGGTTCCCAAATATGTGAATGGCTCGAAGACTTCTTAAGTAATAGAACCCAGTACGTTGTCCTCGATGGTAAGTGTTCATCGGAGGTGAGGCTATCATCTGGAGTGCCCCAGGGAAGTGTGGTAGGTCCGCTGTTTTCTATCTACATAAATGATCTTTTGGATAGGGTGGATAGCAATGTGCGGCTGTTTGCTGATGATGCTGTGGAGTACGGGAAGGTGTCGTCGTTGGGAGACTGTAGGAGGATACAAGATAACTTGGACAGGATTTGTGATTGGTGTAAAGAATGGCAGCTAACTCTAAATATAGATAAATGTAAATTAATGCAGATGAATAGGAAAAAGAATCCCGTAATGTT